>NW_026623030.1:2904166-3542708 GCF_023065955.2 Ursus arctos | reverse complement strand
GAACCTTCTCCGGTCTACCATGTGTGCAGGCTCCGGGCGCCGATGCCTCTAAGGCTAAGGCTCTTGCCTGTGGAGAAGCAGGAGGCGCCCCCAAGATTTTGTGGAGTGCTGTCCCTTGCCCACAAACTACCCAGTGCTGAAAAGTTGTTAACTGTGCCCAAGTGCTAACTACCCACCAGGAGCCTGTGTCCTGATTCGCGGGACATCATCCCCCCAGGCCAGTGCAGGCTGGGCAGAAACGGGGGGGAAGGTGCTGTCCAGTTGGGGGCCTCAGTGGCTTCCAGCCTTCCTGGGGATGGCAATCAAGTTTGAGGCGCGTCCGCCCTCGCCTGGTCCCCCGCGGGGCTCAGGCGCAAGCCTCCCGCGCACTCTCCTTGCCTTTGCACGTGCAGTCCTCTCTACCTGGGAAGACCTTTCTAGCAGCCTTCCCGCTCATCCAGGTGTCCTCACCCAAACCGGCGGCCCCGGAAGGGGGACGGGCACACAGCAGGGCGCCGCGGCGGGCAGGGAAGGGCCCGGGCCGGGAGAGGAGAAGGAAGAGTGGCGCTTCGGCCCCCAGCTTGTCTCTCTCTCTCCCTCTCCGGCTGCCTACCCCAGCCCCCATCGCGCCGGCACCGGGTCCGAGACCTGCGAGCGCGCCCGCTGGCCCGGGGCGCGGAGGCAGGGGGGCCGGGACCCGGCAGCCGAGCGGGGGTGGCGGGGTCGGGGACCGGGATCCTGGGGGCTGGGGTCCCCGGGGCGGGCGCTCACCTGGGCTCGGCGCGGGCCTCTGCTCTGGAGCCGCTCGGGGCCTCGGCCGCGGGGGGGAGGGGGGGACGGGGGGAGGAGCGGGCGGGGGCGGGGCCGGCGCTGCGGCGACACTGCGGCCGGGGAGCCCGCGGCGCCCAGCACCGCCCCGCCGGGTCCCTGCTCGTAGATGGGGGTCGGTCCCGGGTCAGAGGCCGGGCTGGTGGCCTCGGAGTCCGCATGCGGGTCGCGGGGTGTAGGGAGGCATTCGGGGGCCCTTCTGGCCGTGGACGCCCCCAGCGGGGTCTGAGTTCCCGGGGATCCTCTGGACCCTAGAAGGGCGCCAAGCTGGGCTGCGCACCGGCTCTGATTCTTGTTCCGGTTCTTTCTTTTCTAAGTCTTGGAATCCCGGGCGGCGGAGTGACGTGAGGGGTGGGAGTTGAATCACCCGGAGTAACCTCCCCAAGAAGGAAAATCCGAATCACTCGCGACTGCCCTATAGGTACCTTGCTCCCTTTGAGGGCTCAGTCTCCTCGTTCTCCTAGCTCCCTCCCCTCTCCCCACGCTTCCTAAGGTCTCTTAAATTATATTTAATACATTTTCTTTTTCCCACCTGTCATTATGTCAGGAGAACTTCCCGGGTCCCTATAAATCATGATGCACCCTGGTGTTGTGTCCCCTCTTCCAGGAAGCCCTCCTTGATCAGCCGTCCTGGACTCAGAGTTGGTCAGGCCCTGATATCCTGGCTCCTGGTTACCTGGTTTCACTGTCCTGATTGTCCGGATCTTTGCATTGTGTTCTGGTAGAGCTTGGACCCGGGCAAACCAGGACTCAGTAACTATGTGGGAAGTGAATGAAAGACACTTTTCAGGGAAGCAATGTCACATCTATCATTCAACACATCAGGGCGCCCACCAACCCTGTCCTATTAGTGCTCCTTTGGCGGCTCCCATTGGCTTCTCTTTTTTTTGCCACTTCTCCCCTTTCTGGGCCTTGGTCTCCTGTAAGGATGACAAAACAAGACAGCAGTGAGAGTCGCCTGCGCCAGGCAGATCCAGCCTTCAGAGGAAGTCCTTTATTTCTGACCCACCCCGCCCAGGGGCAGAAGCACAACTCCCCCTTATTTTACAGATGTAGACGTTCAGATTGCAGAGTCTCACCCAGGGGCAGGACCAGGGCCTGCGTGGGTCACACCTATGCGGGTGGGTGTGGGGCCCAGACCTTGGAGGGGACAGGTGGTTCTCTGCTCAGACCATCCCTCTGTGGCCACTTGTGTGGTTTCCACAGTATGAATGTTGCCCCTGCCACAGGAGAGGCCTCATCACTGGACAGATGGCGTATTGGGCCTGGTGCCCTTGGCCTCCAAAGCGCAGCCCCCATCCCACACACTTGCTGACCTTGCAGCTCCAGGCCCCTTAGCCAGGAAGACAGTGGCACGGCTGTGGCTTCGCATGCATGTATTCCTTTCCTTCGCTACAGCCTGAGGAGGAAGTTTCTCTGTGTATCATCTCCATTTTACAGTTGGGGAAACTGAGGTTTAGAGAGGTTAGGGACTCCCCAGGTCTACCCACTGGCGAGTGTCAGAGCAGAGACTTGAATCCTGGCAGGCTGGCTAGGCTGTGCTGGGCTTGCAAGTGGAGGGATAGCAGCGGGAGGGGAGAGGCCTGCCAGGCCTGGCCAAGGCCCCACGGTCTCCAGGGCAGAGTTCAAGTCCGGCTCAGGGACCTATTTGTGTCAGTGAACCCCTGTGCCTCAGGTTCCCCAGAAAATGTGGGTTAACTGCTCTCCTGATGAGGCGGGCTGCCAGGTCACCATGACAGGTGCAGACCCACAGGAAATAGAAGATGCTCAGGATGTGGGGTAGCGGCTGCTGAGCGTGGGGTGGCAGAGCTGAGATTGGGGAACAGGTCAGTGAGGTTGCTGTGTGAAAGCCAACAAGCTGGAGACATGCACTGACACGGGACTAGTGCAGCCCTGACATGGGGCAAATCCGCTGCGGCACCCTTGACACTAGAGATTGGGCTTGAGCTCCAGCTGTCCTGTGGGGGCAGAGACTGGAACATCATCAGGGTACAAAAGCTAAAACCAAAGCTAGGCTAGGAGTGCTGCCTCAGGGACGCCTGGATGGCTCAGCCCGTGAAGCGTCTGCCTTCAGCGCAGGTCATGATCCGGGAGTCCCAGGATCGAGTCTCGCATCGGGCTCCTTGCTCGGAGGGGATCCTGCTTCTCCCTCTGCCTGCTACTCCCCCTGCTTGTGATCTGTCTCTCTCAAATAAATAAAAACTTCTTTAAAAGTTAAAAAAAAAAGGGCAGGGTGCCTGGGTGGCGCAGTCGTTAAGAGTCTGCCTTCGGCTCAGGGCGTGATCCCAGCGTTCTGGAATCGAGCCCCACATCAGGCTCTTCCGCTGGGAGCCTGCTTCTTCCTCTCCCACTCCCCCTGCTTGTGTTCCCTCTCTCACTGGCTGTCTCTCTCTGTCAAATAAATAAATAAAATCTTTTAAAAAAAAGTTAAAAAAGATTTTAAAAACTAAAAAGAAAAAAAAAAAAGGACTGCTGCCTCATAGAGGGCCCTTAGATTTGGGGGTGATGCGTGTGGACAAGGGGACCTAGGGAGATTCAGGAGGCCTCTGAGCCTTGGGCAGTCTGAGGTCCTGGTCTTGCCCTCAGGATGATTCTGGCAAGGCAATAACATCTGGTCTGGAGAATACCCACCGAGATGATAGTAAAGAGGGAGATCGAGCCCCAGGTGACCTGGGGTGGCTGAGAGACCCCTAGACCCAACAGATACTCCAAAGGCATGGAAGCGGGTTGCCAACGTTTGAGAAGCAGGTGTGTGTGTGTGTGTGTGTGCATGAGAGAGAGAGGGAGAGATCCCTGCCCAGGCCTGTCTCTGTTCTCCTTTCATCTACCCCCTCCTGTCCGTTTCCCCTGTTCCCTATTCCGCCTCAGCCTAGGGCCCAGAGGCCAGGGTGTGCAGGATGAGCCTCTGGAACGTGACCCAGCCTCAATACTTAACATTGGGATTGACACTGGTGCCCCCTGGAGGGCAGTCTGAGGGCCAGCAGGGCCTCCGGGAGCTTTGGGACTCTGAGGGCAGAGGCTGAGTCAGTAGGGCCCTCTTCCCTGCCAGACTTCAGTGGATTTTCAGATCTGGAGACCTCAGTTTAACTAACTGATTCCCAGGAAATATTGGGGGGCTGATACAGCACAGCCAACGCCAGACCTGAGGCCGGCTGTGCCCACAGCTTCACAGTAATTCAGTCATAAGGAAGCAGAAGTTGGGGGATCCCCAGGTTGGGGAGCCTGGGCCTAACCCCACACCCCAGCCTCATTCCGGACTTGCTCTGGCTACTGCAACCCGGCCTCCCTGCCAGCCTGGTTTGGTCTACACAAACCGTGTCTGAACACCGTGTCCTCAGCACCTTCTGGGTTCTCTGACTCTGGGGAGGCCAGCTCCAGCACCTACTGACCTCTTCAGCCCCACCTTGCTTTGGATTGCTGCCAACACTGACCTGTTCCCAGGCTGTGGGGTGACCAGTCCTAATTCCAGTCCTCAAGGAGGGAGGGAAAGTTCAGAAGGGCTTTCCTAGGACGTGGCAAGGACTGAGAACAGACAGGCCCTTAGGAATTCACCAGAGAGAGGAAGGGCATCCTTCTGTCCAGTCTGGTGTGAGTGCTGAGTTCTGGGCAGGGGCATAGCACAGAGGTATGTTACAGGCCCAAAGAGGAGTTGGGTGAAAGATTTTCGTCACATGTGTCTTTAGTAAAAAACCATACCAGCAACCAGGACTGGCATTGGACTGGAATGAGGCAGAGGGACCAGGAGGTCAGGAAACACCTGGGGTGAAGACTGGGCCAGAGTCAGGTGGAGGGCTGGAAGGTGGGCCATGTCCCTGCAGCCCTAACTTAGACCTGAGGGTTTTCTATCATCAGAAGATTGGCAACAACCTCCACACCCTCAAAGACAAATGTGCTGGTTTAATCTCCCTCAGCCACAGGAAGGAATATTGGTCAGCCATAAAAGGTGTCTACAGAGCGTTTGTAAAAATGGTATAAATATTTTCTTATACATCGCTGGCCAAAGGGTAAATTAAGGCAATCCCTACAGAGGGCAATCTGGCAACGCTTCTCCGAACTGCAAATGCCCAGAGCCTTTGATGCAGCGATTCCATTTGGAGCAGCTCATTTTAATGCATCTGACCGCCTTGGAAAGGAACTTTGAGTCCATCACTAACGGGTTGTCTAATGACTGGCAGTTCATCCATATCAGGGAGTACTATACAGTGGTGAAAAAAAACAAAGAGTCCATACGCGGATTCAAAAAAATCTTTAAAACAGATTGGGAAAATAAGGCAAGGCGTGGAACAGTTAGTAATCTGTGCTACCTTTTTGCACAGAAAACATTTAGAAAGGATATTTACAGAGGTATTTCGGGATGCTTGTATGTTACAGAATAACTGTGGAGATATATATAATATACAATAAACTGGAAACAGGGAGATAGTGGAGTGGAAGGGTACGTTTCATCAGATACCCGTCTTTTGAAAGCTTCATCCTAGGGATGTTTTACCTCCCATCCTGACGCCAAAGTGGAATTCCCCAAACTCCTGGAGCTGTTTTGGGGAGCTCAGGTGGGCTACAAACCAGCATTCCCGAAGGGCTGGCCCTGGGGCTTGGGTCCCTTTCCTCTGCTCACTGGGTCTGGTGCAGCGCCTGCCCACGTCTCCCCTCCTCTTGGTGCCCGTCCTCGACGCAGTTACTGGACAGACCGCTCCCTCCCTCCCACCTTCCCTCCTTCCAGGACTTGGCTGCTGGGCAGCTCCTGGCGCCCAGAGAGCCTTCCCCCTTCCCCGAGCCACTTCCTCGGACCCTTTAGCTTGCACAGCAGGGTCCGCAGGGCTCCCTCGGACGCGCGGGTGTGGGCTGTCCTTCCCGCGCCCCGCCTTGGCCACGCCCCCAGCCCGCCCTCCTCCACCAGTGCCCGCCCCCATCTTAGCGACCTGGTGGCTGAGGCGCTCCCGCCCCTACCCTCCGGAGCCGCCGCGGCACAGGTTACTTAGGGCCCAGGAGCCCTGGAAGCCGTCCGGAAAAGGGCAGCGCTGACGGACACCGGGCCTCACGCCCGTCTCCCCGCCTCCAGCTCGCCACCCCACCCGACCCTCGGCCCCGCCGCCCGGAAGCCCCGGCCAGCGCCCGGACCCCGCAGCCCGCGATCTCGGCAGCCGCCGGGGCCCCGCAGAGTAGGGTTCACCCGGGAGCCATGCGCTCTGGACAACGTCCGGGAGGGGGCAACCCGTTTCTGGCACCTGAGGGAGGCGGGGAGCCTCCGGGGACCCCAGAGCTCTAGGTCCTGCACCTTCACCCCGCTCGAGGTCCTCCCTTTCTCCATCCCTCACCGCGTGATTGTCCGCCTGCCCCGGAGACCGACGGCGGCGGCTTGGTGTGGGGAGTGGTGGGGCCGGGTGTAAGGGGTCTGGAGGACGCGGCGGCAGTGGTCCCCAGAATGGGCCAGCGAGGCGGTGGACGGGGGTCTAGGTGACGCGGCCGCCCCTGGGTACGCGCTGCAGCCGGGCCTGGCGCCCAGGACGCCTCCAAGTACCAAGTGTGGGGCGGCCGCGCCTGCCCACTGCTGGACGGCGCCCGGGGCTCGCCACCCCAGGGTCTTCCCGGCAAATGAGGAGCGGGAAGGGCTCACAGGCGGCTCGGGTGCGCCCCCCCCGGCAGACTCAAGCCTCGCTCCTGTCACAGGCAAAAGACAGACCACAGCTCCTTAGCCCAGGATTTCCAAGAGCCGGAGGCGCAGGAGTGAGGGGGTTCACTGGCACAAGTAGTTCTCAAACTTCGCTGCATAACAGAACCCCTGGAGAACTTAAAAAAAAAAAAACAAAAACCCAGCGTCTAGATCCATGAAATCAGAATCTGGGATGGGATCCCCAAGGTCTCCATTGTGCAGCGCTGTGGAGGGCCACTGGTGTTGATGAGACCTGAGGGATCAAAGAAGGGCAGGTCACTCGAGGTCTCAAGTCAGCAAGGGATCGTGGGCTAAGACAAGCCAGGCACGCTCCAGCTCTGAGCTGCTCCCTGGGCCTGGATGACCTTCATTTCCCCTCCCGCGGGCAGTCAGGAAGCCTTCCCCAACCTGCCCGGGCCGACAGCGGCTCCCACTTCCCACTGTCGGGAGCCATCTTCACCACGTCTGCATCACGAGACCTCCAGGGCAGGGCAGGGGTCCCCTCTGTGCTCCAGCTCAGGTTGCGAAGACCCGGGGAACCAGGCTGCAAGAGCGGGGTCAGGTCTTGACAGGGGGCTGGGGGAGAGGGTCCATGACTAGGCAAGAGAAGGGCCTCCCAGAACACGAGCCAGGGAGACCGGGTGCAAAGCCCAGCAATGTCCCGGTTTTCACTGTGTAGTGAGGTTTCAAGATCTGGGCAATGGCCTCTGCTAGCCCGCACCGAGGCAAGCTTAGCAATGAATGTGCCGCCCCCCCGCCCCCCCCACCCCCCCATTTCCAGGGGTTTCCCTGCCACGGAGGAACCCAGCCCAGTATTGCTGATCAAAACACACCTTTTCAAACTGAAAGTATTCTTCCAGAATGGTTTAAGTTTTGGTATTTCCATTCAAGACAAACTTTTCTTTCAAATTCTGCAGAATCCTGAAAGTAGGAGCCAGGGAGTGTGCTTTAGCAGCATAGTTCTGTATGATCATGTGGATTGGTATCATTTCCTGAAACACTGCCAGAGGTTTTACTACAAGGAAACGTGGACTTCTCAATACACATATAAATACGTGTGGGAACAGGGCTCTGGCTGAGGGGATGTCAGGCAAATCAGTGTGGTTCCCCCCAAGCCCCCAGCTGTCTACCTGCAAGTCCCTGGAGTTCATGAGGAAGGCAATATACAGACAGAACAGAAAAGAATGTAAAAAGTTAAGCAGGTATCACGCCCTAACTTGGGAGGCGGCTGGTTGTTTTCCGGGACTTCCACTTGAAACCATTCAACCCCGGGTAGCTTGTGCTGAACAAATATTTAACAGAAGCCTTCAGGTACAGGAGCCTAGAAGGTTCTAGAACACATCCAGGTTCTCCTCGGTGGTGTAAAGCGCGGGAACTACTGCTCCATCTTCCGAAGGCCACGACCGAGCACCCACTGTGGGAACCAGCTGCTTCTCTTGTAGGGCGGGCCCGGGTGTGGGGAAGGGCCAGGGCACCAGTGCAAGACCTGTATCTCGGTCAGCAACGACAGGGCTGGGTTGCAAGACGCAGCATCCCTGGAGAAGCACCCACTGTTTCTGCGTTTCACAGGCGTTCGCCAGGTGCTTGACTGTTGGGAGGCTGACGCGGGCTGAGGAGCCTGCAGGCAGCACTGAGGAGACACCGAAACACCAAAGCCGCCGCTGCCACCACCGGCTGATGCAAATTTTATTGAGACAATGTACAAACAGGCCAAACAAGGGTTCTGATGCCGGGACCAGTAACGTAAAATGAATACAAAAATAAAAAGGCACTAATCTGTTAAGAAAAGACACTCGATGTTCTAAGAATATAAGTCATTTAATACTGTTAATTTTATAGCACAAAATAAAACAAGCTATGATCCCCAAAAATAATTTTAAAAGCTTACACAGAAAATATTATTGCCTGAAGTTTATGATCTTTAAGTTACAGGTCAAAAGTTTTGTGTTGTTGTTGTCATTTTAGAACACACAGTGAAGACCGTCTAGAAGCAAGGCCACTGTTCCTCCTGCAGAGACAACGACCCTGTCTCAGGGAACTGTCCTTCTACTCCTTTAGAATATACAACTAGCTCAGTTTCCACACTGATAGCAGTTAACCAGGGACATAGGTCTCTGGCCCCAGAGGGTGGAGTTTGAGGCAAAGCTCAGTGGTGTCCACAGAAAGCATTAGTCTTAGGTACTGTGTTAAAACAATCAAAAAGTCACTCATTTTAAGAGGTTAATGAACATAATATTAAAGGATTAAATTATAAACACCTGGCACAAAAACACATCATCCCTTTTCAAAAATAAAATGGTCATATTCCTCTGAGCAAACATTACAAGAGCAGTGGCCGTCTGCCTTGGCCTGTCTTGTCTGTAAACAGCTGTAAAAGAAAGTTAGCATGGAGCCAGGAATCCTTGAGCTCCAAGGAGGGCGCAGCTGTCTTCCCCCCTTCCGGTTTCCAACCATGAGCACAGAAGGTGTCTTGTCTGGGTGACCAAGTTGTCAAATGGCAGCTCGTCGATGCGTGCTACTCTTCACCATGCCGTCAGGTGGTACCACACCACAAAGAAATGACAAGGACGACTCCTGTGTTGGAGGTCCTTCTCAGGATAACTAAGTTTCGAGTCATCCCGTCAATGCCCTTTAGTTCCTAGTTTGTTCAGTTCCCGAGTTAATTTAACAACCAAATATTTTCTTAAGTGACACACAGTAGAGCAGAGCAAGAAGCAAGAATGAACAATCCTAAAAGGAGACCAACCAAGGAGGGAAGGCAGCTCCTCTGGAAGATTCGCATCGCTTTCTGAAACAGGAAGTCGTCTGCAATCATGGGGGAAGCCAGGCACGAAGCTGAGGCGAGCGTGCTGTTTTTTGTATACTTAGTGTGATGAAGAGAATCTCCCTGCCTGATGAAAAAACTAATAAGGTCCTAAGTCAAAAAGTACTACTTTTGGCACGTATCTCGAGAGTTCAGAACTCAAGGCTCACCTTATTTTGGGCTCCCAATCTCCAGGGCAGCCCTGGAGACATGCACATGGGCTGAAGGGACAAGCAGACTTATTACGAAGCCAAAGTAGGTTTGTGGGGTGCTCTGATTCTGCAGTGCTCCACATGAGGTGGGTCTTGCTACAGGTCAGCAGACTGGCTGCAGGGAAATCTTGCTTTCCAAAATGGCCACACACTTCTTGTACTCTGAACCAACTATTGTCACCAAAAGATGCCAAGCCCCTCAGCTAAACTTGGTTTAAAAAAGCCTTAGCGTTTGTGCCCTCTTTGAACAAGGCACACATTCCACTTTCTGCTGACCAACCCCTCAGTGCCGGGTCACGGGCTGCAAGGCGAGTGCTGTGTCCAGGCGGACAGCGGGGATGCTGCCACGCACGTGCCACCTGCTGTGGGGGCTGGGCTGGGCCTGAACTCAGAGTAAGAGGCAACTACAATGGAGAGGCACCTTCAGAGCGAGAGGCGGCCACAGTGGTCACTGATTAGGGAGAACAGACTGCATTTTTTCCAGGAAAACCACAGACGGGCAGCCACAGTGATATTTTTTCCAACTGAACACTAACCTTGTCACAGGAACACTTTCAAGATTCTTTAATATGGCAGTTACCTGCCTTAATGGAATACTGATTTAAAGAGAGACTGAAAAAATGGTTGCTTTGCTGGTTCTGACACCAGAATATATATATATATATATATATATGTCACTCTAACTCAAAACCTAAGACCCTTGGAAGACAGGGCCATGGCTAGGGCAGATACTCAGCAAATGATGCAGTCACTTATTAGGTGGCTGCCAGATTTCTAGGTCTGCTGGACTCATTCTGAGCTGAGGCCTGTCTTCACCAGTTTCCAGAAGGGAGAGCAGACTGAAGTGCATGAAGGTTCCAGAATCCTAGACTGCTATGTGCACCAGACGAGGGATCAGCCACACCTTTGTAGCAAGCTGGCTTGAATGAACAGCCCTCTTTTAGCCAACAAGGAAATGTTAACATCAAATTGCTAAATGGTTAATGGTTCTTCCTAGTCACTAAAATCTTAGACATAAAATGCATGAACCAATTTCCAGAGCTTGCATTTTCTTTGCCTGGCAGTGTCACGGGTACAGAGACTGGGGAACCAGTATTAGCAGCACCATCTTTCTCTGGCAGCCTTGTGACCTTGGGCTGTGGCAGCAAGGAGTGGGCCTCAGTGAGTAAAATTTAAAGATTCACTAATGAATTCAATGATTCTATGAACAACCTTACTTTTTAAAGAAACCTAATTCCTATACCTTAAAGGGGTGTATTCACTGAAACACTGGACAGAAAATTGGCCAAGTGCTTCCCCCCATTGCTCCTGTCGCTACTGGCAAACAAGGGAAGCAAAGCCCTCCTCAGGTCACCCCCCCCTCTGACGCTTCTGGGGACAATGTAATCCAAGAGGCCACGTGCACAAGCCTGGCACAGTACTACTGGTTGTTCGGTGGGTTGTTTGCTATGTGGCAAAACAGGTACAACTGGCAACCAAGACAATAAAGGCCTCTGCTTCAGGGCTGTGGGGTTTTGTGTGTTTTTTTTTTTTTTTTCATATTCCTTTAGTTACAGCAGCTTCAGTTTGGAAGCTCAGAGGCACGTGTTATTCCTTACAGTATCCCAAAAATCCAACCTGCTACTTAAAAACCTGCCCAGAACACACAAGTCTAATTAAGTCTTCCAAAACCAAACCAAAAACGAAAAAAGAAGAGCCAGATTTGGGGAGTTTAGGACAGGATTCCCTCTTCTTTAAGGTTCATTTGCTCTGTTCCTTAATGGAAAATCAAAACGGCGACTGAGCCACTGCTCTGTAGAACAGCAACATGCAACATGTCACCATGGCCTCAAGCTCCATCTGATGAACATGACAGAAGCAGTCACAAGTACAAACAGGGCAGTGATGAGAAGACAGACCCTTTCCTCGTCAACTTCTCTCCACTTGTGTGCTTCCACCGTATTTCCAGTTTATGATCCAAAAGAACTCTAACATCTGCTACTCTTTGACAACACAACTATGATACAAATGCCGAGGCAGCCACCGTGTGCATTCCAAATGTGAATGAGAGACCGCCACTCTGCAGAAAGCTGGACGTCGGCAATGCAGTGTAACTTGCCTATGAGAGAATGCTTTCCCACTTCAAAGGAGACTATGACAGGCAGAACAAGAAAGCAGCAGGAAACAGGCAACAGCAATCACTCGTTTTCATCAGGGTTTTGAGGGTCAATGATTTTGACATGCGTAAAGGGGAAAAGCCCTTTGCGCCCATTCACTTCACCTTCCCACTGGCCATTTATATTCATCCTTGTGACTTTCACAATGTCACCAACCTGTAAGGATGGAGAAAGAAGACAAAGTCAGAATTTTCCCTGCAAACTTAAAAAAAAAAGTGTACTTTAAGCCATACACACTGTTCTATCCAAAAGAACCTACAGGTTTTTTTTTTTTAAAGATTTTATTTATTTATTCGACAGAGAGAGAGACAGCCAGCCAGAGAGGGAACACAAGCAGGGGGAGTGGGAGAGGAAGAGGCAGGCTCCCAGAGGAGGAGCCTGATGTGGGGCTCGATCCCAGAACGCCGGGATCATGCCCTGAGCCGAAGGCAGACGCTTAACGACTGAGCCACCCAGGCGCCCCGAGATTTTTTAAAGGATTTTTTTTTGGTGCTTAAACCTAAATCAAGCAGTGCCAAAGACACAAGGTGCTACCAATAAGCCCAGTGTCGTCCTCAGCTGGTGAGAATGCGTATGAACTGAAGCAGCTTCTGAGCACAAAAGCAGCCTTTTTCCTCCCCATATTGTTTACTAACTCCACCAGGATAGAAATGAACACTTAACTCTGAGAGTAAAGTGAAATCACACCAAAAAGTGTATTAAAAAAAACCATCTAGGGGCGCCTGGGTGGCACAGTTGGTTAAGCGTCTGCCTTCGGCTCAGGTCATGATCCCAGAGTCCCGGAATCGGCCCAGGTAGGGCTCCCTGCTCAGTGGGGAGTCTGCTTCTCCTTCTGCCCCTCACCCCACTCTTGCACGCTCTCACTTTCAAATCAATCAATCAATCTCCACCCTAATTTACATGGGGTGGAACTGCTGTCACCAAGACCTCACTCATCATGCCACCCCCAACCTGGCAGCAATAGTATCTCCCTGAGTTGTCCATTCCCTGGCCCCTCTGTGGGGCCATCACAGGGGAAGGAAGCCCAGCTACGAGCATCTTTTTAGGATGACATTAAACTGCAGGGTGGGAGGAGTTCTAGCTAAGTCAGAGGACAGGCACCAGTTAGAGGCTGTTCCACTCATCAAAGGGAAGGCAGGAGTTTTGCCTTGGAAGTGGTTTTCAAATTCTTCTGCAGACCCACAGAGCTCTAGAGAGGTGTTTTAAGGGCCCAACAAATGTGTGACTGGGATTTCAACTTTCTAAGCCCGTATTCTGTAAGTCAGAAGAGAAAACAGTACACTGGAATGCGCCACCGCTACACTGAGGAGTGCTGCCCTGCTGGCCGCTTTTCATGCGGCTCCTCCTCGGGATGAAGCTGCTTGGGCCATGGGTCTGACTCAAGACTCCCCAGATGACAAGGTAAAGGCTAAAAGAGACCTATCACTACTTGCAACAGAACACGTTCAGAAATAAGCTAGATGCCGAGGTGGATATCAGACTGCATCTTTCATGTTATTTCCCATTTTTTCCCTTCCCATTCTAACAGTCAACTGTCCCAACTGCCCTTTTAGCTAATTCTTATAAATCTCAACTTAAAAAATACATTTATCTTCATAAAAAATGTTAGATCTGACATATAACTAGGTTTCATGCATTATTTCATTTGGGAAAAAAGGGTCTTCTTTCTGCTAAAGCTACTGGTCCTTGGGGGCACTTGGGTGGCTCAGCTGGTTAAGTGTCTGCCTTTGGCTCAGGTCATGATCCTGGAGTCCCAGGACCAGGCCCTGCATTGGGCTCCCTGCTTAGTGGGGCGTCTGCTTCTCCCTCTGCCCCTTACCCCACCTGTGCTCTCTCCTCTCTGTCTCTCTCCCAAATAAATAAATAAAATCTTAAAAAAATAAAAACAAAGCTACTGGTCCAGCAAGCTGACTGCTGGCATGGAGGCACCACACACCCCAGAGATGACAAGGCTGCTTTAAAAGTCCACCTGTACACAGCTCTGGGCCATCAAGGCCTCCGCCATACATGTGGAAGCAGACCTCCCTCCTTCTGTCCCTGTCCCTGCTCCAACCCCCTTGGAGCTCAGTCTTTGGGTGGAGCCCCATCTGCCTCTCTCGGTTACTAGGTGGGTCATCGCCCTCTGAGGAAAGGAGGTATGTTTTCTGAGGCAACTCCAGAGAAGGGAGGCTATCTATGAAACAGTCATTCGAATTAGTTTATAAGATGGCTAGGACTCAAGCAGAAATGTTAAAATCCAGTGATACTGTTGTTGAAACATGAGGTGTCTATACAACAGAACAAAACAAGAAACAGAAAGCCAAAAACGAAACAAAAGAGGCACCTGGATGGCTCAGTTGGTTGGGGATCTGATTTTTGGTTTCAGCTCAGGTCATGATCTCAGAGTCCTGAGATCGAGCCCCCGTGTCGGGCTCCCCACTCAATGGGGAATCTGCTTTCCTCCTCTCTCACCCTCTGCCCCTCCCCCAGCTCATGTTTTCTCTCTAAAATAAATAAATCAATCTTCAAAAAACAAAAAAAGTAAGGTGCCTAAGATGAGAAAAACTTCAGAGACCCAAACACCAGACTCCAACACTTATTTAGATCATGGCCCAAACAATCAGCCATTTCTTTCTTTAAGATTTTATTTACTTATTTGAGAGAGAGAGGGAGAGCACACGTGCACGTGCGCAGGCCAGAGGGAGAGAATCTGAAGCAGACTCCATGGTGAGCAGGGAGACCGAAGTGGGACTCAATCCTAGAACTCAGGTATCATGACCTGAGCTGAAGGCAGATGTTTAACTGAATGAGCCACCCAGGCGCCCCAAGATCAGCCATTTCTAAGGCAGCGCCAAGCAATAACTCCCTTTATAGGGGTGTCTGAAGACATGTTGCTTAGGTGACTGAGTGCCTCTCTACACGTGCTGCTGGGAAGCCAGAAGGCTTAACATTTTGACAACGTCTTCCAAGTTTACAGACTTGATGATTTTGTTCCGATGTGACCCCATACCAATATGAAAGTGGCTCATGCTGCTTAGAGTCAGTGGGAAGGTCCAAAGAGGATAGAGAAGGAAACATGCCCCTGTGGCGTATGCTACACAGGCCTGGGTTTCCAACTCAAAGGACGCCAGGAGTCAGGGACCTGTTTTCAGAGAGGTTTTTACCTGCACAGCTTCTTCAGAGGTGTTATTACCCTTGATCCCCAATGTACACTAACCTCCTATAAGGCAGGCTGGGATAACAGATCTACGGAGTCTGGACCTCTCCAACATCACAGGCTGCCGGTTCACTACGAAGCAGAGATAAAAGCCAGGCAGCATCCAGTCCTGGCCATCTGTGTCCCTGCCACCTTGCACAGTGCAAAGGCAGCATGGCCCTGTCCCTAGGACCACTCAACCTCCCACTCTCAGGTTCCTCTCACCAAGACACCCATTGCTCTTAATGGTCTATCTTCACAACTTGCCCCTGTGAACGCAGACTGGCTGCTCTGAGTTTTCTACCTCTCCAGCCTCCAGTTTTTTATTTTACCATTCTACTCGTGATTCTCCAAACCTACTGAGAAATAAAAAGGCAGTCACTATATTTAGGTGGAAAACAACACTATTAACAAATGAAACCTCTCGGGGCGCCTGGGTGGTACAGCGGTTAAGCGTCTGCCTTCGGCTCAGGGCGTGATCCCAGCATTCTGGGATCGAGCCCCACATCAGGCTCCTCCGCTAGGAGCCTGCTTCTTCCTCTCCCACTCCCCCTGCTTGTGTTCCCTCTCTTGCCGGCTGTCTCTCTCTCTGTTGAATAAATAAATAAAATCTTTAAAGAAAAACAAAACAAAACAAAAAAAACCCCAAATGAAACCTCTCACCTTGTGGAAACCAGCTTGAATACCTGACAAAATGACAACGGGAAAAAGAACTTTAACCCAGAGGATCCTTGGTTAGAAGACAGTATAAATTCAGAAAAAGAAAAAAAAAATTGCCCTAAGTTCCTGTCTGAATTCTGACTCAAACTCCTTTATTTAGGAGAAACATTAATTCAACTCAATGGTAGGATGGCTTATAAAGAATCTGGTAATTAAGAATTAGATTCTGGGGTGTCTGGGTGGCTCAGTCGGTTAACCATTCGCCTCTTGATTCAGCTCAGGTGGTGATCTTGGGGTCATGATATTGAGCCCCATGTCAGGCTCCACGTTCAGCACAGAGTCTGCTTCAGATTTTTCTCTTTCTCCCTCTGCACCATCCCCCACTCCCGCTCACATGTGCACCCTCTCTCTCAAATAAATTAACTGAAAAAAAGGGAGATTCTTAAAAATTATTTATTTTTTAAAGTAAGCTCTCAGCCCAATGTAGGACTTGAACTCATGACCCCAAGACCAAGAGTTGCATATTCCACCAAATGAACCAACCAGGTGCCCCAAGAATTAGACTTTATATGATGAGACGTTCTGAGACAAAAATAAAATGCCAAGTACTAGAGAAGTATAGGAGAAAGAGAGGGTGTAAAAAGCCAACTCAAGTATTTATAGATTAGATATTATAATTATTTCCAAACTCATGTCACAGATTCAACTGAAACACTTCAGTTGGTTGAACAATTAAAATTTATTATTTTTATTTTTTATTAAAAAGAAAGATTTTACTCATTTGTCAGAGAGAGAAAGGTGTGTGCACAAAGCAGTGGGAACAGCAGGCAGAGGGAGAAGCAGACTCCCCACTGAGCAAGGAGCCCAATGTGGGGCTCGATCCCAGGATCCCAGGGATCATGACCCGAGCCAAAGGCAGACACTTAATGGACTGAGCCACCCAGGCATCCTGAACAATTAAAATTTAAAGGTAATGACTGAGAATTCTATTTTTGAGATTTGCATTAAAAATTCAGTTGGAAAAAAAATTAATTTGTAAAATACTCAGTGGAAAAAATTAACTGGGAACAGTTTTTCTCTGGTTTTATCTTAAAAGGAAAGGACAATTTGAGAGAGTAAATGGATTTAATAATAAAACCAAGTTTTAAAATATTTGGGACACACTAAAGACTTCTGAAATATAGATTGTTTTATGATTAGTGCTTGGAGTCCAAGTATTGCTTTTTCTCTCCAAGTCATAATATTTTACTTTATAGACAGTAGAAAGAGAATGTCTTTTTTATTCATACCTGGGAAAATAAATATAAATGTTTTTGATAATTATGAAAAATGTAATATTCTATAAAGTGGTACAAGGAGTGAGCGAGTTAGTTTATTTATTTTTGAGAGACAGAGAGAGAGCAAGCACATGCGGGAGTGGCAGAGCAGAGGGGGAGAGAGAATTTTAAACAGGCTCCACACCCAGTGAAGAGCCTGACACAGGGCTCTACACGACCCTGAGATCATGACCCGAGTCGAAACCAAAAAATCGAAACCAAAAGAATTGGTTGCTTAACTGACTGAGCCACCCAGGCACCCCCCATGGAGTTAAGTTTTATAATTTACATGTTCTTCTCCTACCATACATAATTCACAAAACAGGAAAACCCTAATTATGATATTTGTCTATAATAATGAAAAATTTCAGATCTGTGTATAAGGGAAGTTCTTCTTCTTTTTTTTTTTTTTTTTAAGATTTTATTTATTTATTTGACACAGAATGAGTGAGAAAGATCACAAACAGGGGGAGTGGCAGGGGCAGAGAGAGAAGCAGGCTCCCGGCTAAGCAGGAAGCCTGATGTGGGGCTTGATCCCAGGACCTTGGGATCATGACCTGAGCCGAAGGCAGACGCTTAACTGGCTGAGCCACCCAGGCGCCCCTATATGGGAAGTTCTAATGTGAATGAGAACCTTGAATTATAGCAGAGACATTGTAGAAATCACGCAGCTGGAAGCTGAAGTCGATGGAAATCTGGAAAAATGGTTTACGTCTAATCTTACCTTATTCCATTAAAGAATAATAACGTTTAAGCACAAACATAAGAAACAATAATGAGTGAACACACAAATTAAAATTGGGTCTAGGTAAGAGAGAAACCTTCTGCAGTCAGGAGCGACTAGGATACTACAAATCTAGACCCCTGCAGACGGACCCCATTCCTCAATTTCCCTGAACTCTGTCTGCACTGCACTTGCTCTAGAGCCCTGCTTGGCCTCTTTGAGCCATTCAGTGTCTGGAACACAATGAGGCCAACGAGATGAGGAGCTTCACGGTTGCACCTCTCTCCCCAAGGTACAACATTCTTTCCTTACCTCCCTTTCACCTAAGAAAACAGATTGCCTCTGTCTTTATTTTTAAAATAATGAAATGAGGGGGTGCCTGGGTGGCTCAGTCAGTTGTCGGATTCTTTGTTTCCGTTCAGGTCATGATCTCATGTGTCATGGGATGAAGCCTCGCATCTGGCTCCCCTCAGTCTGCTTGAGGATTCTTGGCCTCTGCTGCTCCCCACATTCTCCCCCCTTCTCTAAAAATAAATACATAAATCCTTAAATAATTAAATAGGAAAGAAAAGTCATGGATAGAAAACTATTGATATCATTCTAAATTAACTTCTAGTTGCAGTTAATAATCACAAAGAAATTACAATTAATATATTAAAATAAATATACAACAAGGCAAGGACAAGAGGATGTGTGGGTATATACCTGTAGAGAGGATTCCGTCAAGAAAGGGAAGGGGAACGAGGTGAGCAAACACCCAGGTGGACTCTGCCATACAAAGGGATGATGGCCTTAGGGCATCTAGTCAGTCTGTAGGTAGTAGGCTCGCACTCAGAGCCAGATCAAACTCTGCCAAGATGTTAGAAGAAAAAAAGGCTAAGGCAAGAATGAGCTGAAACTCAAAGAAACAGAGCTACAGTTTGGGGGGTGATCAGTGTTGTTGAAAGATCCTGGGCTCTGCAACTTAAGTTTTCGTTTGCTCCACTCATTTGATGTCCTGAAAAAAATACTTTGGAATTTTGTCATTTTATCTATGCTTTCTCTATCTTCAACTGGACTCCAGATGCCCACAGAGCATACATTTTGCCTGAACTCTGTAATCTTAGCCTGCCCTGGCTGATGTCTGATAAATGTGAAAGAAAACAAAGTCTCACTTTCTTGAAAACCTGGCCTGGGGCAGCCCGCTCCCACATCTTGGGTGAGCACATCCCTCCAGCCTGGGGGCATGGACTATGCTCAGACCCCCTGCTAATGCCCCCCTCCCTGGTTTGCCCAGCCTCTTACTACCTGGCTCCACCAGTGTAGCCATCCTGCCCTGATCTGCCTTCTGTCATCCAATGTCACCCCAGCCCAATCGGCCCAACTCCCAATCACTCTGCTCTCCTACAGCCAGACCCTACCTACCACACTCTGGCTACTGGTCCCACCATTTCAGCAAGGAACACCTGATGGTCCAAAGTCAACAGCGCAAGTCCAGTTCTCTCCCTCCAATGTTCTATGGCACCTGAAGTAGGAGACTTCATCCACCCTTCTTACTCCCTGCTGCTCAGCTCTTCTTTCTTGTGATATTCTATAAAGGAAGACTACTACCAGGTGGGTACTTCCCATTTGGCACTTGTGGAAAGCAAGGCTCTGTTGAGGTCAGGTGCCTCGTTGTCCAGGATTCTGGCAGATTCGCCCAAGGAGGCTCCATTCTCTGCTCTTCCATGGTCACCTCCTCGCCCCCAACACATACCACACAGCACTCTCTGAAGGAGGAAATTTGTTTTGCTTATCCTGCACTCCATGTCACAGGTCTCTTGTAAACTACTTTCTGGAGAAGTCTGCAGAATCAAGGTTAAAGAGAGAAGAGAAAACTATAGGTTGATGTTCCCCATCTGCTGGGGCTAGATGGCCAAGCAGAGGAGCAAGGTGCTGGAGGACAGAAGGGACAGGCACAGGGATCTAAAGACAATGGAAGAAAGACCTTTAAAAAAGACAAGCAGAATTGGGTCACTGCTCTGCCTTTTAAACCTCCCAAGACCTTTTCCCTGCATAAGAGCAACATCCAAACTCCAGTCTTCGAGGCTCTGCCTCATCTGGGTCCTGACTCTTCCCATCTCTGACCATGATTCACGCCTCTGTGGTCCTCCCCTCCAATCCACACTGGCTTCCTTTCAGTTTCTCAAACTTGCCAAGCTCTTTCCTAGACTGGACTGTATGACAGATGCAAGGACATGATGTAAACGCAATTCTACAACTGCACATCTTAAGCTGCTGTTGCCCAGAATCGTCAAGCTGGTCCTAAGAAACCTTGGACCTCTGCTCTTCTTTAACAGTTGAAGACGCGTAATCGACCCTGATCAAAATCAAACAAACCCTAAGGACAACCCAAGCCGCCTTGTAACCACCTTATAAAGCTGCACATGCAGACAATGAGAGCAGGAAGGATCTCCAGGCAGTAGCCACTGTCGACGGAGCATGTATTCTACTCAGAGCACTGGGCTAGGTTCTATGCTGTGTACTCGGGATACACAAAGATTCAACTTGAATATCAGGCCTACCTAAAACTAAGGTCTAAGATCTGTAACAACAGTGTGTAAGCAATCTCTTGTATGCTTAAAACAGGTATAAAGTGGCACTGTGGTGGCTCATGCTGTGAACTCTGGTGTGGGGTGAACTGGACTGATGCCCTATGTGACCATGGCAAACTGCTCAAGCTGTCCGAGTCTCAGTTTCCTTCTGACTTTGAAAGGTTCTTGTAGGGACACCGGGGTGGCTTAGTTGGTTAAGCGTCTGCCTTCAGCTCAGGTCATGATCCCGGGGTCCTGGGATTGAGTCCCGCATCGGGCTCCTTGCTCAGCAGGGAGCCTGCTTCTCCCCCCTGCCTGCCACTCTCCCTACTTGTGTGTACTTTCAGACAAATAAATAAATAAAAACTTAAAAAAAAAAAAAAAAAAAAAAGAAAGGTTCTTGTAATAACTAAAGAAAGTACTACATGGGAATTGTTAACCAGGACACCCAGCTAAGTAAGTGGTAGTGGTTATGAAAGTGGGGCTTCCTGAATAGAACCCAACCCCCACACCCATGCTCATGCTCCCAGCCAGTCACTGACCTCTGGCAGCACACTGGGAAGAACTCGAATCAGCACGGAGAAGCACTGTATTAAAGTAGGTTTCAACCTTGTTAGTAACAACACGGGTCGTCTCAAAACTGATGAGGGGACGGGAAGGATGCCATACATCATAAGGGGCAGGCCTGAAAAGGAGGGGTCTAATAAATTACAGTGATGGATACCAAACAGCTGAGGAAGACAATGGGAAGATGGAGAAGATGAGCCAAGTACTGAAAACTGCCAAGAACATTCAAACCTCATGCCTTCTAATTAACTCGTGATTCTGACAGTCTTCACAGGATACTTTCCACAGCATTCTACATGATCGATTTAATAAGATTTACTGCATACCTATTGCAGCTCAGTTCCCATCCTCAAGGAACCTCTGTCCTCACTGTGGGATAGACAATAAATAATCTACTGTCCAGATGTGACAGATGCTCAATGAATGTTTGTTCGAGAATAAACAGTATAAAAAGCAGCAAGTGGAACAAAAACAGTACTGAGTCCATGCTTCAGAGCACAGGAGCAGGGAGCTATTGCTTTGACCCAGGAAACCTTGACTAGTAGAGATAAGTCAAGGTTCACGTTAGGAAGAGAGAATGGATGGGAGACATCTGATCGCCACCTGACCATAAGTGCCTCATTCTGGCCTTGCAGGAGCTCTCACATGTCAAAACACAGCACATCATTCCTCATGCTATTGCTAGCTCAGTCCAAGGCCCTTCCCATCGAGAACAAGCCCTAGAACACCAACAAGGGAAAGATGTCCTGTGTTATGCTGCTGGCTGCCCACAATTATAGGCCTGGCAGTGGATCAGCTTCTTCATGGCTCCACTGAAGAATGCTCGGGCTCAGATCCTAAAATGCCATCTTGCTGCTCTTCTCATCACTCCTGATTCTGGTACAATGCCCTTCCTTTGGCTTCAACGGCAGGACTGAGCCCAAAGAACCACTCACTTCAGAGAGCAGACTGATCTCAAAGTTGGTGGATATGAACTCAGTTCAAGGAGCACTCTAAGCCTGGAAGATGTGGCTGATCCTATCAACAGATCAAGAGGAGACACATATCTTACTCTAAATGTCACCCTATGACAATCCTTATCATTACTAGAACTGCCACACTATTATCTTTGTGCCTGGCTGCACCCAGCACTTGGGAGGTGGATGCATCAACTCTAAAATTAAGCAGACACCAGTAGGACACTAGTCAATCCCATTCTTTGTCTAGTGAGGACCATGCAATAAGGCAAGAGGGTACTTCCTGATGCTGGCTATGATTTCCTACAGCTCTGCTTGTCCAGAGCATAAACAGAAGGGCTCTGCAATAATTCTACTGCCTCACTCCTGGTACCTGATTCCAAGAGCAGTCAGAGCCCTGGAGGGCCCAAGCACTGGCTGCCACAACAGCTTTCTGCTTCCCCAATCAGTCTCCTTTCCCCATTTGGATATTTTCAGATTGTACTCTCAGGTTACATAAAAATAAAATCAGGAGCACAATGGGTGACAATGGAATCAGAAGTTCTAACTTGGGTGACATGAATGTGTCTCAGAAATCAAAGAACATCCCGAAAGTATATGCAGAATTGTATGTAAGGACATTAATGTATGTTCTTTTCTTGGAGAAAGCTTTCATCAGATTCTGAAAGGGCTCCATAACCCAAAAAAGGTATAAAACACAACAAAAACCCACATCCTGCAACCACCAGGCAGTTTTGATCCTGTGATTTGTGGCTTTCATTCATTTACTTGTTCAACAAATAATGATTATTTATATGCCAGGCCCCGAAAGGATACAACAGAGAACAAAGCAGACAACAGCCCTGCCCTCATGGAGCTGCCTGGGGTCACAGCCTGTTTTAACACCTGCCCTGGTGCTCTCCGTGCACCAGTACCTGAATCAAAGCTCCCAGAGCTGAAGAGGCTTTTAAGGGATACAACCCTCCTTGTCCATGTGTCCTGAGTAGCAGTCAAGTAGTCTCATGCACTCTCTCCTACAACCGATGAAAATTACTGGTTTTTAATATGGAAGACTTGTTCTGTTCCTTGAAATTCCCATTATCCTTCAGGGCAGCAACTTGATTTAAGAGGGCTGCTTACCAGTTAACACTTCTTATGAAAACAGCGATTTTATTTTAAGATGGGCCAGGGGTTAAAGGTATCACAGGCCAGTATGCTGTGATGCAAGAGAATGTGGGCTGTGGGAAGGAAGAAGTAAAACTTATCTCCATTTGCAAATGACAGGATTCTATATATAGAAAATTCCAAAGATTCCACAAGAAAGCTATTAAAGCTAATAAAATTCAGCAAAGTTACAGAGTACAAGATCAACACAAAAGTACCCAGTCGTGTTTTTATAAACCTGTAATGAACAATTAAGAATGCAATTCCATTTAGGGGCACCTGGCTGGCTCAGTTGGTGGAGCATATGACTCTTGTTCATCTTGGCGCTGTGGGTTTGAGCCCCATGCTGGATGTAGAGATTACTTAAAAAAAATAAAATCTTTTTTTTTTTTTTTTTAAAGATTTTTACTTATTTATTTGACAGAGAGCCAGCGAGAGAGGGAACACAGCAGGGAGAGTGAGAGAGGAAGAAGCAGGCTCCCTGAGGAGGAGCCTGATGTGGGGCTCGATCGCAGAACGCCGGGATCACGCCCTGAGCGGCAGGCAGACGCTTAACGACTGAGCTGCCCAGGCGCCCCCAAAAAATAAATCTTAAAACAAAAACAGAGGGGCACCTGGGTGGCTGAGTAGGTTAAGCATCTGCCTTCGGCTCAGGTCATGATCCCAGGGTCCTGGGATCAAGTCCCACATCGGGCTCCCTGCTCAGCGGGGAGCCTGCTTTTCCTTCTGCCTCCTGCTCTCCGGGCTTGTGCTCTGGCGCTCTCTCTCTCTCTCGCTTGCTCTCTTGACAAATAAATAAATAAAATCTTTAAATAAAAGAAAAAAAACCCAAAACAAAAAAACCCCAAAACACAATTCCATTTACAGTGGCATCTAAAAGAATAAAATAACTGGGAATAAATTAATAGTGTGTTTTACCAAAGTAAAACACTTGTACATTGAACACTGCAAAATGTTGCTGAAAAATATTAAAGAAGACTTAAGTAAATGGCAAGACATCATCTTCTGTTCATGGATAGGAAGCCTTCGTATTATCAAGATATCAACACTAACCAGAGATCTACAAATTCAACACAATCCCTACCAAAATTCTAACATTTTTTGCAGAACTGGAAAAGCTGATCTTCAAATTCACATGGAATTGCAAGACACACTGAATAGCTAAAACAATCTTGCAAAAGAACAAAGTTGTAAGACTCATACTTCCTGACTTCACAACTTCTACACAAAGCTATAGTAATCCAGTGTGATATTGGCATACAGACACACATATAGACCAAAGAAGCAAAACTGAGTTTGGAAGTAAACACATATATTTATGACCAAATGATTATTTATTTATTTATTTATATTTTATTTTTTAATTTTATTTGTTTGTTTGTTTATTTGACAGAGACGGCCAGTGAGAGAGGGAACACAAGCAGGGGGAGTAAACACATATATTTATGACCAAATGATTATTTATTTTTATTTAATTAATTTATTTATTTGACAGAGACAGCCAGCGAGAGAGGGAACACAAGCAGGGGGAGTGGGAGAGGAAGAAGCAGACTCCTAGTGGAGGAGCCTCATGTGGGGCTAGATCCCAGAATGCTGGGATCACGCCCTGAGCCGAAGGCAGACGCTTAACGACTGCGCCACCCAGGTGCCCCTTATTTATTTATTTTTAAAGATTTTATCTATTTATTTGACAGAGAGAGATAGCAAGAGAGGGAACATAAGCCTGGGGGAGCTGGAGAGGGAGAAGCAGGCTCCCCACTGAGCAGGGAGCCCGACGTGGGGCTCGATCCCAGGACGTCAAGACCATGACACGAACCGAAGGCAGATGCCCAATGACTGAGCCACCCAGGCACCCCCCAAATGATTTTTTTTTTTAAGATTTTATTTATTTATTTGACAGAGAGAGACAGCCAGCGAGAGAGGGAACACAAGCAGGGGGAGTGGGAGAGTAAGAGGCAGGCTCCTAGTGGAGAAGCCTGATGGGGGCTCGATCCCAGGACCCTGGATCATGCCCTGAGCCGAAGGCAAACGCTTAATGACTGCGCCACCCAGGTGTTCCCCCAAATGATTTTTTTAAAGATTTATTTATGAGAGAGAGAGAGCGAGCATGTGCATGTGTGTGGGGGAGGGGCAGAGGGACAGAGAATCTTCAAGCTGACTCCCCGCTGAGTGTGGAGCCTGACATGGGGCTCACCCATGAGATCACAACCTGAGCTAAAACCAAAAGTGGGATGTTCAACTAACTGAGCCACCCAGGCGCCCCTATGACCAAGTGACTTTTGACAAGAGTGCCAAGTTCATTCAAATGAAGAAAGAACAATCTCTTCAATAGTGGTGCTGGTACAACTGGATTTCTACATACAAAAGGAAGGATTTGGACTGCTACATCAAACCATCTGCAAAAATTAACTCACGATGGAGAAACAAATTACATATAAGAGCTACACCCATAAAACTCTCAGAAGAAAACACTGGGGTAAATCTTTGTGACCTTGAATTTGGTAATGGATTCTTAGATATGACATCAAAAACAGGAGCAGCAAAAGAAAATTAGTTAAGGTGGATTTCATCAAAATTAAGAATGTGCACTGGGGTGCCTGGGTGGCTCAGTTGGTTAAGTGTCTGCCTTCAGCTCAGGTCATGATCTCAGGGTCCTGGGACTGAGTCCTGCATCAGGCTCCCTGCTCAGCGGGGAAGTCTGCTTCTCCCTCACCCTTTCCTTCTCCCCTCTGCTTATGTGCATGCTCTCTCTCTCTCTCTCTCAAATAAATAAATAAATAAATAAATAAAATCTTTTAAAAAATGTGCATTAAAGCACACTATCAAGAAAATGAAAAGAAAACCTACAGAAGAAAAAAACATTTAGAAATCATACATCTGATTAAGAATTTAGTATCTAAAATATATAAAGAACTCCTAAAGCTCAACAACAACACAAAACAACCCAATTAAAACACAGGCAAAGGACTTGAGCATTTCCCCAAAGAAGATATAAAAAATGGCCAAGAAGCACATGAAAAGATGTTCAACATCATTAATAATTATAAAAATGCAAATCGAAATTTTAAAAATGGAAAAACAGTAAGTGTTGGTGAGGACATGGAGGACTGGAACCCTTGTGCACTGCTACAAAATGGTGCAGCCGCTGTGGAAAACTATGGTCATTCCTCAAAAAGTTCAATATGGTTACCACATGACCCAGCAACTCCACTGTTAGGTATATACCCCAAAGAACTGAAAACAGGTATTCAAAATTTGTAGATGAATGTTCATAACACTATTCTCAATAACCAAAAGGTGAAAATAACTCTGATGTCTATTGCCTAGAGAATGTATAAACAAACTGTGACGTATCAATACAATGGAATATTATTTGGCCATAAAAGAAGATACAGGCTACCACATGGATGAACCTTAGAACATTATACTTAGTGGAATCAGCCAGACCCAAAGGACAAATATTATAGGATTCCATTTATATGAGAATAGGCAAATTCATATATATGAAAACGTGGGTTAGAGCTTACCAGGGTCTCAGGAGAGGGGGAATGGGGAGTTATCGCTTAACAGTTACAGAGTTTCTGTTTCGGATAATGAAAAAGTTTTGGAAATAAATAGTGGTGACAGTTGCAAAATCATGAATGTAACAAATGCCACTCAATTGTACCCTTAAAAATAAATTGTTATGCATATTTTACAATAAACAAAAAGAATGTAACATGCGAAGACCAGTGAATTTTATGGTTTAAATGGGTAAACTGTGTAACATGTAAATTATATCTCAATAAAGCTGTTTAAAAATAAGACTGTGGGGGCGCCTGGGTGGCACAGCGGTTAAGCGTCTAACTTTGGCTCAGGGCGTGATCCCAGCGTCATGGGATCGAGCCCCACATCAGGCTCCTCCACTATGAGCCTGCTTCTTCCTCTCCCACTCCCCCTGCTTGTGTTCCCTCTCTCGCTGGCTGTCTCTATCCTGTCAAATAAATAAATAAATAAATAACTTTGTTTTAAAAAAAAAAAAAAATAATAAGACTGTGGGCTGAGTCCTAGCTCTGCCACATACCACCTGTGAGACTATCAACAAATTTACACAAACCTTAAGTTCTTTTTTTTTTTTTTTTTAAGATTTTATTTATTTATTTGACACAGAGAGAGACAGCCAGCGAGACAGGGAACATAAGCAGGGGGAGTGGGAGAGGAAGAAGCAGGCTCCCAGCGGAGGAGCCTGATGCAGGGCTTGATCCCAGAACACTGGGATCACGCCCTGAGCTGAAGGCAGACGCTTAACGACTGAGCCACCCAGGCGCCCCACAAACCTTAAGTTCTAAGGGGGTAAAATGGGACTGGTGCCACCTACCCGACAAGGTGGCCGTAAGGACTAATTAAAATATTCTCTGTGAAGCCCCTAGCTGATGGTTCTTCTTAACTCAACAGCTATTATCACATACAGAAAACTAAGTGACGTCAGCATAATGACCAGGCCGGGACAGGCCCTGCCTGAACCATGCCAGGGCCTCAATTTCATGATATTCTCACCTAATTTACACATTAAGGAAGAGGAACAAAAGCCTTTTAGAGACAATCTTCTCTAATTCACAACCCAATGAGAACATGGTATGTTAGAAGAAAAAAAATGTTATTAAAAATACATGAGGGGCCTGGGTGGCACAGCGGTTGGGCGTCTGCCTTCGGCTCAGGGCGTGATCCCGGCGTTGTGGGATCGAGCCCCACATCAGGCTCCTCTGCTATGAGCCTGCTTCTTCCTCTCCCACTCCCCCTGCTTGTGTTCCGTCTCTCGCTGGCTGTCTCTGTCGAATAAATAAATAAAATCTTTAAAAAAAAAAAAAATACATGAAATTTCTAAAATTCCAAAGGACTTTCAAAGATTCCTACTTTTTATCAAGCACTTGTGATTAAGGGAAAAAAACTCTTTTGGTACACAAGAAGTAGAGTAAGTCAAATTCATAAAACTAGATATTGTTAAGCAAGACCAACAAACATCAATGACAGAAGGGTGGAGAAGGAGTCCATTAGTCCTGATGAAAAGCCCTGAGATTCCTACTACTTAACAGGTGAATATGAGCTTGAGGGCATCTCTGACAAACTATGGTGGGAAGGGGGATCGTTGCTGGAATGTGACAGGAAGTAAGAGTGGCCCTGTTATGTTAGGAGGTATGACCCCGTACAGAGCTCCAGAGCTGAGTCAGGTGTTTGATGATGAACGCGTACGGACCTCACTGTGGATATATACTACAGGCGACACAGACAGAGGAACTCACAGGTGATCCCTGAGAAGCTGAAAAATAGAACTAGTACTACTAAAACCTAGCTTTGCTTTGCAGACAACCTGATCTCAGTTAGTAGAAGAATCAGTGAAGAAACTGCTAATGTGAATTTAATCCTAACCAATGAAGCAAAACCCACTGGTTGACATAGAAACCTGAGAATTCCAGGCCAGTCACTGAAGGAAGTTGTGCCATGGGCCTTAGAAAGATTCAGAAGATTCGGAAACCAGATGTAATCCAGTGACTAGGGGTTTCAAAATGGGGAGAAGACAATTCAAGAAGAAATATGAACACAAGCACAGATGACCCCAATGGGAGTGAACAACAAGTAACCTGAGAATGCTGGTGAACTCACACAAAGAACTCTGAGCATAAAAAAGAACATGCGCCAAAGATGAAAGGATATCCTTATACTGATAAGACAGATATCTAAGTACTGACCAAACACACCAGCAAGCAGGAATAAGAGTCCAACTCTGGTCACCTGCCACAGACCTTTACAACATAGGACACTGGTAGACCTACAAAGGG
Organism: Ursus arctos; assembly: GCF_023065955.2. Lineage (NCBI taxonomy): Eukaryota > Metazoa > Chordata > Mammalia > Carnivora > Ursidae > Ursus > Ursus arctos. The sequence continues at coordinate 3,514,171 of NW_026623030.1, read as the reverse complement.
TCAAGTTTCTTGGTTTTGTTAAACCAGGGACAATGGTAGATTCTATAAAATGTAAAAGGCGAGCATGAAATCAAACCTGGACAAAATTCTGAATGCAATTAGCAAACAGATGGTATTTGGAAGGCAGTACAGGCTCAACCAAGAACAAGTTATGCCAAACCAACCTCATTATCTTTTTTTAGATATACGACATAGATCAGGAGAGGCTGCAGAGGAGGACTTGAGTACAAAGATCTAGATCGTGCTTTTATGAAATCTGCAGTTAACATGAAACCGAGGGGGGTGATCAATATGCCAGATGACATAATGAGGATTTTAAAAGATTTAGGTAACTGTATAGATAGATGGTGTATGACAAAAACAAAAAGAAACGCACCCATGACCCCAAACCTGAAGAGGGGAAACTGTAGGGTCACATACTAAAGTCCAAACATTGGGCTAAGCAAACACAGGAAGGGGACTTGTAGTTATTTGTTTCTCCCTGGTGGAGAGCTAAAAGGAACCACTCGTGAGACTGTATTCTAGAACTTCCACAAGGATAGAGACCTTTGTCTTCTTCACTACTGAACTCCAACCTCCTTAACAATGTCTGCCACAGTGTAAGTACTCAGTAATCTTTGCTGAAAGAGTGTTTTTGGAGGTGCCCAAGTTGAGACCAGAGGGCCAATGGATTTAGATGCCGCAGAAAGCCAAAAGCATTAGGAAGATGGGCAGACTGAATGATCTATTACTGCAACTTGCCTTTCTTCCCCATCCTGAGTCACCTGAAGCCTCACTTGCAGGCCAAGAAAATGTTAGTCTTCCTCCACAGAATCTGTTCCACTGATTCTGATTCCCACAGATGCCTACTGTCACCAACTGTTATCTTTTCTTTTTGTTAATTAAGTAGGCTCCATGTCCAGTGTAGAGCCCAACATGGGGCTGGAACTCACAACCCTAAGATTGAGATCAAGAGTTGGATGCTTAACTGACTGAGCCAGGCACCCCTCACCAACTGTTTTCTTAACCCATACCACAGGGGAAGGCTCCACCGAGGCTCCATTTGGATGTCTGGATACAAATTTTCATACAGCAAATAATCATAGGTGTACAGCCCCAGAGTTAAGGACAATACTAAGAAAGTTCTTCCCTGTCTTTCCTAGTCAGAAAGTATACTGGAATACAAGTGTGTGAGAATATTATAGGGAGACTGAAGCATTTGCTCTAAATTATTTAAAAACCAATAAAATAAAAGGTAAATTGCCTGCAAACTTCAGGACCTCCATCAGTTGGGAGAAATTGGCTATTTTATGCCTCAGGGAAGGCAACATAAGAAAACTATTCATCTCCTCAGCCTAGCCCATTGATGACATGGCAACAGCCCACTTCCTCCACTTTGTCTTTAGCTGCTTTTGCCCAACATACTGCATGCTCTCACCAACCTGCAGCTACTTGGTGGTATGAAGTCTTGTTCACGTAAGCTCTTCCCTCTGCCAGGAATGTCTCCCTGCACTTCACCTAGCTAACTTCTATTCATCCTTCAAAACTCAGCTAGAGGGTTACCTCCTCCAGGAAGGCTTCCCAGACAAATACCCACACTCCCATCTCCTACCCCCCCCCTTCCCCACTTTGTGTTATTAGAGCACTTACCACACTGCTGGTTTCTGTCTCTATTCTCTCACTAGATGGTAAGCACCTTGGTGGAAAGACCCTACAAGACATCTCTCACAGGCTGGCTGGATGAATAGTGAACATCAGAACAAGGGTGCCTTTTAGACTCAAAAGAACTTAAGTAACTTGCCCAAGATCATACCACGAAAAACGAGGACTTGAATGCAGGTCCATGATCTTTCCCTGACCATCTTGCTTTTCCCCACCCCAGGTACCAAGTATTACTTCCCAAATTAAATCCCAAGGATCAACTCACTTCTTGAAAAGAGGTAAGCAAGAGAGAAAAATGACCTGTTTTAAAATCTCCCTTTATGGGCACCTGGGTGGCTCAGTCGGTTGGGCGTCTGCCTTTGGCTCAACTCATGATCCTGGAGTCCCTGGATCGAGCACTGCATTAGGCTCCCTGCTCAGCTGGAAGGCAGCTTCTTCTTCTGCCCCTCACCCCACTCTCATGTGCACACGCATGCTCTCTCTCAAATAAATAAATAAAATCTCTCTTTACTTGCAGGAATGTTCTTTTGAAAATCAAGTTTTATGAAAAAAAGAGTGAAATAATTCATGAAATAAAGTTCACCTAAGCCCTCATCGTTCTAATACCGTCAAGGGAAATAAGGAAGCTTCAATTACTGGCACATTTTGTCCTACTTATTTCACCTTATTTTAATTTTAATACTTTTCCTGGTAACCTAATTGCAAAAGTCTTAAGAGTTATTTTTAACAAGATCAGACAAGCACTAAGTTTTAGAAGATAATGTAACTCATGGAACTATTTATTTATGTTATAGCCAAAAGTCTCATTTAAATATACAGAATGAGAAATACCATTAAGTGGAATTTGGCAAAAGTTTATTTCTCAGGTCCCCCTTATACTCTTGGTGAAACACCAAAGCAAGCCTTTGATGAGACTTACACAGCTAAGGTAGTGTCACGAGGAGACTCGGGTGTGGAGACCTCTTTCTGGGGTCTGAGAAACAAGTAGAACTGCAAAACAGCCAACTATGTGGGTTATCTTAAAATATACATCATTAACCAGGCTCTTAATCCTCATCCTGGTCTAAGGCACCTACCCACCTATCTGCTCAACCAAGCTCTGAAATGATCTCCTTTAGGGGCGCCTGGGTGGCTCATTCAGTTAAGCAGCTGACTCTTGATTCCAGCTCAGGTCATGACCTCAGGGATCTGAGATCTCCTGGGATCAAGCCCCATGTTGGGATTCCCCGCTGAGTGAACTGTCTGCTCAACCATTCTCCCTCTCCCTCTGCCCGACCCCCCACCCCCCCCTGCCGTCGCTTGCACGCACACTCTCAAATAAATAAATAAATAAATAATCCCCTTTATAGCACCTGGTCTTCCACTCTATGAGCTCCCCCCCCCCCCTGCACACTCTGAGCAATGTGGAGATACAGGTTTCTAAAACGCAGGCACATCTTAGAGCTAGAGGTCAACAGGCAGGTGGCCTAAATGGAGTGAGGTTTTAAACCCTGGCTCAAGTAAGAGCCCAATTCCTGACTGCCTCTATGCAGCCTGGAATTCTGACTGGGTGCCTCGACCCCCATGTGTCTAACACATGTGAGTCACAACAACTCTCTGAATCCTAGCTCTCTACTCCTATGATGAGGCAACAGATGTGACGATGCCTCAAAGGGCAGGAATCACTATGCAAACTGGAAGGCTTTTAGAGCCCGAGCGCCCCATGTAATTTTCGGGTGCTGACATGTGAACTAGATTAGAGGTGTACACCTGGGCAGGGGCAGGTCTGTGGGGGATGAGAAAGTTGGGAGAGCCTACTCAGCCAAGAGTCAGTCTGGTTTCTTTCCTGTTCCTCCACTGGGAAGCATTAAAAGCATGTGGGTCCTCTCTAGACCTAGCACCTGTCATAAGCCTCAGAAGCTCACTCCCTTCTTTACAGCCAACATGAGAGGGAGAAGTAATCGGACTCTGAAACAAACCTTCAAGTGTAGTTTGCTCGGACATTACTCCTCATCCAGAGAAGACGGAGGATAATCAATGGAAACCCCCCCCCCCCACACACAAAATCAATGCTAGCTTTTATTTGTGGACAGGCTGTTCTGTGGGTTAAATTCTGCTTTTTTGAAGCAATAGGCTCCATTACTTCATCCTCGGTCATGTACCTGGGCTGTCTCCCAAACCTGCCCTACTTTGGCCTTGGGGTGAACACACACAGAACAATCACTAGCTTAATCTCAGCTTCTCCAACATATATGCAATTTGATAATAACAACAAAGAGTATTCAACTGTAATCATATTATATAATGATACTTATTTACCTAGTAGTTTGTGGCTCACAAAGCATTTTCACAATTTATCAACAAATGAAAGAGCCAGGATTTGTAGCATCAAATTCCATGTTCTGACATGTTAATATCGAGGGCCCATCTCACTGCACATATTTTATATCTCGTAAAAAATAACACAAAAATATATGGGACTGTTCTAAAAACAGGAATTTTGGGGGGTAAGATTTTATTTATTTCACAGAGAGAGACAGCAAGAGAGGGAACACAAGCAAGGGGAGTGTGAGAGGGAGAAGCAGGTTTCCTGCCAAGTGGGGAGCCCGATGTGGGGCTTGATCCCAGGACCCTGGGATCATGACCCGAGCCAAAGGCAGACGCTTAACGGCTGAGCCACCCAGGCGCCCACAAAAGTATGAATTTTTGAAAAAAATCTTTTTTCCCTCCTTAAGTAGGCTCCACACTTAGCGTGGAGCCTGACATGGGGCTTGAACTCACAACCCTGAGATTGAGACCCAAGATGAGATCAAGAGTCGGACACTTAACCAACTGAGCCACCCAGGCACCCAAAAAATCTATTTTTCAAATCCTTCTGTTCTTCCTCTGGGGTTTGTGCTCATTTTATGGTCACTCCAGGTTTACTGGATGTCTCATCAAACTTCTACTTTCTATGATACACAGCTTTATGCTCTCAACAGGCTTATCAACACTGACCTCAGGACTTCTTGGTTCAGAAAGCCACAGTTACAGGCTAAACTTTCCAAGAGTCTTAAAAAAAAAAAAAAAAGCTAGTAAGGTCTGAGATATTTTTTTTTTAATTAAAGATTTACTTATTTGATAGGGAGCACGCGCATGCCAAGCACAAGCAGGGGGAGGAGAGGGAGAAGCAGACTCCCCACTGAGCAGGGAGCCCAACATGGGGCTTGATCCCAGCACCCTCGGATCATGACCTAAGCAGAAGGCAGACACTTAACTGACTGAGCCAACCAGGCACCCCAGTCTGAGGTATTGTAAACTTTTATCTCTGCCTAGCCGAAGAGGAATTCTAAGACATTTATTTGTATTTCTCCTCAACTAATCATGACGTTAGAAATATGGAACTGTACAAGTGGCTCTGTGTCTACTTGTATGCTGATTTCATCTCTAAGTCATGGGTCTTTATTAACCATCATCTTTTCTTATTGGAAAGAAAACCAACTACTGTGAGACTAAACTCAGGAGAGAATACACCTTGGGAGAAATAAGGAATAGGAAAGGACAAAAGACTCTTGTAGGACACTCACAATGGATCTTCCAAAATCACCCAGTTATCTTATTCCCCTGAATAGAACTTTATTATTTTTTTTTAAAGATTTTATTTTTATTTATTTGACAGAGCACAAGCAGGGGGAACAAGCAGAGGGAGAGGAAGAAGCAGGCTCACCTAACAGGGAGCCCGATGCGGGGCTCGATCCCAGGACCCTGGGATCATGACCTGAGCTGAAGACACTTAACGACTGAACCACCCAGGCGCCCCCACCCTCTAAACAGAACTTTAAATGAGCAGTCGTTACTTTGCAGAAACAAAGTTAAAACTAAAAATGAAAACCGAATGTCGAAAAGACCCAAAAAACCAGCCCTGTAAATTTTACCTCTAATGCCAAGGCGGTCTTGTCATAAGCACAGGGTACTCTTTTCTGGATGGCTTTTGCAAAGACAGGTCCATTCTGTGTGGATGGCAAAGGGTTGATTGCTGCCCCAGGAGTACTGGAAACTGCAGGTAGAGGAGTTGTGGTCTGAGGTTGAGCATATGCATGAGCGGGTTCTGGGATCCCATAACTGTTGGAATTCCTATTCCCGTGCTTTCCATGTGGTGAGGATCTCACAAGCTTTTCAACATAAGGAACAGGAATCATCCCAATCCGGCCATCCTTGTTCCGGGCGCTCCACCACTGTTCTTCAGGCTTCTCTATTATCACCAGGATCTCACCCTTTTTAAAGGGCAGGTCTTCAGCATCATTCCCAGGAAAATCATAGAGAGTCCGCACATATTCCAGATTTTCTTCTGCTGTAGGCAGGTTGGGTGCTGATACAGATCCCATTGGTGGGCTCGGGTACCTTCAGAGAGAAGGAAAATTAACTCTAAGAGAAAAATCTTACTCGATACCAGTGTTTGTCAAACTTTTAAATAAACCATTCTCCTCTAAGATGAATTATTTCCCTTGCTATATTCTCAATGTTAAGAAGAATAGTTAAGTCACAGTTTTATGCTCTGCAGTTTGTATTGCCTGAATAGACCTTGTTAAATCACATGTCAATGGCATACACGTACACACCCCCCCCATCTCTGTTTCACAGAAACCTTTTGTTTACACAGAGATACAACTGGTCTGAATTTATTTTAAAAATCTTGAGTAAGTTCAGTAGCTGCCTTCCTTAGGACACTGTCACAGCCATCACACATTTTTCTTCCTGGCCCTATCTATGCCATGCTTTCCTGCACACTTCCCTGGGCATCCAGATAGAAAATGACGAAGGCTTCAGTTTCTGTGTCCCTCAAAATACAAAAACCAGAAAAGGGTTTATACGTCTGTCAAACTAAAAAAACAAAACAAAACAAAACCCAAAAAACCTCATATTCCATTTTATGCAGGAATCATCACCTGAGCATCAAAAAGAAAACACAGACTTTTCACTGCAGAACTCACAGGCAAGAGATCTCATCAAAGCATCAGTCCACAGACACCACCACACCCCTCCGCTGTGTATTCGCCAAGCTGCAGAATGCCCTCCCAGGGTCAGTTATAAAAGCGCAGTCCCTGCTCTCCAGTAACATCCCATTTGTAATGCCTCTTCTGCAAAAGAAGTATAGAGGTCTCTCTTCACCTAAGAAATGTTCTGAGAAGTTGCAAATACACAACTTTTGGGGAAAAAAAAAAAAAAGACCCATTTTACCATTAGCTGCGTCCCACCACTTGACTTTTCTAAAGCACAGAATTTATACCAGAGTAACAAACTCTGGGCTTCATCCAAAGAGTCCACATGTCTGAAGTGGCTCTGCCTGCAGAACCATCACCAGAGCCCAGTTCTAGAATAGCCTTGAGGGAGATTAAGCCAGGATAGGAAATGCCTGTTTAACCACTGACCATGGTTTCCAATTTGTTTATCTTTTTTTAAAAGATCATTTATTTATCTAGTTATTTGAGAGAGACCAAGCAGGTGAAGGGACAGAGGAAGTAAGAGAATCCTCAGGCAGTCTCCCTGCTGAGCGGGGAACCTACACAAGCCTCAATCCCAGGACTCTGAGACCGTGACTGAGCCGAAATTGAGAGTCAGCTGCTTAACAGACTAAGCCACCCATGTGCCCCTGTTTTATCATCTATTAGCTCATGTCCACTCTCTTTCCTTCCTCCAATTAATGATCTAAAAAGTTACTTCATATTACAATGTGATCTCTTATGTTTAAATATTTTAATTTTTTTTTTCCTTTATAAAAAATGCCACTATGCTACAACTTTAAGCAAAAAGGGAAAACAAGGGATGCCTGGCTGGCTCAGTAGGTACAGCATGCAACTCTTGATTTCCTGGTTCTGAGTTCAAGTCCTGTGTTGGGTATAGAGATTACTCAAAAATAAAATAAAATCTTAAAAAACAAAAACAGGGGCGCCTGGGTGACACAGCGGTTAAGCGTCTGCCTTCGGCTCAGGGCGTGATCCCGGCGTTATGGGATCGAGCCCCACATCAGGCTCTTCCGCTATGAGCCTGCTTCTTCCTCTCCCACTCCCCCTGCTTGTGTTCCCTCTCTCGCTGGCTGTCTCTGTCTCTGTCGAATAAATAAATAAAATCTTAAAAAAAAAAAAAAACAAAAACACCCCCCCCCAAAAAAAAACAAAAGAGAAAAAAAAAAATCCCACAGCTCCTGCCCCATCATAGCTACTTTTTCACTCCTCCCACTGGCCAAGTTTATGGTTTTTTTTTTTTTAAGATTTATTTATTTATCTGAGAGAGAGAGAGAGCACACAAGAGAGAAGAGGGGCAGAGAGAGAGAATTTCCAAGCAGACTCCCGCTGAGCATGGGGCCCAATGCCAGGCTGGATCTCATGACCCATGAGATCAGGACCTGAGTTGAAACCAAGAGCTGGACGCTTAAGAGACTGAGGCACGCACGCACTCAAATTTTATGGCTTTCTTAAAAGAGTCTTGTGTATGCCCATGGCAGTTTTTCTTTTTTCTTTTTTAAAGATTTTATTTGACAGAGAGACACAGCGAGAGAGGGAACATAAGCAGGGGGAGTGGGAGAGGGAGAAGCGGGCTTCCCGCTAAGCAGGAGCCCGATGTGGGGGCTCGATCCCAGGACTCTGGGATCATGACCTGAGATGAAGGCAGACGCTTAACGATCGAGCCACCCACGCGCCCCCCTGGTAGTTTTTCTGCCTAATATCACACAACAGGTGTTTCCCCATATCACTGGTCTACATGACCATTTACTTTTATGTCAGGATAACATTTCATTCTGTAAGCCTGCAGCAATTAAGCATCCCTGTGTTTCTGGATATTGAGTTTTTCTCTCTCCCTATTTGATCATCAACATCACAAAGTCTTTTGAACATAGTTTCTTGATATTCGATTTTTTTTAGGGAGGGAGGGGGAGACAGAGGGAGAGAATCTTAAGCAGGCTCCACACCCAGCATGGAGCCCAACCTGGGGCTCAATCTCATGATCCTGAGATCACAGCTGGAGCCGAAACCAAGAGTCTGATGCCCAACCAACTGAACCACCTCAATATTAGATTTTTTGTAAAGCCCAGACTTCCAGATTAAAGAACAGGGACATTTTCATGGCCCTTAGTACACACTGCCACACTACTTTCCAAAAGGCAGTCTTCATAATTTGGAAAAACTTACAGCTTTTAAATGCAAATGACTAATTTAATATAATATACTGACCACTGAATTAACAGCAGTCTGTGTATTATGCTGCGGTGGTTAGGAGCTTGATTTAAAACCTCTAAGATCTCAGGGGGTCTGCTTCTTCCCTCTCCCTCTGCTGCTCCCCTCACTTGTGCTCTGTGTCAAATAAATAAAATCTTTAAGAACAGAAACCCCTCTAAGATCTTATTGCTTATTAACAACAATGTGATACCGAGAGGCAAAATGCTTAATATCAATACATTTAAAAGAGACAGAGCAGGAGTAGGAGCAGCAACAGTAATGAGTTGACGCTACCTATGTCAGGCACTGTTCGCAGTCTATACAGACTTTAACTTATTTCATCCTCTCAGCAATCCTGTGATTATCCCCATCTTACAGACGAGGAAGCCAATGCCAACACAGATTTGTACTCAGGCAGTCTGGTTTGGGAGTACTCACTCATAACCTCTAAGCTAGTCAGCCTCAGGAATAAACCCCACGTCTTTCGGGTTCATGGGAATCAACGTCAAATTATGTGTGAAACACGCACAATAGTTCCTGGTTGTTACTGAGCATCCAGTTAGTTCCCCACCCCTACCCTCTTTAAGGTACACCCTGCCCCTATTTCAAGGGCCACAGACAATCTGTGAAAAGTTTGAGTGGTACTACAAAAATCTCAGATACTTTACTAAAAGCACAATCAGTTCCATCTCAGACCCCATCCAAGGGTATTTCATTTTCTGTATACTTGAAAAGTTAACAGCAGTTAGTTCTACAACACAAATTATGAGGATACTAGTACAGTTTCAGTGGGGATTAACATTAATGAAATTCATCTACCCAGGTAGATTTACTACGTACTAAGAACTTGGGAGACAGACAATGAAATAAAACCAGGTTCTTCTCTTAAAAGACCGCCAATTTAGCATAGAGACTGGAAGACAAAATCACAGCACAATGAGTAATTAATGTGCCATGACAGAAGTTGACAGGGTCAAGGAGCACTCAAAGGAGTGAGTTCTGTTAAGGGGCAGAACAGGCAAGGAGGCAATGCACTAGAAGCTGAAGACTAGCCCCCTTTGGAATTGAAAGATCTTGATGAAGACAGGCTTACATAATTTGGTTCTAAATCAGAAAAAGACTAGAGGCCTGAAGGTTCAAACGTTCCTTTCCCCAGCCTCCCCACACCTCACGGGGCACACTGGTCATTCCTATAAGCACTGAATAGGAGCTCTGCGGGCAAGGCCCTCAAGGTTGACAAACTTCCCTAAAAAGTTGGTACATGTTTGAGGTTTTGCGGACTATACATACGGACTATGTTGTATATCCTTCTTTTTTAAAAATACAACCTTTCGAAAATTAAGAACCATTCTTAGCTTCAGTACACTACCAAAACTGAGTATGGCCTAGAAGTCTGCAAACTATGGCCTGTGGGCCATTCAGCCTACTGTACAGTTTTGTAAATGAAGTTTTATTACAACAGAGCCAAATTCACTCATTTAAGTATTGTCTGTGACTGCTTTTGTGCTGTAAGGGCATAGCTGAGAAACTGTGAGAGACTATATGGCCTGTAAAGCTTAAAATATTTACCATCTGCCCTCTTATTGAAAGTTTGCTGATTCATTGTCTAGATTACTGGGTTGAAAGAGCAGAGGGTGCTTTTCAACTTTCAGTAACTCCCTGGTGAGGGGAATGTATGCAAATCTGACAAAGATGGAGGACAGCTTATACTTTCTACACCATTATATTGCTATAGTGACCGTGGGGCTCATTTCCCGATTTAGTACATGCACAGATATCCCTAAATTTCAAATCAAATCAATCTCCCAGCACATCCCTGACATAAATTCAAAGTCTTCCACCCCATATCCTCAAACTCATGTATTCATCAAAATTCACTGCAAATTACACATTAGTTCCACTGCAGGCATGAAACCATGATGATGCCAGGGCAGATTATCTTGCCCTTTCCATTAGGTCCCACAGCCCAAAGTAATATGTAACATAAAACTGGAACAATTCATTGTTTCTCATTTCGATTTGTTCCTTACTGTAAAAGAGCACCTGTAATCTCCTCTTTAAATTTTACAAAGAGGGGCGCCTCGGTGGCTCAGTTGGTTAAGCACCTGCCTTCAGCTCAGGTCATGATCCCGGAGTCCCGGGATCGAGCCCCATGTCGGGGTCCCTGCTCAGCGAGGAGTCTGCTTCTTCCTCTGGCCCTCACCCCGCTCATGCTCTCTCTCTCTAATAAATAAAATCTCTAAAAAAATAAAATTAATTTTACATTCAAAGAGTTTTCCAAGCCCATTCAAATACTCTAAGACCCATGCTTCTCCCTGTCTTGTGTCTATGGTACACAACATACTGAGCAGGAAGGCCCTGGATGACTAACTGGAAATTGGCCTTTCCTACCTAATGTCAATGAACCCCCTCTCCTTAAGGTAAAAACGATTCTAAGCTTCATGTAATAAAGCACAGATAAAACATTTTCTTCAAACTGAGCATTAGTATCTTCTAAGCTTAAAATTTCCTTCATGCAAAAGAAGGAATACAACTTCTGAGAGGAGAATTTCAAAGGTACTGGTAATCTGGTTTTTTAAAGGGGTCACATGGGTATTGATGATTTTTCTTATTTTTTTTTTTAAAGATTTTATTTATTTATTTGACAGAGATAGAGACAGCCAGCGAGAGAGGGAACACAAGCAGGGGGAGTGGGAGAGGAAGAAGCAGGCTCATAGCGGAGGAGCCTGATGTGGGGCTCGATCCCACAATGCTGGGATCACGCCCTGAGCCGAAGGCAGACGCCCAACCGCTGTGCCACCCAGGCGCCCTGATGATTTTTCTTATTATATCCATGATATACATATACTCTCTTGTATGTATTAAAATATTTCACAGTAAAAACTAGGGAAAACAAAACAAAACAGATAAGAGAATCAATTCTTTTTAAAGACTTATTTACTGGGATGCCTGGGTAGCTCAGTTAAGTGCCCGACTTTTTTTCTTTCTTTTTTTAAGATTTTATTTATTTATTTGAGATAGAGAGAGAGACAGCCAGCGAGAGAGCGAACACAAGCAGGGGGAATGGGAGAGGAAGAAGCAGGCTCCTAGCGGAGGAGCCTGATGCGGAGCTCGATCTCAGAATGCCGGGTTCACGCCCTGAGCCGAAGGCAGACGCTTAACGACTGAGCCACCCAGGTGCCCCTAAGCGCCCGCCTCTTGATTTCAGCTCAGGACAGGATCTCCCAGTCCTGGGATTGAGCCCTGCATCAGGCTCCCTGCTCACCAGAGAGTCTGCTTGTCTCCCTCTCCCTGCTGTGTCTCTCTTTCAAATAAATAAATCTTAAATAAATAAAGACTTATTTATTTGAGAAAGGGAGTACTCAAGAGTGGGGGGAGGGTAAAGGTAGAGAATCCTCAAGCAGACCCGACCCCCACTCCCCCCCTCAGCAGGAACTGGACACTCCCCCACCTCTTCTGAGCTGAAACCAAGAGTCTGATGCTCAACCGACTAAAAGTCACCCAGGCGCCCTGGTAAGAGAATCAATTCTAAGAAGACTGGTTAAAAACCTCTCTAGTGAAACGGCACTGAATACTGAGGACCCTACCTTTCCATCCCTAGATATTCACAACATCACTTAACAGCTCTCTTTCTATGCCTGTGACTACCTCTCCACCCCATTCCACGGCTCTTATGCTCATTCTGTGTATTCCATCTAAGGTTAGACTCCCAAATCTACACTATTTAGCCCCCAACTCTCTTCTCAATAACAAACTCATCAGATTGCTAAACTTGGCTTCCAGCAAGCATCTCAAAGAGTCTCCCTATTGAAAACAATCCTCCCCCCTCACCCTGATCAGTTCTCTTCTCTTCTTTCAATTAGAGATACCACTCAATCATCCCTGAAGTCATACCTCTTTCTTCACCATCTAGATGCAATTGCCCAGTGAAAACTGTTAAGTTTCTACTTTATAGTCCCAAAGCATGTGATCTTAGTTCGGCTTCTCCGAATTCCTTCTCCCGTTAACAGCCCTTAATTACTCCTACACCCTGGACTCTCTCCCTACCCAGTCCCACACCAGAACAGTTTCTAAAAAGTAAAACTGGCCATGGCAATTCTCTTCTCAAAAACTTAGACAGCTCCCACTGTTAAACTCATTCACAAAGCACAGGAGGCCCTTCACAATTTAGCATTACTCTTCCTTCCTACCTCACTTCCCATCACTCACATTAATTACAACTTTGTGCCTTTCCCAGCAGGCACTGCCACCACCTTTTCTCCCCTTCTCATTTCTTTTTTTCAAGCCTTCCCTGACCCCTCAGTTGATCATTCTTGCTTTTAAGCTCCCAAGGTATTCTATTTTAACTTATTCAATATACTAACCTTCTCAAGGGCTAAAACCATGATTTATTTCCATTATATGCCTTGACACTAGTATTGGGCTTTGGTGTAGAGTAGGCGCAATACATGCAATTCCTGCTAATAAAAATAAAATGCCAAAGACAAAGGGAAGCATTTCCCATTTCTGTTTCTTTTTTTTTTTCTCCTTCTGAAAACACAAAAACTTCAGCACTCCAATTCCCTATATCTGTTTAATTCTGTTATACAGACAAAGAAATCCTGTATGCCATTTGGTTTGCTGTCCAAGCCTCTTCACTTCACCACTGTACCATTCATGCTCGACAGTCATCATTCCAGACTAGTTGCCACATGCCTAGTGGCCCCACCTTACTTGGTATGATCTTAGCTCAGACTCTAAAATAATCTGAACTCCCACTAATAAGCACTGTCCCCTTTTACTTATCAGGAACAACTGAAATATTTTAGCCTGAAGGAAACCTTAGAAATAATCTAGTCCAACTCTTGAGGTCAAAAGAAAAATTCTTTCTAAGGTTAAAAAAAAAAAAAAAATCTCTGTACTTGGGCCTTAAATAAGAGAAAAGTCACAAATCAAATGGCTACCAGCACTTTACATGCCATGGGAACGTAACTCTTAACTGGGCAAGCTTCCACTCCGAGCATGATGACCATGCTCTTGTACCTCATCTGAATCAAATTTAGAGGATTCAAACTACTGGTAAGAGGAAAATCAAAGGTTTATGCACAGTACCAAATTCTACGCTAATCAAAATTACTAGTAATCCTCCCCCACTCCTAATCCTAAGAGTCCAGATTTGAGTTCCCTCAAATATTCAGAACAGGGGATGTGGGAGGAGGTGTGACCGTGTTGCCTGCGGCATCCTCTGGTCCATGCAGGGCTTGGCTTCTGCATCACAGGTGGGAGGGCCCTCCTCTGGGCACTCAGGTTAATCTGGGCATCCTTTTTCAACTACTCTACCATAGTAGACAGCATGGAGATGGCCTTTTAAAAAATCTCAGCATCAGGGATGCCTGGATGGCTCAGTTAAGCGTCTACCTTCAGCTCAGGTCATGGTCCCAGGGTGCTGGGATCAAGATCCGCATTGGGTTCCTTGCTCACTGGGGAGCCTGCTTCTCCCCCTGCTTGTGCTCTCTTTCTCTCTGACAAATTAATAAATAAAATCTTAGGGGCGCCTGGGTGGCACAGCGGTTAAGCATCTGCCTTCGGCTCAGGGCGTAATCCCGGTGTTATGGGATCGAGCCCCACATCAGGCTCCTCCGCTATGAGCCTGCTTCTTCCTCTCCCACTCCCCCTGCTTGTGTTCCCTCTCTCGCTGGCTGTCTCTATCTCTGTCAAATAAATAAATAAAATCTTTTAAAAATAAATAAATAAATAAATAAAATCTTAAAAACAAAACAAAACAAAACCATTTCAGCACCAGTAACCTTCTCCAGAATATGACAGGGAGGGGCACCTGGGTGGCTCAGTCGTTGGGCGTCTGCCTTCCAGTGTTCTGGGATAGAGCCCCACATTGGGCTCCCTGCTTAGCGGGAGGCCTGCTTCTCCTTCTCTCACTCTCCCTGCTTGTGTTCTCTCTCTGGCTGCCTCTCTCTGTCAAATAAATAAATAAAATCTTAAAAAAAAAAAAAAAAGAAAGAAAGAAAGAATAGGACAGGGATTGTTGATTCAATGTTAGTTCCGTGTTACTAGGTACATGAGATGCGCAATGTCTGCTGACAAAATCAAAGATTTTCTCTATGGGTCCACTTGCCTTAGTTAAAAAACTTCTCAGCTTTTCCTCCTAGCCTTCCTATAGCTGTATAAGCTAAAACTAGAGAATTTTATAAGCAAAGCAAGCCATGCAAAACACAGTTTCTAAACCACAGGAAAATGGATTTCATATCTAAACAATCCATTTAGGAACCTTCTGAAACACTCTGTCATTAAACTGGAAATCACCTCCATTAAATAAAAAAAACGCTAGCACTTACCTGAATATTAACTATAACTTAATGAACAGAATCTTAAACATATTTATAATCAAATAAATTAGAGGTGAAAACCACCACAGGTTTTGTTTATCAGATCAACTATAATATAAAAATTATACCTATGTCTGGGGCACCTGGGTGGCTCAGTCAGTTAAGTGTCCGACTCTTGGTTTAGACTCAGGTCATGATCTCAGGGTCCTGAGATCAAGCCCCTCATTGGGCTCCCCACGGAGTCGGCTTGTCCCTCTCCCTCTGCTCCTCCCTGGCACTAGCCCCCCAACCCTCTCATCAATAAAAATAAAATCTTTAAAAAAAAATTACACCCACATGTTGAAAGAGAATCCTTTAGGGTCACTCAAAATCAACAAAAGCCATCTGACATGATATGACACTTTTGGGGGGTTAAATTTAAAACTCACCACAGGAACACCACAGACAAATACAAAAAGCAATTGATAAGATAAACTGAGAGGACACAAAGTTACAAATGTACCAAGTCATCTTTGTTTCTTCCTTTCTCTTCCCTCACCATCCCCCCTCCCATCAGCAACATCAGTCTTAACTCCAAAACAGGCACCTCAAGTTACAGCTCTACCTACATCAGTCTGTATGAGCTGTGACCTATATGTCATCAGCCACCATCATTTTGCACCCAGGTAACAGCGACAACTCCAGATCACTCCTGTGGTTCAAACTTCTTCCATGGCACCCACTGCACTTTAAATAAAATCCAACTTCCTTATCTTGACCATTACATCCCCTAACTCTTCTTACAGAACCCTTTACTTAAGTACCACACTCCCAACCCAATCGCTATCCGACTTCAGGACTTTGTGTAAACTCTTCCTTATGACTGGAGGGTCTTCCCCTCTTCTTAGCCCAGGCCTTCCCAAGGCTTGTCTCTTCTCTACCCTTAGGTGGCTTCATGCTTTCCCTGACCACGACGTCAGTTAGGTCCCTCCCATTATATTCTCTCTGCTCAGCCTCACTTCCTTCACAGCATTTATTAACCTGGTAGTTTATTTATTTCCCCACTTTTTAGTTTGTCTCTTGCAATAAAATAGAAGTTCTATCATGGAGAAAGTACATCTGCCACCCATTGTTCTCAGTCACTATCACTGGTATAGAACTCTTGTAAATATTTGAATAAAAATATAAAACTAGGGGTGCCGGCGTGATTCAGTCGGTTATGTGTCTGACTTTGGCTTGGGTCATGATCCCAGGGTCTGGGGATAGAGCCCTATAGTGGGCTCCCTGCTCAGTGGGGAGTCTGCCTCTCCCTCTCCATTTGCTTCTCCCCCAGCTCATGCTCTCTCTCAAATAAAGAAATTCTTTAAGAAAAAAATACAAAACCAAATGTTTAGGAACATTCCAATAAAAAAGATCAGACTAGAAAACAAGCACCAGTCCTTAAATTGTGAGGAAGTCATTCGGTTGTAATTTTTCACTAAGCAAAAATTTTAAAAATGAACTTCTAGGTAAAGGCTACAAAACTGGCCTTAAGAACTCAGTTTTGATGCCTAAACCACTTAATGTATCTTGTCTGGGGTGTGAAGAGGCATTAAACTGACTTGCATTTGGCCAAGGTTTTAGGGTACCTCTAGTTTTCTATGAAGGCTGAAAACATATCAAACCAATCTTCGAATTTCAGGCTTGGGGGAGAAAATCCAAAGATTAAGAAAGTAAATCCAGTCTGGATCTAAGTCAATCAGAATTGTGATCGCCCTCAGAGATACCAGCAGAAAATAAAAACCTAAATTACAGCAACACGCCTGGGGCAGAGAGTGAAAAGAAGAAACAATTACAGCTGTAAGTGGGAGGGTCAGGGAAAGGCCCTATGATTTGAAGGGCGGAACAGCAGTTAAGATTTCGATAGGTGAGGAGCGGGGTGGGGCTAAGCATCAACCAAGAGCCAGCAGCCCAGCCAACAGCTGGAGCAAAGGTACAAAGGTGTGAGAAGGTACGCAGGGATGGCTACCAGGGATTAAATGAGTTGCCTAGTGGGACTGCACTAAAGAAAGAACAAGGTGGGGAGTGGGGGCAGGACAGGCATCCAAAACAGAAAGTTATATTTGGTATCTGGAAAGACATATGTATGAAAAATGTGGAGTTGTTTTTGTTGGTGATGGGAAGCCACTGCAGCATATTCCTTTTTTCTCTAGAAGGAGAACAGACCATTTACTCACCCTTTCTGAAACCACTGTATTAAAATACCTGTCGCCTCAAAGCAAGCACAATGCCTTGCACACAGCATGGCTTAACAAATGCCTGAAATTAATGATACTAATTCACCTCCACGAGTCGGAGAAGTAATTCACTTAAACATATTAAAAATCTCATTACAGTTGGTTCTAATATTTTCTCCAACCCCTTGTATCAGAATATACTGCGCTGAAAGTTGACTTCAATTACCAGCATCTTTGGGGACCTGGAGATTTCACCAATCAGATTCTTGGTGCCTAGGTCTTTGTTATACACTATTTGATTTATAACCACTTTCTCCCAGTTTTTGAAGTCCATTTAGTTCAGCAGTTAATCTTACAGTCATTATACTGTCATGGCTTTGTTTCTTCTCTCTCATTCCACGGAAGCAACACTTACGCATCCAGTGGGTGCTCCTTAATTATTATAGCCTTTAATGGTTAAAGCTCAGAGGAACATCTTCTCAGCAATTTTACAAAATCAGAAACATCTCATTCCAAAAATCAGCACCCTATCCTTTTAAAACAGCAGTTCAAGAAGCAAAATGGGCAGTAAAATACCCTTCACTTAAAAAAATTCCAGGCAATTTCTTCAGTTCAAATTTGGTATAATTTAAAAAAAGACACGTGATAAAACACTGAAAACAAATTAAGGCAAATAATCAAATAAAATAATGCATATTACTTGGAAAAGAGGATGCTGGATGCTTTACTAAATCATTAGTCTTACAGATGTACAAAACGTACCTCTAAAATTAAGCTAGAATAGAATTAAAGTGTCGCTCAAAAATTTCCCTTAGTAATTAACATTCTAGCTTTATTCCTCCCTAGAATTTAATCAAGTGGATTTCTGGCCTATTAATGGTCGAGCCTGGGGGTAAACTATACAATAAAAACTAAAAAATATGTCCTCGCTGAAGCCAGTGCACCCTCTTCTAAAATTTCTGTAATTATAAAACAAAAGGTGTCTGGTGTAACTCAAACTTGGCACCAAGATATCAATATATGGTTCTGATATTTCACTGTTCAAGGTTTTGTTTCTAAACGCGCACTTTCATTTGTCGACTGTTCGTTCCAAAGGCTGCAGTCCAAGAGTTCTTAAACTGGAGCAGGGAGCCCAAGAACCTTGAATGGTGTGTAAAGTTGTGTGTACGTGCATTTTTAGGGAGGGGGAAATGCCATGGCTACCTTAAGATTCTCAACGAAGTCTGTGGTCCAAAAAACGTTTAAAAACAACAAAAACTTTTCTTTAGTAGGATAACCCAATAGATAACGTGACGAAAGGCAGAAAGCGGGCATTTTAACTATGCAACCGCCGATAAACATGTTTAAAACGCATCCCCTCATCCAGTGACCCAGATCCTGACACTAGCCTTCCGTTCAGAATGCCTTCTGGAAAATAATTTGGTTCAGAATGGGGTGAAACGGGGTCAATCACACACCCCCACCCCCTTCGATCGATCCCAAGCGAACCAGCCCCTGCCATCGACCCTCCTCCGAGGTCGGAGTGGGCTGTGTGCCCGGGAAGCGCGGGCGCTCGCGTACCTGGGCGCGGGCTCGATTAGGGTGGTGGTGTCCAGGTAGTGGATCTTGTAGAACTCCAGCAGGGCCGGCAAGTGGTCAAACTCCTGGTCCCCGATCTTAAAACGGCGGTTGGGCAGCGAGTTGATGATGTAGTGGGAGACCCGCGAGTTCTCCGACACGGACAGCACATAATCCCCGGGGCAGGTGGAGGAATCGCGAACTAGGAACATACCGTGGCGCTGGCCCTGGAGCCGGGTCTGCGCCTCCTGGCGAGACACCGGCCCCATGTACCAGGCGGAGCGGTCTGAAGAGTCGAACCTGGCGGAGGACATGGTGTCGGGCCGGAGCTCTGCGGCGAGTCGGGGCGGCGGCTGCTCTCGTCTGTTCTGGACGCCTTTGCCCGACAGACGGCTTTGCGGCCAAGGAAGGGCCTCTTGGCACACCTCGAGGCGCGCTTAGAGGGCCGA
The DNA here is from genome assembly GCF_023065955.2 of Ursus arctos. NCBI lineage: Eukaryota > Metazoa > Chordata > Mammalia > Carnivora > Ursidae > Ursus > Ursus arctos. The sequence goes on along the minus strand of NW_026623030.1, from coordinate 3,494,834 downwards.
GACAGCACCTTCCTCTCGGCTCCGGGCCCGCAACATCCTCCGCCGCCGCCCGCCTGCTCCGCGGCCGCCTCACGGAGGAAGCCGGCCCTGGGAATGCAGGGCACAGCCCGAGGTCGGGGCGGGAGAAGCCGAGCCGCAGCGGAGGCCGCCCCGGGATTATCGGGCTTCCCGGCGTACCGGGGATGCTTCCAGTCACTCCTGGCCCGGAACGCGCCGACTCCGTGCCCCCCACGGCTCTGCAATGAATCCCGCCGCCACACGAAGCACCGGACTCCCAGGAGTGTCGCGCCTCCGGGGCGGTTTTGCCCAGCCCGTTCCCAAAAGCCACAGCAACAAAATGGCGGACGCGGGAGAAGCGGCCGGCCACCTCCCCCCTCCGCTCAGCGCGCTCGATCTGCGCACGCGCGGGCTCTGGCTCCCAGCTGCCGCCCGGGCCCTCCCCATGATGTCGCGTGGCGCGGCCAATCAGGAGGACGCTCGTGACGGTCGGGGCGTGCGCCGCTTTCGGCCGCTCCCGCGTTCCGGGAGAAGGCGGGGAAGGTGGAGGAGGTGGAGGAGGTGGAGGAGGTGGAGGACGCGGGGGTGGAGGAGGCGGGGGTGGAGGAGGCGGGGGTGGCGGAGGAGGAGGTGGTGGCTTCAGCCACTCCCTTCCTGGGCTGCGGTGTGCCGCGGGGGGCGCTACCGCCGCGGGCTCGCCCAGCTCTGGCAGGAAAGCAGCTGGAGTTGAGAGGGAGCGGCTTTTCGAAAACCTGCTCCGCGAACAAAGCATAACGTGCGTGCGGAATCTCTGGCCGTGGAGGCGTGGCACTGAGGTGACCTGGCTGGCCAAGGGGCCCAGGGGGACCCGCGCTGGGGGAGACCTACGGGCGGACAGGCCTCAGTGGGTCCAAGTGGCTTTGGAAGGAGATGACCGCGGGGGCTGCGGTGACCAGCAGATAGGGACGAGTTGATCTAGACCCGAGGTGGCCTGCTGGGCTAAGGGACCCAGCGTGGCCAGGAGACTGGACAGGCACAAATGGGGGGTTGTGAAGGTTGGATCGACAGGATTAAATGGTCTAAGAAGTCCACAGTCTGGTGCAATTTGGCCATCATTAGCGCTTAATTAATACAAGTAAAATGCGGAGTCCTTCGGGCGTGGCCTGAAGACCTCGTCGGCTCCGGATTCTGCTGCTTCTCTGAGTTAATCTTCTCGCATTCCCCATGGCTGACCCTGTTCCCGCCAGGTCCTTGTGACCTGTTTCCCCGCCCTGCACCCCGCACTAGAATGAAATATTGAGAGAGCAGGGATCTTGGATGTCTTGTTCATTTCTGGGCCTAGCACAATGTCTGGACCTGACCTGATGCTGAAATATTTGTTGAATGAATGACTATTGAGAAAAACCACCAGGCTATTGGTGCCCTATTAGTGGTAGCACCACACCCGTAACTGGACGCAATAGAAAGCATGTCCAAAAAGGGAGACGCAGGCCATACAAACCTATACTTAGATCTCTTTGTCAATGGAATTTCATTTTGGCAGTTTGCAGCCCTCAGGTTGAACATGTACTAGTTTTAGGGTGATGGGTGATATCCATCTTAGGGTAAGCTAAAAGGGAATTGTCAAGGTTTAGTGCCTTTTGTGACTCAGCATAAGCAGGTTTTCATCCCCCCCCCCCCCCAAATGCTGTCATGTTATATTATTCTCAGGTAGAACTTGAACAGTACAGAATCCAAACTGACTGTTTGGATTCAAATCCTGCTCCCAGTTGACTAGCTGGGTGACCTTGGGCCAATTACTTAATCATTCTATGGCTCGTATATTAAACAAGCTAATACATGTAAAATGCTTAGAATAGTGCCTGATAACCTCTCTCACGCTCTTTCAAATAAATCTTAGAAAAGAATAGTGCCTGACATATATTAAACATATAAGAGATTTTATTATTACTGTGTCTAAAATGAATAAATAAAATCTTTTTAAAAATAAATAAACATTTATTTATTTGAGAGAGAGACAAAGAGTGCACCCATGAGCAGGAGGGTGGGCAGAGGGAGAGGAAGAAGCAGACACCCCGCTAAGCAGGGAGCTCCATGCAGGATTCAATCCCAGTACCCTGAGATCATGACCTGAGTGGAAGGCGGATGCTTAACCGACAGAGCCACCCAGGCGCCCCAGGGATCCTTTTTTTTTTTTTTTTAAAGATTTTATTTATTTATTCGACAGAGACAGCGAGAGAGGGAACACAGGCAGGGGGAGTGGGAGAGGAAGAAGCAGGCTCATAGCGGAGGAGCCTGATGTGGGGCTCGATCCCATAACGCGGGGATCACGCCCTGAGCGGAAGGCAGACGCCCAACCGCTGTGCCATCCAGGCGCCCCCAGGGATCCTTTTTTTTTAATTTTTATTTTTTTAAACTTCTGGGTCACTAACAATTTCTTCTACCTCTCCAAATACACTTTCTTGGTCTTCTTTGATAGCACTTTTCTCCTCCGCTTCTGTGTGTAGGAGCAGCTCGTCCCTCCATCTCTACAGCTTCTCCTTTGGTAGGCTAATCAGGAAGGCTTTAGGAGTCACCTGTCTAGTGGTGACTCTGAAACAGGTATATACTAAAAGTAGAATAAAATCTGACCACACCCTGTGATTTCTATGCAAACACTGTGGTCACAGCCTAAATTCTCATCACATTCCATTGTGATTGCTTATAAGCTTCTCTCCCTTCCTAATTGGAGCATCTTGGAGGCGTGCCTACTTTACTATTACTTTTTGTATTCCCAGTGCTTAACACAGTGCCCAGCACATAATATATACTTAAATAAATAGTATCTGAATATAGGTGGATAAGGATGAGAAGAAGCCAGAGAAAAATAAAGATCGACTGTAGTGAAGGTAAGGAGATCGTGTCACTATTTCCCGTTAATTAACATAATAACTGTATTTAAAATAGATATTTGGACCTGATGTTGAGCCCTATATTAACCCCTGTGTTCAAGACAAGCTTCCATTTGGATTAAATTGTGCCTTTCAGCTTCCCCTTTTCTGTCAGTTGCGTCAGTGTTTTTCTAATTTGCAAACTCAAATTTGAGTCATCTTTTACTTAACCGAAGAACTCAGTAATACCTAATTTATATAGTGCTTTCCAATTCACAAAAGTTCATGTAATATATTATTTTACTTACTCCAGCCAAAGTCCCATGAAGTCTTTTTTTACATATGTTCCAGAAGCTCAGAGAGGTTAAGTGACATGCTGACATAAACTATTATAAATGATGTAATTTGCAGGGGGCAGAGCTGACACTCTTAAGCCAAGTGGTCTGACTCGAAGTCAAAGTCTCACTTTACCGTCACACAACGGCCTATAATTTAGTCCATTTTCTTCGTTTTGCTGATCAGGACACTGATGTCTTCCAAAGTAAATTTTAGCACCAGGAAGGAATATCAGTCTCAGAATACACAAAAGTGGTTGGATTTGCCCCCAGTTTGAATTTCAGATACAACCATCATTCTACTGACAAAGTGCCATGATCCCCTCTTGAAAAACTTCTCTTACAGATGGATCAAAATGTCTGTCCTTTTGCTTCAAAGTGGTCTGCTGGGGAATGGAGTGTGGCCTGGATAAAGGTGGAAACAAGAATGTCCCTGTGTGGGTAATTGTTGAAGCCAGGTGACGTGATGTGTGTTTGGGGCAGGGTGGGGAGGATGAATATAGTATTCTACTTTTGTATATGTTTGGAATTTTTCACAATAAAACTTTTTTAAGTGTTTTTCTTTTTTTTTTTTTTTAAAGATTTTATTTATTTATTTGACAGAGATAGAGACAGCCAGCGAGAGAGGGAACACAAGCAGGGGGAGTGGGAGAGGAAGAAGCAGGCTCACAGCAGAAGAGCCTGATGTGGGGCTCGATCCCATAACACCGGGATCACGCCCTGAGCCGAAGGCAGACGCTTAACTGCTGTGCCACCCAGGCGCCCCTTAAGTGTTTTTCTTTACTCTTCCTTAGCACAGCTGAGACAAGCTTTAAAAAAAAAAGTCCAAAAAATGTTTCTAGACGCTAAGATATAACAAAATGGAAATGAATGAAGAAGCAACAAGGAATCACTTAGGGGCACCTGGGTGGCTCAGTAGATTCAGTGGCTGCCTTCAGCTCAGGTCGTGATCTCAGTGGGAAGTCCGCTTCTCCCCCGCCCTCTGCCCCTCCCCCCACTCCTGTTTTTTTTTCTCTCTCTCTCTCTCTCAAACAAGTATCTGTCCCTTTGTCCCGCCCTTGATTCTTTTCCGGCAATAATTCTGAGAGTGGAAGAGACACGACCATGTAGGTGTGGATACTTGATTTATTTCTTTCACTGAGTAAGGTCAGCAGTTCTCAGACGTTTTCTCCACAATGATTGACTGAACTGTTGAGTTTCTACTGAATTTATGAACCTATTTTTTCTAGATCTTTTCCTCCTATGCAATAAATTTTCTCTCTCATCAATTTTCTCCGTCATTATTCTCCCTTGTTTTACATATATTTCCAAGTTTATCTCCCTAAAACAAAAAAGGAGCTCATAGATGATTTTTCCCTCCTATTACTTTCCTACTACAATACTAATACTGTTCATATCCCCATTATAATTTTCCATAACAAGCTATTTAAAATACCAACTTAATAATCACTTCTTTCACGGAGTGATCTCTCTGAACTAGGCTTAGCTGCCATAGCCCAGAAGCACTATTGGCCACTACAGAAAGCATTGGCCCACTTTATTCTAGTGATTTTTTTTTTAAGTTTTATTTATTTATTTTTTTACTAATCTCTGTGCCCAACATGGGGCTTGAACTCATGATCCTGAGATCCAGAGTCACATGCTCTTCTGATTGAGCCAGCCAGGTGCCCCTATTCCAGTGTTTTAAAGTGTGGTCATGTTCTCCTTGCCATTTTCTAATGTAGTTGTAATTGCTCTGTCACTTCTTTTATATAAAGTTCACCTTCTTGTCCTTTAGTTACTTGTGGGCTGGAGGGCACTCTGGAATGTCATGAGTAAAATTCTGAACAGGATGATTCTTCCACTAGAGGACTTGGCTCAGAGAAATCAGTTCCATTCAACTCTTTACACCCCGGCGGGTTGGTGCGGGGGGACACGACACGACGTCAGATTTTTCTGTAAAGGGCCAGATAGTAAATATTTTAGGCTTTTCAGGCCAAGAGGAAAATCAACAGTATTATTTATGTAGGTACTTGTGTGACAAGAGAAAAAGAATTCCTACAAATGTGTTAAATAAAATTCAAAATATAATAGTAATTGAGTATAACTTTTTTATCATTCAGGTATGCAAATGAGAAGAATGGAATTCTTTGGGATGACATTTTGCTTAATTAGGTTCAAGGTGAGTGTTCCTTATGATCACGTCTTCAGCTATTAATGCTGATCTGTAATGAGACTTATATATTTCATCTTCGAAAATGTCTCCACCAAATGGTACTGCCAATACTGCTGTCAGTCCATGAGCATGGTTTTAATTGAGCATATTTAGTGTTGGAAGGCGCGTATAGAATTCTGTTAGATTCTTCTCCTGATGTTTGCCTTTTAGCTTGTTGTTACATTGCAGATTAGTCATTTGCGTTTGAAGGTTAGGTGGAAGCTCTTCAATTGCACAATGACATGGATTTTGAAATATGGAAATTTCCATTGCACTTAACATCAAGGTCTGGAGATACTGCTTCTTGTTTTAATTTTTGACATTACAGGAAGTGCATAACGCTGTTTTACATTCTTTGTGATTCAAAACATTATTGTCAAAATGACTGCTACCGTATACATTTCACATGTAAGCACTGTTTTGCTCTGTAATTTTTGCTTTAATTCATTGAGAAACACTGTCAAGCTTGTAGTAAAAGCTAATTTCCCGGGGCGCCTGGGTGGCGCAGTCGTTGGGCGTCTGCCTTCGGCTCAGGGCGTGATCCCAGCGTTCCGGGATCGAGTCCCGTATCGGGCTCCGCCGTTGGGAGGCTGCTTCTTCCTCTCCCACTCCCCTGCTTGTGTTCCCTCTCTCACTGGCTGTCTCTCTGTCACATAAATAAATAAAATCTTAAAAAAAAAAAAAAAAGCTAATTTCCCATTATTCAGTAATGACGGTTTCGAATGGTTCTTTATTCTGAAAAATTTCTATCTCAGTTCTGAGCTGAAGAAAAAAAAACTGCGATAAAACTTTACCATTGCTAAGCCATCAAAGCACTGTATAGTAGAGCAAATCACGGTTTTCAGCTTCTATCCCTGACACAACCTCGTAGACATGATGACGGATAAATACAAGTTTACTGTTAATAATTCTAGTTCAGTAACATAAGATAGATTCAAATATTTTCTGCAGATTAGTTCCTGCTAATTTGAATGAATAGGCTCTAAAGGCCTTATCTCTTCTAGAGCTTTATGTATTTATCCGACTAAACCTTTTCCTGCTTCACAAAGTTTTACCTCCATCAATTAACACATCTTAGCAGATTCCCCTTCAGGTTATATCTAATTCGCGCTTTCTCAATTTTTTCGAAAATATTCTTATCTATTGTTCCATGCAGATTCCTCAAAGACCCTTATTTTTCAACGACTTCAAACTTGGCATTGACACCTCAAACAACAGCAACTGAGCACTGTTGGTAATATCTCCCACCCTGTTGATAATCATCAAGGAAAATCACTCAAAATCATTGGTTTTGTTTTTGTTGTTGTTTTTTGTTTTTTTGTCAGAAACATCTTCTCTGTGTCCTTCTTCTGGCCAGAGGGACTTCAATATTGCTACAGCTGAATATGATCTAGATTTACAGATGACTTTGCCTCTCCCTCTTGTAACCAACATATCGTGTGTGTGTGTGTGTGTGTGTGTGTTAGTTTTCTTTTCTGATATTGTCAGAATGACAAGAATGTGAATAAGTGTCCCATTTTTTCCAAGTTTTTAAAAAATTTTTTATTTATTTAAGTAGTCTCTACACCCAACGTGGGGCTCTAACTCACAATCCCAAGATTAAGAGTTGCATGCTCCTCTGACTGAGCCAGCCAGGCACCCCCACATTTTATGTTTTCGTTGTCACATTTTACATTTTTTTTAAGTTTATTTTTTAGGGGGGAATGGGCAGAGGGAGAGAGAATCCAAAGCAGGTTCCATCCCCAGCACAGAGCCCGACGCAGGGCTCAATCTCACAACCCTGGGATGATTCCCTGAGCCAAAGTCAAGAGCTGGACGCTCAACCAACCCAACCACCCAGGTGCCCCACATTTGACATCTTTTTATCTTGTGTATCCCTTCACCAATTATGGTCATCATAGTAATTCTTACTGCTTTCCTATTTTAGCCTCCATACTAGCTTTATATGTGATTAATTCAGTACCTTTACTATATATTTACCTTTTCAGTGACAGGTCTCCTTTCATGTTTTGTTGTTACTAATTAGGGTCTTTTCTTTTCATCTTAGCATTTTTTTAAAAGATTTTATTTATTTATTTAACACAGAGAGAGAGCCAGCAAGAGAGGGAACACAAGCAGGGGGAGTGGGAGAGGAAGAACTAGGCCCCCAGTAGAGCAGGGAGCCCAAAGCAGGGCTCGATCCCAGGACCCTGGGATCACGCCCTAAGCCGAAGGCAGACGCTTAACGACTGAGCCACCCAGGTGCCCCTCATCTTAACATTTCTTATAAGGCCCCTTTTAGTGGTGATGGTCGTGCTTTAGCTTCTGCTTGTCAGGAAAACTCTTCATCTCTCCTCCAATTCTGAATAATTGTGCTGGGTAGAGCATTGTTTGTTGGAAGTTTTTTGTTTTTTGTTTTCCTTGAATATCTCATGCCAGTCCCTTCTGGCCTGCAAAGCTGCTGCTGCTGCTGCTTCTTCCTCTTCTTCTTCTTTTTTAAGATTTTATTTATTTATTTGAGAGAGAGATAGAGCACAGGTGGGGAGGAGGAGTAGAGGGAGAGGGAGAAGCAGACTCCCCACTGAGCAGGGAGCCCAACATGGGGCTTGATCCCAGGGTCCTGGGATCATGACCTGAGCCGAAGGCAGACGCTTAACCAACTGAGCCACCCAGGTGCCCTGGCCTGCAAAGCTTCTGCTGAAAAATTTGCTGATAGTCTAATGGAGAAAACAAGTTTTCTTGTTTTCTTGTACAAAACAAGTTGTTTTTGTCTTGCTGCTTTTAATATTTTTTCCTTGTCTTTAACTTTTGGCATTTTATTTATAATGTATCTTGGTGTGGGTCCCCTTGAGTTCATTATATTTGGAACTCTTTGGGCTTCCTGGATCTGGATATCTGGTTACTTTCCTGGGTTAGGGAAGTTTTCAGCTATTATTTCTTCAAAAAAGATTTCTGCCCCTTTCTCTTCTTGGCTCCTTCTCCTACAATGCACGTGTTAGTCCGTTTGATCTTATCCCATAACTCCTTTATGCTGTCTTTACTTTTTTCTTTTTTCTTTTTGCTGCTCTGATTGAGTGAGTTCTGCTGCATTGTCTTTCAGTTGACTGATTCTTTCTTCTGCTTCATCAAGTCTGGTGATAAACCCTAGTGTATTTCTTAGTTCAGTTATTGAATTCTACAGCTATTTGACTTTTATTTGGTACTTTCTTATATCTTCCATCTCTTTGTTGAAATTCTCACTGTGTTCATCCATTCTTCTCCCCAGTTGGTGAGCACTTTATGACCCTTACTTTGAACTCTTGATCAGGTAAATTACTTCTCTCTGTTTCATTAAGGTTTTTTTTTTTTCTTGAGGTTTTATCTTGTTCTTTCATTTGGTATATATATTCCTCTGTTTCTTCATTTTGCCTGACTCTCTCTGTTTCTGTACAGTAGATGAAACAGCCACCTCTGCCCGTCTTGAAAGAATGGCGTCATTTAGGAGGTAGGTCTTGTCATTCAAACCTGCCCTAGCTCTTTGTTGTCTCCCAAACCTTTGTGCTTGTCCAGGCAATGTATTATATTTCTAATAGCTCCCAGTAGTTGAAGCTGTGTCAAGACTTGTCAGTGTCCCTAACTGAAAGATCTCAGCACCTAGACTCAGGTTGTTTGAAAGCCAGACCCTCAGGCAGCAGCTTTTAAAAATATGCACATATATATACAGTCCCATGGGACTGCACCCATAAGCCCTACTGGCCAGGGGATCTGGCAGTGACTCCTGGGGATCAGTTGCAAAAATCTCATGATGATTAGCTACTAGGCCTCCTTCATAGGAAGACAGCTCCTGCATCCATTGCCTCTTGCTGTGTCCAGGGGATGGTAGCTTTTTAAGAACTCTTTCTCCATTGGTTACAGTCTTGTGGGATCCTGCAGCATAGGTCTCACCAAAGCCAGGCAATGTAGAGGTGTCCCCTGGCAACAGACACAAAAATCAGGGTGCCAAACAGGGGCTAAGAGCTCCTTTCTTTTTTTTTTTTTTTAAAGATTTTTTAATTTATTTATTTGACAGAGATAGAGACAGCCAGCGAGAGAGGGAACACAAGCAGGGGAAGTGGGAGAGGAAGAAGGAGGCTCATAGCAGAGGAGCCCGATGTGGGGCTCGATCCCACAACGCCGGGATCACGCCCCGAGCCGAAGGCAGACGCTCAACCGCTGTGCCACCCAGGCGCCCCTAAGAGCTCCTTTCTGAGTGACCCTGATTCTTACAGTCTCATAGAACCAGCAACACAATCTCTCTTGGCCTCCAGAGCCAGGTCGTTAGTAGGTGTCCCCTGAGCCTGACATATGTAAAAGCTTCCTTCTGGAAGATACTGGTGCTCTGGAGCATGGCAAAGGGAGAGCGCGAAGATAGCACCCACCAGTCTCCATCCCAGAGAGTACTCCAGCATGCTCCTAGATGTGTGTGTAAAATTACTTAGACGCCTGCCCCTCAGGCCTACCCTTCGATATAAGCGGGTGGGCCTCTCTCACTTTAAGTCTGGGCTCTATGAGCTGCCTCTGGGCTGGGCTCTGGGGTGGGTAAGTCCAAGCCCGCAGGTTTGTAAGAGGCATTGTCTCTCAGATCGCTATAATCTTGTGGGTTTGGGAAGGAGGCCACACTGGTTTTCGAAGTTCTGTGTTCTGGGCTTGTCTCTGAGGTGCGGGTCCTAAAAGTTGAGGTACCTGACATGCCGTTCAAACGCTTCGCTCCTCAGGGAGTTTTGAGTTCTCCGCTGCTTGTGGGTCGCTGCATTAGGAGTGGGATTTACGGCAAGATTGTTTCTCGGCTTCTCTTACCTGCTTCAGTGTGGTTTTCTTCTCGTTTGCCTGAAGGACAGTTGCCATTCAACCAGCCTTTAGTTTTTTGTTTTTTAAAGAAGAAATCGTTCCCTATGTTGCTGTAGACTCAGTGTGTCTGTGGGAGGAGGTGAGTTCAGGATCTTCCTGTATCCCCATCTTGAACCGGAACCTGTCTTGTTTTTAATTGACTATTGATGATGCTCCCAGTGTCCTCTAATCTTTGAGCAACTGTTCTCACTGAATGACTAAGAGTTTAAGACGAGTGTATTTTCTCTGGACACAATTTAATTACCGCAGCATCAGTAAGCAGCTTTCTTTGGCTAACAAATGAGCCACTTGGAAATCACTCTGATGGCAACTTCATTTTCATGTATTTTTGTGAAGAGATTCTGATGAGCTTTGAGCCATTCCATCTTGAATTTTCTTTTTCTGACTGTCGTTTTCCTGTGAGTTGGGGACACTATGATGACTGATTAGTGTAAGTTGATATATATTGCGTTCTTTCAGCAGATATGACGTCACTGTATGATAAACCCGATGCATTGCCATTTAATTCAAAACGAAAAAAAATCTACTCTCCACTTTGCCTTGGAAGTGTGATATTCAGTTTGCTTTTCTTCTTTTCATGATGCACGTGCGTGGGCAGTGAACAAATAAAATGCCGCGGTGCAATGACAGCACATGGCATTTGGAGCTCTACTGAGTTAAAAACTGCGTCACTGCAATTCGTAGGGGGCAGAGCCGAGCAGCAGTGCGAAGGGAGGAGAGTGCCGCGTATAGTCTCTATCACGACGATTCAGCTCTGCCGCTGTAGTAGGAAAGCAGCTAAAAACAACACGTGGCTTTCTTCCAATGGGTGTGAGTGTAGATTTATTTCAATAAAACTTTATGCCCCCTGAGGTTTGAATTTCACATAATTTTCACGTGTCATGAGATATCCTTCTTTTCATTCCCCTCCCCCCCAGCCATTTAAAGGTGTAAAGCCATGCTTTGGCCACGGGCCATACAAAAAGTCAGAGGGCTACATTCGGCCCCTGACATAGTTTGCCATCTTCCATATGGAATGTGTGTCTCTGTCCCGTTCCCAGTGTGACTTAGGATTTTTTGGGTGACTAACACAACCTCTACAGACCTTCTCTCCCCTGAAAAAGGTCCCTCATTACCATCACACCCCTGATAATTCAATTCACTGTTTGCTTGCATCTTACTCATCTCTGTGTCTAGCCGGCTCCCTGTTTCAGACAGCCTGGCACATGATCCCTGGTTATATCCCACAGCACCATCAACATTTATCCCGCCCAGATGGAGCTCCTTCATCTAGGGATAGCATCCCGTCCATAAGGGAGGACTGGAGCCACCAGAGTTAGGTTCTAGAAAACAGAGCAAAGACCAAAAACTACCCACACCCACAACACAAAAGCTGCAGTTGACCCTTGAACAACATAGGTTTGAACTAGAGGGGTCCCTTTACATGTGTATCTTTATTGATAAATACAGTACACTATTACAAATGTATTTCCTCTTATGATTTTTTTTTGAAAATTGTTTATTTAATTGGGGGGGAGAGCAGAGAAAGAGAGAGCATAAGCGGGGTTGGGGGGAAGAGGCAGAGGGAGAGGGAGAAGCTGGTTCCCTGCTGAGCGTGGAGCAGACATGGGGCTTAGTCCCAGGACCCTGGGATCATGACCCGAGTCCAAGGAAGATGCTTAACCAACTGAACCATTCAGGCTCCCCTTCCTTATGATTTTTTTTTCTTTTTTAAAGATTTTGATTATTTGAGCAAGAGAGTGAGCGAGGGAGAGAGAGAGAACAAGCTGGGGTGGGGGAGAGAGAGGCAGAGGGAGAGGGAAAGGGAGAAGCAGACTCCCCACTGAGCAGGGAGCCTGATGCAGGACTTGGTCCCAGGACCCTGAGATTATGACCTGAGCCGAAGGCAGACACTTAACCATCTGAGCCACCCAGGCGCTCCTACATGTGGATTTTTGACTGGATAGAATTTTTGACTAACCCCTATGTTGTTCAAGGGTCAACTGTACTTCTCTGATGCCGTGTTTCATCTGAGACTGAGGCATAAAACAGTGATTCTTAAACCTTTCTGAACATCTGATCACTTGAGCAGCATAAAAGCCAAAAAACAAATCAGAAAAAAACCCCAAACCCACCCAGGCCCCATCTCAAGAGACTCATGTGATTGACCTGGAGAGTCCTGAGTTATATTTAAAAACAACAAAAACAAAAACAAAAACAAAAACCCAAACCAGCAAACAAAAAACTAGGTAATGCATTCTTATGGTTCAAATAAAAAATACGATATACCTATCCCATCTATCTTGGAGGCCGCTTTAGTTTACCACTTTTATTTGCTCTTTGTGTAGTACACAAGTGATTCCTTATGCAAGTAAAAATAATAAGAATGTCTTATTTTCTTGGTGCCTGGGTGGCTCAGTCGGTTGAGTGTCTGATTCTAGGTCTCAGCTCAGGTTTTGATCTCAGGGTTGTGAGTTCAAGCCCCGCATTGGGCTCCAGGCTGGGCATGGAGTCTACTTAAAAAATTTTTTATTTTCCCCTGTCTTACACTAAAGGAAACATTATATCCACGCTTCTGCATCTGGCTTTTAAAAAAAAATCTAACAGGGGCGCCTGGGTGTCTCGGTCGTTAAGCGTCTGCCTTTGGCTCAGGGCGTGATCCCGGGGTCCTGGGATTGAGCCCTGCGTTGGGCTCCCTGCTCTACTGTGGGCCTGCTTCTTCCTCTCCCACTCCCTCTGCTTGTGTTCCCTCTCTCGCTGGCTATCTCTCTCTGTCAAATAAATAAAATCTTTAAAAAAAATTTAAAAAAATAAATAAATCTAATAATATATTCTGGAAACAATTCCATGTATGTAGAGACCTCCTTTGCTGTTTGTTTTTACATTTACTTACTATTCCACTATGAACATATACCATAGCTTATTTAACCTGTTTCTGTAGGCAGGTACTCAGAGCATTCCCAAACTCTTGTTATAAACAGCACCTCAAAGTATAACTTTGTATGCATATAATTTCATATATATGCAGGTGTCTTAGTTGATTTCAGCTGCCATAGTACGTTACCAACAACTGGGTGGCTTATACACAGAAATTTATATCTCACCGTTCTGGTGGCTGGGAACTCCAAGGTCAAGACACCTGCATATTCATTATCTGGTGAGAGCCCACTTCCTGGTTCCTGTGTCCTCACATGGCAGAAGGAAGGGTTGAGGGGGCTCCCTGGAGTCTCTCTCTCTCTTTTTTTTTTTTTTTTGAGGATGAGCCACACAGTCAGGAAAGTTTATTAAGGCAAGAGTGCACTTGACACATGGAAGCAGGTGGACTCAGGGGAGAGCTGCCTGGGGTCTGGGGTCTCTTTGATAAAGGCACTAATTACATTCATGAGAGCTCCACCTTCATGACCTAATCGCCTCCCATAGGCCCCACTTCCTAATACCATCACATGTACTTTACAGGGACACAGACATTTAATCTACAACAGCAGGTATTTCTGTAGAATGAATTCCCAAAAGTGGGACGGCAGATTAGAGGATAAATGCACATCTATACATATGGTCAAACTGCCCTCCTTGAAGATCATACCATTTTGTCCTTCGCAGTAACATTAAAGAATGCCTGTTTCCCCATGGCCTTATTGACATTGCGTTAGGCGAGGCGGGACTCATGCAGCAGTGACTTAAGACAACAAAGGTTTAGTTCTTTTCTTTTTTTTTTTTTTAAAGATTTTATTTATTTATTTGACAGAGAGAGACAGCCAGCGAGAGAGGGAACACAAGCAGGGGGAGTGGGAGAGGAAGAAGCAGGCTCCTAGCAGAGAAGCCTGATGTGGGGCTCGATCCCAGAACACTGGGATCATGCCCTGAGCCAAAGGCAGACGCTTAACGACTACGCCACCCAGGCGCCCCTGTTTTTTTTAAAGATTTTATTTATTTATTTGACAGAGAGAGACAGCCAGCGAGAGAGGGAACACAAGCAGGGAGAGTGGGAGAGGAAGAAGCAGGCTCCCAGCGGAGGAGCCCGATGCAGGGCTCGATCCCAGGACTCTGGGATCACGCCCTGGGCTGAAGGCAGACGCTTAACGACTGAGCCACCCAGGCGCCCCCAAAGGTTTATTTCTGACTTGTATGCAGGCAGGGCAGTGTTCCTCTGAGCAGCAACTCAGCATTCCAGGCTGGTGGAAGCTCCACCATCCGGAAGCTACCCCAGGTGGAACACTTGACCTTCTCCCTTAGTAGCTGAATTTTAGAACAGAACTGGAGAGTCTCTTTCATTTAAGAACACCAGCTATTACATGCTTCAGCCCAGGGGAAGTAGGTTAACTCTGCCTGCAGTGTTATGGATCAGGACGAGTCGCACGCCAAGCCTCAATGAAGGGGAACCAGGGTCTTGCATCCTCCATAGCCTCCGAAGTAGAGAACTGGACACGGGCAAATGATAGGCCAACTTGTAGCTCTTTGCCAATCTTACAAGTGAAAAAATGTTCAGAGTAGTTTTACTTTGCATTTTTCATATTAGGGGTGAGATTGAGCATCTTTTCATATTATTTAAGGACCATCAGTAATTGTGGTACAAGTAATGTACAACCAGACTTGCACCTTCTGGGGCTTTCCTACTCAGTTTCTGTTTTCCATCTGAGAGAAGCATCTTTTCCCCTCCATGATTAGTAGGACGGTGGTGACTGTCCCTGTGAAAACTTGACCTACAGCCGAGATCCCACCTTTTCAGCAATACTAATAATTTGATTCTCATTATAAAATAATTTTCAATGGATAACCATAGCATTCATGCTATAAAGCTTACATGCCATCACAGGAGGCAGGCTGGTCATTCTGTAATAGTGGGAGCCAGAACTAGAAATCTTGGTGTAAATACAAGACTCAGTGCTTACATGTTATGTCTTGTATTTGAGGGAGGAAGTATCTTTTTTTAAAATTTATTTATTTGAGGGGCGCCTGGGTGGCACAGTGGTTAGGCGTCTGCCTTCGGCTCAGGGCGTGATCCCAGCGTTATGGGATCGAGGCCCACATCGGGCTCCTCTGCTATGAGCCTGCTGCTTCCTCTCCCACTCCCCCTGCTTTTGTTCCCTCTCTCGCTGGCTGTCTCTATCTCTATCGAATAAATAAATAAATCTTTAAAAAAATTTATTTATTTGAGAGAGAGAGAGGGAGAGAATGCGTGCACGTGCATGGAGGGAAGGGGAGAGGGAGAGGGAGACAGTGAATCTCAAGCCGACTCCAACCTGAGTGCAGAGCCTGATCTCATGACCCTGTGATCAGGACCTGAGCCTAAACCAAGAGTCAGATGCTTAACCGAGCCACCCAGGCGCCCTTGAGGGAGGAAGTAGCTAATAATTGCTTTTCACCGTCTTCTCATCTCTGTAAGGATAAAATCTCATTTTAACGATGTGGGCAGAAGACAGGAGACTTCAATCCCAAGTCCCCCTTCCTTAATATAAGACTAAAATCTGAAAAGCTGCTATAAAATCATTAATATTTTTTTTCATGTCAGTTCCCGTGTCCACATTTTTATTTCCTACACATTATAATAGTGGTTTCTCTGAGCATCTTTGCTTCTGAAAATGAAGACTTTGGTTGTTGTTGTTGTTGTTTAAGATCTTATTTATTTATTTGAGAGAGAGTGAGAAAGAGAGGGGGAGGGAGAGTGAGCGAGCAGTGGGGAGGAGCAGAGGGAGACAGACAAGCAGACTCCATGCCCAGCACGGAGCTGAAGCCAGAGTAGGGGCCCGATCCCAAAACCCTGAGATCATGACCTGAGCTGAAATCAAGAGTCGGATGCTTAACTGACTGAGCCACCCAGGTGCCCCAACTTTGTTTTAAACTTTTGTTTAAACTCCCAGATCACCTAGGATCCTCCCACTCCATTCCTCATGCAAAGCCTGTTCAAAAAGCAGTCAAAACTCAGGGCGCCTGGGTGGCCCAGTCAGTTAAGCATCTGACTCTTGATTTGCCTTAGGTCATGATCTCCGGGTCACAGGATCAAGCAGAAGTGGGGAGTCTGCTTGTCTGGCTCTCCCTCTGTCCCTCCCCCCCGCAACATGAGCAAAGGCTCTCTCTTTCTCTCTCTAAAATAAATAAATCTTAAAAAAAAAAAAGGTAGTCACAACTTAGGTCAGTCTAACCTTCCTGGGGTTAGGTAATCAGATCGATTGGTCTAAACCTGCAACACTAGAGTGACTCAAGGATCTTACAAAAGTATACTCACCATCCATCATGGTATAACCATCTTAGCCAGGCAAGCTTTCTGTTGCAACAATTAGAAACTCTGATTCAAAATAGTTTAAGCTACTAGTAAGGGCATTTGTCATTTCCCATAACACAGTCTGTAGTAGGGCAGCTCAAGATGCAGGATCTCTAGACCCTAGGTCTGCTTCTCTGTGATTTTCTTGGTTCTAACCACGTTCAGATTTTGGCTTCATTCTCTCACTGGTATCTAGATGTCTGCAAGCACCCCAGGCCTCACATCCATGACAATGCCCAGTGGAAGAAGGACTGTTATTTTTGTGTGTCCCTTTTTGAGAGCAAAGCGCACTTCCTCAAGAAACCTTCCAAGAGATTCCCCTTCCCATCTCTACCCCATTGGGTCACATGTCCATTCCTAAAGCAAGCACCAGCAAGAATGGGGCAAGCCATGCCTGACTTAGACCGAGCAAAACTGTGGCTTTGTCTTCAGGAAGAAAAAAAAAAATGATCCTGGGAGCCATTCAAGCAAATGTGGACTACAATTCAGAAAAAGCAGCCCTTTCTAAGATCCTGAGATAACGGACATTTACATATGAATAAACTCAGCACACGTGATGTGCTAAGCATCTCCTGGGAGCTGGGATTGGGGATGCGAAGGCGAATACTGCATGGCTCTGTCTGGTGGTGCTCAGTCTGAGGAAGGAATCAGAGCTAAGCCATCATCAGATTTTAAACTGGTTCCTCAATAGCATTCCTACAGAGAGAGAACGGGGTTTTCAGTTACGATGAGAATTTCACTTTCCGCCCGAGTTTTATAGAGATATAATTGACATATAACATTGTATTAGCTTTAAGTGTACATGATTACATACATGTATATGTTGCAAAATGGCTACCACAGTAAGTTAACATCCATCACCTCACAGAGTTATTTTTCTCGTGATTTCAAACATACAATATTGTTAACATAGTCCCCACGTTGTACCTGACATCCCCAGAACTTATTTACCTTACAACTAGAAGCTCGTATCTTTTGACCACCTTCACTCATTTCACCCATCCCCCACCCCCTCCTCTAGCAACCCCCAAACTGTTCTCTGTGTCTCTGTGGGTCTTTTTTAGATTTCATGCATAAGTGAGGTCATACAATATTTGTCTTTCTCTGTCTGATTTGTTTCACTTAGCATAATGGCCTCAACACCCATCCATGTTATTACAAATGGCAGGATTTCCTTCTTTTTCTTGGCTGAATACTATTCCATCCCATATGTGTGTATACACACACACACCCCATATTTTCTTTATCCATTCATCCCATCAGTGGACACTTAGGTTCTTTCCATGTCTTGACTGTTGTAAGTAAAGCTGCTATGAACATGGGGATGCAGATATTCTTCTGAGACAGTGATTTCATTTCCTTTGGATAAATACCCAGAAGTGGAATCGCTAGATCACATGGTAGTCCTATTTTTCATTTTTGAGGAATCTCCATACTGTTTTCCATAGTGGCTGCACCAATTTACCTTCCCACCGACAGTGCAGAAGCGTTCCTTTTTCTCCACATCCTCCCCAACACCAGCTTTTTTTTTTTTTTTTAGATTTTTATTTATTTGAGAGAGAGAGAGCACAAGTAGGAAGAAGGGGAAGAGAGAGAAGCAGGCTCTCCGCTGAGCAGGGAGCCTGATGCAGGGCTCAATCTCAGAGCCCTGAGACCATGACCTGAGCCAAAGGCGGACTCTTAACCGACTGAGCCACCCAGGTGCCCCTAACACCTGCTTTCTCTTGTCTTTTTGATAATACCCATTCTAACAGGTATGAGGTGCTATCTACCTCATTGGAGTTTTGATTTGTATTTTGCACTACTTCTTGGCCAAGAATTTCACTTTCTTGCTCTCTCTCCCTGCCTTCTTTCCTACCTTTTTTTCTTCTTTTTGAAACCATCCACTTAATAAAAACCTACTGAGTGCCTCCTCTGTGCCAGGCACAATGCTCTAGAGTCCCATCTTCAAAGAGCTTACATTCTATCTTAAATGGTTTGACGGTTATATTTCTCACTGTAAATGAATAATTATGGACTTCCCTCTCATTTTAAAATGGTTTATGGGGGGGCCTGGGTGGCACAGCGGTTAAGCGTCTGCCTCTGGCTCACGCTTCAGCTCAGGGCGTGATCCTGGCGTTACGGGATCGAGGCCCACATCAGGCTCCTCCGCTATGAGCCTGCTTCTTCCTCTCCCACTCCCCCTGCTTGTGTTCCCTCTCTCACTGGCTGTCTCTATCTCTGTCGAATAAATAAAATCTTTAAAAAATAATAAAATAAAATGGTTTATGATTTGGGTTAGCATCTGCAGGAAACGAGCCACCTCTGGGCCTCTGGACTCAGGGACCGCCATATTTGGTGCCATGGAGGTTTGTCACGTGCTGCCTCAGCTGGCCAACTGGCGTCCCTCAATGACACTTCTGTCATAACCACAATGGGAGCCAACAGAGGGTTTTTTAAGTGGTGGAATGACATGATCAGCATTAGCCTATCTCTGGAAACAGAAACTTGAAAACAAAACACATTTAAAAAAAAAGTTGAATCAACCCACAGCAGAACTTGGATTTTAAGTTAATTTCTAACTGGTCCATAGGCGCTGTTGGTCTCAAAGGTTCATCTCCAGCCTTGGGTGCCTCTGTCAGGTAAGCAGTTTCCTGCACATCCGTAATGACTTGCTTTGCTCCCTGCCCTGAGCCTACTTTCGAGTTGAGTCCTGCCTAGGCGTTGGGTCATTCTTCAGGGAGAATTTAAAGTGGAAAGTTCAAATCATCCTGGCTTCCAGGTTTCCTCTGAGCTGAGCTCCAGTTCTAGCACCCAGACTTCTGCCTCGTGACCCTGGTCAAGGAACCAGACCCTTGCCTTAGGCCTCAGGCCAATCTCCCCCTTTGCAGTCTCTTTACTTCATAGTTATAATCTGGGTTCCCCCAAGCCACTCCACTGAAACCCCCCTTCTGCCTAATGTTCGTTCTTCCCTACAGTATTTGAGAACACTGATCACTCCCTCCTTGGAATGCTGCCTCTGCTTTCTGATTGCTCTTCTCTTCCGACCTTTTGAGCTGGGTTCTTCTCGAGGCTTCTGGCCTTTAGTGTCTGTTTCCAGGATTCAGTTGTAGCTCCCTCTCGCTCTCCTGGGGCACTCTCCTTCACCTGCTCGGCTTTAATCACCACCTGTAATCTGACAATTCCCAGATCCTTTCCGCCTCTCCCCCAAGTCTCCGACCTGCATGGTGAATTCCAGTATACTAATTGTTTTCTTACTTGTGTATCATCTTCTCTCCCATGAGAATGTGAGTTCCCTGAGAATAGGGATTTTGACCTGTTTTGTGCACAACTATTGATCCAGCACCTGCATTGTCTGGATGTCCCCAAACTCTTCAAATTCATTTTCCTCTGCCCATAACCCCAATACTTGCCTGTGTTTTTGTATTCCTTAAAACTGTCTGCTACTAGTTCCTGTGGTCAGAAACCTGAGTGTTATCTCCAATGCCTCCCACACTGGCAATCCCATCACTAAAGCCTGCCCTGCTTAAGGCTCTCTGGGGCCCACGCCCCTCCTCCCTCCCTGTCACACTCTAGTGTGGGTCCCTTCTTCAGCTCCTGCCTGAACCATTACAGAGTTCTTCTCTTTAGCCTGTTCCCAGCTTGTTCTCCTCACTGACCTAAGGGTGATTTCCCCCTTGAAATATACGTATTGGTTTGCTTTTCCCACAAAATTGGGACCATAGTGCATGATCAACTTTATGTCCATTCTTTCCCCATAATGTAAAACTTGCAAGCATCATTCTATATGCTCTGGAAACTTTCCATAACTGCAACTGTCTACCGTCACTGGGGGTGAGCCACAATTTATTCTATCATTTCCTTAGTGAGGTGGTTTCCAGGCCTTTTTGCTCTTATAAATAATGCTGCGATTCATCTTTATGGTCCTTTCAAAATGCAAATCTGGTCGTATCACTCTCTTACTTAGAATCTGATGTCAGTCTCTCCCTGTCGTGGAAGGTCAGTGTTCTCTGACTCCTTGATATGGCCCAGAAGGCCTTACATCTGGACCTGCCTACCTCCCTCATGTCCTTGCCCACCCACAACCCAAACTTAAGCCGTTCCTCTACTTGCAGCTCCCAGATGTGAGCCACCTGGATTTTTTGCTTTTGCTTCTTTCTACGTAACATCTCTTCCTTGTCTTCCCAGAAAAGTCTGCTGCTCTGTTCAGACCCTCAGCATTCCTTATCTATGATGCCCAGAGATGATATCCGCTAAGCCAGAGTGGCCTTTGGGATCCAGGCAGCCAGTCCACTGACAGATAAGATTCTCAAGATGGTCTAGTCCAGGCTCCAGGTGCCTCCTCAGAGCTTTCAGATCTAGAAGCAATTCCTACGTCTGTGGTCAGATGTGAAGGTGGAGGCAAGAGAGTGGAGCCAAGGCGAGGCTGGCCTGCTCTCCTTTCTTGGTGAACGACGGTGTTTAGAGGGGCCATGAGCCCTGATAGGATCCACTTGCAGAATACAGTGGCCAGCTATCCTTCATCCTCCCATCCCTAGGAGTACCTCGTGGCAGTCAATGGGATGGCCAACTATTACGGCCCCTCGGTCAAGTGCAGTCCACCATGTTTTGTACCTCCCATGAACTAAGTAGTTTTTACATATTTTTAAGTGATTGAAAAAAAATCAAAATAATCAGATTTTTGTGACATGTGAAAATATATAAAATTTAAATTTCAGTGTCCATAAATGAAGCTTTATGGGAACATCGTCACTCTCATTTATATGTTGTCTTTGGCTGCTTCTCCACTATGATGGAGGAGCTGAGTAGTTGTGACAGACAGGCCCGCGAGCCTAAAACACTGGCTCTCTGGCCCTTTACTGTTTGCCGAGCCCTTACCTAGACAGTGCTGCAGTGTGGTCAGGGAGGTAGGAGACAGATCGGAAGAGCACTCTGAAAGATGAAATGAGGGGGTTTCAAGAAGGAAGCTTGTTCATAGGGCTCAATGGGGCAGCGAGGCCCAACTATATGAAGGCTCAACATGGAGGAGCCCCTCCACCCGCTCTTTGAAAATGACTACGTGGGAGACAGAATCTGATTAAAAAAACTTCACATTTTATTTTACAGAATATGGTCACTTGTTGAGTTGAAGGCATGGAGCTTAAGAGCTGTTCTGATACAGACTCTGAACAAAACGCCTCCCCTCCACCCCCCGAGCACTTTTAATGACTGGCTCATCGTTCTGTACACAAGACATTTCATTATCAACCCTGAAGATGCCAACAACGGTGGTAACTTACAAATTCTGAGAAAAGGCCTATATAGGCAAAGTGTAAGAGCTTTTGTTTTTGTTTTTGACTAAATCGGTGTAGTGTACCCTTAAAATGACATATTCACAAACAGAAATTAGAAAAAGAGAAATTAAAATGCACTTAGAATTTTTTTCTTGCCACCTGAGTTAAATTCAGGTTTCCTTTCCTACAGAATGCAAAAAAGACAAGGCAACTCCACTGGCGGTACGTTACAGATCACTAGATGTTAGAAACAGTTTCCTCTGAAGGAAAATGCAGTTTTTAAAAGTTAGTAGCACACTTCACATAGAACCAACCTAAAGTTAGAAAAGCCACTTTTTTGAAGGCACAGTGTGTTTCCAGCTCGACTGTGGAAATAAAAACCTGTCTTATAGACCCCATCTGGCAAGAAGGGCGAGTTCACTGGTCTTGTCCGTGGTATCAAAGCCCACCCACAGCCAACTCCAGCCCGGGTACCTCTGAGTGTCTCCAGGAGATAGGTATGTCTAGTCTAGAGGACAGAATGTTTTCGTTTGATCGTAATCATCATGTGCAAAGATTCTGGAGGCTCCAGTTTTCCCTTTGCTCTCTGAAAATGCAAAGATGCTTTGCTTTATAAAGTAGAATCAACAACTGGTCCTTCATGGGCATGGGGGCGGGAGGGAAGACCCAGCAGAAGCAGCTCCTGGCCAGCATGTAGCTTGGAGACAGTTCCTCGGTCAGGGCCTTTGTGCAAGAGGGTCTAAACGAGAGTGAATAAAACACATGTGTCCAGTGTCAGAAGACACATTTCTAGAAGACGCTGTGCTTCCCTTCTATAGGCTTGGGGGGAGAAAGAAAAAGGAGGGGCAACTGGCTTCAGTGATCTAACAAAAGATAGGGAAGGGGTATGATATCCCGTGCTACTTTGCTTCAAGTCTGCGAAATCACTAATCTCGTGATGCAAATGGGAGGCTGTGGAAGAGAATGCCTGGCAGTGGCCTTTACATGTATAATTTGTTTGAAAAAAATAAGTTTACATCTGAGGTATAATGATCTCTATGAGCCCCTGCCTGATGATGACCAACAGAAACAGCTATCACGACATACATGGAAGGTGTCAGAAAAAACTAAAAACAATTAGTGGAGTGGAAATGTACACACAGGCTGCTCTGCGTTCTGGCTTCCTGCCGAAAGCCCCCCGAACTCATTTTGTTTGGGCTAGGTATAGGTTTAAAATTTTTCCTTTGTACCAGTTAATCAAGAGAATAGTCATGATGAGCTCATCTGATAAACGAATGCCTAATCTGACTACCTCTAACTGTGTTCTCACGTACTGGGATATTCGTAATGACATCCATGAGGCTGGAACATGATAGAAAGTTGTACTTGCCGATGGAAGCTGTCAGTATTTTGAGGAATGTCATGCATCACGGAACAGAACTTCTACAAATGAATCGCTACGTAAATACTGATGCATTGTTGTAGCACTTCGGCGACTTCCTTTCCTTTAAGGGACTTTGTTTATAGGCTACAGATCCAAAGTGGTGAAGGTCACACAGACAGCACCATGTGTAATGGTGAAACGCACTGTTGTTTTACATTTTCTGACCTAACCCATCTTATTAAAATTTCAACCGCCTTCAAAATATTGTAATTTGCTTTTTAAAAAGACAAGGGTCTTGTGGCTTTGATGATTCTGCTGGAGGTACCAACATAAAGACGTTAATCTCGTTACAGAAATCAATTTTAATGAATGTCACTTTACAAAGAATCACTAAAAAGCATCCATTAAAATTGATTTCTGTAACGAGATTAACGTCTTTGTGTAGAACAAGCTGGGCCAATTAAAATGATAATGTCTGGGTTTTTTTTTTTTTGAGACAAGTTGTTGTAGACAAGTCAGCATCATTTGTGGCATTCCAGTCGTCCAACTGGGGTGGCAGAGAACAAAGAGATGAGTCGAGTCATCTTGGTCAAGAAAGTCAAGAAGAATGGGTGGGAATCCCAGACAGATGGGGAGACCCCAGGCACTGAACAAACACTGCCATCCCTGAGGCTGGGTCAAGGTGCTCCCCAAAGGGGAGCAACACAGACTGGAGGCACTGTCTGTATGATGCTTCATTCCCACAAACTGTAGAGGGGGCCCCCCTGAATCAGCCAGCTGGGCAGCCTTGAGACAGTGGCGCGTCTATCCCTAACCTTGGACTGCGACCTAGAGGTGTGAATGCATGAGGAAGCAGGGCTCACCCAATTCCCTGCACATTTCCAGGCATCGCGGTGAGCGGTGCTGATCTGAACCCCTCCTACTAAAACGCATGCCAAGGATGGAGGTCCGGAGGGAAGAGGTGACATCTGTCAACCAAAGAGCAAATGCTGACACTTTCTGTTGCTCAACACTGATCCCTTTCCAGGGTGTTGAGAGAATCACAGGGTGAACCTAACACTGATCCTTTTCTAGAGTTTGAGAATTGCAAATGTGCTCAGTGTGTATGTGTGGGGGTGGTGGTGACTGGTAAGCCAAGGTGTGGGAAGGACCACCCCCCACAAACACAGAGATTGGTGGTTCCAGGATTGAAATTCTGCCCACATCTTTCCGTATGCTTATGAAAGTGAGAAGCGCGACTGTTCCTCTCACGCCGGCACGCTCATCAAAGGCCCAAGATATCCAGGGCCAGGCTACTGCGCTCACACTAAAACCCTAAGCACTCAGTTCAGAGAATGGAGAGGTGATGGCTCGAAAAAAAGTGTGACACACACTTCTCATAACGACATCTCCTAGGACCCGCTCTGTAATTATAACGTTTGCAAACACATATTACGTTACACACTAAAACAATATAAATGAAATCTCGGGGAGTTTAAAAGATGATCGTTGGGCTCTTTTCATCACAATGGAGTGGAGAGCCTTCTCTGTGTTTAAAGTTGCCTAACTTTTCTTTCTGTGCTCTTTATATTGACATCTAACTTGTCCACTTTGGTTGTGAGGCGGTCAAGAATGTCATCTTGCTCCTCGATTTCCATCTGCATCCCCAGGGCTATGTCCTTCAGCCGGCCTAGTCCCATAGATAGTTCATCTGTGGGAGAGGGAAAGGACATACAGGGCTGAGTGAAGTCACAGCATCGGGGCCGCGGCTTGTTCCGTGCCCGCTGCTCAGCAACATTCATATCACTGAGTCCTCTTTCTCATAAAACTCCAGGGCTTTGTTACGTTTTCCGAAACACGTGCAAGTAAAAAGAAAACCCGCTGACTCCATATAAAGTAATAAGTGCTTCATGTGAAAGCCACTCCTCCCCCAGATGTCCGCCAACAATAACCACTGTTAATACAGTGGTGTTTGTCCTTCCTGTGCTTTAAAAAATGCATATAGATCTACATAATTTTTCAGCTGCCTCTGAACATTCTAGTAGGTTGCAGCATGTTGCAAGATCAATTAGTACCCGAGGAAAGAGGAGGGGCCTGGAAAACACATTCCCTCCCCAGACCACAAGGTGAGTGGGACAAGTATGCAGGTAACCAACAGCCACCCGCTGGCCTGCCCTTCAGGAGCAAAAACCCCATGTAAGTGGGTAGGATGCAACAGTGCCAGCTTTCCTTCCGTCCACCTCCAGCTTCCTAAAGCTAGATCAAGCACAGATTTGGAGTAGCAAGCGTGAGGATCCCTATTTGGAAACACATCTGGGAGACAGACCCGGGAAGCCCCTGTCCAAAGG
This sequence comes from Ursus arctos, assembly GCF_023065955.2. Lineage (NCBI taxonomy): Eukaryota > Metazoa > Chordata > Mammalia > Carnivora > Ursidae > Ursus > Ursus arctos. The sequence goes on along the minus strand of NW_026623030.1, from coordinate 3,469,434 downwards.
GAGCCCCCACACCCGGGCTGCTCCTGCCTCAGGCTCCCCCCTGGAGAAGGCTGCATCCCACCCCTCCTTCCACTCTGTAGGTGGCAAGAGAAATGGGTGCTTTGCCACCTGGAGTGCTCTCCCAGAAAACACATGGACTACAGATGTTCCCACCGAACCCAAATGCTGTGAGGTCCTGTCACCTATATTACAATAATTTACGTTTTCCTACATCAATTCATTCATTGCTACCACTTCTCAGATCCATGAACAACACATCAATGCTGCAAATGTCCTGGGGTAGGACATAACCTGAATCTGGCCCGCACCGTTTCCCTTGCCTGCCAGGAAGAAGCTGGGTACAGAGATCCCTGCGGTCCAGGGTCCCTTCAGAGATGCTGTCTGGGGCGAGCCCCATGGGGACTGTGGAGCACACAACTTTTGGCAAAGGTTCGGCTCTAGCAATAGGTTACATCACTACTGCCGACATTCAAGTTCACACGTGAGGAGTGAGAGTCCCACTTCCATGCAGGACAAGTGCAGTACAGGGAGGAACCCGGGTCAGCCCCACGGGGTCTGAGTTCAAATTCTGGCCCCTCTCCTGATCCAGGCTCCCAGATCACAGCTGAGGGGCACTCCCTTTGAGAGGAAGGCCCCGGGGAGCAGCCCTGCCACACCTAGCCACTCTGGGGCTGGCTTCCTGCTGAACTCATTCTAGTTCCCTCCCTAGGCTTTCCCACTCTTTGTAATAAATATTTTCCCTTTGTTTCGAAAAGTTTGAAAAATCAGCATCACCTCCGTTTTTAGGAAGGATAACGTCTGAAAGGACGTGGTCAGTCTTAGCAGTAGTGAAGGGCACACCAGGCAGAGGTGACATAAAGAGAACTAGGGTCAATGGGGGAAGAGACATGCTGGAGGCACTCTGGGGTCCCCTGATGGGGCTGCGCCAACTGCAGAGGCGAGCCTTGACTTAACCGATGCTGCCACGGTGAACTCAGGTAGTAAAGCCTCTTGGCAGGCTTCAAGACAGAGTGTGTGTGCGTGTGCGTGTGTGTGCGTGTACATATGTATGCCCATGTACACAGCGGGAATGGGGGGCATGCCCAGAGCTGCCTTCTGCCCTTTCACTAGGAGCAGCAGGCCAAGAAAGAGCCAGAGGGAAGAGAAGAGGAGGTGCTTCATAAGCCTTCTTGCAGCTGAATTAAAGATAAAACATTAAGTAAAGAAAGGTCAGAATACACAAATACTTGGCACTAGCCCCACAGATCTAAGCAGAACCAAGTCTGCTTTTTAAAAGTTGTCTTCAGCTCTATGCTTCTTGAATTTACTGACACCTGTGACCTTGCATTCCATGGAGAGTAAAGTCTGTGAGGTCACGCCAGGCCTCAAGGAGTGCTCTGGCAGTTGGGACAGAAAAGGACAAGCAATATACCGAGATTTAAATTTATACCGGTATAAATAATCTCGGTATAAATTTATACCGAGATTAAAAAAAGAAAAGTGTGATAAAGTAAAGCCACCAGACAAGGAAGCTGCCATCAGAGGGAGACCTGCACTACTCCCTGAGATAAAGGAAGGGGTAGGAGGTGCGGGGAGTGTGGTAAGAAGGAAGGGGCAAACTTGTGAAGGGCAGCTTGGCACAGCCTGTGTCAGTGGGCCCCATGGCTCCAGAGTGCCACCCCGGCCCTTCTCAGCATGCCCCACTGCATCCTGCTGGAACCTGCCTGCCCAGGCTGTACGTACCATGCCAACCACACCACCTGAGCCTCCCGGGGTGGGCTGTATTTACCCTTTCTCCCCACCTCACTCCGAACTCCAGACCCCTCCATAGGTCTCCCCACTCCCTCTCTCTCCAGCTGGCACCAGTGACAACATTTGGGTAGGGAAACCTTCAGTGGGGACGCTTTCAAGTCCCTTCGTGTGTCTCTGGAGTGGTTACATCTCCGCAGATGTATCTTCTGCCTGAGGCCTTTGGCTCTGGACGGCAGAGTCCAGAGGACCCACTAAAGGGGTGGCTGCCTGGAGCTTCCCTGGGCTCTGAAGGCAAAGGGCAGGCGGGGTTTGGGGTGGAAGCCTGCCTGGGTGGCAGAGTGTGGAGACGGGCCCTCTCCCCTGCTGCCGGGAGGCACTGGCCATGCAGGCCTAGTGCGACATTCACACGGAGGGCCGCAGTGGTGAGCTGCGGGGTGGGCAGATTACGGTTTTCATTTGTTCTTGCTTATATCTATTCTCTCCAATTGACGTCTTATTTCTACGGAGATCTCTCTTAATGCTCAGAAGGAGAATTCTTTTCCCTAATTCCATTTCTAGTAATCTAGCTACAAAATGCGGCCAAAGATTTGCTCACAGGAATGACCAAGGGATTATGTGCAGGAGCGAACAATGGGAATAACCTAAGTGTCCAAGAGCAGGGGGTGGGACTGCTAAGTGGTGCTTTTCAAAGAAATCTGGAGAGAAAACAAGTTTGGGGAAGTGTTCGAAATATCAATACAAAGGCAGGACACATACCGAATGACACTGTACATCTGACACGGCGCATCCACGTGTGTACAGATGTACGTGAAAAACAGAAGGAATGACACCACATCAGTGGCTACTGCTGGACAGTAGGATTCCAGGCGTTTCTTTCCTTGTGGCATTTACCTAACTTCATCATTTCCTACGATGAATCTAAATACTCAGGCACAAAGGCTAAATGTTGTTAAAAAGAAAGAGTATGGATCTGCCCGACGGGCCGTCATGTATCCGCTCCGGGCTGCTGGAATGGCCACTGCTCTGGGCGAGCCAGGGAAGGGGCCCCCAGGGTCCCTCCTGCAGGGGGAGAGGAGGGGGAAGACTGCGCACCGACGCTCAGTGAGCGTCACCACGGGCCTCGGTTTGGGCTCCAACTAGATACCTTTAGAGCAGGCGGAGATTTTACTTTGGGTCTCACCCACTTTGCCATCTCCCAACAGGGCTGGGGGACTGACGGCGACCCAGGTAACCATGGGGGAGGCTCCTGTTCTCGGGGTGAAGGTCAGAGGAGGCAGCACATTGAGACGCCACCTAGAACGAACTCGTGGAGCCGCTCACGCGCCTGCTCCTGCTGCCCACACATTCCCCCACTTGAACTTCAAGTAACTAGCTTCTCTCCCTCTGTTCAAGAACGAATCACAGAGTGCTTGCCTGCTAGGCCGGGGTACAGTGGTGACAAAACTGAAATAGTCCTGTGTTCCCTGGAATTTACAGTGTGGTCAGAAGACACCAGATAAGCCAGCAGGTACGTGACTCCAACAGGGCGCAGCGCCTTCAAGCCTGGCCTGCAGCAGGAGAAGGAGCCAGCCTTCAAACAGCGGGGAGGAAGGACACTCCGGGCAGAGGTGGGCAGGGGCGGGAAAGTACTCGGAGCCACAAATGACAAGGGCAGGAGGGGTGGACGGGCAGGCGGGGCCAGAGGCTGAGCAAGGGACCTGGAATACAAGGAACCCAGCTATGCGGCCCGTGTCCGCTGCAGTGGGCACGTGAGTGGCCAGCTCTTACCAGGTCAGGTGGTTCCCTATGGGATGTATGGGGGGTTGCTCATCTAACCCTCTCCCCCATCCTCAGAGGCAGGTTCTGTTCCTGTGCCCCATTCACAGAGAAATGATGACGGGGCTCTCAATGCCGCACCGTGCGGACTCTCAGGGACTCCTGGTCCCTGCTCTGTCACAGCCCAGATCAGAGGTGGGGATGGACAGAAGTGGACAGACTCCAGAGAGAGAAGGGTGAGACAGCCATGACCATGCTGGATTTGACATGTGGGGAGGGAGAGGCAGACACCACGGTTTGGTCCCGAGAAACTGCTGGCTACTGGGGTACTGGTTGGGCCCAGTGTGGGCTGTGAGGAACACAAGCGTCCTGGGTAGGTGACCTGCAGAGGCTGGCGTAGCTTCAGTCTTACCTAGATTACTGTCGATCTTCTGGTGACAGGCTCGAAGGTGTGGGTTCTTGGGGTAAGCCTCGGTACTCACGGCAGGACCGGCCCCTCCAGCGATGGGGTCTGAGTTTGGAAAAAAACACCGGGAGAATGGTTGGCTGATGTCTCTCGAAATGCTGCTTCACAAAATTTATCTTAATCCGGAAAATGGGGGGGAAGGAATGAGGCGGTGAACTGGGAGGCCATCCAAAGAGAAGAGTGCAGGGACGGCTGATGTGCAGGAGGGAGGAGCACTGGGCAGGCTTGGCGGGGAGGGAGAGGGGATCAAAGACCCTCAACCCGAGGGTCACCCAGTCAGACCCTGGCCACGCGCTAGGGAAAGAGACTCATAGAGACTCATATGAGAAATGATATGGGAGCGGAACTACAATGAGGCACCCCACACGGGGTCGTGGACAAGGTCTACAAGGCAAGGTTTAAAAAACAAAATAGCTATTCATGTTTCAAAAAAAACAAACAAACAAGGAGGATCTGAGGTTTTTGTTTGTTTTTCCATACTACATATTTTAAAAATTTAAATTCAATTAATTAACATGTAACGTATTATTTTGTTTCAGGGGTACAGGTCTGTGATTCATCAGTCTTATGTAATACCCAGTGCTCATTACAACACATGCCTTCCCCAAGGTCCCTCACCCAGTGACCCCATCCCTCCACCCCTCTCTACCCTCCAGCGACCCTCAGTTTATTTCCTGAGATTAAGAGTCTCTTATGGTTTGTCTTCCTGTCTGGTTTTGTCTTGTTTTCCTCTCTTCCCCTGTGATCCTCTGCCTTGTTTCTTAAATTCCACATATCGGTGAGATCAGATGATAATTGTCTTTTTATAGAAAGCAAAAAACTAATTAAATGATCGCTGACGTTAAAATAGAAGTGCCTACATCGTATTCAGTCATTTTTCTAAATGTACACTCTAGTTCTTTCAAAGTGAAAGAACCTAACTCTTCCCTAAAAAGGTTTCAAGTGACAGAAGCTAATAAATGAATTTTTATTGATTATAAAAAAATAAAAAATCAAAATCAAAATTGCTGTTATGGAAACAGAATCATGGATGACTTTCTCTTCTTCTAGAAATGTATTTCTATGCTGTCTTTCTGCTTCAGATACAAACAAGGAAACAATAAATGCTAAATAATGCACACTCGCCCCAAATCTTCCTTGAACTGCAGTTTCTAAATGCACACAGAAAAGCCCTATCATCCCGGTTTCTGTCTTCTGGGGGAACTTCTCTTTCCAGATTTGGTGTATTTCCTCCGGCACAACCTACTGAAGCCATTTCACACACACAGTGTCGATTTTTTTTTTTTTAAAGGCTCTTCAGTTACTACACACTGTGAAGATTACAACTTCCTTAGTGCTTTAAAATTATGTCTTTTGGGTGCAGGCCTCCTACTCTACTTCCTGAGGCTACGCTGGGCTTGGCTTTCTGTGGGCCTCATGTATTTTAGTTTTCTCTCATTTCCTCCCACGGCCTTCGTCTTTCCAGACTGAACTGAGGTGATCTCCATCTTTCCTGACCCCTGGCTCTTCCTCCGGCAGCCTCTCCTTAGCTGGGTCAACCACGAGAGTGGCAGGTTCCGGAGCGTCCAGGGCACAGCTGGCTTTCCTTGAAGGGAGCACAGGAAGCATTCGGTTCCTGGCACCATCCAACGTGCCTGGCCTTCCAGGGGTCTGCAGGGACTCCCAGGAGGCCGAAATTCCTTTCCAGATAAGGGGTGTTTCTGGGCCTATCGCTTGGTAATAAGAGGATGACAGGACACCACACACAATGGACCCTGCACACCTTGTTCACGCTGCTGCTTCTCCACCCCCTCAGGCTTTGGGGCTACACGGGTCTCCCACTGCTGTGCAGCAATTATACCAAGACTTATCCTTCTGTTTCGGGGCTCAGGAATCCAGGATGGTTGCACCGGGCTAAAGTCGAGGCGTCAACAGGGCTGTGCTGGAGGCTTTTGGGGAGAATCTGATTCCTAGCCTTTTCCCGCTTGACAGGTTGCCTGCGTTCCTCAGCAGGTGGTCCCTGCCTGCAGTTCCCAAGCCAGCAGCGGCACCCTCCGGTGTTTGACCAACTCCCCTCTGCCTCCCTTTCCACTTATAAAGGGGCCTTTGTGATGACACTGGGCCCAGCCGGTTAACTCCGGAGAATTTCCCATCTCAGGGTCTGCGGGTTAGCAACTGTACTTCCCCTTTTGCCACAGAACCCAATACATTCACTGGGTCTGGGGGATGACAGGTTATTTTGGGGAGGCTCTACCCCTTACCCCTTTCCTGCAGTTGTCTTCTCACTGCTGGAAGAGTTCAGAGCTACACGGTGGCAGGAGTCATGGTGGGCAGGCTCATTTTCAATGGGACACAGGCCCCCACTTCCTTATTCCATCCTCCACGGGGTGAGGGAAGAGCCATGCCATGACACACACACTTCCAAGTCCCTGGGAGTGGCACTGGGTCCCTGACACCCCGTCTGCCCCAGAGCCAACGCCGGAATCCAAGTGTGGCCGAGCACAGGTCCCCAACTGACCTGAGTCATTCAGCTTCCTGAGGTTCGGGTGGCTGGCCTGGTACTGTGCCTCCTGCGCTTTGCTGGTACTTATGGCTTCTTTCAATCTTTGGATAGAAGTCAAGAAAAGACAACATTTAGGAAGAGAAAATACCGATGACGATGCAGTCAGTCTTTTCAAGCAATGCCTGTGTGCGAAAAGCAAACGCCTCCTCTGACCAAAGCAGCGAGACCCATCCACAGCTCCTGGGAGGCCTGCCCGCAGCACAGCGAACGTCTGAGACATCTGCTTTAGAAGAACAGCCTCTGGTTAGGTTCCTCCTTCAGGAACACGAGAATCCCAGGACCGGGGAAGAGAAGCACATGAAAAGACCAAATGGGGACTTCAGACTGGTCAGCAAACCGTGGCCCAAGGGCCAAATCCAGCCCACCACCTCATTTTTACAGCCCCAAGCAGAGAACTGCCTTTACAGGTGACCAGTGGCAACTGACTGGATGATAGGGACACTAACTTTGAACCTCCATTAATCATTTCTTTCTTCTTATTAGGAGACCTATGTTACAAAAAGTGAACTCAATTGTTCCTCTTTTCACTTTTTTAATGTCATGATTAAAAATTTGTTTTTTTTCTTGTTACGTAAGTCCCTATCAAGTATCTTTGATTTTGCTTCCTGGCCCACAAAGCTTAGTCTGCCCACTCCTGCTATAGACAGGGACTTCTCTAGGTAACTCAGGAGATCCTCAGATTGTGCCTGACACTCCACACGCTCCTGCGGGCATGGCAGAGGCTCCCCCTCCCCGGAAGCTGGGCCTCCCTCACAGTCTGCTCTTCTCTACCCTGCTGCCCGGAGCCCTGGCCACGTCATTGGCCAAGCTGGAAACCAATCATTCTCCAGGTATGCCCCCTCTCTGCACAGCTCCACTCCCAGCACGCCATGCAAACGTCCTCTCTATGCCCCCACACATCCCCAGAATCCGGCCCCTCTTTCTACCTTGCCTCTTTATCCTTTTTTTTTTTTTTTAAAGATTTTATTTATTTATTCGACAGAGGTAGAGACAGCCAGCGAGAGAGGGAACACAAGCAGGGGGAGTGGGAGAGGAAGAAGCAGGCTCATAGCGGAGGAGCCCGATGTGGGGCTCGATCCCAGATCGCCAGGATCACGCCCTGAGCCGAAGGCAGACGCTTAACCGCTGTGCCGCCCAGGCGCCCCTTGCCTCTTTATCCTAACATGGATGAGCCCCTGCCCTTCCAATCCTTCCCCAAAGATGCCGGGCATCTTTCTAACATACCCTGCAGGAACCTCTCTGATTAAAGTCCTTATCTATTTTTTTATTTCTTGAAAGATTTATTTATGGGGCGCCTGGGTGGCTCAGTTGGTTGGGCGTCTGCCTTCGGCTCAGGTCATGACCCCGGGGTCCTGGGATCAAGCCCCGTGTTGGGCTCCCTGCTCATTGGGGAGCCTGCTTCTCCCTCTGCCTCTCTCTCTCTTCTCAAGTAAAAAAAAAAAAAAAAGAAAAAGAAAAAAAAAAGATAAGCAATAACAATTTAAAAAAGAAAAAAAAGATTTATTTTTTTATTTTAGAGAAAGACAGAGAGAAAGACAATGTGCACATGCAAGAGTGCAAGTGGGGGGAGGGGCAGAGGGAGAGAATCTTCAGAGCCTGATATGGGGCTCCAATCCATATCCCACGAGCTCATGACCTGAGATGAAACCAAGAGTCAGATGTTGAACCGATTGAGCCACCAGGCACCCCACTCTGGTTAAAGTCTTTTTTTTTTTTTTTTTTTTTAAAGAATTTTATTTATTATTTATTTGAGAGAAAGGGAGAGAGCAAGAGAGAGAGCACAAGCAGGGGTGGGGGGAGGTAGAGGGAGAAACCCCTACTGAGCAGGGAGGCCAAAGTGGGCCTGATCCCAGGACCCCAGGATCATGACCTGAGCTGAAGGCAGACACTCAACCAAGTGAGCCACCCAGGCGCCCCGGGTTAAAGTCTTTAATGGCTCCCCACTGACACAAGCCTGGACCCCATCAGGTTAAAGGCATTTTGGCCCCCTGTGCTGCAGCAATGTGGAGGACAGAGCAGAGCCTCCTGAAATCTGAGGATTTCATTACCCCTCATGGAGGGGTGCCTGGGTGGTTCAGTTGGTTAAGCATCTGACTCCTAGTTTCAGCTCAGGTCATGATCCCAGGGTCCTGGGATTGAGCCCCGCATCAGGCTCCAGGCTCAGCATGGAGTCTGCTTGATATCCTCTTTCTCTCTCTAAAATAAAGAAATAAAATCTTAAAAAGAAAAAGAAAAAGAAGAGTCACTAGAGGTCTAGAACACACAGCTGGTTTCTCTGAGCACACTTGTGAGCCCCATGTGTTGCCAGGCCAGTGTAAGCAGCAGATGCTTGCAGCTGAGCCCATTTCCCAGCCTACACACCCCAAAGCTGACTTTTTTCCTTTGTGCTCACATGTATATAGTAACACTTAAATGACAAAAACTTGGCTTCTTTGTGAAAAATGGCAGAAAAGCCATTTCTAAGGTGAGTGACAGAAATGGTTAAGGAAGAGAACTATAAGAAGAGTGGTGGCTCTTGGTCAGCAACCAAGTCTTGATTAAGTCAGAGAGTTTCAAATTTAGGGAGTGGTTAAATCTATGCTCTGAAGGGACCTCTTCATGAGTTTTATTTATTTTATTTTTATTTTTTTAAAAATTTCATTTATTTATTCATGAGAGAGAGACAGTGAGATAGGCAAAGGCAGAGGGAGAAACAGGCTCCCCGCAGAGCAGGGAGCCCAATGCGGGACTCGATCCCAGGAATCACGACCTGAGCCAAAGGCAGACGCTTAACCAACTGAGCCACCCAGGTGCCCCTCTCCATGAGCTTTAAATGGAAATGGGAAGCAGCAGCTTATGAAGCTTTGTCAGCAAGACCCAAAATGCTTTGCCAAGAAACAAAACTTCAGAGAAGGCCGAAGGGTTTGTGTAACAAGGATATAAACAGGATACATAGGACCTGACAGAAGTTTGATTAGGAGGAACTGATTTTAAAAGCTTTTACATCAGGGCGCCTGGGCGCAGTCGTTAAGCGTCTGCCTTTGGCTCAGGGCATGATCCTAGCGTTCTGGGATGGAGCCCCGCATCGGGCTTCCTGCTCCGCTGTGAGCCTGCCTCTTCCTCTCCCACTCCCCCTTCTTGTGCTCCCTCTCTCACTGGCTGTCTCTCTGTCAAATGAATAAATAAAATCTTAAAATAAAATAAAATAGGGGCGCCTGGGTGGCTCAGTCATTGAGTGTCTGCCTTCGGCTCAGGGGTGATCCTGGAGTCCTGGGATCGAGCCCCACATCGGGCTCCTCTGCTGGGAGCCTGCTTCTTCCTCTCCCACTCCCCCTGCCTGTGTTCCCTCTCTCGCTGGCTGTCTCTCTCTGTCAAATGAATAAATAAAATCTTTAAAAAATAATAATAAAAAATAAAATAAAAATAAAAAAAATAAAAGCTTTTACATCAAATATCCCTGTATTTATGGAGTAGGGGTTTTGACAGGATTATAAAGATTTACTCACTTTATAGAAGCAATTACACATTACAGTGATTTTTGCAAGGGTAGGGATTTGGGAGCTCACAGATAGCTTTGCAGGCCACACCTCAGTGTCAAGAGCCTGCTGGGCTCCCACTCTAGAAACAGAAGCCAATGCCATCACTCGTCCCAGCTCATCCTGTGCTTTGACTGCCACGTGCCTGCCACTTTCCCCTCCTTTAACTGGCAGGCTCCCATGTAACCCTGACTCCATGTAAAAGGTTGGCACCTCAGTTGCCACGGCCAACCCCCCCCCCCCAGGGCCTCCACTGCATCACTGCTGACCATCTGCCTCCCGTGTACCTTCCAACACACTGAGCTCTCTCCTGTAGTTTTGTCTTCCGGGACAGGAATGAGCCTGTAGAACACGGGTGCTCGGGCCCCACGAAGGAAGGAACCCATGCAAGGCCACTGGAGGAGCCTCTCCTACAAGGCCGCACGGATCCCTTCAGTGCACCTTTGGGGAGCAGTTGAACTAGAGCGTGTTGCTTCATTTACAAGTTTTCCTTTCCTGCATTTACGAAGTGATGGCAAGAACACTCCAGCTGACTGGGGCTGATCTACGGGCAGAAGGCTAGGTGGGGCACATGACATCAGGCACCAAGAGGCCCACCTCGCTGAAGTCAGTCTGGCTGCTTCACTCCTGGGAAACCTCTGTCAGGAAGGCCTTGAGTTTTCAAAATGTTCCCCCCAAAAAGTAAGTTGCCCTGGGAGCCCCAGGACTTGAAAGGCTTTTATAGCATGATCAGGGTTGGGGGGGGGGCACGAGCCCCAAGAAGCCCTTGGGAAGTGGCATGTGGGACACAGAAAAGTGCCAATCACAAACTTGTCAGCTTCCCACTTCTCCAAGGGCTGGCTCTGCTGCTGAGCTCATGTAATGTAGATGTCTTAATCCAAAGCAAATGGACATCTAAACTTTCTTTGATAACACATAAACCCAAAAAGGAGGATACAAAACATCCTTCTGATTTGTAAACTGCAAAACCAAACCAAACCAAACCAAACAACAAAAAACATAAAATCCCAAAAAACCAACCAAATAAACAACCCCAGAACCTGCCCCAGTTGGGGGGAAAGTGACAGGTATTTGATATCAGGGTCAAGCTGGAAAATCAGGGCTGGATGGTGATTATGACTAAGCCACAAAACAAACCAACCCTCCTGACCTTGGCTAGTGTATGCACAGGGAATAGCCCCCGGGCCAACCAACACCTTGTTCCCCTTCCGCGCTTTCCTTTCCGTAAATCCCAGTAATTCGTCTTGTCTTTCTGCTACACCCGCAGTTCCTTCACCTACACTTCTTTCTCCCCAGAGCCACTGTGACTTGGAAATAGTTTCCCAGTTTCTTCCCTCTTACACCCTATGTCCTAATCGGTGGTGGCCACACAGGTGTATACACAGGTAAGCAGTTACCCGTGTAGTGGAAGTGTCAACACACACTTAAGATGTGTGCACTTTACTGTACATCAGTTATGCACTTAAAAAAATTCCTCTTGGGGCGCCTGGGTGGCACAGCGGTTGGGCGTCTGCCTTCGGCTCAGGGCGTGATCCCGGCGTTATGGGATCGAGCCCCACATCAGGCTCCTCCACTATGAGCCTGCTTCTTCCTCTCCCACTCCCCCTGCTTGTGTTCCCTCTCTCGCTGGCTGTCTCTCTCTGTCAAATAAATAAAATCTTTAAAAAAAAAAAAAAATTCCTCTTAAAAATCGTTCTGTATTCCAAATTTAAAAGATAAACAGAGAGGGGCGCCTGGGTGGCACAGCGGTTAAGCGTCTGCCTTCGGCTCAGGGCGTGATCCCGGCGTTATGGGATCGAGCCCCACATCAGGCTCCTCCGCTATGAGCCTGCTTCTTCCTCTCCCACTCTCCCTGCTTGTGTTCCCTCTCTCGCTGGCTGTCTCTATCTCTGTCAAAAAAAAAAAAAAAAAAAAAAAAAAAGATAAACAGAGAGACCCGTGTCATAACATTGTGTCAGACATTTCTCTGGGTTAAAACCAAATCAACACTGTGACTGCAGCTATGAAAACACCGAGTAAGGCAGGGGAAACAAAGTTTTGAGTTTTTGTGCTATGGTAAGTAAGGTATAGAGGTTCTATATATGGCTATGTTTTTACAATAAAAAATAAACACAATGGTCTAAGATATGAATAGTAATCTATTTTAGCAGAAACTTGACTCTTTGTACACATGGTATTTAAATACCTGCTCAAATTACATATATGATTTTATTATCTAACCAAACTTGAGAAAAATAATCACTAATTTTAAAATCAAAGTTAACGGCCAGACTGGATTAGATATGGAAATGTTGGATATAAAGACTTTTTTTTTTTTTTAAAGATTTTTATTTATTTGAGAGAGAGAGAGAGCACAAGCACAGGCAGTGGCAGAGGGAGAGGGAGCAGCAGGCTCTCCGCTGAGCAAGGAGCCCAATGCGGGGCTTGATCCCAGGACCCTGGGATTATGACCTGAGCTGAAGGCAGATGCTTAACCTACTGAGCCACCCAGGTGCCCTGGTGTCTTTACTTTTTAAAGAATTTTTAAAATTCTGTGAAGCAAGGCACATTTATACTGATTAAGCTTTCTGAAGTGACTATTCTTTCAAATTACAGTTACTGGGGGCGCCTGGGTGCCACAGCGGTTAAGCGTCTGCCTTCGGCTCAGGGCGTGATCCCAGCGTTATGGGATCGAGCCCCACATCAGGCTGCTCTGCTATGAGCCTGCTTCTTCCTCTCCCACTCCCCCTGCTTGTGTTCCCTCTCTCGCTGGCTGTCTCTATCTCTGTCGAATAAATAAATAAAATCTTTAAAAAAAATTACAGTTACTGGAGCAGTAATTTAATTTACTGGAGACCCAATTTATGCAGACTGGCTGTCAATCAAATGAACATCATCAGGAGCGCTGGAGAGATGTTTCTTGTTTCAAAATGCGTGAGGACGAATCCCTTCTAATGAATAACTTACAAGATCTTGGGTCCCTAAGGCACTAGAAGTGGCTTTAAAGTCCTGACCATTTGCACTAAACCCCACTTTCAGCTACTTCGTATCTGGACGGCTGAAGATCCACTCACCTGCTATTGGCCTGGGACGTGAGGGTGCCGTTCTGCTCAGGTGGCGTCTCTGCGGGTTTGGATCTGAAGTAATTGACAAAGCCCCCAAACATGCTCTTTATGCTGTTGATGTGCTTCTGGCTGGTCTTCAAATCTTGATCCATCTTGTCCACCATCTTCTCTGTACGTTCTAAGACGCCTCGCTGACGATCGAGCTCCTGGGGAAAATGAGAGGTGATGGCATTACACCATTTAGTAATTTTCCCCTCTGCAGGGGACCACACACGGCAGGTTTGTCATGAGCCCTCAGAGAGAGAGCACGTGTGGGGACAGACGCTGCCATTTGTGAGGGGAACATCATCCCTCTGACAACACATTCCTTTGCCCTTCCCTGTCCTGCCTCTACTGGCTTGCTTTCGTATTTGCTCCCGAGTTCTTTCCCTCCTGCCCACACGAGGCTGGCTCACAGGACCATGTGAAGATTCACAGGGCCTGGACTGGCGGCACATCCTCTAGCCCTTCCCCTTTTCTGCCCCCAGGCACCTTACAGGCTTTGACCTGGCACTGCCCCCATGGACTACGGCTCCTGTACTCCCCCTTTCCACATATGGGGTTTCCACTGGGTCACTGGAGCCACCTGGCCCTGGTCATGCCTTCAAATTATTTCACAGGCTAGGTGCTGGGTCCTTTTTCGGCCCTGTTAATATTTGATTCCAACTCACCCATAGTTTCACCTTTAAAACCTGTAACAAAGGTGAGTCTGTCCCAGGCCTTTGTATATGCTATTCTTTCTGCTTGTAATGATCCCCATCCAGATACTTGTACGGCTCTGCTCCTCATTTAATTTAGGTGTCTGCTCAGAGGCCACTTCCTCAGAGAAGTCTTCCCTGAACACCTTCTCTAAAGCAGAACACCTTCCACCCTCAACCCACCCCTCTACACCCTCAATCTACTTTAGTTTTTAGAGCATGCAGGCTCCACGAGGCAGGGACCCGCTTTGTTCACTGGGTCCCCAGTGTCTCACTCAGAGCAGTGGCTCACTGTAGGACTGCAAAAGGACAAGTGAATGATGCTCTGCGGCCATGGGGACAGCCTGGACCATACTCCTCAAGAGCTGATGGTTCTGGGGGCGCCTGGGTGGCTCAGTTGGTTGGGTGGCTGCCTTCGGCTCAGGTCAGGATCCCAGAGTCCTGGGATCAAGCCCTGAGTCGGGATCCCTGCTCAGCAGGAGTCTGCTTCTCCCTCTGCCCCTCCCCTGGTTCATGTTCTCTCTCTCAAATAAATCAGTAAAATCTTAAAAAAAGAAAAAAAAAGAAAAAAAAAAAAAAGAGCTGATGGTTCCGATGGTGGATGTGAACTCGCCACCACAGCTCCACTAACACCTTCCTTTCCTTGTGTCAAACTTGCTTCGGCCCCGACCTCACGCCATTCCAGCCGTGTTCCTTCTCTGTGATCCACCTTTCCGGCCCCGAGACTCTCCAGCTTTTCCTGTTTACTTCGTGAGGCAGTCCCTGCCCTCCATCACCTTTTGAATCTTCCAGCCCTGCATCTGTGGCTCAGCAGTTATATTACCTGTGGCAGATATCTTTAGAGATTTCTCTCTTAGTCCCTTAAAACAGAATCATGAACAATTCTTGAATAAACGCCTCCAACAACTGAAGGATAAAAACGAAAATATATACAATGGGTTTATTAGAGTCCGTTTTACTTACAAAAGCATTAGTAGAAAGCTTTTAGAACATTTAGGGACCCACCATGTAATCTAAGCTCTCAATGTTTATAGCAGATGAAATTTTAAAATATAATGTATAGGCAGAAAACAAAAAATCTTGTTGGAAATACACTTAGAACTGCTGAGCTTTATAGCTTCAAATGTCTAATTGTTTTTCACCAGCTCATGAGACATTTCTGAAGAAACCATCAGGTTCTTTTAAACAAAAGGAAAATTTTTTCTGGACCGCGTCATTCTTGCAAATGCCTGGACTGTATCAAAACTTCTGAGAGCTCGGTTTTAGAAGAAAAAAAACCCCAGAGCTGCTAATTTATCTAGAGTTTCTCCTTCTTCCAACACCTCAGGTTTGTCATCTTCATGTCCATTCTGAGGTAAGTCTTTTCTGAAATAAGGCAAGGCTCTAAATAAGGATTAAAATTATCTTCTCCAGCATTTACCTGTTTTTTGAGTTGATATATTGCCAATAGTCCAGTCCCACCAGCTTATTTCCCCTGTTGCAGAAGATGAAGAATATGAAGCAGGAGAGGTACGTGGCTGGCTGGGGTGGGTGCTGGCCAGGGCTCTGTCACACTAAGAGGCAGGTCCTCGGCCTCCCGGACAGTGAGGTCTCTCGTGGTGGCTCATCTCACCAGCCACCTGCCCTCTTGCTTTGGCCTCCCAACCTCAATTTGGAGTATAGCAGCGGTAACAAGTAGGTGACAAAACCTTCCCCAATTCACAGTGGCATCCTATTTTCTTCTGTTCACAAGTGACACAGTCTCTCAAACTCCAAGTCTGCATCACTCTGCTGACTTGGTAAGGAAACCAAATGTCTGCCTTAGATGTTACGATCGAAGTGAAGAGAAATCCGTGAGGCTGGCAGGCCAGGGAAGTGAGTGCTGTTCTGGTCTCTGGAAGTTTCTGTCAGCTGGAAGGTAATGTTCACTGGAGGTGAGCTACTGGTCAGGAGGCCAGCAGAGGAGGAACTTCTGCTGAAATCCATCCCTGCAGGCAGAGGAAAGGACCAGCTCCAAGTGTTTGTGACCTAGTTCAAACTAATGAGGAAGGAGGGCTTGGTGGAGCAAATACCAAGAGTGCGAGGACGGGAAGGACAAGCTAGGCGGATCCTCCACCAGCCATTACAAAGGCAGGCCTCAAACACTCCAGTCCCCAGGCATCATCCTGTCCCCCAAAAGGGAGGCCATGCATATTGTCATTGGTTCCTGGGAGAATGGAGGTCATGGTGAGACAAGGGTGGCTATGAGGGGAGGGAGCTCCAGAGAGTACCCTCAGTGTAAAGGGCCAGCATGCAAAGGTCAGATGTTAGCATTACAGGTGATCCACCTCCCTCTGCCACCTTGAGCTCTAAAAGGAGTTTTCTAAAGTTAAATAGGAAAAAAGAAAATGGTTAGAGAAAAGATCTGGTTGGGCCAGTGGTACTATGCTGAGGAATAGCACAAAGAGAGGGGGTGTCTCAATTCCCCTTTGGTTTGTGGTTCTTTGTCAAACAGGGATTCCTGATAGAGCAAGAGAATGCAAAAGACAGCTGAAGACCCTGTGAGGGTATACTCTGTCCTACATGGGGCAACTTCTGGCCAGAGAGATTACATCCCTGAGCCCTGTGAGGATGTGAACACATCAGGGACTCCCTGCTGATAGAAAACACACACAGAAGGACAGAGGTGCTGCAAGATATCCACCAACAGATATTACTCTGCCAGCCACTGTTCCAGGCGCTAGGGATTCAGAGGCGAACTAACTAGCCCCAGATCTCTGCCCTGACAGAGCTTACAGTCTTGGTGGAGGGCTCAATGAATCAAGTTTCATTTCACTTTCATTTGCTGACAACACTCTGGTGCTGGGAATCCAGAGTGGGGGAGGCAGAAAAAAAAGCTATCCTACACATATACAAAATGGCCACTCTGCCAGGGTAAGCCCCTCACAGGGACTCCTTGCCTGGCTTAAGGGGGAGTCAGGGAGGCTCCCCGATGGGGTGGCGTTGAAGGGGAAACTGAAAGCTGAGAAGTTAGGTAGGCAAAGCGTGGGGGTGGGGTAAGAGAATGGGGCAGAGGGAGGAGCCATGTGTGCAGCAGCCCTGGGCAGAGGGGCAGCTGGGGGAACTGAGAGAGGAAGAGGAACCTGAGCATGAGATGAGGGAGCAGGCACGATGCCAGGCAGGACCCAGCAGGCGTCGCAGAGGCAGCAGTGGCCACCAGATCCCAACTCCAATTCATAGTTGATACGTCTCATAAGGTCAGTTGGGCCTGGTTGTCTTCCCTGACCAAGTCAGGCCCTGAGATTCTGAAGGAAAATGTCAGTACTAAGGTTCCTGTACTGAACTCGTAATTAAACTCAGGTATCAAATAATAAGTAGGTGGAGGTCAATCCGGAGTCAGTAAGCTGAACCCAGAAACTTGAAATTCATCTTCATGTAGCTCCCTTTCCAGTGAACACACAAGCGTAAGTGCTGGTGGGGACACAGGAGCACAGAATATGCTCAAACTGGGGCTCTGTCTCACTGCAGTAGTATGGAGTGGATTCAAAAACACAAATGAAAAAACCACAAAGGGCAAAGGCGGTAATGCTGGCGCTCTTTACTGCCTGTGTGCAGGCTGACCTGGGGCTCACTAAGGACTAACTCGGCAGGCCTGGGCTGTCCACACCCTGCATGTTCCAAAGAAAGGCCTTGTCTGGCTCCCAGCCCTTATACTACCCTGATAAGAGTATCTCTGTTTACCTGAGTCCTTAGGCTAGGCCAGATAGTTTATGCTAACAGTGTGCTTTAGGTGGGGGCCTTCAGCCCTAAGCCTGACCTCTGAAGGGGTTAAACACTAAGGTCTGCCAGTCGGGGTGGTCAGCCATGCCTACACGGTTGTGTGATGGCCTACCAAACACCACTCCCGTCCCATTGACGTTACTGTGCCAGCCATTCGGGCCCCGGCCGAACATTTATTGTTGGACTCCCCCGAAACGAGACCTCAGGAGCATGCTCAGCTGCCAGAGGGACAAGGAATACTTGAACTCTGGGCAGGCATGTCTCCACAGGCTTGCCCAAAGGTGCAAACAACCCAGATGACTATCATCAGAGGGCCGGCTACATAAATACAAGCCATCTATTCACTAGAACATGACACAGCCATAACGATAATAACAAGATCAGTGCATTATATACTACTAGAGGGTAAGCTCCAAGCCTATTAAAAAATGTACAGACTAGAATATACAGAATGCATCCACTCAAGTTAAAATTAAAAAGAAGAAGAAGAAAAAGAAAAAGGAAAGGACTATAGCTATGACTCTACCCACAGAACATCCCCACAAGGACACTGAAGGAACTGATGGTAACTGGCTGCTGTGGGAGCAGAGCGGTGGGGTAAACTTCCTACCCTTCTGTACATTTTAAATTTTGAACTATGTGATGAGATATCGCTTCACAAAAGCTAAATCTTGGGTAAAAGAAAGAATAAATAAATCACACTTGTGAAACAGAAGAGCTGAGTGGCCCACAAGTCTCTCCATGGTCCTGGACTGTGCTTACCAGGCCAGTTAAGTACGAACTGCTCTGCTCTAATGCTGTCCCTTGGCAGTCATGACCTGTGGCTAGACTCTGTGGGAAATAAACCTGGTCAAGTTTCACAGGAGGAGGACGGCTCTCCTTCACTAAGGATGACCTAAGTAATTTTCCTACTTCTGCCAAGCTGGGACTGAATGATAACTTCCCAAACTAATATTTGTACATTCTTAACTCTCTATAAAAACCTATCATGTTTTTGCACAACTCAGCGCTGGGTCTCTAAGGAGGGAGGTTAGCAGGTGACTCGAGTCGGCTGGGGGCCACACTGTACACTGAGTGGCAGGAAGAGCTCACTAACCCCAGCCCCATTCCCACCCTCATGTTGACTGGAATCAAAAACTGATTGAAAGGCAGTGTGGAGAGTACAGAGTAGGGTGGGGAGGGGGTGCTGACAATTCCAGCCTCCTAGGGCCTCTGATGACTGGGAACTGACTCAATCCGGGAAAAATCCAGTGTCACCATACTGATGATGACAGTGCCTGTCACCTGCCCAGTCATGATCATACTATACCTCTCAGAGCAACACCAACTTGGCCCAGTCCAAGCCTCACAGGCCTGAGGTACCGCTCTGCCTCTGTTCTCACTGTCCCCCTTGCATAGAGAAAAGGGCCTGTGAAATGCACGTGAAACCACTCACCTCTAATATGTTTTTGACTCTCCTTCCCTCTGAAGGACAGACTTTCCCCTAACCTCCTAAGCTGCCTCCTCTGGGCCCTTTCTTTGAACATATTCTGTGTATCACTTCCCTACTGGAGCCCAGTATCTCTGGTGGTGGGCCAGTGTCTTTGCACCGCTCCTCTCTGCCCTATGAACATTCTTCCTACCCTTCCTCCTCTCCCTCCTCCTCCTCACTCCTGTCTAAATCTTAGCCTTAAAAGCCAGATTCCATTTCTCCTCTGCCATGACATCCTACTTCATATCATTCTGATTTCCTATTTCATTTGTTCTCACTGTTTCCAGAGATGTCCCTTCAAATAGTTCTTCCTTGGCTTCTTTGGACCTGGGACCCTCAAGTAACTCCTCCGCTAGGGCCCTAAGGCCTTAGGCAATCTACCCAAATCTTAGTCAACACTTGCCATTTAGACTCACACATAGGAATCCAGTAGATACAAGACGTAAGAACTACAGCTAAACTTCTGTTTAGGAAGGAACCCAAAGACAGGAAAATGAGCCAGTGAGGGATACTGTAACAGGTAGAAGTGGGGAAATAAAATAACCATCAAAGTGGCAATGGGGATATGACCCAGATGGCTATTTGAGAAATTAATCAACATACTACAAACTGCCCAAGACTGTAAGTGATCAGGTTAGAATGAACTCTGCCAGAGAAAAGAGTTACAAAGAGACCCATTGGAGGAAGACAATACTTCAGCTTCCAGTACAAAATTTCAAAGCTACAAATGCTTTAGATTAATGTTAGCTGATATACCAATGATCTACTATTACATTTTTAAGAACTTAAAAACAAACGCCCAAACAAAACCATTTCATTAGTAGGCTGAGAAAAAAATGTGGTGCCTAAGAAAGAACAATCTTCACTTAGGGTCCCTGAAATCTCCCATGGGTGGAAAGACAAACTGACAAAGGTGAATTGGAGAAATGGACTGTCACAAACCATACACTATCTAGGACATTTTCATTTGGATCTGGGAGGTAAAAGTAAGGCCCTAGACTTGACCAAACTTGTGCTATGGCTTTCTAAGCAGCTTCCCAGACAGACCTCATCACGTCTACGGGCGAGGTGGAGAAGTGGTCAGTGACAGGGAAGAACGAACACAAGGCCCATTTGCTCTGACGCTTCACACACCAGTAGGCACAATCCTCCCCCATTCTGGGTCACTCGGAGAGGGATGGTTGAATCTCTGGATCTGGGATTCTGAGCACGTAATTATATGAAAGAAACAGACACTCCATTTCCCTAACCCGAGCTCAGCTAGTAACTAGGGAATATTACTGGAGGCAAACTGCCTCTTTCAAGTACTCAAGACACACACCTCTTTGTATAGCTAACGTTTCTTGACCTCGTGTGAAAATTCAGACTGGTCGGGCTGTCCTGCCCTGCCCTAGACTCACCTCGGCAGAGGCGACGCCGACCCTCTCGGACTCGTATACGAGGGACAGGGACCTGTCGGAGCTGGCGACCGCGGCCTGGGCCCTGCGCATCACCTCCTGCCGCAGGTACTGCTGCCTGTCCACGGGCGCGCCGGGTCCATCAGGGAGGTCGCGGTCGTCCTTCCACAGCGTCGGCCGGGGACCCTCATCCTCCGCATCGTCGTCGAATGGATTGTAGCTTTTGGGGTAGGCCGACATGGTGCCGGCGCTCGTCTAGGTATGGGCAGGAGAAGGAGGACTGTAGCCAAGACGAGGAACGGCCTTTCCGGGCCCGCAGGGGTCCAGGCCAACTTCCCGAGGCTTCGGGAAGCGCCCACAGCTCTGCAGCCCAGCAGCTCCGCCCGCCGCAGGCCAGGGCCGCGCTACGCCCCTCCAACCCTCCGGTCGCGGAGAGAACTCCTTCCGCCCGTCTCGCGCGGGAGGCCCCGCCTCCGGAGCTGACCACTTGTTCCGCGGCTTGGGGGGCGCCACGCCCGGTGCGCGCGACCGCGGCCTACCGCTCGGCTTCTTTCTCCCCTCTAGCGGTGGAATCGCCCCGCGGCCACGCCCCACCCAGGCCACAACAGAGGTCACGTGGCGGGGAAGCCGGATGCCGCCGCGCCTGCGCCTGCGCCGTGAGCTCTGGCGCTCGCAGGCCGGGTGCGGGAAGCCCGCGGGCAGCGCCGCCGCGCGCGCGATGATGGCGGCGGCCGCGGCCCGGGGAGGGGGCGGTGGCAGCAGCGGCGGCGGCGGCTCCGGCTCCGGCTCCAGCGCCTCGCGGGGCTTCTATTTCAACACGGTCCTGTCATTGGCCCGCTCCCTGGCCGTGCAGAGACCGGCATCTTTGGAGAAGGTAGCCTTGGCCGCTCCGGCCGCGGGCTGACGGGGGGGGGTATGGGGTGGCGAAGCGGGTAGACGGGGCGAGGGTCTGTGGGAGGCCGAGCGGGGCTCTGGAGCTGCCTGTGACAGGAGGGGGTACTTGAGTGGAGGGAGCCGGTGGGGTGAGGAGGCCCGTGGGCGGAGGGCGCTGGTGCGGGGGGGCCAATGGGGCTGGTTTGGGCAAGGAGTGGACAGGGCAGGTGGGGACTTTGCGGGTGGATGGCGTGGGAGGGACGTGAGCTACAGGCCCGGGTTTGAGCCGAGGGGCACCTTGTGACATCGCAGGGGCGGGGGCGGCAGGCTGGGAGAAGCAGTGGGAAGAGCGGAGGACCAGAGTCAAAACCTGGGGCTCTGCTCCCGACTTCCTCTGCTTTTTATTCCGTGACCTTGGAGACATGCTATTCTTGTAAAATGGGGTGCTTACCTACTTTGCCCGCTTCGCATTGTGAAGGGCAGATGAAATAGTACATCTGAAAGTGCTTTCTGAAATGCAAATCCGCGCGTTGTTTTTCTTTGAGTCTAGAGGGGGCGTTAGACTGGGTAAAAGATCGTGGTTTTGAAGAGGGGGCAGTGGCAGGGAAGGGGGAATGTACTGTCCGTAGGCAGAGAATTGAACTCAGGATTGCTTCAGAGGAGGAAGGAGAATTTATGCCGGAGAAATCTTTGCCTTGGGAGAAAGGTGAAAGGAAACTCAGAGGTGTGTCTCGGCTGGTGGACAGAACACAGATTTTAGAGTCAGACCTGTTTGGTCCCTGCACTGTCACTATTTGTCCTCTTGGGCAAGTTACTTCAACTCTTAGAGCCTGTTTGCTTATGGATGAAATGAAGTGATTCTTGAGGAGTAAATGGATTCAAGCATAAAGTGCTTGGGTAGAATGGGGTTCACCCACCGTAGAATGGGTGAACATTAAATGTCAGCTTTCTTCCCCCACCGTCGTGTGATGAGACTCATCATAGTATGTTAGCACTGAAGAAATGATTCTTTTTCTTTCTTTCTTTCTTTCTTTCTTTCTTTCTTTCTTTCTTTCTTTCTTTTAATTTATTTGAGCGGGCGCGCGCACATGCGTGTGCAGGGTGGCGAGAGGCAGAGGGAGAAGGAGAGAGAGTCTTAAGTGGACTCCGGTGCTGGGCTGGATTTCATGACCCTGAGATCAGGACTGGAGCTTAAGCCAAGAGCCGGCTGCTCAGTCGACTGTGCCATCCAGGTACCCCAAGGATGGGATTCTTTTTTCATACAGTCTCTGGCAGGTGAAAAGAGATCTGTTGTCTAAGAGGAGAAAAGTGGAGACTGGAGACCTGCCTGCTGCAGTTGAGAGTAGTTCTGTGGCTCTGGTGAGGGGTGAGGCTGAAATGCTGTGTTAGGCTCTCTGGCATAGTATCCTTGGCTTTGTGGGTTCTTAAATCTGATTACTCACTTACCTGCAGGGTGAGCAGGTCCTGGGAGATTGATGCCAACTTGACTTCTAATTGAAGGAGAAATTCAAAAGAATGGAAAGTATATGAGTTCTAGAGATAGGAATACCTGAGTTTAAATCCTGTATCATTTGTTTCCATTAGTGTGACTCTGGGTAGGTCAGTTCCCCAACCTGAACCTTTGCTTTCTCCTGCAAAATACAAGGACAGTTCTTGTTAAGAGTATTATGAAGATCAACAAAATGACACAAATAAAGGCAGGGACATGAGTACCTAATGATTGAGAACTGTTATCATTGGATGAGCCTGACTAATGGACCACAGTGCTGCCTTATCAAATCACATTCATGCCAGCTAGTCAGCACATTCTCTTCTTAGTAGGAGAGCTAAAAAGCATATCAGAAGTTTGCTTGCTGGACTTGGAGAAGAGAGAAGAGATTGTAGGGAATTGGGTGAAGACAGTCCTGTGGCTCTAGCAGGGCACCCTTTCCCACTCAGTAACTGAGAAATGTACCTTATTTATTTATTTTTTTAAAATAAAGGCTTAACCACTTCTTTTTTTTTTAAAGATTTTATTTATTTATTTGACAGAGATAGAGACAGCCAGCGAGAGAGGGAACACAAGCAGGGGGAGTGGGAGAAGAAGCAGCAGACTCATAGTGGAGGAGCCTGATGTGGGGCTCGATCCCATAACGCCGGGATCACGCCCTGAGCCCAAGGCAGCCGCTTAACCGCTGTGCCACCCAGGCGCCCTGAGAAATGTACCTTAAGCTCAACAGGCCTTCTTCAGCCTTCTTCCATAATCACAAGAACATTCCGTAATTGCAACATTGTTAGCTTTGTATCTTATAGTAACTGCTTCAGTTGTCAAAATTAGGATATATTTTACAACTAATTAATACAGCTTTTAGATTGGCAGCTCCCCAGTACTATCTCTTAGTTTGGGAGGTACTTCAGTTTCATTGGCAACAGTTACAGATCACTTTAGAAAAGAGTTATCAGAGGCTGCAATCTTCAGAAGGGATTGCTTGCAAGGTTGGTCCTTGGCTCACATCTAGGAACTTGACACTTGAACTGTTCCCTCCATTTTCTAACTGATAAGGGCGGTTCATTATGCCTAGACTCTGAACAAACAATATGATTACCTCTTTCCTCCTGGGAATCTGGAATTTTGATGGTTGCTAGGCAGACAGTGCCTGTGTCTATCAATGAAAACCTTGGATGCTATGTCTCTAATGGATTTCCCTAGGTACAAGCATAGCATACATGTTACTACATTGTCTGCTGATGTAGAAGGGCACATGCTCAGTGTATACCTTCACAGGAGGGAGAGAACACGAGGAAGCCCATGCACAGGTTTCTCCAGAGTCCACCGGTCTTTTTCTCTGATAAATTCACTGTAATACAATTCACCGTAATTTAGCTACGAGTACAGCTATGTATGTGTGGGTGGTCTTGGGGACCCTGAAATAATTTCTTACTTAGAGAAGGCGTCTGTAGGTGGCTGATTCCATCAGATATATGTGGATTCCTCTAATCCTCATCTGGGATCTTGAGACTTCATTATGCTAGGGATGATTGTTACTATTTAATCGGATAATATATGGCTACTTATTACATTCCACTACTTTAAAACAATTGACAATAAGCCCTCAGCATTCCTGGGGAAGTATTCTTGAGGTTCTTAAGAGTGAAGGAATTTCTGAGTACCCGCCAGGATAATGAAGGTGGGGACTTAAGTGGGGAGATGAATGTTGAAAAATCTCCTTTTCTCATTTATTTGTTTCTGGTTTTTTTCTCTTCTATTTTTCCAGAGAGAAGGCAGAGGACTGAGCGGGGCTTGGTCCAGGTAGGGTTGAGCTGAGGTTTTTGAGTTAGCTCAACTGAGGTTGAGCTCAGTTTTTTGAGTTAGACCTGACATCTCAGCTCAGACATTGGTAACTCAGGCAGCCTTGACATGCTTTTATGGCACTTGGGGCACATTAGTGACATAACTTTCCCTGTCTTTGTCTATCTACATGCCACAGTGGTGTTCCCTTACTCCACTCACCCACTCTGATCCCAGGCTGTGAAACCTAGCCTATTGCTACTAAGTAAATTTTACTTTCCCTTTAATTAATTAACTCATTCAGGAAACATTTGTTGAGCACCTACTGTTACTTAGTACGCACTAGGTAGGCCAGATCAATAAGAAACAGTGTTAATGAGATTGCTCAGGTCATCAGCATCAAGTCAGACTTACCACAAGTACCCCTTCTACTCTTATATCACAGGTCTGGTGACCAGACTCCTGCCATGTTCATATAGTCAAACCCAAGTCTCCTTGGTGTCAATTCTCTGATCCATATCTGAGCTTTGACCTTTTCCTGCTAGGCTGCCCCTAAGACTAGAACTGCAGCCCTAAAGCCCACCCTCAAGATTGTGGGCCACTCTGAGGACAGGGTTCCTCAAGATCATGTCCCACACAGCCCTCAGCCCTCTCCCTCTGGGAGGAAAGTTAGAGGAGAGAAATAGAGAAGAGAGTCCTGTCTACAGTGGAATCTCCACATATGGTCATCGTCCAGTCTCTGTCTCCCTGACTTCTTTCTGCCTGCTAGTCTTGCTCTGCTCTCCTCCTTCTAATCTGTCTTTAGAATGTTACTGAGCTGCCTCTGTCAACTTCCTCCTGGATCTGCCTGGTTATACTCCTCTGTGTCTAGGACATTGGTGACCTGTTCCTGCCTTTCCTCGTCTGGCTTGTACCATACAAATGGACCTTGAACCCTGGGACATGGAGAGTTCCTGGCTGAGACGAAAAGTAGGCAGCATTCCTTGCCCTCCCACCCCTCTTCCCACCCTCAGGAGGCTTTGATCAGAATCTTTTTCCATATCCTAAAATATCCTCTCTTTTCATCAGTTAGAATGCTAGAATCTTGAGGTGTCTTAACTAACTTGATGTGGTGTTTAAATGGCACTGAAGCATTAGGGACAGGCCAGAGCCTCCCTGGTGGACAGATGTGCTCCAGAAGATGAGCTGGTTAACTCATATCTAATTGGAGGAACGTATGTTCTTTTTTTTTTTTTTTTTAAGATTTTTTATTTATTTATGTGACAGAGAGACAGCCAGCGAGAGAGGGAACACAAGCAGGGGGAGTGGGAGAGGAAGAAGCAGGCTCCCAGCCGAGGAGCCTGATGTGGGGCTCGATCCCGGAACGCCGGGATCACGCCCTGAGCCGAAGGCAGACGCTCAACGACTGCGCTACCCAGGCGCCCCTGGAGGAATGTATGCTCTGATGCTCAGTGGGCTTCTGGAGTTCATGGTTATCCACTCCTTTAGTGTGGTTTACCGTGGAGTAAAAATCATGGTACTGGCATTTTCTTCCAGCATCATGAAGCTGAAAATTTCCATCCTCATTCCCTTTCCTTTGTGAGGCTATGTTAAAAACAACTATCTATAGAGTAAGGCGAGAGAAAATTAGTGTCAGTAGAGGGAATTCGTGATGCTAGAACCATTGTTGTTAAACCAGCTCTAAAATATTTTAAGAAGAAATTGGAAGGAAAAAAACTTTACCTGTAATCCTGCCACATTAACTATATTAGGTTGCTAGGGCTACCATAACAAAGTACCACAATGACTTAAACAACAGAAATTTATTTTCTCATAGTTCTGGATGCTAGAAACCCAAGATGAAGGTGTCAGCAATGCTGGTTTCTTTTGAAGCCTTTCTCCTTGGCTTGTAGATAGCTGTCTTCCTGTGTCTTGACATAGCCTTCCCTCTGTGCCTGTCTGCATCCTAATCTCTTATTATAAAAACAGTAGTAAGTTTGATAGGACTGGCCCACCCTACTTACCTCGTGTTAACTTAAAAACCGTATGTCCAAATACAGTCACATTCTGAGGTACCTGGGGATGAGGAATTCAATATATGAATTTGGGGGGGGACACAAGTCAGCCTATAACACTTAATGCATTAGCATTTTAATTTCTTAGATCTCCTTTTTAGTCTTTAGCTATATTCACTTTATTGCTTATTTCAAAAATAGCCCATATTTATTATGTTAATGACTGCATGTCGTATTTTGTATTGATAGATCATAATTAAGCATTTCTGTTTAGACTGTCTAGTTTTTCCCTTAAAAAACAGCGTGTTTGTACATCTAGAATTTTTTTTTTTTTTTTTTTTTGTATTTGTTCATTTGAGAGACAGAGCACAAGCAGGGGGAGACACAGAGGGAGAAGCAGACTCCCCGCTGAGCCGGGAGCCCAATGTGAGGCTCGATCCCAGGACCTGGAGATCATGGCCTGAGCCGAAGGCAGACGCCCAACCATCTGAGCCACCCAGGCGCCCCTGTACATCTAGAATTTTGTCTTCTTCTGAATCACATTCTTCTGTTAAATGGTGGATGGGTCTTGAAGTTTACTGCCCCACTGTTTTCAAAGGACCGTACTTAGTTGTGCTTCACTATTGTTGGATTTTATTTACTTTTTCCTGCTAACTCTGCAAGCATAAAAGGGGACCTTATTCTTTTGATTCTAAGATAATGATATTTGACCATGGTTGGCTATGTTAAATTATGAATTAAACAAACAACCAAAAAACCTACAAGGCGGAATTGGCCATATGATATTGTGCTCTTAATTTCTGCTATGCCGAAACTCAAATTCAGGTTTCTCCTCA
Organism: Ursus arctos; assembly: GCF_023065955.2. NCBI lineage: Eukaryota > Metazoa > Chordata > Mammalia > Carnivora > Ursidae > Ursus > Ursus arctos. The sequence goes on along the minus strand of NW_026623030.1, from coordinate 3,442,067 downwards.
TACTTGCAGTACTGTTTCTTGGATACTGGCTTCTAGCTGTGTCTGCTCTGGGTATCTTTCTTGCAACAGTTGGGTCTCCTAGGTGTGCACACTATTCTGACCCTCAACTAATTTGCAGGTAAGTAGAAGCAGTGATAGGTGGGGGACTGGCCGGTTATCTGTCCATAAAGGAAGTGGTGTTGGACCATGTGGCTTTTCAGTAAAACTCCCCTGAGAAGATATTTAGCCATTTGGCACTCTGCCGCCGTGGGAATGGAAGGTACAGGTACTTTTTTCTTCGGGCCCCAAACCTTTTGTCCGTGGCTCTTGACAGGTAGTGAAAAAGTAATAGGAGGTAAAAAAGTGAAACATGCTCTAGGAAAGTCAAAGTATTGTGTGTACTTGCTGGGAGGTCACTTTCAGCTAAGATTTTGAATAAGGAAGGCCTGGAAGTGATGGGGATGGACATTTGTAAACAAAAAGAGTGGTTGGCAAGGGAAGGTCATTTCAGACAGAACAAAGAGCAAAACAGAGAGGAAAATGAGGAATAGCAGTAATAGGTTTTGGCAGAAATGCAGTATATTTAATGGGAAGAGTGTAGATGAAAGTGAGAAGAAAGCAGATGGCCTCATACGTAGTCCCAGACTCAGAGTTTGGGTTGAATTGATGAGACAGAAAAGAGCCCTTGAATATTTCAGAGCCATGAGTTATGTGCATTAAGAAGATTATTATGGCTGCATTGTTTGTCTCAGTGCCCTTAGGGATTCTCAGAATTGATGTGTCACTAGCTGTTTGCTCCCCCAGAGGGCAGAAATGTTCTATTTCTGACTCCTTACTGCAGATTTTCTCTTCTGTCTGTGTTTGCAGTTTGCACCTAGTGGAGATGTGGTTTCCTCCAATCCCTTCCACCAGCAGCTATTCCCATCCTTGATTTAAATTGCTGAAACGTATCTGTGCATTTCATTTTCCTCATTATTTATATATTTGTTTTTGTATTTGCTTTTCTCGTGTATCTTGGCATTTTGGAAAAAGGCTTGGCCTTTCGTGAACATTGCCAAGCTGGCCAGAACATTCCTTTTGTTTATGTGGTGAGCTACAGAGTTAAGCCAAAAATCCTCAAATTTCACTTGCATTTGTTCACTTAGTTCTGAGAGGCTCTATCTTTGCTGCTGAAGCTATTCTCTTTTCCTGGATATTTCTATGTGTAAAGCTGGTCTGGAAGCCTGGATTCAGGGCAGCCAAGGCTATCTGTACCATTATAAAAGCAAATGAGCATGACATTTGTTCGTTTGTTCATTTGTTCGTTCATTCATTTATATAGTAAATTTTGCTAGCTGTGTGCCAGTCTTCGGAGGGGCCCATTAGAGGGATGAATGAGTAGATGTGGTCTTGCTGTCATGGAGTTGTCATGGAGCTAGACAAGCATTAAACAAAAAACTATAAGTAAGTATGATTGAAAATGCTAACAAGTGCCAAGAAGCAAAAGTAAATGGTGTTGGTGAATACATTCGTAATGTTTTACTACTATCACCACCATCCATCTTCAGAACTCTTTCATCTTGTAAAACTGAAACCCTAATTGCAGTCGATTTTTGTATATTGATCTTGTATCCTGCAACTTTGCTGAGCTTGTTTTTTTAGTTCTAATACTTTTTTAGGTTTTTCTATATACAAGACTATGTCATCTGCAAATATAGTTTTTCTTTTCCAAACTGAATGCCCTTTTATTTCTTTTTCTTGTCTCATTGTCCTGGCTAGCACCTCCAGAATAATACTGGATCGAAGTGGTGAGAGTAGACATTTTTATCTTATTCCTGATTTTGGGGGGGCAACTTTCAGCTTTTTACCAGTAAGTGTGATGTTAGTTGTGAGTTTTTTATAGATGTCCTTTATCAAGTTAAGGAAGTTCTCTTCTATTTCTTCCTTTTTTTTTTTTTTAAGATTTTATTTCTTTTAGAGAGAGATAGCATGAGAGAGAGAGAAAAAGAGAGAGCATGTGTAGGGGGAGGGGTAGAGGGAGAAGCAGACTCCCCACTGAGCAGGGAGCCTGACATGGGGCTCAATCCCAGGACCCCAGGATCATGACCTGAGCTGAAGGCAGATGTTTAACCAACTGAGCCACCCAGGCGCACCCCCGCCCCTTTTTTAAGATATAGGGGCAGAGGAAGAGAGAGGGAAAATCGAAAGCAGACTCGTGTGGAGCCCTTCATGGGGCTTGATCTCACAACCAAGATTATGACCTAAGCTGCAATCAAGAGTTGGACGCTTAACCAGCTGAACCACCCAGGCGCCCCAGTTCCCTTCTATTTCTAGTTTGTTGAGTGTTTTTATCATGAAGCAGTGTGGAATTTTTTCAAATGCCTTTTCAGCATCTATTACAAAACTAATTTTAAAACTTTGTTAGGCCAGGTCTGTAATGGCTTTTGCTACGGGGATAGTTTAACTCCACTGCTAAGGTGTGGCCCCTTTGAGGTCTCTACTGAATGCTTTGAGGGCTTTCTGCTCTCGCTGGGAGTCACTCAGATGCCCCTAAGCTCTGTGTGAACACTAGGAGCCATTCAGCTCACAGTTCCCTGGTTGTTCTTTTCCAACTTTATGGAATATCATCTACCGGTATGTCTTAGTATTCATCAAAGACTTAGGGGAATTCTGTTATGATTTCTGAAGCTTTTTTTGTTTAGCTCTCTCCTCTTCAGAATTTCCAGCTGCTTTTGACTCCCTGTACTCTTATTTCTGTCTCCTCCACTTAGACCATCATGATCTGCTTAGAATGCCCTTTCCTGTTCTGTGGCCTGAGATGTGTCTTCTGGCAGAAAACCAGGCAGTCATAGGGCTCACTTTGTTTCCTCTCTCTCTCAGGTATTATAGTCCTGTGCTACTTGATTAGTATATGAAATCAGTGGTTTCATGTATTTGTCCATTTTCCTTGTTGTTTTATGGCAAGAGGTTAAATCCAAGTCCTGTTATTCTCTTATGACTGTAGGTAGAAGTTTTTGGATCACAGGATTTTAGTGCTGGAGCAAACACGGAAAAAAGCTATCTGATCGTCCTCTTCTATGTGAGAAAACTGAGGCTTGAGGGAGATGACTTGCTGATATTGGCAGTTTTAAGACACTAGCAAGATTCTGTGGATTTCCATGTAAGCACACAGTTGATGCTTTGTACACATGTTACAGAAGGAAATACAAAGTCAGAGATGTTCAGGTAGGTTTTGTCAGTTATCTTGGGTCACTTAGGTAAGAAGCAGCAGAGTTGGACTGAAAATCACAACCTCCTGACTCTGTGTAGCTACCCTGATCATTGCCTGTTGAACCAATGTGTCAGGAAACAGAGACATGCATTTGTATGTGTTGTACCCTGCCAGGCACATGAGCAGGGCTCAAGAAAGGGAGACTTATTCAGTGCGTGTAAAGGCACGTGTAGTGCACCTGTGTTGGATGTTGCAGAAAGCCGTGTTAACTGATCACACAGTAAATAGAGCATCTTCAGTGAAACTCCCATCCAGGACCGCTAGTAGGAGTAGATGCTGTTCCACTTGCATCTGCAGCTCTATGCGTACCTTGTCACAGTCACCTTTGTTTATTGTTGATAGCTCTGAGTCACTTAGAAAAGGTTAGCTTCTGTTCAGTGTTCTCCATGGGGGCGGTACATTTGAGAAAGACAAAAAATGGATTTAACGAAACACTGCCACTAATACTTAAAGCTTAATCTCTAGTTCTCAGGGAATTTTGTTTCTCCCGAAAAACTATTCCCAGAAGTTTCAGATAACAGAAGTTGTACTCTTTTAAACATTGTTTAATTAGCCAGCTTGTAATGCTATTATCGTAGCTTTATTTTGACCTACATCCCTTACCCACTCCCACTGTTACGTTTGACTTTTTTTTTTTTTTAAGATTTTATTTATTTATTTGACAGAGAGAGAGAGAGAGAGAGACAGCCAGCGACAGAGGGAACACAAGCAAGGGGAGTGGGAGAGGGAGACGCAGGCTCCCAGCAGGGCAGGGAGCCTGATGTGGGGCTCGATCCCAGGACCCTGGGATCACGCCCTGAGCCGAAGGCAGACGCTTAACTACTGAGCCACCCAGGCGCCCCATGTTTGACTTTTCATCTGCAGTTTTCTGCCCAGTCATCTAGACCTTTGAGGGCATCTTGTTTTCTCCTTGGTTTGGCATTTCCTTCCCTTGGCAGTTCTAAATTCACCTCATGGTCTCTCTCTCTCTCTGTCTCTCTTTTTTTTTTTTAAAGATTTTATTTATTTATTTGACAGAGATAGAGACAGCCAGCGAGAAAGGGAACACAAGTAGGGGGAGTGGGAGAGGAAGAGCAGGCTCCCAGCAGAGGAGCCTGATGTGGGGCTCGATCCCAGAACGCCGGGATCACGCCCTGAGCCGAAGGCAGGCGCTCAACCGCTGTGCCACCCAGGCGCCCCTGTCTCTTTTTTTTTTAAATAGGCTCCATGTTGGGGCTTGAACTCATGACCCTGAGGTCAAGAACTGAGCTGAGATCAAGAGTTGGACGCTTAACTGACTGAGCCACCCAAGTGCCTTGGTCTCTCTCTTTTAATACGCTTGGGTTAAAATATTGTCAAGAGTTCTTAGCAAAGTCTAAGCAAGTTACCTTTGTTGCCTCTTTGTGGTCCATTGGCTTATTGACCTCCTCAAAGTGTTGCTCAGAGCCCCTCTGGATCCTTTTTATAAATGGGAGTAACCCTGGCCATCTCTGTCAGATTTTGAGGTTAATGACCTTTTATAAGACAGGATCTACTCCTCTCTGCCCCCTAAAAACAACAGACTTGTTAGTTTGTTGTAAAATTCTGAGAAAAAAAAAAATCAATGTTATTTTTTTTTCATTTTTTAAATTATAGTGTTAATGCTTTATTCTGCATTAGGACTGTGACCTCTCTGTGTCTCAATTTTTTATCCTCAGAACAGAGATAATAGATAATATCTACTCAGCGCACTGTTGTGAGGATTAGATGAGATCATACAAATCAGCACCTCGCATGTGATAAATGCTCAACAACTGTAGCTCTTAGTATTTGGAGCCTGGCCCCCTCCAGAACTGGTTCTCCCTTATCTGATATGTGATGACTTTTGTAGGACCTGGGTTCAAGTCTTCACAATTTTTTTTTTCCCTCAAGAGTCCCATTTCCAAGGGCATTTTGCATCAGAGCCTAGACCTGGTGCCAGGCTTTCAGGGGCCCTTCATCATCTGATTTCTGACTTGTGTTCTTCACTAATTGTGTCATTTTTATTGGTTGTATAACTCCAGCTACATCATAAGGATTGTGAGGGTGTGACTGTATATTACACATGACTTCATTTGATTATTCTTCCATCCATTCCTCCATTCATTTGATGATGCAGCAAGTATTTGTTCAGTGCCAGTTGCATGCCAGCTCTGTTCCCAGTACTGCTTATATGACAAATGTCACAACATAGTTAAACACTATAGTAGGAAGGCTAGGTTCTAGTGGTCCTCTTTCTTTTTTCTTTCCTTCTCATCCCATTAAATCCCTGTGACACTGGTCCCTTTAGTTCCACTAAATAGTTAAGTTTTTGGAACATACAGGGTGCAGTGTATACAGGACGAGGGGGACACAGTCCTGTCTGCAGTGAGTGGAAGATAAGTATACAAATAATTCCAAAATAAGATTTGTAAAAAGATAATTATCAAGTACATTGTTTTTGGTGGGTTATTGAGAGGTGTGATGGGAAAGGTCATAGCACATTGCTGAGGTCTGGAAAAGCTTTGAGAAGTGGAGACAGTTGAGATGGATCTTGGAAGGATGGGTTGAACTTTTATAGGGGCGATAAGGCAGATTGAATGAAATGTTGCAGATGGGTGAAAACCATGGAAGAAGTGAGGCAGGGAGAAGTGAGCACTGTATTTGGGGCCTGGGTGTTTGGAGGAAGTTGGGAAGGACCTTCATTGCCAGGTTGGGAGTGTGCATTGTATGTTCACTGGCATGGGGAGCCATTGGAGGTGTATGGGTCCAGAGTGATGATATTGGAGTAGGGAGAGACAGAAGTCAGAGAGAGAGTCTAGTTAAGAGCCTGTTGTCTAAGATTGTACTTAACCTGTCTGGGCCTAGTTGCCTAACCTATTGAACAAGAATATGATTACACACAATCTGCCTGAGAGGGGGCATTTGGCAAGTGCGTGTGCAACTTCTTCCAGCTCTCCATCTCTGATTCTGTGTACGTTTGGGGGTTGTTCAAGGGCCTCGGGTCTGAAGCCCAGGTGAGCATCATTTCAGTCTAGTAGTACAACTTGCGCGGATTCTGGATGTCTTTAGAGAAACTATACCAAGAAAAGCTCAGTGTTACATTCTATTTTTCCTGTGATTTTTTTTTTCTAATGAAGTAATTTAATAAATTTGATTTTTATTTATACCGAGCTGTGAAATATTTTCAAGACCATTTTGTGAAGTTAAACTTTATATGTCCGGGTCTCTTGTTTTAGGTGCTACCTGCTTCACCTTTTGCCGTGCCTGTTGTCGTGCAGCCACAGGTGTCTTTGTCAGGGCCGGAGTAGCTGCATCTCTTGTTCCTTCAAAACAGAAAAACTTCTCTACTTGGATTGAGACTCTTGGGGAAGTTGTAGTTAAATAGGAGTTGTTTTGGGGTGCCTGGCTGGCTCAGTCAGTAAAGCATGTGACTCTTGATCTCGGGGTTGTAAGTTTGAGCCTCACATTAGGTATAGAGATTAGTTAAGAATCTTTAAAAAAAAATAGGGGTGCCTGGGTAGGTCAGTCGGTTAAGTGTCTGTCTTTGGCTCAGGTCATGATACCAGGGTCCTGGGATCGAGCCCCGCATCAGGTCCCTGCTCAGCAGGGAGCCTGCTTCTCCCTCTCCCTCTGCCACTCTCCCTGCTTGTGTGCGCTCTCTCCCTCTCTCTCAAATAAATAAATAAAATCTTTTAAAAAATAAAAATCTTTAAAAAATAAATAGGAGTTGATTCACCGATAGTAAGTTGTTGGAATTAAATTATAAGACCGTTGTCTATAGAAAACATCTGTTTAGCTTATTTGACCTAGATTTTCTTTCAGTTTTACATTACTTCTTGGATTACCCAGATTCCATTTGTTGAAATTCTATGCACTTTTCTCATATTTTCCAAGATCTAAAAGGATAAGTATTATTGTCTTTTAAAAAATAAGATATGCATTGGGACTCCTAGGTGGATCAGTCAGTTAAACGTCAGACTCTTGGTTTTGGCTCAGGTCATGATCTCAGGGTCATGGAATCAGGCTCTGCACTGAGTGGGAAGTCTGCTTAAGATTCTCTCTCTTCCTCTCCTTCTGCCCCTCCCCCCACCTCTCTCTCTCAAAATAAAAAGAAAAAATAAATAAATAAATAAAAATATGTATTAATGGCAAAGTTGTTTCCACTATTTAAAATATTTCTTTTTCTAAATCTGAAGTTAACAATGTTCCTTATGGTAAATACAGAAAAAAATAAAGCAGGAAATAAGTATTGCCTATAATCTGATCAGTAATTTTTATATCTTGTTGGATAGGCAGTTCAGGTTTTGAGTTTTGTTTAATACTCTGTGACCATTTGTATTAATTTCCTATTGCAGCTGTAACAAATTACTACAAATTTAGTTGCTTAGAACAACACAAATTTATTGTTTTGCAGTTCGGTAGATTAGATGCCCAACACTGGTCTCACTGGACTAAAATCAAGGTGATGGCGGGGCTATATACCTTTCTTGAGACTCTAGGGGACAATTCATTTCTATGTCTTTTATAACTTCTAGAGACTCCTACATTCCTGGATCATGGCTCCTTTCCTCTATCTTCAATACCAGCAATGTGGGGCCAAGCCCTCACATTCCATCATTCTTGCCTCCTCTTTTGCCTCTCTCTTACCCTGGTTTCACTGAAATAATCCAGAGTAATCTCTTCAATTCAAGGTCCTTTTATTTATTTTTATTTCTTTTTAAATTTTATTTATTTGAGAGAGAGACAGAGAGAGAGCATGAGCAGGGAGGAAGGGCAGAGTAAGAGGGAGAAACAGGCTCCCCGCTTGAGCAGGGAGCACGACAAGGGGCTTGATCCCATGACCTGTGAGATCACAACTTGAGCCAAAGGCAGAGGCTTAACCCACTGAGCCACCCAGGCGCCCCAAGGTCCTTTTAACCTATTTACGTCTGCAACCTATTTACATCCATTTGCCATGCGAGGTAACACATACACAGGTTCCAGGGATTAGGACGCAGACATCTTTGGGCAGACCTTTGTTCTGCCTGCCACACCAATATGGTTCATGCATTCCTGAATTATTATATAGATCTCTAAATTGTTTATTAGTTCTTTTTGGTATCTTTCCTTCACATTTTAAAACCATGTGCCCAGCTTTTACTAATCTTAAATTGTCACAAATGATTTCTATTTAAATATTTTTAATTAAGGGGGGTTGGAGAGGAAGGTCTGAAGTCAGAGTAGCCCAGAGCCCCTCTGGGCATTTAAGATGCGGGGGTGCCCAGATAGTCCAGAGGAAACAAGGATGGTAGAAACTGCTGCCTTCAGATGTCTCTACCAGGTAGGGTGACAGCTACGTGAGCAGCAGGGTTTAATCATGTTTCTGATGCTGAGTTCTTATCCTGGGATATTGCTAGAGCTCATGTCTATGCCCACTCTGAGTATTAGTTTCCAGAGTATAATGCCTAAAAAACTAAGGAATGAGCAAATAGGAAATCAAACCCAACCCAGAACATCTACCCTCTGAGGAGAAATCTAGCTCTTATGCTTGATGTAAATGAAGAGACCTTGGGGTTTGCCTCTGCTCTCTGGGGCAAGTGCCAGGATGGGCTGGCAGCAGCCCTGAAATGGGAGGGTCTGGATTGAGCAGAGAGCTTACGTCTGGGCAAAAACTAAGAATAGACGGCAAGCCTGCATCCTGGGGGAGAATGAGTGTGTCTGTTATAGTGCCTGTCCACAGTGTAGAAGATGGAGATACAAAGATAAGAGATGATTTGGGCCCCCAAGGAGCTTGCAAATTAGTGGAGAGACAGACAAATGCACTAATAACTGTCGCATGAATACTGGGGTAGATGTTGCTGATGACATTACTGAAACCCTTCAAATGCATGAAGACAGTGATTGTGTTTATTTATAGCCTGATTGTCTCTGGGCTAAATATTCCTTTTTAACGGCTTCTTGTATGGAATATTTCTTAGACCCCACATCATACTGCATGGCTGTCTTTGAATATGTTTAGGGTGGCAGAAAGGCAACTCAATCTCCCTCACTTCCACATGTCGTCCATCGTCTAGTCCTGTAGTCTTCCTGTGAAACATCCTGAGCTGGACTGTTTCTGTCTGCTTTGATCATTACCATCTTTGCTACTGAAGCATCTCCTGACTTCTCTGTGGTTTCACTCTTTTCCTCCCAAACTAGAAGGATTCTTCTAAACCTCAGTTCTAAGCTCGAGTTTTGAAGGCCTCCAATGTGCACTCCATTGGCACCAGTTTACATTGCTATTAGAGTACAAGCCAGGTTTCCAGCCTCTGCCTGCACTTGGACTTCTGGGCATCCCCACTTTCTCTTTCCCATCGTGCTGCCTTTCCAGTGGCCTCTGCCAGAATGCTTTTTCCTGGTTTGTCCCTGCTGGTTCCTTCTTAATCAGACCTCAATTGAATGGGCACCTTCTTAGAGAAGTCTTCCCTGATCACCCCATTAAAAATAGTCCTTCAGGCACTATTGCTGGGGAAATCCAATTACAAATAAACTCTCCCAAGAGCTCTCCACAAAGGTAGTAGAGAAAGAAAACACTTTTATTATTGAATAAGCATTAAACCAGGACATGACGTGCATCGCAGGCAATCTACTAAGAGATTGCAAAGACAGAAAACAATCTCACCTTGTTAGATAGCCAAGCCAGATGTAACTTATATACATATCTTCAAGATAAATGATAACGAGTCCCTTAAGTAAGAAGACTTTATGTATAATTATATCTTTTCCATATTGAATAATGAGGTTGTGCCAATTTCGGTGAGTTTGTGAGTCTCCATTCTATCTTGTTGCACAGTAGCTTCGCCTGCCAGGTATGTGGCATTGTGTATTTCTGTGTGTTTGAGCAGGGTGTAGATAAAGTATTGCGCAGGACAAAGTACATAGATTTTGACATGGCCCCAGACTCCTCCCTCTGGTTCCATGTTGATTAATTAGCATTCTTTGGGTCCCATTGACTCATACTGCTATAAATCCACCTTCTTTCGATTTCTTATTTACAGAGATGTTTCTTGAGAGACTTTGCTCTTTCTGTCAGGATGTGTGATCCACTGGTGGAAGTGTCTGGAGTCTCTGAAACGATCACTTTATTGTGTTTGGCCTGCAGCTCTCTTTGTATTTTATTTTCCCCTCTGACTGCGAAGTGCAGGAACACTGAAGAAAAGTGGGAATTTAGTATTTCTATTCCTCTCTTGCTTGTTACTTTATGCTCTTTTAACTATTTAATCATGAAAGTATGGATTTTCTTCCCCATGTGTATATATTTTTAACTTACTATAGGTTTTTCCTGATTGTGCAAATAATGTTTTCTTCTAGAACATATTTTGGCAAATATAAAAAAGCACAAAGAAATGTAAAACCTTGGGGCACCTGGGTGGCTCGGTTGAGTGTCTGACTCTTGATCTCGGCTCAGGTCTTGATCTCAGGGTCGTGAGTTCAAGCCCCACATTGGGCTCAAGCTTGGAGCCCACTTAAAAAAAAAAAAAAAAAGAAATGTAAAATCACTGGTCATTCTACCTCTCCATAACTGTCAACATTTTGATATATTTTCTTCCAGTACTTTTTCCATATATGATAATCCAGTTCATTCCTCACACGAATTTATAGAACATTTAGAACATTGTCCATGTCATTGCTTAGTCTTAGAAAAGTGCCATTTTTCATGTCTGTATTATTAGGTCAGATTTTATGAAAGCATTGTTTTTGTAGGTCAAAAATTTGGTTGACTATCAGAATTTTATATGTTTTTTTTTTTTAAGATTTTATTTATTTATTCGACAGAGATAGAGACAGCCAGCAAGAGAGGGAACACAAGCAGGGGGAGTGGGAGAGGAAGAAGCAGGCTCATAGCGGAGGAGCCTGATGTGGGGCTCGATCCCACAATGCCGGGATCACGCCCTGAGCCGAAGGCAGATGCTTAACCGCTGTGCCACCCAGGCGCCCCCAGAATTTTATATGGTTTAACCTAGTATTTCACCAAATGGTGAAATCATTTATTTTTCTAATGTTGTTATTTACATTGTTTCAGATTTTCAGTTAACAAACACAACACTGTGATGAAAGTCTTTTACACAGTTTTTGCCTTAAGATTTCTAATTATTTCTTTACAATCATTCCTAAGAGGAAAATTACTGAGACAAAGAATATTACCTGTTTTCAGGTTAGAAGGTGCTTCTCTTTCTGGCTTGTGTATTTGCCCTTTTATTTTTATTTTTTATTATTTTTTAAAGATTTTATTTTTATTTATTCAGCAGAGATAGAGACAGCCAGTGAGAGAGGGAACACAAGCAGGGGGACTGGGAGAGGAAGAAGCAGGCTCCCAGTGGAGGAGCCTGATGTGGGGCTCGATCCCAGAACGCCGGGATCACACCCTGAGCCAAAGGCAGACGCTTAACTGCTGTGCCACCCAGGCGCCCCTGTATTTGCCCTTTTAAAATCTGCTTTCTTTTTAAAAATTGCAATGGTAATTGATATTTTCAGGGCAAATCTCAAGCATTATTCTCTATTTTTTTTTAAAGATTTTATTTATTTATTTGAGAGACAGCCAGTGAGAGAGGGAACACAAGCAGGGGGAGTGGGAGAGGAAGAAGCAGGCTCCCAGCGGAGGAGCCTGACCTGGGGCTCGATTCCAGGACCCCGGGATCACGCCCTGAGCCGAAGCCAGACGCTTAACGACTGAGCCACCCATGCGCCCCTCAAGCATTATTCTCAACGTCCTTTGCCATTAAAACATGCCACCAGGGTGCCTGGGTGGCTCAGTTGGTTAAGTGTCTGCCTTCGGCTCAGGTCATGATCCTGGGGTCCTGGTCAGGCTCCTTCTCTTCCCTCTGCTCCTCCCCACTGCTTGTGCTTGCTCTCTTTCTCTCTCTCTCAAATAAATAAATAAAATCTTAAAAAGAAAAAATCCCATGAGACTGTATGAATGTCAGTGAGCAACTTCTCCTTGGGGCTGTTAACAGAACAGCAAGGTTGAGGCCTCCTGGTGTGTCTGAATGCTCTGCTAAGAGGTTCTTGTGGCAGGGATTTTCAAGATTGGCATCACCTAGTTTCCTATTCATAATAAATCTAGGTTTTTAGTACCTTTATGTAAGACATTTACCATTGTTTTGTTTTGAAAAAACTCGAATTTTTCCGTATATTCAGTAAATTGCTGACTTATTGCCCATTTGCTTCTGCTAGCCACTATTATGGCATATCCAGTAACAACAGATACTGTTTGTTGAGCACCTAGTATGTACTGTGCATAGTCCTAAGTGCTTTACACACATTTGATCTTTTAAAGAACCCTACAGGAGGATTATGACTGTGGGTGGGTTTGGGTAAACTGCTCTTGGGCACCGCTGGGCAGTAGAGACCCATGACTGACTGTTGTAACTCTGAATTGCAGACATCAGCTCTTGGGCTTTACCTCCTCCGTGTGTGCATCGTTTTAACTCCTGGTCCTGGTTCCTCAGCACATACGTGTTTTGGGAGCGTGTGAATGATCATTGGAGAAGCTAGAGATGATCTTCCTATGATTTTTGAATTGGAAGAAAGTGTCTTATTGGTTATGTAGACTCACTGGGATTTTATGCTACTGGTTTCTGTCCTATATTCTGATTGTGGGTTTATATTTTTTTAATCTATGGGTTTTTTTGTTGTTTTGGGTCTCATTTTCTAGGTCCAAAAGCTGCTTTGTATGTGCCCAGTAGACTTCCATGGGATTTTCCAACTGGATGAAAGACGGAGAGATGCCGTGATCGCGTTGGGCATTTTTCTCATTGAATCTGATCTTCAGGTAAATCTTTACTGCATTAAAAGTGTTTCTGCAGAATTTAAATGTGTACCTGTTTATATTTACCTAAAGCAGTACTAGAAGAATGCTTATGAACCTAGTAAAAGTGGGTAGTGATGGTGAGGCAGAGTGTGTGGAACAGGTGGGAGTAATTAGTTTAATTAATGTACACCCTCTTAATAAATTTTGTTTTTTGAACTGTATGAATAATTAAGTTGTTAAAGTGGTTTTTGGTTGTTGTTATTGTGTTTTGTTTGGCCAGGAAGTTAATTAAAGTGCTTTGTAAAGTAATTGTGTGCCCTCCAGAGTAGACTTGATTTTCAATCTAAGGTCAAATGTTCATCAGTCAGACTGAGTAACCATTTTTTGTTTCCTTCTAAAAGGATAGTGTTCTTTGAGATAATTTTGACATAATACAGTCTTTTTCAGATTTGTGATAGATATAGGGGCGCCTGGCTGGTACAGTCGGTAGAGCATATGACTCTTGATCTTGGGGTTGAGTTCAAGCCCCACATTGGGTATAGAGATTACTTAAAAATTAAAAAAAAAAATCTTTTTTAAAAAAACATTTTATTTTATTTGAGAGAGAATGAGTGAGAGAGAAAGCACAAGTGGGGGGAGGGGAGAAGGGAGTAGGAAGCAGACTCCCCGCTAAGCAGCAAGGTGAATGCGGGTCCTGTCCCAGGACCCAGGGATCATGACTTGAACTGAAGGCAGACGCTTAACCAACTGAGCACCCAGGTGCCCCCAAAAATTAAAAAAAAAATCTTAAAAAAAAAAAAAGAACTGCGATAGATATAAAATAAGTTTTAGAGTACATGTTAATATATCTTTTAGAGGTGATTTAAAAATCAGTGTTGTGACTCCAACAAAATGATGTGGCTTTTTTTTTTTTTTTTTTTTACTTCCCAAGGTTAATTGAAGCAAAATGGCTAATCACTGAATACAGAATCTATTATTTGCTTATTTATTTTTATCATTAGGAACAATCACTTTTAATTCCATGTTTAATCATGCCATGTTAGGAAAATAAAGATGTTAGCTATTTGAATTTTTATTTATCTAAAAATGCTTACATGTCCTGGAAATTCTACTTCAGTAAGGATTAACATTTTTGACAGAATATTCATACATTTGAAAAAAAATAAGCATTTTAATTTTAGAGCAGTAGTTTGAGAATTAAATAGATTGTTTGACCAAGGCCACATGAAAAACCAAAATTGGATGCATATAAACTGCATTTTAATTATTCTTCCTATTTATTTATAAATGTGGAAAGAAGGAAAATAATTTCTACTTTTCTATTTCCAAAGTCTTACTTAAATTTAAATATAAAGGGAGGAAACAAATTTTTAAAATAATCTGTATGAGAAACTGGCATTCAAATGTGTATTAATCGAAAATATCTTTGGCAAACACATTACTTAATAGATTTACCTATAAGTCCCTAATATTTGTGGTAGGCTTTTTAGGTTGGCAAGGAAGAGACAAATACAAATTACCTTGGTGTAATTTGGGTTCCTGGTAAGGGTTGGCGGGACCTGGGGTATCAGCTCCTTGAGCCACACAGTCTGCCAGCGCTCCTAGGAAGCCCATTGGCCTCACTGACACCAGGAGAGGAGCCCAGCAGGCTTCAGCAGCCCCCTGAACCCTAGGGACCAGCTTTCTCTTGGTTCACCTGGTGTCGATGTTCCATGCCTCCAGCCAGGATGGGCTGTGGGACTGGCCTTCAAGTCCATTCAGTGGGCTGCCCTGGCAGCAGTTGTGGCCAGAGTAGCGGAAGTAGTTTACTACTACATGCTACAAAAGCCATCACAGGTCCTACAGGAGAGAACTCCTGGGGGCACTTCCTCTGCAGGGAGCCATGCCATACACATCCTTTGGAGTTTTGTGCCTCTCAGTACACTAGGATCCTAGACAGGTGTAGGCATCTCCTTCATCTGATTTAGAGGAAGGTTATTTTGTTTTTGCTAAAGAAAGTTCTCTATTTGTTGTGGTTATGTGTGTGGTGTAACAAACTACCCCATAATTTAGTGGCTTAATACAACAGGTTGGTTTTGTTTTTGCTTTTTTCTCATGCATCTCCAGTTTAGACAGAGCACAGTAGAGTCACTGTCTCTGCTCCATTCAGTGTTACCTGGAGGGGCTTGAAGGCTAGGGGCTGAAATCACCTGAAGGCTCGTTCATGCACATGTGTGTGGGTTGATCCTGGCTATTGGCTGGGACCTAAGCTGGGGCACTCAGCCAGGGCACCCCTATGTACATGGCTTCTCCATGTGGCCTGGGCTATGTCACTTTGTCACAATGTAATGTCTGGGTCCCGAGGGCATGTGTCCTGAGAAAAAGCCAGATGGATGCTGTACTGTCTGTCTTCTTTAGCCTGGGAAGTCAGTCTCTTAAACTACAGTTGACTGTTGAACAGCATAGGGTTTAGGGACACTGACCCCCTGTGCAGTTGAAAATCCACGCATAACTTTTGACTCCCCCAAAACATAACTACTAGTAGCCTATTGCTGACCAGAAGCCTTACCAAAAACAATAAAGTAAGCTGGAGAAAATGTTCTTAAGACTGTAAGGAAGAGAAAATACATTTACAGTACTGTAAAAAAATCCATATGTAAGTGGACCTGTGCACTTCAAACCCGTGTTAAGAGTCAACTGTACTTTCTGAAACACCAGAAGCAAGTCACTAAGGCAGCCCATTTTCCAAGGGAGGTGAATCTGACTCTACCTTTCAGTGGAAGGAGTGTCACAGAATTTGGAGCCATGTTTTCAATATTACCACATGTTTTGTTTTGTTTTCAGTATTTCAGAACATCAAATAGTATCCCCCTTCTCAGGAGCACACTTACCTATCCTTAACTGGAGCAGTTATAAATAGGGAAACAACCAAAAGAGTCAATCATGGAAGGTTATGAAGTGACATGTTGACTGGCTAGTTTGGAAACTAGAAGAAAGTAGGTTTTGTATTGCCTAATGATGGCTATAAAGTCTAATGTTCAGTTTGAGATAAGCAAAAGGAAACATGAAACAGAAAATTAAAAAAAAAAAAAAAAAAGAGGAAAAGGGCCATGAATAGCAGAAGTATCACCAAGCTTAGAAGCTTGTGGCTGTGACCTTCCCTCAGTCTAGAGGATCTGAGCCTGGGGCCCACTGAAGGGTTTGGGGGCTCTCTGAACACTCTCGTTGAAGACAGTTTTGAGAGTGTGTGTGCACACATACCTTCTTCTGGAGAGGCCTTCATGGGGGCTCAGCCCCCAGCGCAGGCCAGAGCCAGGCTGGATGTTCAGCAGCAGAAGGGCAGGTTTTAGCCCTTCCTTAGGCACCTCTGCTGCAGGCAGTGGGATAACCTCCGAATGCCACCTGCTGCTGCCACATGGAAACAGCAAGGGTGCCGTGCCATGTGAACATCCATCTTGGAGATGATTAGAGTGTGTGTGCTTTACTTTGGGCCTAGCACTAAAAAGCTACCAGCCACACGTTATATGAAATGTATTTTTTTTTTTTTTTTTTAAGCACAAAGATGCTGTGGTTCCTTACCTTCTTCGACTGCTTAAAGGTCTTCCGAAAGTATATTGGGTAGAAGAAAGCACAGCTCGGAAAGGCAGAGGTAATTTTGTACAAATTTTTTCCTGAATTCAGGGAAGAGCATGTATGCTCACAGTCTGTATGAATTAGGTGTTTAATCATATTAATGCATCAGGTACAATGTTTCTGTCTGGTTCCACTCTTGGCTGTGATACAACTGCCTGTCTGCAGCAGCGTGGGCTACGCTTACTCATTGTTGTCCAGAGCCCATGGTCGAGAGGGGGCGAGGGCAAGGCTGAGAAAACGGGCTTCTCATTGCACTCTGGGAGTGAACAGAAACTTGGAGACCTTCAGGAGCCTTTTCTCATGTCTCCTTGCCAGAACTGGGTCACCTGCCCATCTCTGAACCAGTTTCTATTATCTTTAGATGAATAGGCTCACTCCTGGAGTGAATCCAGTTCTCCAAATTGCATCACTGCTGCTCAAAAAGGAAGAGTGAGATGGATGTCCAGGACTTGAACACCATGTTCACTGTAAATAGTTGATCGTTTTATTGCTGTTGCTGAGTTTTAAATTTTGTATCTTTAAAAATGGTGTATAAGTCCGCTATGTGCCAGGCATTGTGCTAAGCACCTGTAACACTGATGTTCATATATATTGATTTCCCAAGACTCCCATATCAATTTGGAACACCTCCAACATTCTAGAGATCATGACCCTGGAGACCGAAGTTTTCTTGTAATCTCCCTATGTGAGGCCTGAGGCCCACCTTCAGACATAGCAGGGGGTTGGTGCCTATAGTGAAGGCCCTTGTCCTTTTCATTGGTGGCCTGGCTCTAATTTGTTGGGTGGGCTCAGCCTGCTAAAGATGGGTTTTGCTCTTCTCATGAACATCCTGCTTGTGCGTATTCCTCTTGTCCTTCGGGTTTCATCATTTCTGGTAACCTACTATGCCTAAAACTGACAGACCCCAAATTATGCATGTATCCTGGAATTTAAAGGACTACAATTTTTTTTAATTGAACTGTAGTTGGCATACAATATTATATTGGTTCCAGACATACAACATAACGATTTGAAGTTTATATACGTTACAAAGTGATCACAACAATAAATCTTGCTTCCGTCTGTTAGTCTGTTACCACACTGAGTCATTACCTGTTATTGACAATATTCCTATGTTGTACATTGTGTCCCTATGTCTTCTTTGTTTTAGAACTGGAAGTTTGTACCTTTTAATCCCCTTTCCCTGTTTTGCTCATCCTCCCACCTTAAAGGACTACAGGTTAAATAGAAAGCATTGCTAAAAAGTCAGACATCTCTGTCCACTACTGTTATCTAACTTGGTGAGAAGTAGAATACCAGTAGAAGTTGATTCTATTTTCTTTTCTTTCAAAGCAAGTATCACTTCCGTGTACATGGACTCCCACTAGGATGAAAGTTTTTTTTTTTTTTTTAATGATTTTTTATTATATTATGTTAGTCACCATACAGTACATCCCCGGTTTCCGATGTAAGGCTCGATGATTCATTAGTTGTGTATAACACCCAGTGCACCATGCAATACGTGCCCTCCTTACTACCCATCACCGGTCTATCCCATTCCCCCACCCCCCTCCCCTCTGAAGTCCTCAGTTTGTTTCTCATAGTCCATAGTCTCTCATGTTTCATTCCCCCTTCTGATTACCTCCCCCTTTCTTTATCCCTTTCTTCCCCTACTGATCATCCTAGTTCTTATGTTCCATAGATGAGAGAAATCATATGATAGTTGTCTTTCTCTGCTTGACTTATTTCACTTAGCATTATCTCCTCCAGTGCTGTCCATGTTGTAGCAAATGTTGAGAACTCGTTCTTTCTGATAGCTGAGTAATATTCCATTGTATATATGGACCACAACTTCTTAATCCAGTCATCTGTTAAAGGGCATCTCGGCTCCTTCCACAATTTAGCTATTGTGGACATTGCTGCTATGAACATTGGGGTGCATATGGCCCTTCTCTTCACTACGTCTGTATCTTTGGGGTAAATACCCAGTAGTGCAATGGCTGGATCATAGGGTAGCTCAATTTTTAACTTTTTAAGGGACCTCCACACTGTTTTCCAGAGTGGCTGTACCAACTTGCATTCCCACCAACAATGTAGGAGGGATCCCCTTTCTCCACATCCTCTCCAACAATTGTTGTTTCTTGCCTTGTCTATTTTTGCCATTCTAACTGGCGTAAGGTGGTATCTCAGTGTGGTTTTGATTTGAATTTCCTTGATGGCTAATGATTTTGAACATTTTTTCATGTGTCTGTTAGCCATTTGTATGTCTTCATTGGAAAAGTGTCTGTTCATATCTTCTGCCCATTTTTTGATTTATTTGTTTCTCATGTATTGAGTTTGAGAAGTTCTTTGTAGATCTTGGATACCAGTCCTTTATCTGTAGTGTCATTTGCAAATATATTCTCCCATTCCGTGGGCTGCCTCTTAGTTTTTCTGACTGTTTCCTTGGCTGTGCAGAAACTTTTAATCTTGATGAAGTCCCATAAATTCATTTTATCTTTTGTTTCTCTTGCCTTTGGGGATGTGTCATGAAAAAGGTTGCTTTGGCCGATGTCATAGAGGTTGTTGCCTATGTTCTCCTCTAGAATTTTGATAGATTCCTGTCTCACATTGAGGTCTTTCATCCATTTGGAGTTTATTTTTGTGTATGGTGTGAGATAGTGGTCAAGTTTCATTCTTTTGCATGTAGCTGTCCAATTTTCCCAGCACCATTTATTGAAGAGACTGTCTTTTTCCCACTGGATGTTTTTTCCTGCTTTATCAAATATTAGTTGCCCAAAGAGCCGAGGGTCCATTTCTGGGCTCTCTATTCTGTTCCATTGGTCTATGTGTCTGTTTTTGTGCCAGTACCATGCTGTCTTTGTGATCACAGCTTTGTAGTACAGCTCGAAATCCGGCATTGTGATGCCCCCAGCTTTGTTTTTAGGATGAAAGTTTTAGCACCATTTGAAACATTGTTAGAGATATATAAATTTCCAATATTAGGTAGCATTTCACTCTTTTATTTTTTATTAAGGCAGTATGATTTATGCTTTTAAATTCTAGAGGAGTAGTTCTCAAAGTGCCATTCCAGAACCAGCAGCAGCAGCATCACCTGAGAACTTGTCAGAAATGCAGATTCTCAGTCCCCACATCAGAGCTACTGAATTAGAACTCTGGGGCTAGGGAAGCTGGCAGTCTGCGTTTTAATAAGCCTCCAGGTGATTCTGATCACACTCAAGTTTAAGAAGGACCTAGAGCTGAATCTTAAAATCATAGGTACAGAAGTGAACACGTAACAGTCTTCCGCTATGTACTATGAATAGATCTTGGTTAAATATTCAATATTCAAAATTGATTAAATTTTTAATAGTGATTAGACCTACACAGCAGCAATTCTGACATTTTTAAGGTGCACGCCATAGAAGCGCTGGTTAGCTTTTGGTCTTTTAGGTACAGTGATCCCTTCCCAACCTTGAGGCCATGCTCCTAAGGACCTCCCTATGAAGAGGTTGGTAGTGGAAGGGCATAAAAATCTATTAGGAATAGAACAAATCTTTGGAAGCTCTTAATTAGGTATTCTCTGCTTGTCAAAATAAAGCAGAAAAGAAATATAAACATTTAATTCAGTTTAAAGTAGTGGGGGTGGGGCACCTGGGTGGCACAGTCGTTAAGCGTCTGCCTTCGGCTCAGGGCGTGATCCCAGAGTCCTGGGATCGAGCCCCACATCAGGCTCTTCCACTGGGAGCCTGCTTCTTCCTCTCCCACTCCCCCTGCTTGTGTTCCCTCTCTTGCTGGCTGTCTCTGTCAAATAAATAAATAAAATCTTTTTTTTTTTAAAAAAGTAGTAATAATTAGTATTTGATGGTTAGCCTCCATATACCATCTCTTATACTCTATCAAGATTGGTTTCTCACCAAATAGAAATTTAGGTCGGGAATAAAAAATGGAGTCTGTCTTGTTGAGAGACTGCATAATCTCAAACTATAAATTGGCTCAGAAACATTTAAGTTTATTGAACCAAAGCATTCTATTAAAAGAAAAGTTAGGGGTATTTCTCAGCAACCATGTTGGGCCCATATCTTCCTTTGAGGTTCACCTCAGTGAGGGCAGCAATCCCTGTAAACTGGTCCCTTAACAGGCCCTGTGAGAGAGGGAACTTACCGAATCGGATGGCCAGTAGGTGCGGCCCAGTGTCTCAGTGGTAATGATTTGACTCGTGTCTGTGTGCCTTCCAGCCACCCTCCCGGTTGCAGAGAGCTTCAGCTTCTGCTTGGTCACTTTGCTGTCTGATGTGGCTTATAGGGACCCCTCACTTCGGGATGAGGTAAGTGTGTGGTGAATTGGAATGTCTTCCTTCCTTCCTTCCTTCCTTCCTTCCTTCCTTCCTTCCTTCCTTCCTTCCTTCCTCTTTCTTTCTTTCTTTCTTTCTTTCTTTCTTTCTTTCTTTCTAGATTTTATTTGAGAGAGAGAGAGTGAGCATGAGCAGGGGGAGGGGTAGAGGGAGAAGAAGAAGCAGACTCTGCGCTGAGCGAGGGAGCTCAATCCCAGGACCCCAAGATCATGACCTGAGCTAAAGGCAGACACTTAACCAACTGAGCCACCCAGGTGCCCCTCGAGTGCATTTCTATACAATCAAAAAGAGTCCCAAAGTAACAAAAAGAGTAAAAAAAACTTTGAAGTGATTGGGTTGTGTAGTTGATTTATTTTGTACTAACACAACCAAGGAACATTGAATACTTGCCTACAGTACTTTCCAGGTTACCCAGTGACCTCTTGACTCTTGTCGCATCCAGCTCTCCCCACAGCCCTGTGAAGTTGGCAGCAAAAGGCAGATGCAGCTCACTTTCCTGACTCCCCGTTGGGGATTCATTCATAGGAGGGAATTATCTGGATAGTTGAAATTATACCCAGATTTTAAGTGCCCAGATTTTTTTCGTTTTAGTTTATTTTGTTGAAATATTACTTAAATGCCTTTCATACTATTCTCTTTTTTAAACAAAGAATACAGTCAGGGGCGCCTGGGTGGCCCAGTCGTTAAGCGTCTGCCTTCGGCTCAGGTCATGATCTCAGCCTTCTGGGATCGAGCCCTGCACCGGGCTCCCTGCTCAGTGGGAAGCCTGCTTCTTCCTCTCCCACTCCCCCTGCTTGTGTTCCCTCTCTTGCTACCTCTCTGTCAAATAAATAAATAAAATCTTAAAAAAAAAAAGAGAATACAATCATAACTTAAACTTTTTCTTAATCAGATTTTTTATTTTGAAAATCAGTTTGTATATGCTGCTATCCTCGGGTCATGCCAAGGAGTGCTGGTTGCTTGTCTATATATTAAACGTTCCCAGCTAGCTATGCTTTTTGAGTTCTTGTATTTGCTTTTTAATTTTTAAAATCTCTTTCCTTAATCAGACTGTAAATTCTCTTGTCAGTATTTCTGCCATTAACATTCTTCTCCATTCTTCTTTCTTAGTTTAGGTTCTTTATTTTTAGGTTGGCCAAAGATATAACTAAATATATTAGAATTGTATATCATTATTTCAGAAGTTAGCAGGCTCTAAGTTAAGGGCTTTTTTGTAAATAACATTTATCAGAATGTCAATACTAAAGATGATGGCATAACTTTAATACACGAAATGGAGAAAGTCTTGCTTTTCAAGTCTTAATATGTTATTCACCATCATTTAACATTAGCAAAATGTCAGAAATTTACCTTGGTTAGGAACACGTCATATGAGACCAATTTTATTCTCTTCTTTGCCTGGGGTTTCCTCCAAGACTGGTAGTAGAGGGAAATAAGGTGGATGTAGTATAATTGATCTTCATCAAGGCATTAGAGAAACACCTTCCTGACATCCTAGATCTAGAATATGGGCTGAAGGCCAAAACAATTTGGAAGGTTTGTGGAGTTGTCCGAAGGACTACCCCGAGGGTGCCAGCCCAGCAGAAGCCTACCCTAGCCCATCCCCCAACCCTCTACCATTGAAGCAAAATGAGCCAGGGCCATAAACAAAGCTTCAGAAAGCAAGTTGGTTTCATTTATAGATGAGACAATGCTGGGAATCAGAGACCAGTATGATGAACTAAAGCTAATCCCCTGAGCTTTGATGGCATCAATGACAGGCAAAAAATACCAAGAGCATCAGTAGAGGTGTAGAAAAGAATCGGTATTTTACATATCAGTAAGCTCATTGAGCCAGCAGAGTGAAGCGGCTGCCAAAACGCTGATGTCATGTACACAGAAGTCTAGAATATGTTTTGAGTGTGGTGATTGCTCAGGGTGAGTCCCAACATCCTTGGAAAATTAATGTATTTTCCTGAGCACCACAGTTCGAGGCTGTTTCTGACACATGGGACTACTGTGAAGTCAGAAGCAGGTACTCAGCATCATAAAGGACATGTAATCCTAAGGAATGGATTAAAAGAACTAGGTGGGGGGGCGCCTGGGTGGCTCAGTTGTTAAGCCTTTGCCTTTGGCTCCGGCTCCAGGCGTGATCCCAGGGTCCTGGGATCGAGGCTCCAGCGTGATCCCAGGGTCCTGGGATCGAGCCCTGCATTAGGCTCCCTGCTCCGCTGGGAGCCTGCTTCTTCCTCTCCCACTCCCCCTGCTTGTGTTCCCTCTCACTGGCTCTCTCTCTCTGTCAAATAAATAAATTATAAAATCTTAAAAAAATTAAAAAAAAAAGTACAAGGAATATTTGCCATGAAAAGAGATTTGGGGGCCTTTCACCTGTTTCTGGAATAGGGAAAAAGGAGTGGCTCCAAGGGCTAGGGGTCACAAGCCCCAAAGGACAATATTGTCCCAGAGTTAGGAGGCACTGTGGACCAACCCAGGAGAGCTGGTTTCTGTCCCTGGAAGGTTGGCTAATTGGCCATTCGGCAGAGCTGTCATTCGGGGATTTATGTATCAGACATTGGTATGGATGATATAATGTGTAAAGCTCCTCCTAATTCTGAATGAATTTTGTGGTACTTACCTGATTTTGGTTATAAATTTGTCTTTTTTCTGTTTCCGTGGCTATTACAGATTTTAGAGGCACTTTTGCAGGTTTTGCATGTCCTTTTGGGAATGTGCCAGGCCTTGGAGATTCAAGAAAAAGGTATGATTATAAATCTGGGCTTTTTTTTTTCTTAATGGCTCTGTGATTACTTTTTTCCTTTGCTTTTCCCAGCCTTCTTTTTTGTGCTTTACTACTTGTGTACCTGATGGAGGAAACCTTCCTGTATTCGTTTGCCTTCGTTGCGTGTTAGCTAAGAGGCCACATGGGGGTCATGAGCACAGCTCTGCTACCTGAATACCAGGTGACCTTAGACAAGTCACCTCACCCTTTTTGGGCCTCAGTTTCTTCATTTATAGCATGCCCGACTGCCTCTAGCGTAAGGCTACCAACGTAATCCCAGGGGGACGAAATATATTGTTTTAGTAAAGGTGCCTGGTAACAGCACTTATCTGTGTTACTGATTTGGGTGTACCATGCATAGATTGAGACCTCCCAAAGAGAACAGCTGTGTGTGACAGAGATGTGGTCTGAAGTTGTTCATGTCAGCCCTTGGAGCTGACCTATTGATGTGACTTGTTCTGACCTGTCACATTTGCTAGGGGGTGGGTTGTGAGATGTCAGCCAGTGTTATGAGCTGGGGCAGCACAACTCTCCCAGGCAACTTTCTGATATCGGAACATTTTCACTTTGTCTTCTAGAATACCTTTGCAAGTATGCGATCCCATGCCTGATAGGAATCTCACGAGCGTTTGGGCGTTACAGCAACACAGAAGAGTCTCTGCTTTCAAAACTGTTCCCCAAGGTCCCTCCTCATTCCCTCCGAGTCCCTGAGGAGCTTGAAGGTGTGCGGAGGCGATCCTTCAATGACTTCCGCTCCATCCTCCCCAGCAATCTGCTGACAGTGTGTCAGGAGGGCACCCTGAAGAGGAAGACCAGCAGTGTGTCCAGCATCTCTCAGGTGGGGCTGCACCCCCTGGAGGCAGGCAGAGAGGTCAGGTCTTGTTAAGTGCTCACTTGAAGAAAATCCTATTGGCGTGCTGTTGAAGGAAATTCATGAAACAGAAAAGGTTCTCACTGGAATTCTGTAATAAATACAAGGGCTTGCTTTGGCCTTTTAAGATTTATAAGTGATTTCATCTCCTAGTCATGAAGTATTTATTTCCCAGCAGTTGGGTGCCAAGCTGTATTCTCAGAGACATTTGGTACCCTTAAGTATATAATTGTTTCATGGAGACAAGCTAAAGACACTAAGTGCTAAGAATAATTCATCTCAGTAATGGAGTATAAAATATATGGCTAAACATGAAGAATATAGGGATATGCTATACAGTAGAGAACGCTTAGGTAAGGTGGGCTTCAGGGAGGAGGTGAGGTATGAACCAGGACTGGAGGTACAAACATTGGGCTGGCAGAGAGAATCTTGTCTAAGGAGAAACTGACAGCAGTTTGGCCTTTTCTAATCTGTAAAGTGGCTTCTGTGTTTCAGGTCAGCCCTGAACGTGGGATGCCCCCTCCCAGCTCCCCCGGAGGATCTGCCTTTCACTACTTTGAAGGTGGGCTTCACCTTTCTGACAGGAACATTGACCTGGTACTTGGAGAGCAGGTTCACTGTGACTTCTCGTGACAAAGAAGATGCTAATAATAACACTCTGCTGTCACGCATTTTGAGAGTCAAGCTTTTAGAAAGCATTTACTTTCTATTTTTGTTTAAGCTTCTTAAAATTTAATTTTAAAATAGTTCAAATGTGGAGAAAAGTGCAGAAAATAATATACAGACCCCCATGTGTCTATCATAAAAATTTTAATAAACTAACCTATGAAAGCACTGGTTTTCAGGTGGAAGTACTCATGGTGGGTCCTGCTTTTTTTTATTTTGAAGTCATTAAGTATGTAAATAATATTTTTTAAAAATGTAATAATGATACAAGTAGTACTTTTTATAGAACTTTGTGGGTCAGAAAGCATTTTCACATAATTACTGAATTAGATTCATAGGATAGCCCTGTACAGTGCCAGACATGTGGTAAAATCGCTTCTACGTTATTTTCGAGGGAAGTAAGACTTAGGTTAAGTGATAGGAAATGGGGAAACCAAAATGCCATCTATTCCATTTTTGGATCATGCTAATTAATAAAAGAGCATTTCTCAATAGGGTCTTAAAAGATGTGAGGGGAATTAAAAAAAAAATGAGGAGAGAATCTGAACACAAATAAATGTGGGCAGCTTTGCCCAGAGTATCTCTTAGCTGTGTGAGAACGTGCCCTGTGTTATAGTCTATGTGTGTGTGTTAGAATGTGAAGGCCAAGTTCACTCACTCAAAATCCCACTCCTCCCAGAGAGAACCACTTGTGGTTGAATGTGTCTCTCCAGACTTTATTTATTTATTTTTAAATTTTATTTCTTTATTTGACACAGAAGGAGAGAGAGCACAAACAGGAGGACTGGCAGGCAGAGGGAGAGGGAGAAGCAGGCTTCTCCGCTGAGCAGGGAGTCCGACTCTGGGCTAGATCCCAGGGTCTTGGGATCATGACCTGAGCGAAGGCAGACGCTTAACCACCTGAGCCACCCAGGCGCCCCTCCCTCCAGGCTTTAAACAACCCCTTGGACACCTGCCTGTCCTTGGGGCATGTGAAGACATCCATGATGTGCCCTCGAAGGTTTTGCTTTCTGGTGAACAGCTCTTCTTCTGATCTCTGTAGTCATGGGCCCTTCTCCATTGAGGCGGCCCTCCTTTGAGCACTTCCAGGGAGTGCCCAGCACGGGGGTGCGCCTGGGTGTGGGCCGCCTTTGTGCACTTCCTGCACTCATCCAGCAGCTGCAGGCTCAGCGCCGCACTGTGCTGGCCTCTCTGCTGGCCTCTCTGCTTCTGCAGCGAGCTCTGAGGATGATTTTCCTGCTCTTGGAAGTACACCTCATTGTCGAGACAAGCGGGAAGCACACTGTTCCTTCCTTTTCTGCTCAAGTACCTCCTGTTCGACTCTGATTTTTCTTTTGTTTTCAAGATTTTGTTTTTAAGTAATCTCTACACCCAACATGGGGCTCAAACTCACAACCCAAGATCAAGAGCTGCATGCTCTACTGACTGAGCTCGCCGGCACCCCAAGTCTGATTTTTCTTACAGTTGGTCTCTCTTCTCTTTCTAGGCCCTTTTCTATGGAGCTGTAAGAATGTTTCTAAAGAGTTATTTCTTAAAAGCACAAATCATTTCCACCTTAAAAACTTTCAATGACTCCCTCCATGCATGAATCCCACATCTTAGATCCTTGACTCTGCAGTTGCTGTCTTCTGCCTCCATCTCTGCCAACCACACGCTGGCTCTGCCATGCAGGGCTTAGTCCCTATTTCATGGCATCTATCTGGGAGGTGCCCTCTAATCACAAGCTTATCTTCTTTATTATTATTATTTTAAAAATAAACTTGTGTATACTTTAGGTATATAACACGATGATTTGATATACATATACATGATGAAATGATGACTCCAATCATGTCCTTCTCCTCACAGTTACCACTTTTTTTCTTTCTTTCTTTTTTAATGCAGTGATAGCACTGAAATTTACTCTCTTAGCAACTTCCCAGTATTCGACACCGTATTATTAAATATTGTCATCATGCTATGCATTAGAGCTCTAGACTTATTTATACTACTTAACTGCACCTTTGTACCCTTGACCAGCATCTCCCCATTTCCCCCATCTCCCTGCCCCTTAGTAATGATACTCAGCTCTCTGCTCCCATGTATTCAACCTTTTTAAGTGTCCGCATATAAATGAGATCATGCAGTTTATTTTCTGTCCATGTGTGGCTTATTTCCCTTTGCATAGTGTCCTTCAGGCTCATCCATGTTGTTGCAAACTGCAAAATCTTTCTTAAGGCTGAATAATACTCGTGTGTGTGTGTGTGTGTGTGTGTGTGTGTATCCAGCACTTGTGAATGAATATGAATAAATAAGTATTTATGAATAAATATATGTATTTGTGTGTGTAAGTACATCTATTTTTACTCATTTGACACACACACAGGCACACACTCCTTACCTTCTTCCCTACGTACTTGCTTTAAACCAGCTTTGTTCTCACTCTTTCCTCATTCATTCCCTCCTCCAGTGGTCATTTATGATGTTGGCCTCCAGCGTCTTACCTGCTCTCCATATTATTGCCCATCCCCTTTGTAAGTTGCCTGTTTGCTCCCATGGGACCCATTCGCCTTTAGTCAGGTCAGCAGAGCATCACTAGCATCATAGAAATACACACCAGGTTTTTTGCTTTTTTTTTTTTTAAAGATTTTATTTATTTATTTGACAGAGAGAGAGACAGCCAGCGAGAGAGGGAACACAGGCAGGGGGAGTGGGAGAGGAAGAAGCAGGCTCCCAGCGCTGGAGCCTGATGTGGGGCTCGATCCCAGGACTCCGGGATCACGCCCTGAGCCCAAGGCAGACGCTTAACAACTGAGCCACCCAGGCGCCCCTACACACCAGTTTTGACACAATCAGGATAAACGCGACTCTTTGCTTTTTCTGTGCTGCAGGGCTTCAGAGAGTAATAAAATTTATTATTGGTTTTTTAATGGGTGATAATTGTCTATCACTATTTAATGTGAAAATATTACAAACTTACCTATTTTCTGTCATAGTCTTCTATCATAGATTTCTAATAATGGACTTTCAAACAGTTATAGGCTTTTGGGGTTCATATTTATTCAGAAGTGTTGGATAATTGACTTCATTTTTGTCCTGATTTTGAAACATCTAATAATGTGCATTTTTGTTCTAATTTTGGTGGTAAAATATCTGAGGGTCCTGTGGACCTGAAACTTACATCTGTCAACCTTTAAAAAGATGTAATATTTAAAAAAAAAAAGAGTAATACTTTTTTTTTCTTCCTACATTAAGTTACACTGTCTGTGTTGAAAATACTAGGACATGATTATATCTGAGCTTTGATGTGAAACACTCCCACGAGAGGCATCATTCTTCAAGGATTTGAAATCCAGCCTTTACTTGTTCATTAAAATACAAAGAATTGGAATTATAAACAAAAGCAAAATCTATGCCTTTGTTGGTTATTGAGGGAGTCAGCTTGAGGAATTATCCTGGTCGTGTGTGACCGTGACTGACTTTCTGGTTTTCTTCCCTGCCAGTCTCTTACTTGCCTGATGGGAGTGCCCTGGAGCCTGATTACTACTTCTCCACCATCAGTTCCAGCTTCTCGGTTTCTCCTCTTTTCAACGGCATCACCTATAAGGAGTTCAATATTCCACTAGAAATGCTTCGAGAACTCTTAAACTTGGTAAGGAAAGCATTGGTGGTTAAACAGATCTCGTGTACTTCAATCAGTAAAATTGCTAGTGGTATAAGCATGTTTTGGTTTGGTTTGGTTTGGTTTTTCTTTTTCCTTAGTTTTAGAGAGAAAGAGAGAGCAGTGAGTAGTTCAGGGTGGGGTAGGGGTAGACAGGCAGAGGGAGGAGAGAGACTCTCAAGCAGACTCTGCACTGAGCGTGGAGCCGACATGGGGCTTAATCTCATGAGCCTGAGGTGATGACCTGAGCCGAAATCAATAGTCAGATGGTTAACCGACTGAGCCACCCAGGCACCCAGGCCTGTTTTCTTTTCCCCCAAAAGAAAAACTAGGATTTTTTCAGTATTTCGGAATATAACTTATAAGTCATAAATTTTTGATGGAAGAAGGAAAGAGAGTAAAATTCATGGAGTCATTTGTGCAATTTTTTCATTGAATCCTTGCGGCACTCATGTGGGAGAGTCAGGCATTCATCTCCATTTTAGAGGTAAGGCAGTCAGTGCCAAATACGTCAAGGATCCATCGGCAAAGGGCAGGGCTGGGGCTTAGCCCAGGGAATCTGACCCCAAGCCTAGTTCCTATTGCACCTGACTCCCTCCCATGGGCTGTTATTTTTAGAGCAACACAAAACCTTTATTTTTCATATGTGGATACCTTGGGATGACCTCTGAGGTGACATCAGAGAAAACATTGGTGCCATTGTCTCACTCCTGAAATAGATGGGTCTTTGCTCCGGGGAGTCTGAAGTTGTTACAATTGAGCCGAGTTGCTTTGAGACAGATTCAAGTGGGTAGATAAGGATAAAGATGTTATCAGGGACAGACTCTAAAAATGAGACTTTCTCCTTTAGAAAGAATGAGAGGGTCTCGGTGTGGAGTGTGAACAGAAATCCCTCCAAGAGACGTCTTTAGGCTGAAGATGTGTGAAGACATGAAAGCAGGGGCACCTGGGTGGTTTAGTCGGTTGAGCGTCCAACTCTTGATCTCAGCTCAGGTGTTGATCTCAGAGTCGTGAGTTCAAGCCCTGTGTTGGGCTCCATACTGGAAGTAGAGCCGACTTAAAAAAAAAAGAAAAAGAAAAGACATGAAAACATTGGCAGTAATTAATGAG
Source organism: Ursus arctos (assembly GCF_023065955.2). Classification (NCBI taxonomy): domain Eukaryota; kingdom Metazoa; phylum Chordata; class Mammalia; order Carnivora; family Ursidae; genus Ursus; species Ursus arctos. The sequence continues at coordinate 3,412,121 of NW_026623030.1, read as the reverse complement.
GATAGAGCCACAATGAATTACTAAATAGCCTACGATGTTTTTGAAGTTGTCCTCAAGAAGGAAAACTCTCCCTAAACTGCTTCCCCCGGTTAGTGTGGACCAGTTAGTGGCCAGACAGAACGCTGGCCTGGATAGCCTTCTCAGATGGTCAGGTGACTTCCTAGTATCATGTCAGAAGTCCCAACTGAAGGCTGCACGCTTCATACTCTTTTATAGAAGCAGTTCTCTTTTCCAGTATATTTTAACTTCTTGAGGTTAGCTTTTCTTCTAGGCGGTTTTTCATTTCTTCTCCTGGCATGTTGTTTATCATTGTGTATACGTTTCAAAAGTCAGCTTCTTCAGGGGCTACTGTTGGGGTCGCAGGCAGTTTTATCAAGAGGCTCTGCAGTTGCCGGAACAGTTCATTCCTGTCCTAAATGCTAGTACAGAGAACGGGTAGAAGTAAGTGCTTCTGTTAGACGTTTTGAACGTGTGCTGCCTTCTGAGTGCCTAGGCAGCTTCTGAAGAGCCAGTGCGCCAGGCCTGCAGGAGGAGGAATCATCAGGGCCGAGGACTGGCTGTGAAGGTGTCCCTGATGTCTGGGAGGAGGTTTGGGTGAATTGTCAGTGATGCCTGGAGTCTGACCACTTTCACATCGTGGAAATGGAAATTTGATGTCAGCAAATTTGGGGGGAGTTGGTTCCTTTCCCGTTTTTGTGTTATTCCAATCAAGGGCAAGAAGACAAGTTCCGAGGGACGGCAGAATTATGGACATTTTGTGTGTTATAGTTTGATGTGGAGCCCTAGTGAGTATGTTGCTGGCCTATCATTTCTATCTCGTTTTTCATCTCATGAGCTTGTTACGTGGTTTCATCTGACAACATGATTTGTTCTTTATTAGAAGGAGCTGGCATTCCTGTCTCTCACTGTGTTCGTCAGGTGCCTCATGAGGTCTTTTCTCTGATAGGTGAAGAAGATCGTTGAGGAGCCTGTTCTCAAATCCTTGGATGCGGTTGTAGCCAGCGTGATAGAGGTACGTCCCCTTGGGGCACCGTCCTCAGGTCAGCCTGATGTGAGCCTGTGCATGGAGAGAACAGGAAGAGTTTGTGGGGGGTGCTGGAGTGACAGGGTTGTCAGTGAGTTTTCAGCTTAGCGCCCGTAGTGGCCACACAACTGCCAGCTGAGAGCTTGCTCTGTGCTGCCTCTTTTAAATCGATCACCTCACGGTGGTCTGATGGCCACTTAGCTGTCTTTCTCCTTCTCAAGCTCCTATAAGACAGCCAAAGATGGTGAGTTTACAGTGAGAGGAGGTTGGTTCTTCCCCTTAGAACAACATATGGAGAAACCAATTTGGGGGGTGTAGGTGGCGGCCCCCCACAGGCATCTCTGGACAGCCTGAGTCTTTTGTTTTCCTCTGCCTGATGCTTAAGAGAGAGAGGAGAGTAATTCAAGTGTTGCAAGTGGCGAATCATGATAAATGGTCATTCCATCTCTCTAATGCTACGTCAGGAATATAATACTCACTCAGCTGGGCCTCACCCTAGAAGGCAAAGGGAGGTCCACAGAGTTTCCGTGGTGCGGTCACATGCCTCTGCTCCCTCACAGGCCAACCCTAGTGCTGATCTCTACTACACCACATTCAGCGACCCTCTCTACGTGGCCATGTTCAAGATGCTGCGTGACACTCTGTACTACATGAAAGGTACGGATGGTTTGCGCCTGCGTGTGACTGCAGTGACACCAGGTTCCAGGCCACTGCCATAGGTCTGGGCTTCCTTTCTGCCGGGGCTGCTTAAAAACGCCCGAGTGGGGCGCCTGGGTGGCGCAGTCATTAAGCGTCTGCCTTCGGCTCAGGGCGTGATCCTGGCATTATGGGATCGAGCCCCACATCAGGCTCCTCCACTAGGAGCCTGCTTCTTCCTCTCCCACTCCCCCTGCTTGTGTTCCCTCTCTCTCTGGCTGTATCTCTCTCTGTCAAATAAATAAATAAAATCTTTAAAAAAAAATAAACTTAAAAAAAAAACAAAAACAAAAACGCCTGAGTAACATGGTCACATTACCGAAATTTGGGGTAAAAAGCAAATAAGGAAAAAAAAATCTGTCCATGATCCTGCACCCCTGATATCATCAATGATGGCTGCTTCGGTAGGTTTATTTCCTCAGGGGCTTTTCTGACATGGCCATGTTGTCTTGTCCTCATCACCCAATCATGTATACAATTTAACATGTCTATTTCAGACATTTCAGAAAGTTTTAAAAATAAGAAAATGAGGTATTTATAATCTTATAACTCAGAGACGATATCTTAATAGTTTAGCATGTGCACACACACAAATTTAGCCTTTCCTTCTAGTTTCCCTTTTGTGCATTTTTAAAACATGTTTCCTGCGTTCTTTTCTTATGTTACAGAATATTCTCCATCAACGTAAGTTTTGATGACCATGTAGTTTTCTGTCAAGTAAATATACTATAATCTAGTTAGCTATTTTCCTAATTCGGTTGCAAGAGCTCCTGGGAATCTGTGTCTTGCTGGGGACCCAGAAGTGTTAGGTTCACAAGGAAGGGTGGAAGGGACTCCCCTGCCCAATCTGACCTTCAGGTGCCCCAAGGCTTCTCTCCCCACCTGAGCCTCATGTTGCTGGCTTCCCTGGCTCTTCTGTCTTATGCCCTTCGCAGGGATTCTCCTGATTTTTCCAGGCCCCAAAGATGAGAGTTTGAAGAAGCTGTTAACTCTGGGCACCCCAAAGATGCAGCCCTGTAGCCAGGGGATTCTCTTCTTTAGGCTACAACCAGTTTTTCCCCTTAGCTGATAGCCAACAACCTTTTCGTTAAAAAAAAAAAATCACTAAAGTGCTTCTCATTGTTCGTGGGACCAGTTCCAGCAACGATTCTGTGTTTCATACATTCAGGTTTTAGTATATTGACTGCTTAAAACACAGCATGGCTCTCACTTCCCTGGGAAATTGTCATTTCCTCTGAGTGCCTGGTAGCACGTGTGCTGACAGCCAGCATGGCCTATCCAAATTCTTCCCAGTAGGCCCTCTTCTCTTCTCCCCTCCTCTCCCCTCTCTTCCCTCCCCTCCCCTCTCCTCTCCTTTTTCCATTCCTTTCCTTTCCTTTCCTTTCCTTTCCTTTCCTTTCCTTTCCTTTCCGAGAGAGCGCACACGTGCGTGTGTGAGAGCAAGTGGTGGAGGGGCGGGGGAGAGGAGAGAGAATCTTAAGCCGGGGCTCGATCTCATGACCCTGAGATCATGACCTGAGCTGAGATCGAGTCGGATGCTTAACGGACTGAGCCACCCAGGCGCCCCTGCAGCAGGCACTCTTACAACCAAAGGAGCCAACAGCAAACCTACTCTTCTTGGGTTTCTGTTAGAGTGGGAGAGACCATAGAGCTACTGCCTGAATTTCCGTGGTTTGTTTCCACCTGCAATGCCTGCTCTCTTTCCCGCAGACCTCCCAACCTCCTTTGTGAAGGAGATCCATGATTTTGTGCTGGAGCAGTTCAACACGAGCCAGGGGGAGCTTCAGAAGATTCTGCATGATGCAGACCGGATCCACAATGAGCTGAGCCCCCTCAAGCTGCGCTGCCAGGCAAACGCTGCCTGTGTGGACCTCATGGTGTGGGCCGTGAAGGACGAGCAGGGTGAGCATCGGCCCCTGCCGTGCCCCGGATGTCTGGTATCCTGTCCTGAGGTTGAGGAAACTGGACATAGGAGGAGGTGATGGCCAAGGCCACAGGACCTGTGTGTCCTCTCCATTGCTTCTTGATGGTTCTTTAGGCTTTTATGTGGAGAAGTGGGAGCTTCATGCCGGAGGAAAAGGCGCTTGTCTAGGGTGAACGGCAGAATGGGAAGTGTGTGGCAGACTGTGGATGGCTGCCTCGTGCAGAGCACTGGGGACGAGAGGCTTGGGGCCAGCAGAGAGGAGAAAGCAGTCACACGCCACGTGGGATGGTGTTTTCACAACAGCAGGAATAGAGCAGAGATGAGGTTTCAGTTAAGGGTGCCTGCCTGCCTGTAAATACTTTCTGGTATAACCATTCATTATTAATAAAGCCTGTAAAAAGTATGCCCCTGGGCATTTGATTATATGATTAATTGGTGAACAAGTATTTTGTAAATATTGGCCTTCGCTAATCATCCATACCCTCCTCTCATTTTGAATTTAGGTGCCGAAAATCTTTGCATCAAGCTCTCTGAGAAGCTGCAGTCTAAGACGTCCAGCAAAGTCATCATTGCTCATTTGCCCTTGCTTATCTGCTGTCTGCAGGTCAGTCTCACTGACCCTGGCGAGGCTTCGATCCCATCAACTAGGGCGGTCTTCTTGTTGTACCACTTAGGCTCTGGTTGGCGTACCAGCAGCAGAACCTGAGCTGTTGTCTTTAGGAACTTGAACTAGAGCCTGCTGTGGACACAGTTCATCAATGAGTGGGGGGCTGCTGCTGACAGTGTGCCAAGGATTGCCGTAATTTCCAGGTGCAGCTGAGTCCTCCTTTGTGGAGAGGCTGCCCTGTGTCTACTGGGCCATTCCCAAGGCCACAGGCAAAGTACTGAGGACACTTTCTGATGTCTGCAGTGCTGGCTCTGCTCACAGAGACTCTTACCTTGCTGAGTTACCAATCCCAGTAACCGTATCTGCCATTGTTCAGAAATCACATTGTGTATCCTTTCTCCCCTAAATTTGCTTCCAAAAGAAATGGACACACTTTAGCAATATATCTCCCCTTTAGGCTGAGCAGATTCTAGGCCGTGCTCCTTTCCCATCTTTTTCTGCCCCGTGAGCAAAGTGGCCCTGAACATTTTGACCTTGGAAGTTTCTGGTCCAACTCGGGTATCTGAAAGTTTGGGCGTCTGTTGTTTGGGCCTGCTCAGCTGGCTACAACCGCATTGTGTGATGGGTTGATGGTATGTTACAGGGTCTGGGCCGCCTGTGTGAGAGGTTCCCGGTGGTGGTGCACTCAGTGACACCGTCTCTGCGGGACTTCCTCGTTGTCCCGTCCCCCGTGCTGGTGAAGCTCTATAAGTGCCACAGTCAATACCACACAGGTAACGGATGGCTGTACCCAAGGCCACCTCCCCAGCTTCTAAATCCCATGTGCCTCTGGGAAAAGGACCACATGACCCTTGTGCCAGCCCATCATGGCTTTGTGACTGAGAGGTTGTGGCTGGCCTGTGCGCCCTGCCCTGTCTTTGGGCTCATTCCTCCTTTATGCCTTTCCTCATGGCTTTCCCTACATGACCTCCCCGGGCTCCAGTTCTTTCCTTCCTCTGCCCTCCCCTGACATATACTCCCGCCATCGCTGAGGGGTCTTCTAGTCTCACTTTCTCTTTGTTTTTGGCTCCTTCCGTCACTCAGACAGTCTAAAGCGTGAGTCCGACGTGTCCCAGACTCTGGGCCAGGAGCTCTCCTTGCTTGATCTCAGCTAGTCCCTATCACTGCCTCGTGAGTGTATTATCCTGTTTCTATGACAAGGACATGGGCTCAGAGCAAATCTGGCCACCTGTAACCATTAGCATTCATTAACACCTGCTTCCTCCTGGGGCTCTAATGTTGTATTGCTCATCCCACCAAGTCAGTCCCGTGAAGGTGGGTGCTTTATCCTCTCCCTTCAGATGAAGAAACCCAACCTCCAAGCAGGTGAAAGACTTTTCCCTGGACCCCGAGACAAGGAGGGGTCTCTGTGGCTCTAAGGCTCCTGCTCTCACACTCACCCCCACCCTTACTATTTTTGTGCACATTAGCTAGATAACCCTCCGGGACAAGACCATGCCTCACCCTCAGGGCTGGGTACCTGTGGGTGTTCATCAGGACTTTCAAACCATTTCTTAAGAAATTGCTGTGTTACCCATTTATCATTTTGCAACCTAAATATTTTTCCTTTTGTTTAAACGTGTTCATTTCATCCTTTCTGTTCTTACTGTTGTTTCTGAAATGTTTGGTCAAATCATTTTAGAGGGGTTGTTTTATAAGCTAAAAATGATCAGCATATTATTTTGGTTTTGAATTACGGACAAGGGGATGGAAAGTGATCGGTTTAACCAGATACAAATGGAATTTTTACATTTAGTTGCTGGCAATGATATAAAAATCAGTGTAACCAATGAGCATTCTGAGTCAACCCTGAATGTCATGTCGGGAAAGAAGACCCAACCCTCCATGTATGAGCAGCTCCGGGACATTGCCATTGACAACATCTGCAGGTGGGAGACCGGCCAGAGGGATGGGTGACCTGGGGAGGGAGGAAACAGGTTTCAGATAAAATTACTAAAAAATGAGAAATGTTCATAATTTTTTAAAGCTTGTTTTGGATTATTGTAAACCTACACCTGATTTTAAAAGAGGGATTATTACTTTTTTTTAATGATTTTTTAAAAGATTTATCCATTTATTTGAGAGAGAGCGAGAGCACACATGCATGCATGCGCAGGAGGGAGGGTCAGAGGAAGGGGAGAGAGTCTCAAGCAGACTCCGCACTCAGTGCAGAGCCTGATGTGGGCCTCGATGTGGGGCTTGATCTCATAACCCTGAGATCACGACCCAATCCGAAATCAAGAGTCAGATGCTTAACCAACCGTGCCACTCAGGCACCCCACTTTTTTTTTTTTATAAGATTTTATTTATTTATGTTGAGAGAGAGCACCAGCTGGGGGAGTATGTGGGAAGAAGGGGGAGAGGGAGAGGGAGAAGCATCCTCCCTGTCGAGCAGGGAGCCTGATGTGGGGCTCGATCCCAGGACCCCTGGGATCATGACCTGAGCCAAAGGCAGACGCTTAACCTACTGAGCCACCCAGGTGCTCCTATTTTTTTAAAATAAAGCTTATTTTTCTTTTCCTGATCATAAATGTAATTTAAAAATGGGAGAGAAAATTTATGGAATGTAGAAAAAAGTAGAAAGAAAAGAGTTAATCCATTACCCTACTATCCAGAGTAACAACACATTGTCATGTTTTCTGGGTTTTTTCCTTGTAATTTTTAGTATAAGAGACAGGTTTTATATGATTGAGTGTCCTTGCTTCCCAGGCTCCTGCTATGTGAACTCTTGCTCTCCAAGCTCAGAAACCACGTACATTCTGATTTATATGAAAATGTATCTCTCCCTCTGAATTCTGGCTCCTTACTCTCAGAAGCCCCATTAAGAGAATATGATAGCCCCTCTCTGTCAGACACATGCTCTTCTGTGACTTTGGTCTGGGAGCCAAACAGATGCAGAGAGCGAGAGATGCCTGAAAAGATCTTGTGTCCTTGCTGGCTTTTACAATTACCCCTTTTCTTTAGAAAATAAGTTTTTCTCCATACTATTAAAACCTTGGTATATCATTTAATATTCCCTCAGCTGTCTTGGGACCATTTGTCACGAATCAGTTACTATGACATTTGTTAAGGAACAGTTCTGGAAATTTTAAATTGGAATTAGGGTGAGTGTAACATTCTGAAGGAGACTGTTCTGGTCAGATAATGAAGTTATTGTTTCTGACTGAGATATTTATCAAGTGGGCAAATCTGCAGCAGTTCTTTGAATTCACTCTGTGTAATGATTTTCATTCAGATTTCTGGGAAAAAAATGCTCAGAGCAGTTCTTTAAATTCTGTAGACCTGATAAAGAGACAAAAAGCAAACACAAAACACTCATCTCTTGTTCTGATGCCCAATGCCATGTTGGTTTCCTCGTGGTCCAGGTGCCTGAAAGCTGGCTTGACGGTGGACACGGTGATCGTGGAGGCCTTCCTGGCCAGCCTCTCCAACCGGCTCTACATCTCCCAGGAGAGTGACAAGTATGTCCCATCCCCGAGGGGCAGCCAGTTGTTCTCCGCAGGCCTGTGGGGGAGCTGGCTGGTATTTCGTATGTCTGTGCTTCTTTCTTGCACAGCGTAGAGTCGTGCATATCAGGTCTGTCCCACGATTTAAGGTGAAACCCACCTTAGAATGTTGATCCTGGACCACTGTTTGGGAGCAGAGAAAGATCTGTGTCTTACTGCCTAGAGCCAGGGACTTTGTGTTTCTTCTGGTAATTAAGGATTCCAGGCTGCCACTGTCAGAACTGCTTCATCTGAAAGACTGTGGTAACCTTGAGGTCCAGGCTGTAGCTTCTGGGTTTCATTTCAGAGAGGACTGTTCCCAGGATGCTTCTGTTCCTCCCTCCCACAGGGACGCTCACTTGATTCCTGACCACACCATCCGTGCCTTGGGACACATTGCGGTGGCTCTGAGGGACACCCCAAAGGTCATGGAGCCAATTCTGCAGATCCTGCAACAGAAATTCTGCCAGCCCCCCTCCCCCCTTGACGTGCTCATCATCGACCAGCTGGGCTGCCTGGTTATCACCGGAAACGTAAGGCAGGACCTGCCGGGAAACCCACTACCCTCTGCAAGCTTTGTTACTTTGACTATCAGGAGTGCAAAAATAGGTTAAATTGACCCTGCAGATGAGTTAAATGCTCACAACCGTCTTGACATTGAACAGGGAGATTTTTTTTTTCCAAGTAAAAGAGAATAGTGTGATGGCTCTGTAAGTACTGGGAAAAGGAGGTTTAAACTCATTTCTTGCCGATGTTAGTAACATGTAGTAGGATTTAAGTTGAAACCATTTCCTTTTTAGCCTTTGAGGTTTGCTGAAAGCTTTACGAATTGTTGCCCTTCATTGTCTTTCAGGCCCTAATGGTCCATACGTTCCAGAAGCTTTTGCTCTGAATGATGGTAGAGGGGCCTTTTCCGTGTTCTAAGGAGGGGCTTTCATGGAGAAGTCGTGCCATGGTAACCGTGTCCCTCACTCTCTTTCAGCAATACATTTATCAGGAAGTCTGGAATCTCTTCCAACAGATCAGCGTGAAGGCCAGCTCTGTCGTGTACTCAGCCACTAAAGATTACAAGGATCATGGCTACAGGTAATTCTCTAGACCTCGTTGTCACTCTAGGTCATGACAGTTTTCAGCTCCCTTAAAAGTGTGAGGTTTGGGGATTTATCTTTTGAATAAACTTTTTTCCTACAAAAGAATTATGTGCTACAAATCAGCACATGCACAGGCGGGAGACGAAGACCCCCCATGTGACTGCCACTGGGAGCTGAGCATCTCAGTGTCATTACCTCAGACCCTCCCTGACTCTAGACAGGCTCAAAGTGTCCTCCCAGCTGACGGACTTTTTTGTATAACAGTGCGTCACACATGCCATTAACCTTCTTCCATGTGCCACCTTTAATGGCTGCAGAGTGTCCCATCATAGAGCAGCACCAAGATCTAACCAGTCCCTAGTTTGGAGGTTAAGTAGATTACCAGTTTCCCTGCTGGTAAGTGCTACATCGAACAATCTAATAGCTGTGTATCTGTGAGTGTCTGTGATGCTTTTCTCAGGACAGATTCAGAGAGGTGGGATTTGGAGGGTCAAAGGGAATGGGCATTTTACATCTACAAATGTTTGATATTTGTGTAAAGTCTGGCCAGTTTTCCTGGCAGACTAAGATATGCTTCCTTGCCTGTTCCTTGCCCTTACTGTGAATGCGTTGAGGGCAGGGGCATGTTTTTCCACATATGGAGGATCTTACAAGAGTTTGACAGATCAAGGGAAAAGAGGGACAGAGGAGTGGGGCAGGGAGGAAGAGATGTGCCCCATTTGTTGGCATTTCTTTTCTTTCCTTCCGACCTTTATGTGCAGGGCTCATTCTGAGATTCTTTCCAACTCACTTTAGTGGGTAGGAGTGTGCTTGTGTCACCTTTGAAAAAGCTCACTGTCTCTGTGCCTTCGTTTCTTCATCCGTCATCCTTCAAATGAACACCCCTCTCCAGTTGTGTGGGTAATTGAGATCATATACAGGAAAGCTCTTGATAAATGTAAGCTCTTGGTGTTGTCATTTCTTTGCCTTCTTACTGCCTCCACTGTGAGCCCAGGCTACTAGAACAGCCTGAGGACTGGTTTAGGGAGGCAGTAAGCTCCTTTCCTCTTCGTCCATCCATCCATCCATCCTGGTCTCTGTGAAGAAACTGACACACGGACCAGAACTCCTCTTTCCCTCATTGCTTCCTTGTCCTGAAGTGACTTGTGCACCTCCTTGGCCCTCACACCTTCCCTTTCTTGTCTTTGCTCCTGCTGTCTTCCTTCTGACCCTTGCCTCTGTCTTGCTGCTTATGCAGTCGTTGGCCTTCTCCACGCCTACCAGTTCTTCAACTTCCGACTCCACTTCACTCTTCCATAAAGCCTTTTGTCTGCTTCCAGAAGTGGTTTGTCCTCTTCCTCACCAGGGGAAGCTTTTACTGCCGTTCATTTGCTCTTACCTCCCAGGATTTCACGTGTCTTGTGAAGGACGTGCTTTTTGCTGGGAGATTTCTAGGGGCCAAATGATGTGCTCAGTGCTTCACATGGAGTGTTTCATTTGTCCTACACCCTGTGAGGAGGGAATTATATTATTCTTGTTTTATTCAGGAGGAAACAGGCTCCAAGATGAGCCGCTCTCCTGAGGTTATGCAGCATAGAAGTGGCAAGCTCTGGCTGCCCCCAGCACCCGCAGAAGCCTGACCAGCCTTGCTGGTTTGCTGTGTCTGTCTGGGGGGGCATTGTCCACTTTGTATCCAGGGTTTACCCGGGGCCAGCACTGTCCTGATTCAGGTTGTCCCAGGGCCACTGAGTGCTTCCTGAGTGTCTGATGTGAGTTAATACTAACATCAGCCTCGTGGTGGAGGCAGTATGGGGAAGAAGCTGATCATCAGAGGAAAGTTTTATGGGCAGAAATAGTGAATTAAAGCTATCTATAATTTGAGAGGAAAACAGGGTCCAGCCAGGAATTTGGCTACGTAGTAGGCTTTCAACACTCAAAGAGAAGTGTCCTAAGATCTTCCCAAGTTCCGTAAGTGTAATGATTCCTGGAACCTAAACAGTTCCCTGAGGTCCTTAATGCATGTCAGGAGAGTTTAAAGCCATTTCTATAGCAGCTAACTGTCCTTTAGCGGCTGGTGTTCACAGAGATGTTCATCCCCTCTGGAGGGCTCCTTCGTTCACAGGCACTGAGGGGTATGGTGAGGCAGGAGTCAATCAGCTTCACCCTTGCAATCCGGGCCCCAGGTTGTGGCAGCTGTCATTTCTCTCCCCACCAGGCACTGCTCCCTGGCGGTGATCAATGCCCTGGCCAACATCGCAGCAAACATCCAGGATGAGCACCTCGTGGACGAGCTGCTCATGAACCTGCTGGAGCTGTTTGTGCAGCTGGGGCTGGAGGGAAAGCGGGCCAGCGAGCGGGCCAGCGAGAAGGGACCCGCCCTGAAGGTAGGGAGGGAAGGAGGGCGGTCACCCTGGGGCATCTGGTAAACAGCAAGAACAAAGGTTCTTTCTCAGGGGTGCTGGCAGGGGTTCGGAGAGGGTGGCTTTCTTGTAGGCTTTCTTATAGGACCATGTCTGGCTTGTGGTAGCTACCTCCCCTGACCCAGGGTGGTAAGTGACAGCAGCCTAGTGTGGATTCCCCCAGACCCCTCCCTTCCTTCTCTCTGCCATCATGAAGCTAGGGGGCGGAGGCTTTCATCAGTGACTTCATGAGAAGGGCCAGATCTGACCTAATCTGGGCCATCCAGGGAGATAGGTCCATGGGGACAGACAAAATGACAGGTCTCGAGCTCCCAAAGAGACAGACTGGGGAGGCTGAGGCAGGTTAAGCCCCCTACGCCATCATTTCCCCTTTGACATGTCATGTTGGTGCCAGTCTCTCTACCAGAGTCTCCAGCTTCATCTTCCTTTGTCTTTTCCTCCCACCTCCCCTCCCCAGACAGTTACTGTTTACCTACTATGTGCCTAGTCAGGGGTCAGCCCACCTTCTGTGTAAAGGGCCAGATTATACTTGTTTTAGGCTCTGTGGGCCACAGAGTCTCTGTTGCAACTACTCAGCTCTGTCCTGGTAGCACAAAGGCAGTTAAAGAATGGGTGGGTGTGCCCCCATAAAACTTTCCAAGAGCAGGTGGTGGGGCAGATTTGGCCACAGCCACAGTTTCTTGGCCCTTGTTCTTGGTGCTGGGGTTACGGAAGTGAACATGCAGACAAGGGGCCTGCTCCTCCACATAGCAAAACCGTAACAGGGCAGTGTGGAGAGGAGCGGTTTAGATCAGACTGTGTGAAGACCTGAGGAGGTGACAGCTAAGTTGAGAACTGAGTGAAAAGGAGTCCTCTGTGTGAAAATCTGGGCTAAGGGGGAGTAGCTGGTGTGAAAAGGGGTTCTAAGAGCCTTCGCTCTAATTCAGCCTTGCTCTGCTCGACCTGTCGACAGTGATATGGGTGATTTCTGAAGTCTCCTGGGATGGTGCACAGCTAGGCCATCCTGATACACAAGAGACAGAGTCATCTCTTGGGTCCTGTGGGGCCCTGGGCGTCAGGAAGAGAGGGCTGCTCAGAGATGCAGGGAGGCACTCGGCAGCTGAGAAAGCAGAGGCTGTGAGGTGTCTGAGGGGTGTTTCAGGAGTCGTTCTCCTGGCCTCCCCAGGAAATTGTATCTCAGGGCTCAGAAGGACGCCCCCGGGCCCAAGGGCTGCTCCCCTCTGTGTGCTTTCGCTACAAGTTTACATTCCCAAGACTCAGGGTATAATGCTTCATTCACGGGCTGGGGGTGTGGATTGTGGCCCGACAGTGCAGGGATCCCTTTTTTATCTTCCAGGTGCAGAGCTGTGAATCCTGTTCTTTGCAGAATAGTTCCTTATTTGGGATCATGCAGGGGACTAGCCCAGTGTTTACTCTGTGCTTTCCCCATAAGATGGGGCCTTAGGGAATAAGGGGGGCTTGCAGGATCGGTGAGAGGGGGTTGGCCAACATGTGCCCCGTTGAAGACAAAGAGCTATGATTATAGATTAACTGACAATTCTTGGGACACCTGGGTGGCTCAGTCAGTTAAGCATCTGCCTTCAGCTCGGGTCATGATCCCAGGGTCCTGGGATCGAGTCCCCCATCGGGCTCCTTGCTCAGTGGGGAGCCTGCTTCTCCCTCTGCCTGTCGCTCCTCCTGCTTGTGAGCCTACTCTCTCTCAAATAAATAAATAAAATCTTAAAAAAGAGAGAAAGAAAGGACAATTCTTCCCAGTCATCGCATATCTTGGAGGCCCTTAGTTTCCAGAGAGGAGGAGGCAGGGCTTGAGATTCTGCCCTCACTGCTGAGAGCAGCCTTGGGCTTTGCAAGCTACTCAAACCCTGTTTTCTCCCCCAAAGATTTAGTTATTGCACATGAAACGCTTGGAACTGCCTGGCACACAGTGGGTGCTCAATGTGCTTAGCTGCTACTGTTAATATAAAAATAAATTGAATGTGCTTAGGTGAGTGCTTCCAGAACTTAGGCTCATCAGTGTGTACTGTAGTTAATAGCCTTATTTGTGTGTCCAACCAGGGAACCTACCTTTTAATAGTTATTTTTTATGTAACCCCCCCAATTTTCCATAACTTGAAAAGAATATATGTTTATCGTAGAAGAGATGCAGAAGCCAATAATAAAGTATAAAAAGCACCATAATCCCTCTACTCAGATATACTCATCATTGACATTTTTAAAAAAGATTTTATTTATTTATTTGAGAGAGAGAGCACGATTTGGGGAGGGTTGGGGAGAGGGGGAGGGAGGAGCAAGCTTCCCGCTGAGCAGGGAGCCCAATGCGGGGCTCGATCCCAGGACTCTGGGATCATGACCTGAGCCAAAGGCAAGTGCTCATCATCATTGACATTTTGATAGACTTCCTCCTAGATTTTTTTATGGAAATATATTTATTTTACATAATTGGAATAATATCATCACATACTCTGAAATCCTGATTTTTTTTTCAGTTTAAAATTTGCTGTGGGCACTTTCCAAAGTGACTAAGTATTTTTCAGAAAATTGTCTTTTTAACACCTGTGTGGTATTTAATTTTACAGAGGTACCATGATTTATGTAATCATTCTGTTTGACGTGTTTTCATTTTTTTGCTATTAAAATGATGTTGGAGGGGCACCTGGGTGCCTTAGTCATTTAGGCATCTGACTCTTAATCTCAGCTCAGGTCTTGATCTCAGGGTCATGAGTTCAAGCCTCGAGTTGGGCTTCACACTGGGTGTGAAGGCTACTTTAAAAAAAAATGATGTTGGATGAGCCTGTTTATATATCACTGTCTATGTATCTCATTATTTCTCTGAAATTAACACTATGTCTTTTTTTAATGAAAGAAACACATGCTTTCATTGACTCAATTCTTTTATTTTCTAGGCGTCTAGCAGCGCAGGGAACTTGGGTGTACTCATTCCTGTAATTGCTGTGGTGAGTATTCATTAACTGAGTGCTTTCAGACTTCAGATACTGTGCTCATATTTTCAGTGTTGGCTAGTGGTGCACAGCAAATTCTTTAGCAAAATACTGTTTGGAGGCCCAGTGATTCTGTATGTGTGGCTGTGTTTCTGCCACCACCAGCTGTTTTGTGACTGTCCCACTGGTACGTGCCTGCTGTGGCCACACCCCTCACTCCCTTTCTACGTGCTCTGCCTGAACCTCCTCGCTAACTGACCAGGAAACCCACTTTGGTTCTCTCTTGTGTGGCTCCCAGATCTGAGGTGTGGCTCCAGGTTCATCCTGTGTCTGATGCCCTGCTCTGGTGCCTCTGACTAATGGTGGGCAGGCTCTGCTTCCATCCTCTTCCTGGTCCCTTCCTGGGAGATGAGGCCTGGGGCCTCTGCATGGCGCTTGGTACTTGGAGCTGCAGCCCTCAGTGCCCTCTGGAGGGCGTTGTTGGCACAGGGGGCTGGTTATGCTTTGGAACACAGCCCCGCCCACCATCACGGTGGCAGCTCACGGGCTAGGCCCCATCCCCTGTCGTAGCACTCTTCTTCTTGTCCGGTCTCAGCCTGCAGCCTTTTCTTCCCAAATGACCTTTGTAGAAATTGTTTTCCCCTTTCTCAGTTGTTCCCAGCTGCCACTCCTAAGCCACGGCCCCAGGTTCTAATATTTGTTTTCATCCGTGATTCTCTAACTTCCACTAAACCTACCTTCTGGTTAAGCCCTCCTTCTGCCTTCCAGTCCTTCCCACTTTTCCCCACCCCCAATAGTTGAGTCTTTTTTTTTTTTTTTAAGATTTTATTTATTTATTTGACAGAGAGAGACAGCCAATGAGAGAGGGAACACAAGCAGGGAGAGTGGGAGAGGAAGAAGCAGGCTCCCAGCGGAGGAGCCTGATGTGGGGCTCGATCCCAGAACGCTGGGATCCCAGACGCTTAACGACTGCACCACCCAGGCGCCCCAATAGTTCGAGTCTTAAGCACTCACACGCGTGTCCCTTCACATGGAACACCAGAGGGGTTGGCTTCTGAACTGCCAGGGTGACCCAGGGTTGTAGAGGTCAGGCAGGTGGATGGAGAGGTACCTCTCCTGATCTCAGTTTCTGTTCTTACTGCAGTCTGAATGTTCATCATTCAGAATCTGGGGACTTCAGGGGTCTGATTTTAGCTGGCCAAGGTGGGTGAAAAGTGGGAACTGACTGGTTTATTATCATTTGCCTTTAAGATGTCACAGCTTGCACTTCGTGGAGCATTCTGCTTCCATTCACCTTCCTTCGGCTTGTCCTTTTCTTTCCTGCCTCCCTCGCCCTGTAAGTGGCTGATTCTGGAGCAGGAGCCGAGATGCTTGTTCCCCGTTGCATCTGTGTCGGGACAGTCTCCTTTGCCTAAGTGTGCTTGAGGGGTTGGGGGGGTGGGCAGGCTGCAAGTTTGCCTGCACCTGTAGCTGCCTCCCTGTACTCATGGCTTTTCCCTCTCCCCTGGGGACCTTACTACCTGCGCACCTGCGATCAGGTGCCTCCCGCAGGCTCTGAGGATTTGAGAATGGCCAGGACTCTCTGCTGCAGTATTTTTCATCACCGCCTCCATTGGTTTTTAAAAACATAAACTTTTTCACTGTATACTTAGTATTGATTAGTGTACAATTGTGTTTTAGAAGTACTATTGTACAGAGATCCTTTGTTTGGCCTGGAGGGAAAGGTGAGGGTCATAAAGTTCATAGCACTCTCTCAGCCTGTTGGAGGGGAGAAGGGCAGGTAGCAGGCTCCGTGAGAGAGCAGGTTTTGGCAGCCAGGGAGGATGTTTGGGGTGACACTTGAATCCGTGATTTCTAGTGAGTTTGAACACCAGAATTCTCTGACCCATGTGCATGTGAGCTTTCAAGCATGTATAGCTGTTGTTATTTAGAGTTTAGTAACTGCATAGAAGAAATTCTAGGGGGCGCTTTGCACTTTCCAGGAGTAGTAACCAATGAGGTTGGTTGGGAACACATAGGTGTTCAGGTCACAAGGGCCAGGGTTGGACCTGTGCGTGGGATCCTGCGTGAGTGTCACAGCCTCTCTATGCCTGCTCTGCCCACAGAGCTTCTCGAAAAGATGAAGATGACCCTCTGAAGTGCCCAGCTGGGTCATTGCAGGCGTGACTGTTAGCAATGATAGGCAAGCACACACTCACTTAAAATACTTTGTTTACGCCGCTGCAGTGACCTTTTACATGAATAGAATAAGTATTGTAGTCTTAACAAAAGTTAATGGTTATATTATGGGGGAGGAAACAAATATTTGATTCTGTTGCTCAACAAAGCACAAAGATCATGGGATCTTACATTTGCTTTCTGGTTTGCCCCTTGGACCCTCTAGGAGAAACTAGTTTCCAAAGCTTTTTTTTTTTTTTTTTTTAATGTTTTATCTTTATTTTCTTTCTTTCCTTTCTTTTGAAAGAAAATACTCTGTTTTGGATCTTTTGATGACAGAGTGTCTCCAGGTACTTTGTTCAGTGGAAGTGCCTGTGGGTTTGGGGCAGGAAGCCTGGGTGTCCATCCAAATACAGCTTATCAGTGATTTATCGGTGACCTTAGGAGCCTGAAGGGAGTCACTGGAGACTGGGTCATATGATCTCTGAGACTCCTTCAGAGCTTAGGTTTGGTGATCTTTGACCTGCAACTTTGTAGAATAGTATTTCTTTAGAAATATCACTGATTAAATTGCTTCTCTTAGTGTCTAGCCCATTAGTTAATCAAGCACCTTGAAAGGTATCTAATGCTTAGAGTCCTGTGTGTTCCACTGTTGTAAAGTAATGATTTGATAAGCTGTGCCTCCTGCTCAGAAAACAATTGTGCATTTCACTTAGATCTAATTTACCTGTACCACCAGTAATTTTTGTGGCCTTGGACAGGTTACTTATTCTCTCAGTGCCTATAAAGTTAGGTTTGTGGACTAACAGGTTTTAGGTCATAGACTCCTTTAAAAGCCTTGCCCTCTCCTTCCATAGAAATGCATCTCTTCACAAGGTTTTCCATTTATTCTCAGGAAGTTGAGTGGGAGAAACCCACCCAGGGCTCCCCATTTAGGAACCCCTGGGCTGGATACTCTCTCAAAGATAGTAACAGGAAGCCCTTACCTAGTTTTTCCTAAGCACTGAGCACTGATATAAACCCCTTCCAGTCATTAACTCACTTAATCCTTACAACAACCCTGCAAGGTAGGCGCTGTTATTATCCCTATTTTATAGGTGGAGAAACTGAGGCACAGAACTTGCCTCAGAGTCCCACAGCTACTAAATGTCAGAGCCAGGGTTGGGACCCAGCAGCCTGGCTCAGGGTCTGTGCTCTGAAACGTGATCAGCTAGTTCCTGAAAGACGGGATCTGAGTGCATTCTGAGTGGATGTAGTTGAACAAAAAGCATGGAGGCTGGAGGGCCTTGGCCTGGGTCACAGAGGAGCCTGGGCTGGCTCCAGCACAGGTGCGGCGGGCCATATTGGAAGGGAGATGGTCACCATTTGGGTAGGGAACAGACGTGGCAAAGGGCTCCAGGCGGAGTTTTTGAGAGAGCCACATTTAGGAATGGGAGGAACACGAGGAACCAGCAGCAGGACAACAAAAGCAGGACAAGGACCAGGAAAGGACAGTGTGGAAATACGTTGGAGAAGGAGTTCAAGGAGTGGGGTGTCAGCCAGCTCAGGGCTCCCCGAGAGGTCAGGAGGCATGATAGGCAAAGACATAGCCTCTACCCTGCACTGCCAGTAGATACAGGAGGTGGAGGCCCTGGCGCAGGAGGTTGGGAAGGAAGCAGGCGGAGAGGTGTGTTAGCAACTAACAGCAGGGCCTGGGGCAGGTCATGTCTCCTCTAAGATGTCAACTGTTTCTTCAGCTGCCAAAAGGAGGTGATAACTGTGAGAACCTCCTAGCGGTGGTGTGAGGACTCAGTGATAACCCGCGGGCAACGCTATCACAGCGCCCCCTACAGTGGGGAGCATGAGGTACTCCCCTTTTGCTGCCACCATGACTAGTATTGGTCTCACTGAGTCTGAAGCCCTCTGTGACAAGACTCTGTGGGTGACTCTGGAGTCAAGCCAGCCTGTGCTCAAACGCTGCTCTTCCCCCTCTGCAGAGAAGAGAAGAGAAAGCCTCTCTTGCAGGGCTCTGGGGCTCATAGTTAGACAGCTGCACACAACAGCATTTGTGATGCTCTCCCCATCACTGCCCAGAGTCCCCAGCACTGCAGAGGCACCAGCACCCTTCAATTCTGAGCAGCCCTTTTGGATTCCACTCGTCTTACCCAAGTAGTGAAACATTCAGACATCTGAATGTCACCTGCTTTCTCAAACCAGACCCACTATGAAAGCTTGTCTGAGGGTCTCCCTGTGTCCAGGGATGAAAGCCAAAGCATGTGCCCCACATAAAGACTGGCATTTCAGGAATTTCCACGAAGCCCCATCCAAAGCATCTTTGCCGCCAGGATTTAGCAACACTCACCACGTCCTGATCCCGAGGAATATGCCTGCTGTGTAGCACATGGGTCACCATGAAGAACTCAAGTTGCTTTTTGTCAACCTCTGTCATTCCTGGGGATGTCAGCTATTTTGAATTTGGCTTTTCTTAGTTACTTGAGCCTCAAAAAATAGAGAATTATAACAGACACACAGTAAAAGTGGTGATATTTATTTATCTCTAAGGTGGAAGGCATGGCCATGTGTACACACTGTCCTCTGAGCCGCAGTGAGGTGACAGCAGAAGTATAGATGACAATTAGCATCAATTCAGAAGGCTAGGCCTTGAGAGAATTAAGCCCTAACATCCAGGGCACCCCTTCAACGTCATGAGATTGCTTCTGTCCTGGGCACCATCCTTGGGAGAGGTGAGAAATTAGTCTCGCAGCTCATTTCTGTGTTCTGTGTTCAGATGACGAGCGCTGGTAATTTGAGTTAATAGAGCCAAAAGTTCAAGGACAGGAACTGCAGGGAAGGAGGTGCACAGGTAAGCCCTCTATAGGTTTGCACGGAGGAGGCGGGAGTAAGCCAGTCCCGTATGTTGCTGACACCCTCTAGGTAAGAGCTGACATATGACAGGTACATTAACTTCTATGAACTGCTGGCATTGTTCACTGTGCTGAACGGATTCCAGTGAGCTTCTCAGTCATTTGTACATGTCTTCTATCCTGTGGGCCTTGATTTCAGAATGGTAGCATAAACCAAGAAAGCCATGATGCCAAAACATCTCCATTCTCATTGTTAGAATGGAACCAGAATTACAGAATGCCCCCAAAACACTTGAAATGCCCAGACCTCCACCTTTAAGACTTGGTGGGGTTGGCAACTCTCCCCATGAAGAGCAGGCAGCTGGTGCGGTGCTCATAGATGAGGAAGAGGAAGGGGCGGTCGACAGTGAAACGGACTTGGGTGGTCAGCGGCATGAACCCCACTGTGGTCACGGCGGCAGCCTGGGTGCCCTCCTCGTTCACCGTGATGGTTCCTTGGTGCTTGAACTATTTCGAAATGGAAAGGAAAGGTGTCAGATCCTGTCAGTGGACACACAGAGTGATAGACGATATAGTGGAGTCTCCTCTCATTCAGGGTGGAAACACCACATATGAGGCACAAACCACCAGTGGCCAGAATGACCCTTGAAAGTCTCTCTCACCTCCCGCCAGGTGCAGTAATTGTGCTCAGAGGCTATGTCATATAAACAATACGTATCTCTAAACACCAACATCACAGTCACTTATGATGGTGGTCATAGTATGAGTGGTCTGCCAGTAGGATGGCAGCTGCAGGCCCCATCTCCTTTGCATACTGTAGGTGCACTGCCAGAAGCGGGGGGGCCTGGATCTGCGTGGTTTCTTTGGACTGATATTCTCTCTTTTTTTGTGGAGTGTCTATTGTGTCAAGTTCAGCATGCAGGTCATGCACTTTCTTTGCATGTATTTAACAGCTGGGTGTAGCTGTTTCACGGATTGGGGCACGCACCTCCTCTCTTTCTGCAGTCAGCAAGAATGAGGCTCACTCCCACGCTGCTTCCTAAAACAGATTACCCTGCCCACTCAGTGTCTGGCAGACCCAGCACTGTTGACCTATGAGGTCAGGCCAGGCAGGAGGGAGGCTTTGCTGGGGGAAGATCCTAGGGACAGGTGTGGAGGGTGGACGAGGGGAGAGCTTACCAGGTCGATGGTGATCCTGTGGTCTGAGATTCCTGTCATATTGCTGTCTTTGTCAAACAGTGCTGTGACCCCCATTGACTTCAGGGCCTCCACCAGGTTATAGTTTTTCTCTAGCTTGAATTTTGGCAGAAGCACTTCTCGAGTTCTGGGCAGAGAGGAAAAGGGGGCCCAGTTTTATTGAACCAGGAGTTCCAAAAGAGTCCTGTTTTTCCCTCAAATGTCCACAACCTCCTTTCCCCCACCAGGTTGCTTTTACCACAGACTGGATGCAGCACTTCTTGAAACTCATATCCCAGTACTGTCAGTTGAGTTTCTGGGAAAGACCATCCATTATGGTTCCAGTTCCTTAAAATGGAGGCATGGTTAGCGCTATGCAGTCATTTCCTCCATACTGTGGGGCTCACGTCCCGCCTTCCAGGTCAGAACTATTACTGGTTTATGGTTTGAGAGTATCTAAAATAATGCTCTTGTTTGGGTCCTTGATTTCAGGCATTTCTTATTTTGTTAAATAAGCAGTTGAATATCTGATCAGTGTACAGAAAAAAGAACCCTTCACGTGCCAGAAAGTTCTCTGTCCTTGTCTCAACACATTCAGTCCTTATGGATAAACAACAACTACAGTGCCCATGGGGCCAAGTCCAGCACACAAAGGGGATAAAGAGACATCAGACGCAGTCCCCCTTCTCAAGAGTTTGCTTTCCTTTGGCAAGCCAGAACTCACGTGTGTGAAGCAGCAAAATGGTAAAGGTGGTATGGTAATGTCCGAACAGCCAGGACAGATCTAACCACTGGAGCCATCCAGCAGGGGTGAGGAGGAGGGGTATTCCTGTGGCCTACAAGGCTGCCCACAGCTTGAGAGATGGCATGAGCAAAGCCTGGAGGGAGCCTGAGCTGTGGTCTGGCTGGCATGCAAAGGGGCATCGGGCCGGAGGGGAGGAAAGAGGAGGAGGGGGCGGAACAGGTCAGACCAGGGACTGTGTCTGTGGGCCTGACCAAGAAGCTGGGCTGCATCCCATGGGCAGGTGGCCCATAGAGAGCTTCTAAGAAGAGGAGCCAGAGCCAGAGGGTATCTTGGGAATGCTATTTGGAGGCCAGTGCCACGTGGCTTGAGGAATGGAGGGACAGGCTGGTTAGGCCTTCCTGGCTCAGGGTGGAAGGTCATGGGCAGTGAGGTTAGGAAGGAGGTGGGTACGGAGGGGACGTTTCTAAGGAAAAATTCACAGGGCCTGATGACTCATTGGCTCCCCAGGCGAATACCTTCCTCTATGAGCCCTCTTCTGGGTTTGTTGCATTTCTTTGCATTCTTGTCCCAAAAGGAGACCTGAACCAGATTCACATCTTAATATGGGCCTAGGCAGTATTCAGTGAAACAGAAATGTGACTTCTCTATTCTTTCTGTCATGTTCTGCTAATAATCATAACTACTTAAAACCTGTAGTTTTGACTCTGGAGTAATAAATAATGAGAGAGGAAAATCATGAACAGCATGTCCTTAATAGGTTATGAGGATTAGATCATTTCCTGCACAGGGAAGGGAGAGCTTATCACAGGCACCAGGCACTGTGATGGGTGCTCAGTATCACTTTTCTAGGTATTTCTCTCTGTGACCCTGGGAAGTCATAGAGTCATGCTGCTTTTACGGATGACAAAGCCAGGGCTCAAAGCCACAGAGCAAGTAGGTGGCAGGGCTGGTTTGTTTCCGAGCTGGCTCTAAGTCACCTGCCCCTCATGTCTGAAACTGTTCATATGGCGGGGTGGCGGGGGCAGATGTGTTTCTCACAGATGCTGTCTGATTGCTTCTTACTGAGCAGGAAATTTGGGCTAAATTAACAAGAGTGGCCCAGGATGGCAATTCTTGGATTTTTATGCACACGTCTCCCTTCTTCTTAAAATGACCAAAATTCCCAGTATTTCTGGTCTCTTCCAGCTTCCCAGAGATCAAAAGAGCAAACATTCAATCTAAAGTACCTGTTTGTCATGCTTTTCTGCCATCTCTCCACCACCTGGGGCGTCAGCTGTGTCTCGAGGGTCTTCATCCCTGACAGCTTGTGCGGGACCACAATTAGCATGCTGATGCCCCCCACATACTCCAGCCGCAGGACATCGCAGTCCAGCTCCTGGTCATTTGCTGCCAGAAAGTTCCCCTTGGTCTGCATCATGGAAACTTTGACCACCTCTCGCTCATTCAGCCGGAAGTTGTGGTTGTGTGTCATTTCTACTGGGAATTTATTTACCCAGGATCCTGTAAAGTCAACAAGAACAGGGCTTTTATTAAAATATTATTTTAAAGCTGTGGTCCACACATGTGAATGTGCATCAGAAACACCTGGAGGGCTTGTTCTGACTGCAGGGCCCACTCCCAGAGTCTCTGGTTCTGTAGGTTTAATTTGAACCAAGAACTTGCATTTCTAACAAGTTCCCAGGTGGTACTAATGCTCCTGGTCCGGAGACTACACTTTGAGGACCGCTGTTCTAAATGATCCCAAGGTCAGAATGCTGACATACTGGTAGGAAGTGTGATAGTGGTAGAGAAGTTGGAAAGACTGGAATGAATTCTGGTTGTTTTTTTTTTTTTTAAAGATTTTATTTATTTATGTGACAGAGAGACAGCCAGCAAGAGAGGGAACACAGCAGGGGGAGTGGGAAAGGAAGAAGCAGGCTCATAGCGGAGGAGCCCGATGTGGGACTCGATCCCGGCACGCCGGGATCACGCCCTGAGCCGAAGGCAGACGCTTTAACGACTGCGCTACCCAGGCGCCCCTGAATTCTGGTTTAGATGTGGGCACTAACTAGTTGTTTGACTCTAGCAAGATGCCCGACGTGCCTGGACCTCTACCTGTTGACCTGTAAATGAGTAGCTTTTTGCTCGTGGCAGCTCTGTTTCGATGGCTTTCATCCCTTCCACTCTGCGATTCTATAGGGACTAGCAGGATTCACTGGTGATGCCATCAGATATCCATGTCAGGTTTGGCTGTGATGTTTTGTGTCCAGGAGTAAGTACATGTCTGTTTTAGCTCAAAGATGCTAGTAACTATAATGATGGCCACTGGCTGACAACTGAGAACTGGCAGTGTGCCAGGCATTCCTCCAAGCATCTTTCCTGTATCCTTCATTTCCTCCTCCTAGCAACCATATGAGATGCGTGCTTTGTATTATAAGACTTGTTTTATAGATGAGGAAACAGAGGCACAAAGAAGCAAAGTAACTTGGTCAGGGTGTCCAGCTGGTAGGCAGAGCCACTGGGCTGAGATCGGCCTCTGCCCCGGGCTTCTCAGCCTCAGCACGGTTGACATCTGGGTAGTTCTCTGTTGTGGGGGCTGTCCTGTGCATTGTAAGGTGTTTAGCAGCATCCCTGGCCTTTACCCCCGAGATGCTGGGGTGCTTCCCCCTCCCCCCAGGTTGTACGAGCACAGATGTACACCGCTTCTGCTGCGGCTGTCACGTGTCACCTGGGTTTCTTTCTTTCTGACTTCCTCCTGAGACCCAACCTCTGTTTTTATTGCACTTTACAAGGCGGTTATAATATTTGTAATTAAAAATCACATTAGTGGGGCGCCTGGGTGGCTCAGTTGGTTAAGTGCCTGCCTTCGGCTCAGGTCATGATCCCAGGGTCCTGGGATCAAGTCCTGTGTTGTCGGCTCCCTGCTCAGTGGGGAGCCTTCCTCTCCCTCTCCCTCTCCTTGCTGCTCCCCCTGCTTGTGCTTGCTTGCTCAATCTCTCTGTCAAATAAATAAATAAAATCTTTTTTAAAAAATCAAATTAGTAACAGATTTAGGAGCTAGTGATTAAAATTATACTTCTAGACCTTCCTCTCTTTTGATTAGCATCCATGATTAAAAAAAAAAAGCATCCATGAAAGATTGGGTGGTACTGGCATTTCATCCCTCTGATTCCAATGTTAAATTAAGTGACCATCCAACACGAGGGGAAAGGGACACATTTTAACCCCTTGGCGTGACCCTGGCTACTATGTGCTGGAGGTTATAAACCGACTGTCCTAGTCATTCTGCAGTCCTTGCCGGCGGGAGTGGCCTGCTGCTGTGTCTCTCTGCCTGCTCCTGATCACTCGGCCAGCCTCATGCAGAGGCGCTGGTGTCGGGGCGCCCCGCAGACCGGCAGAACTGAGGGCTTTGGTGCTGCCCGGGTAACTTACACTGGCTGTTCTAAAGCTGTTCCTAAACATGGGTTAGTTGCTTATAGAAGCAGAATAAACGTCACTAGCAATATCATACCTACTTCACATATTATATGACACTGGCATCTGCCGTTTTACTCCTCAAGTTCGTTGAGCTCTTATCACATGCCACATACCAGGCTAGCACTGCATCTCTGTCTCTGTAGTGCTGCACACAGCCCTGTCAGAGTGGGTGTTACCAGCATCTCTGTGATAAAGGTGAGGAAACTGAGTCACAGAGACATTGAATGACCTGCCTGAGGCCACATGAATAAGAAGTGGGGAGGCCAGGACTTAAACTCCAGTTTGCTCACTTCCACGTACTTATAACCAGTAATACAGAGTATATGTGTGTGAGGTGCCTGGGTGGCTCAGTCGGTTGAGTGCCCAACTCTTGATTTCAGCTTAGGTCATGATCTCAGGGTGGTGAGATCGAGCCCCGCTTCAGGCTCCATGCTGGGTGCAGAGCCTGCTTGTGATTCTTTCTCTCCCTCCCCCTTTCCCCCCCTGCTTACATTCACACACTCTGTCTCTTAAAAAAATATATATCTGTGTGTGTGTGTGTGTGTGTGTGTGTGTGTATAGTGTGTGTGTGTCTGTCACAAGCCTGTTAGCGCCTCAGCCTTTGATCACTCACTACAAGGACAGCAGTGTGCCTAGAATTTGAGAGGGAAACCCAGGGGTCTGGCTCAGCCTCCATGCCCCTCCTGCAGTCTTGGCTCCTTCATCCCTACTTTGCCCGTCTAGCAGAATGCCTGCCTGGCACAGCTACTGGTAGGCCTCGGCCCTCCCTCGGCAGCCCTGCCACCCCAGAGCGGCAGCCAAGAGAGGGCCCCTGTCCTTCACCTCTCTGGGCTGCTGTAACCAGTGCTAGAGCTCACTAGCGAGGAAGCATAGCCTCCCAGGCCTTGGAGACTGACTCTAGCTGGTGCCTTCCAGGTTTTGGTGGCAGAAGAGAGTGGTTGTGTGTCACCATGAGTCACTGAGATGTGAACCCATTCCTAGTGTCTGCCCTTTGGCTCTCTAGGCTTGTAGAATGAGGTAGAGGTTTCTTCCAGTTCAAGTTCCAGTGAGGGCGCTGTGAACGAGGTCTGGATTTTACAAGTCAATTGCCCGTTTACTTCCAGGATCCCAGGGGTCCTATGTGTATATAGTGGTGTGGGGGTGGGGAATGTCCTCCTTTCTTGTCTGGCCCAGAATAGTTGGTCTGGAAATAATAGTTTATTTCCCAACCCCCACCTGCCCATTAGTGCACAAGTGTCCCAAGAAGGAGTTGCAGGTATTAATGTAAGTCAAGCTGAACAGTTTTCAGACACCTGTCTTCAGCCTCTTGTCCATATTCCTGCTTACTGATAATTGGGAAAGGAGATGAAAAAAACTCAAATCCAACATGGCCAAATACTAAAAAGGTTTTTCATTTTTTCTTCCAATTTAACAAAGCACTAGAGATGGCCTGCCTGGTGCAACCTTGGCTCTGCGCCTTACTGGCTGTGTGCCCTGGGAGTATCACTTTACTTCTCTGTGCCTTGGTGGCTCTGTCTGTAAAATGGGATGCTAATAACAAGGTTGTGATGAAGTTTCAGTGAGCATAAACTAGAGTCAGTGCTCAGTGTCAGCTGCTACCATCTCCTCATCCTGATCTTCCCTGTGAGTTGACCTTGTGTGTTGGTTTCCTGGATAAATTGAGCTAGAGGATACAGTTCTTAACGTTCAGCCCATCTGCACACTAAAAGAGTATGTCACGAGTTTGTTTTGAGAAACTTAAAGCTATTTCTTACCTTTAAAGTAGATGCAGTTTAGAATCATCATCTGAGTAGCTGGGTCTATATTCTCCAGAGCATCTTTTATGAGACCCTTGGTGATCTTCAGAATGTAGTTATTGGTTTTCGCTATGAAGGCAGGGTCTGAGAAGTCAGCCGCCTGGGCCTCTGCAAAGTAGTACTCTCTTACTTTTCTTTTGAAGTCATCCAGGATCGGGAATTGCTTCTGGACGTAAAGATCATTGACTGACCGCAGTGTGTACCCAAAATTCCTCCGGAAGAGGCGATGAGTCAGCTTACGGAAGAGATTGTGAATGGTCATGATCTCATACTTGCTGCTGGCGTTGACAAAGTCTTTGAAATGCAAAATCGAGTGCACTTGTTCATAGGTCTCCCCCTGCAGGCCGAAGGAAATCATACCCATGGCCGTGGAAATGCCCACTGGGGCTATGAAGATGTTGTCTGAAGAGCGGGCCTGCTCCTTCAGCACTCGGTAAAGGTTGAAAGCGAACTTGGCATTGAGGATGTTGAGACGCTGGATCCGGCTCTTGCCTTGGAAGAGCTGGAGGATGTTCCCAGCACCGGACTCTGAATCGGTTGGCGAAACCGCATCGATAATGTCAATATAGTCATCATCGTCGCTGAATATCTTCTCGAGGTCCAGATAGTCCTCATCCTCCTCCCCCTCTGTGATCCAGTCGTTGGTGACTGTGTTTTCCTTGTGGAAGTCGGCAGGGAGAAGGGGCATGGTCAGGTTTTTGCTACTTAACTGCCCCCATTGGGGGTCTGCAGATGGAGAATCTTCCCCTCCTTTCTCAAGCTGACTGGCCAGGCTGTTGCTCCCACACATGGACATTAGGATGAGAGAAATGATGAGGGGCTGGAACAGGCGTTTCATTTTGGCGGAGCTAAAGCTGGGAGAGAAAACCAGCGACAGGGTGAATGGTGGCCTAGCAGACTGGCCACCGCAGTGCTCAGAGGGAAAGCCCATGGCTTTGACCCCGGAAGATGCCCTGCGAGTGTCAGTCCTTAACCATTTTAATATCGTACACCTTAAGAGAAGCTGGTGAAGATAAACAGATACCTAACATTTTGTGTGGCTTCAAAAACCTACCTGAAGGATCTGTGGGCCCCAACTTGAGAATCCCTTCTATAAAGTTTTACAAAACTGTGACCATGTAGATTCCTGTGGACTCAACGTTCCCAGGGAGTTTCTTTTTCATTCACTCACCAAACTTTGTCTTCTGTTTCCCAAACAACATATTAAGCACTGGAAACACAAAGGTGTCCCCCTCCAAGGGGCTCTGCCAGCCAGCCAGGGAACAGACGTGCAATAAAGCAGGGGCACTTTCATAAGGACACTACCAAACAGGGGTGCAGAGCTGGGGTGTGGCCCTGCCTCCTGTGGTAGGAGTGGGCTGCCAGGAGAGCTTCACCAAGCTTCACCAGGAGGTGGGGCCTGAGTGGAGATGTTGAAAAAGGCGTACGGGCCAGGCTTTCTGAAAACAAATATCCTAAAGATATGTGAAATTTGTGTCATTATTTGGGGTTGTGCTATTTGCATAACATTTGGAATTTGTCGTAATGCAGAGATCCTCTGGGTGCCCAGTGAAAGGTGGCTGACAGCCTGTCTTTCTCCTGGAGCCCTGAGGCTGTGAGGCTATATGGCTTACCACAGACGTCCTATCTTCTCGGCCTCTATTACTTGGCTCCCGCTGCTGTCAGGAGGACCTACTAAATCTTTTTTACTTGACCACTTCTAGCATGGGGTTAGGAGTAATCTTACCAGGTGCATTAGGTCTGTGTGAGAATGATGTTGGAAAGCTCTCACTAGAAGGCCTGAGGGGCAGTCCGTTTATTTAAATAAGATAAGTTTGGGGGTACCTGGGTGGCCCAGTAGGTTAAGCGTCTGCCTTAGGTTTAGGTCATAATCCCAGGGTCCTAAGATCAAGCCCTACATCAGGTTTCCTGCTCAGCAGGGAGTCTGCTTCTCCTTCTCCCTCTGCCTCTCCCCCCAGCTTGTGCTCGCTCGCTCTCTCGCGCGCTCTCTCTCTCTCTCACATAAAATCTTTAAAAAACTAAAAATAAAAAAATAAAAGTCCGGGGGGCCTGGGTGGCTCAGACGGTTAAGAGTCTGCCTTTGGCTCAGGTCATGATCAGGGGGTCCTGGGATTGAGCCCCGCATTGGGCTCTCTGCTCGGTGGGGAGCCTGCTTCTCCCTCTCCCTCTACTGTTCCCCCTGCTTTTGCTCTCTAGCTCTGTCAAATAAGTAAAATCTTAATAAAAGGCCAATCCTTCTATCATTTTGTCATTTAGTATAACAAAAATTATATAAGACACTTTAAAACTACCACCAGGTTATGTTTAAATCCAGATGACTATCTTTGAAGAGAAGCAATATTTTTTAAAGGTAAATCATTGAAAAGTTTGCTTTTCTGGAAACTTTATATGGCACTTTCTCATGCCAATTGTATGGAGCAAAGTTGGCCTTTTTGGTCACACATCGGAGCATAGCACCTGGACACCCTCGTCCCTCCTGGCTATGTCTTCAGGCCCAAAGAGGGCAGATGTGAAGGAAGAGAAGTAACTGCTTGAAGTTTTAAAATTCTTTCATTTTGAAATAACTTCAAACATTAGAAAAGTTGAAAGACTGGCATAGAGAACAGCCCTTGTACACCCTTTTCCCAGATTCAGTAGCTTTTGTATTTTGGAACAGTTGCTTTATGGCTTTCTCTCCATATATACACATCTGTGCATATGGGTGTGTACACAGGCAGGCACACACATATACTCTTTTTCTGAAACCTTTGAGAGTAAGTCACTTACAGTGTGTCCCTCTAACTTTTAATTCTCATATTTGGGGGGAAAATGGCTAAGGACAAGGCTATTTCATGCACCATCATAGTACTGTTACACACTTAAGATAATTTAACATAGGCACAATACTTTCCTATTCCAGTTCCTGTTCCAGTTTTGTCAGTTGTCTCAGTAACGTAACTGACAGAATGTTATATTAGGCAGACTAAAAAACAAAACCGTTTTTCCATTTTTAAGACAGTGTAGAAAGCTTTTGAATTTGTAGTTTGATAGAGATGCACCAGTTACCCATCTCTAACCACTGCAAAGAAGAATTTATAATCGGCAGAAATGTAAGAAACCAAACTCACCTCTGTGCTTCTGAGAAGTGGTGTTGCAGAGATGAAATGCGCCAAGGTCACCAGTGGGGTTTCAATGTGAACTTTGGTGCTGGGCCGGTGTTGGGTATTTTCCAAAGTAAATATGTCCCAAATCAAACACTGTTCAACTCGCTTCGTCAGCACAAACCCCCTCGGCTGTGTCTTTGATCTCTGCTGAGTGACTTCTGACTCCTCTGGTCCAGTTCTGATACAGCTGGTGTTTTGAAGGCATGACTATCAATCACTGTGCCGACGTGCTTGTGGGTGCAGTCCTTGTTGAAGCCACTGCATCATGAGGCTCTCTTCAGAGCTCTGGGGGCGGGGTTGCACTGGGTGTAGCTGTAATGCTCCCCTAAAAGCAGAGGCCAACTCATCTGCCTTCCAGCTTTGGATTCTACCACTCAGATGATCTGCCCCTGGTCTGGTCTCCAGGGCTGATGCGGCTGCTAGGCAGGTGTCCCCATGCTTCCACGAGTGTGTCCCTCTGTGAAAAGTGGAGGTGGAGAATGAGATCAGTGACTTATAGTGTAAGGAGACCTTGGTACAGAACTTTCTTCAGTCAGGGCTCACTCACTATGTTCTGTGCCAGGCTTGC
Source organism: Ursus arctos (assembly GCF_023065955.2). Lineage (NCBI taxonomy): Eukaryota > Metazoa > Chordata > Mammalia > Carnivora > Ursidae > Ursus > Ursus arctos. The sequence goes on along the minus strand of NW_026623030.1, from coordinate 3,382,033 downwards.
AGTGCAGCTTCCTTAGCTGTTACAGGACAGATAGGGTATTACTGAGCAGTGCTCCCCAAACTCCAGTCCACCTAGGAGTTCACAGGGATCTGTGGAGCGAGGATCACTCTCTGTGTCTTTTTAAAGATATTTTATTTACTTGAGAAAGAGGATGAGCACGAGCAGAGGGGAGGAACAGAGGGAGAGGAAGAAGCAGACTCCCCACTGAGCAGGGAGCCCAGTGTGGGGCCAATCCCAGGACCCCAAGATCATGACCTGAGCCAAAGGCAGATGCTTAACTGACTGAGCCACCCAGGTGCCCCTAGGATCACTCTTTAAAATTTATTTTAGATTCTGTAATCTAAAACATTATTACAGGTATATTCTGGATTGTCAGGAAGACCAACTTATCACAGAGCGTTGCTCCCTGATTTTGGTACCCAAGAGTGTGTTTGTTACCCAGAAGCCTTCTAATGTGAGAACAGGACTCTCTGGGGACGCTGTAGGCTTGTGAGGAGCCTGTAGGGGGCGTCTGTGTGTTGCTCATTTTGAGAGATTTCTGGCACGTAAAGGGCTGTCCATTGTGTTTAAGAGCTGACAGGTGTGGCTGGATTGGGGTCCAGGTCAGTACTCAGTAGCTATGGTCACCTTGCTTTCTCAGAACCTTCACTGTTCCTGCTCAGTACTGGGACTTCAGCATGGGCACTGTCATTTAGGCTCAGAGAGGCCGTTCCCTCTGCACAGGCTCCTCCGAGGCCTAATAAGCCCCATGATCTGCTCTTGGGCAGCTCCCTCCATCTCCACCTTGTTCTCACACACACTAAGCCTGGCCCTTCTTGGAGCCTTGGCACTGGCTGCTCTTTCTGCATGGAAGTCTTCCCCTAGGCCCACTGCATGGCCGCTGTGCTCACACCATCTGCTCTGGGTTTCTCCAAGGCTGTGCTGGCCGCGTTGGTGGGAATCCCACCTCCCACCCTCTGTGTTCTCTCTGAACTTAGGACAGTAGTTATAGCTGCTGCATAAGGTTGCTGTGGAAATTAGATGAGATGATGAGAGAATGTGCAGAAAGCACAGAGAATGGCGCCCAGCACCCAGTCAACGCTCAGTAAACCTTTGCTATTGTCACTCTCGCCGTATGTAGTTTATTCACAGAAAAGATCTGGAAGGAGGTGCAGCCAACTTTTAACATTGAAAATGGGAGGCAGGTGGAAAGTGTTCATTTTTTACTCTATATACTTTGCTGGAATTTCCTGTCTATGAGTATATATTGCTTAGGTTATTTTAAACTAACCAATAATGTTTCTTACATATTTAGGTTTCTGATCATGTAACCCACTCTTGAAAAAACTGGATTTCAGCCCTTCTTGACAATTCTGACATTTTTGGGTCTGTTCTCCACTGGAGGTGTATCGTTTTGGCCCCCACTGTAAAGCAGTACCTTCTGTCACATCTACTCCATTGTTTTCTTTCCAGTTCCGAGGCTTGCCTTGTGGTTAGATATGTTTTCCAACTTTGTATTATGAAATTGAACAATATGCAGAGCAACTGGAAGAATTGAATAATGGACATCCATATACCAACCTCCTAGATAAAACAGTTACTGTTTTGCCATATCTGCTTAATTCCGTGTGCGCGTGTACCCCGCAGGTGTCTCCTGAGGTATTTGAAGGTGGATTGTAGAGAGAGTCACAACACTTCAGCCCTGGGCGCTGGAGCTAGGTCTCCTAAATGGTGGTGGGGGGGAGGGTGTCTCCACCCTGCTTGGCACCACTGTTACACCTGGGAAAACCAATCCTTCTTATATCAGACATCCAGTCCCAGTTGGATTTCTCCATGACTTCTTTGATAGCTTTTTAAAATCCAGGATCCAGTCAGGTTCCTACACTTCATTTGGTTGTTATATCTCTTTGGACTCCTTCATCTATTTCAGGCTTTTGTTTCTCTGACCTTGATCTTCTTAGGGGAGAGCAGGTCAGTTATCTTATAACTCTTTACCTGTCCTGTCTTGGGGCCAGACAAGACCCTTTCATCATCTTCCCTCCATTCTCTGGAACCTCCTCACTCCTTTGTGTCTTTCCTGAAGCATAGGAATGTGTTCCTGCACACAGTCCTAACCAGCCTGGCTACACCGTGTCTTTATCTGAGGTTGCTTCAGAGCACTTCTGGGGTCTTTTGCGATTCCACCATAGTCTTCCCTTCCTGGGGACCAGAGCCATCTCAGCTGGTATGATGGAGTCATCAGTGCGGGGAGAACCTGTAGGGCACTTCCAAGCCCTAGTTCTTAGGAGGGAGGCAGGACTTTCTCAGGGTGAGGAGTAGTAGGATCACAAATTGAAGATAGATTTCCAACAGTCACTTTCTTTCACTGTTCCAAAACCATTTTGGACCTTTCAGTCACTTGGGGCCCCTGATCCGATTGGGAGTGAAGCATTCTGAAAGCCTGACCATAACCATCAAAGGCAGGTTCTCTTTATAGGCCACCAGAACCTCTTAGCTGCATTGACCTTGAACACCAAGCCAAGGCTGTGGTCTGGGAACCCCGTCATGCCTCCACCGTCTCTTGGGACCTTATCCTAGGGAGTACCATCACCTCAGAGACCGTCCCAGAGCTCCTTTTCCTTAGACCCACCATCTTTGGCCACTAGCAAGCTGGAAGCCCCTCAGGCGTGCTTTAGTGGCAGTGTCCTTGAGACAGTTCTGTCCACTGCTGCCCTCCCCAGTGCTTCTCACAGGCCTCAGCACCTTCTCACAGGCCACGCTGCACCCCTACCCTATCTCGACTGACTGTCTCCAAGGGCACAGCACCCTAGTGGCTTTCGAGGAGAAGCTGCTTACTTCTCCTATGCAGCATGCTGCCCACCCCTAGGCCAGCACCTGTGCCCTCGCTGTGACTGTGGAAGCAACATATCTATGGCAGAACTCCAGGAAGTACAGGCAACGTTAAGGAAGAAACTCGAAACTCCTGCCAACCCAGCTACCCAGAAATAATCATTATTAATATGCAACTGGAGTTTTCCCCTCTTTTTCTATGCACATGTATTTGTATACATATACCTTAAATCTATACCATGTTATATACATTTTGCATTTTTTTCACTTGACGTATTGTAAGTTCTACCTGTGTCACCAAATAATCTTAGAAAATACGATTTTTTTTTTTTTTTAAAGATTTTATTTATTTGACAGAGACAGCCAGCGAGAGAGGGAACACAAGCAGGGGGAGTGGGAGAGGAAAAAGCAGGCTCCCAGCGGAGGAGCCTGATGTGGGACTCGATCCCAGAACGCCGGGATCACGCCCTGAGCCGAAGGCAGACGCTTAATGACTGCGCCACCCAGGCGCCCCAGAAAATACAATTTTTGATATACCGTAACTTATATAAATGCCCTGTTCAGGTTTAGTGTTTTTCTCTTCATTTTTCTTTTCTTTTCTCTCTCTTTTTTTAAGATTTTATTGATTTATTTGACAGAGAGAGAGAGTACAAGCAAGGGGAGTGGCAGGCAGAGGGAACAGCAGGCAGAGGGAGAAGCAGTCCCGATGTGGAACTCGATCCCAGGACCCTGGAATCGTGACCTGAGCCGAAGGCAGCCGCTTAGCCAACTGAGCCACCCAGGCCCCCCTCTCTTTGTATTTCTGTTCTAAGAAATGTTGCAACATTTTTGTGCCTAAATCAGATTTTTTTTGATAGATCCCTAGAGATAGGATTTTAGGTGAAATGATGGGGATATTTAGAATTTTTGATGCATTTTACCAAATTGCTTTCCAGGAAATAGCGTATCAGTTTATAATCCTACCAGCCACAGGTGCAGGCACCCATCTCGCTGTGCCTCGCCCTCCCAGCCATGGTGTCATCATGTGCCCCACCTCTGTGTCCTTGGCTCTCATGACTATGTGGATTGCAGAGACCCCTCACTATAGCTTGATTATCACTGTAGGGAGGGAGCTCGACATCCTCTAGGGGTTCTTTGAGGACCAGCTTGTCCAACAGGCGCTGTGCACAAATTTAACATTTTTGCATAAGTTGTGAGCCACTCCCTGCTTCATGCTGGGCAGGACACCATCTGGAGCAAGGATGCAGGGACTCAGCCTCTCACTCCTGCACCTAAGCAACTCTGCCTCTACCTATTTTAAATCTTGGGATTCTGCCCAAGACAACTGTTTGAAAAAGTTGTGCTGCCAGAAAAAATCTGAAAGCCATTTCTCCTCAACCCACAAGGTTTCTCACGATCACCCTGTCTCTCCAGTCACAGCTGTTCACCTGAGCTCCAGCCTCCCAAGCCCTCCATGCTCTCCCCAGGCCCAGGCTTTGGACCTGATGCTCCTATGGGTGGATGGGCTGCTCTCTCTTCTCTGCCAGGCCAAGGGTTACTTGCATGGTAACATTGAGACCCATGACACCTTCTCCAGGAACTCTGCCACACCGCGATAATTTCCTCACCTGCCTCCAAACTCAGCAGAAAGGCCTTTCTTTGTAGGGATGGGGCTTTTCACCTGCCAGGCGTGGTGCCTGGTGCACATTAGCTACTCAATAAATGTTTGTTGAATGGGTATTTACCAGTGAATTGATCAAGAAGTGTCAGTCACTGCTCAGTGTGTCTTTTCCTACCCAAAATGATTCACTGATTCTTGGAGAATGAATCTGGGGTTGATTTTGCATCTGTAGGTTTTAGGGCTTGTCAGCAAATAACCCCCTTTTCTCCTTCTGTCCTTGGCGCATCAGCTAACCCGAAGGTTGCCTCCCATCAAAGAAGCCAAGCCTCGGTTGCAAAAGCTCTTCAGGGACTTCTGGCTCTATTCTGTGCTGATGGGATTTGCAGTAGAGGGCTCAGGTAAGGGGATAGTCACTCTCGTGGGGAAGACAGAGTGCAGAGTGAAAACAAAGGTGAGGCAGGACTCTACCTAATTATGAATGTGCATGCATTCAAAATTTGTCCAAATTCAGCTGCTGCTTCCTACAAGTGATTGCAGATGTTACACTTCCCAGGTGTAGTTTAGGGTTCTGACAGTTCTATGTATCTTAGGAAAAACCTGTCCGAGTTAGAAAACAGACTCATTTCTGTACCCCATTTTGGGGATTATTGGCTCAAACAAAAGACCCACGATTCTAGAAATGGTCACCGTTACCTGCACTGCAGTGGTGTAAGTAAGTAAGATGGTGGTCTCACTCATGTGCACTCTCTTGCAGGACTCTGGCCAGAAGAATGGTATGAGGGGGTCTGTGAAATAGCCACCAAGTCACCCCTGCTCACGTTTCCCAGCAAAGAGCCACTGCGCTCCGTCCTCCAGTATAACTCGGCCATGAAAAACGACACAGTCACCCCCGTAAGGATTCTCGCTCTGCCAAGGACAGATGATGCAGGGCAGGGGTTTTGCTAAGCTATCATGAACAAGGACCAGATCCTTTCGTTGTCCTTGTTACCACATGTTCTCCACGGCTCCTGGGGGAGGGCCGCCTTCCCCTCTGGGTGCCTGTGTGAGCCCTTGAGTGTTTCTTTCCCCCTAGGCTGAACTGAGCGAGCTCCGCAGCACCATCATCAACCTGCTGGACCCTGCTCCTGAAGTGTCCGCCCTCATCAACAAGCTGGACTTCGCCATGTCCACCTATCTCCTGTCTGTTTACCGGCTGGAATATATGAGGTATCCAGGCCTTTGCCTCCCCGCACAGCCACACTGGAGCTAATTTTTAAACTTTCGTACCTTCTTGGCATGGGACTCTCTTCAGTTCCTCCCAAGACATGTAAGCTTTCTTAAAAAGCAAAAACCAAAACTGCTCTGCTTGTGTGCTCCTCCCTTGTGGGCACCAAACACCACGTCTTATAAATCCCCAGGTATCTAAACTCTCTTATCATCCTCTCCTTATGGGGAATAGGCTTCTGAGCAGTCACTATAGATGTTGCAAACTCAGTCCATTTGACTGTGCAAGAGCCCCTGTTAGGAACCGGCCCTCACTGAGCGTGTTCTAACATATTCATTGCACTGGTTTCCAGGACCACAGCTGAATGCAAACAGCAAATAGCAAGTGGGAAGGGGCCTGTCCCAAAACAACCTCACAGGTGACCCGACACTCAGGATACATGTGTAACCACGGCAGACCTAACAGCTGCAATAATCATCATCATGAGAAGACCAATATTAACATGGATTGAGTGCTTATCCCATACCGGGCACTATGCTAAGTTACATGCATTGACACACTCTCCAACAAGCCTATGAGGTAGGCAGTGTTACATACCCATTTTACAGTTGAGGAAACTGAGACACCGAGCCGTTAAGTTAGTTACTCAAGGTAATGATCCCCGATTTGGACTGAGGTCCATGTAGCCTGTTAAGCACGGTGCCGTGCTGCCTCTCATAACTGATGGCTGGAAGAAGCAGCCGGGATGCTCAGAGCGCAGCTGCCTGTGTGAAATGCTGCAGTTCCACATGGTAAGGCCTGAGGCTCCCCTGGGCTGCAGCTGAATAGACCAGCTACAGAGTGATGCATCCCTGTCGTCAAGAAAGGTCAGGTTACACATTGCCTGTTCGTTCAAGTCACAGGATAGTGCAATAAGTCATAGAAAAACTTTACCAAATGGTTTGAAAAAGAAAGTGTTAGTTCTTAAGAGGGGGAATATTTGGTAAATGCCACTATTTTAAACTTTATTTGGTGCCATGAAACCCTCTGGTAAAAGAACTCTTGCTCAGAAGCCCAACATATAAAATAGATTAAGGCTGTTTTGGGTAAGTGGGGTGAGCATCTACCTTCCTGTCCTGTCCCCTCCTCCCTGCCTCTTGGTAGCCTGAGGGTGCCACAACAGAGCAGAATTTGAAAACTAGTGACCCATTCTCCCCCAGAGTCTCATAGAGCCAAGGAACTTTTGACCTTCCTTGCTTTTTTCTTTTCTTTTTTTTTTTTATTTTAAAGATTTTATTTATTTATTCGACAGAGATAGAGACAGCCAGCGAGAGAGGGAACACAAGCAGGGGGAGTGGGAGAGGAAGAAGCAGGCTCCCAGCGAGGAGCCTGATGTGGGGCTCGATCCCAGAACGCCGGGATCACGCCCTGAGCCGAAGGCAGACGCTTAACCGCTGTGCCACCCAGGCGCCCCTTTCCTTGCTTTTTTCATTATAATTTTTTAAATAAAAGCAATACAAGAACATTACACATAAACTTGGAAATCAGTGGAGAGGAAAACCACTGATCCCACGAACATTCCCTATTGTGTGTTAGTACTGTTTGCTCTCGTCCTTTTTATAAAGTATATATTTTGAAAAAGAAACCAACCAAAACAAAACAAGCAAACCAACACAGACCAAAAACCTGGTTTGCTCCGAGGTTGAATGGCTACAAGAAATGTCTCCGGACCCTCTCAGCCTCATGTGCCCACAGACAGGGCTGTCTCCTGCTTCCCCACAAGGGTGCCCATGAATGGGGTTCTCAGGTTCTCAGGACACTCTGTGGAGTGGGTTGGTAGAGCAAGACCCTAAGGGGACAGCCCCACAGGCAGCTCCCAAGAGCCCAGCTCCTACCCCAGGTTGCCTGACAGGCCTCTGAGAGCATTGTTAGCATGGAGAAGCAGCCCTGAAGCCTTTAGGCAGGAACCTGGCTTAGGCTCCCAGCAACTGGCTATTAGGAGAGCTTTAAAACAGCAAAGTGGGGGCGCGTGGTGGCATAGTCAGTTGAGTACCCAACTCTTGGTTTTGGCTTGGGTCCCGATCTCAGGGTGGTGAGATCAAGGCCCACCTCGGGTTCCGTGATCAGTGGGAGTCTGCTTGGGATGCTGTCTCCCTCTCTTTCTGTGCCCCCCCCCCCGCCTGCACTCTCTCTCTCAATCTCTGTCTCTAAATAAATCTTTAAAAAAACCCAGAAAACCAGCAAAGTGGGCAATGTAAGAAATTATGTAAAAGCTGTGTGAACCTGAACGCTCAAGAACGTATGTGCTTAAAGCCACCCAGCCTGCCCTACTAAGGTTTGACTCACAAAAGGTTGGTGCAGAAGCCCACAGACGCACTCCACCAAGCGCTTGCCTGTGTACACACGTGCCCCACTATCTTAGTGGAGCCCCCAGACTCCGAACAGCTACTATAAAAGTAAAAACGGTACATAAAATAAAAAAGAGAAGGAAAACATTGGGGTGGTACAGAAGATGCTAACGATGAAAAATACAAATGTCACTTTCCTGGCTCTGAATCCAGAGATGCCCACTCTTGATAGTTTTACTTTCCCTTCTAGAAATTCTCTGTAAATGCAAACATATTTATCCCACACATAGAAGGTGCCTGGAGGCCTTTCGGAAAGCTACCGCTGACCTCACGCTGTACCCACTTCCCCTGCACCTTGCTGTCTCATAGAACAGTGCATCTTGGATGTTTTTCTTAGCGGTGCACGCGGAGCTACCTCTCATTTTGGTGGCTCCAGGATGTGCCATTAAATGGGTGTACTTTGGTGTAGCCGACTATCGATGGACATTTAGCCAGCACCGTTAGGACCCTTATGCACGTAACCCTTAAGATCTATCACTAGTGCTGGGTTGCTGGATGGAACAATGTGGGGATATCATGATACACGGTGGGTAATTCCCTCCAGAAAGTCTGCATGAGCGTATGACTCTTCAAGTGGCGTAGGTTATTGGTTCTTCACAGCCTCACCAGTTCTGGGCAATACCAGGTCTGTGATAGAGAGGGCCTGGATTTCTCAAAATTTACTCAAAACTGTTCTCCTCGCTAGGGTACTGCGTTCAACAGATCCTGACCGCTTCCAGGTCATGTTCTGCTACTTTGAAGATAAAGCTATTCAGAAGGACAAGTCTGGTAAGTTCATTGTTGTGGTACTCTGATGACGAAATGAGCTTTAGTAGTCTAAAAAGGAATAGTACTGTCAGTTTTCTTTCTGCGTGAAGAAAATAGTTTCATGAAGTTACACACTGCATTGGAAAGATCAGTATAAAATATATATCCTTATACCCATCGAGCCTTCAGGAGCATCACTCCTGTCCACCTCAGTGACTGAGTATGCTCCAGCCCCCAGATTTCAGTCTCTAATACTGTCCCATGCTGAAAGAATCCTGGGCTCCTCACATGGTCATTGACGGACCTAGAGCACGTTTTTATGGTCAGGGAGCAGTCATGCTTTTTAAATGTCCAGAGCAGGCTAGGAGCACCAAGAACCAATTTCAAAGGGCTCCCAGTGGACAGAGTATCATAATTTGAACATGAATTCGTTTTTTTATTATTTTGCTTAAAAGAAGGGCAGATAAACTGGGATAATGTGTATATCCAACTACACTAAGATATATATACATATGATCTCCTACATATTTTAGCAAAGCAACAGATATAATGTGTAATATGTAACAATAATACATAATATATAGGATATATGTATTTATAAGATGTTGGTTTTTTCCACTAAGTATTTGTGAAGTAGAGAGAGGTAGTTGTTTCTCCTGTATAATGAGGGAAGAGGGAACACAAGGAAAGAGCCACACAGTCCAGAAAGAGGCCTGGCACCTGCAATAAAGTCACGCCTGGCCTCCAAGAGTGACCAAGTAGAAAGGGTGCCCAGCAGGTGACGGGGCAGAGGCGTCCCACAGAGTAGCCAGTTAAAGGTACTCTGTTAACTGAAAGTAGCCGTGAAAGAGCTTGCTGTGGGGACAGCCCCAGACCTTCTGTGAGGGGCTCCATGCCTCACTAGTCCTGCTAGCCATAAGGAGACCCCACTCAGGACCATGAACGAACGCTTCCAGCAGTGCTTTAGGCCAGGCCAGAATGTCAGGGCAGCAGATCAGGACCCATGGGCCACACCCAATTTAAGGACTGCATCGTTTCTGGTGAAGATTCAGAATAAGGAAATCTGTATGAAACGCAAAGACTTGCAAGTCCGGTGATGCAAACGTCCTCAGATCCTGAGGGCACAGAGGGTCTCAGCTACAACCCGTCCTAAAAGCACCAGACTCTGGGGAAAACAAATAAATGAAACTCTCCAGTGGTATAAAAATATTAGAGTTACTGAAATTCTAGTGAGGCAAACCTAAGATAAGAATAGGAATAAAAATAAGAAGAGTTATTAAAATTGAGACTGCAAAGAGAAAACATTAAGCACATAGTATAGTCACTGTTTGACCGGTTTTAGTACAAGAACGCTGATGGGTTTTAAGCATCATTCTGTTGGTCTGTGTGTTGATTTTTAAAGTATTTAAAAATTTAAGAAACTGAAATATTAGACCTGTGTTTTAATGAAATGCTTAGAAAAATTTGATCAATTTTATAATTGGCTTAAATATTTGAGGGAACTGAGTGCACTAGATCCATTAGTTTTGATTGATTAACTATGTGGGTAAATATTTTGAGGAATGCTAATTGAGAATTCTTAAAATCAGTAAATTTATTATTAAGTACAATTAGTAGTGAGGCATCCTTTTTATGTTTAGAAGCCATTGGCACACTGAAGAATCTATCAATTTGTTCTCGCCAATGGAGAATTAATCCCCAGATAATTCTGGTACCATTTTTTTCTATTGTTGAAAAGTCAGTCCTTGAAGAATCATTTTTAAAATCACCCCAAGGATTCCGAGGTGCTGTTTCATGTCAGACCTTTGTCCAATGAGTCCTTTACAGAACCTTTCACACTACTGCACGACTGCTAGGAAATTGGGTGGGTGGATTTCTTTCTGCGGAGTTGGCAAGGAAAGACAGTGTGAGGGTTTTGCAAGCTCCCCCTGCTGGCAGTGCGGGGAAGGACTGGACGAGGAGGGTGGAGGTGGAAGAGGCAGGCAGGCAGTTTGTACGCCAGGAAACCTCTTCCACTGGGGTGCAGGGTACAGGAGAGGGGCGCCACGCTCAGAGGGTCCCATACACATGCCCCAGGACCACTTGGGGGTACCGTAGAGACGCTGTTAACTGCTGGCTGAGCTGTTCATTGATTTGCTCCCCTCGTCTATCCACCCATTGTCTGTTTAACAGCTATTTTGTGCTAGACAGTTGGGTTACCCTGAGTTTCTTTGGTTCAAGGAGGAGGGGTAAGCAACAAAAAAAATTGAGACTGCCAACCCTTAGGGGCCTAAGAACCTGCCATATTTCGCCAGCCTCCTAATGAGAATATCTATAGACAGAATCAGTTAACTACCTTTCTAAAGCTCAAATGTCATCCTCTTCTGAGCTCTGTTTTTCTGTTGCTGTGTCATAAGAGGAAATTGTGGAAAACAGTATGGAGGTTCCTCACAAAGTTAAAAATAGAGCTACCCTATGACCCAGCAATTGCACTACTAGGTATTTATCCGAAAGATACTAACATTGTGTTTCTAAGGGGCACATGCACCCCAATACTTATAGCAGCAATGTCCATAATAGCCAAAATATGGAAAGAGCTCAGATATCCATTGACAGATAAACAGATAAAGATGCGGTGTGTGTGTGTGTGTGTGTGTGTGTGTGTGTGTGTATATGTATATATATATATATATATACATATATATATATAATGGAATATTACTCAGCTATCAAAAAGAATGAAATCTTAACCATTTGCAATGACGTGGATGGAACTAGAGGGTATTATGCTAAGCAAAATAAACCAGAGAAAGACAAATGCCATATGATTTTACTCATGTGGAATTTAAGAAACAAAACGATGAACATAGGGGAAGGGAAGGTAAAATAAAATAAGATAAAAACAGAGAGGGAGACAAACCATAAGAGACGAAGAACCTCTAGGAAACATGGGATGCCTGGGTGGCTCAGTTGAGCGTCTGCCTTCGGCTCAGGTTGTGATCCCAGGGTCCCAGGATCGAGTCCCACATCTGGCTCCTTGCTCAGTGGGGAGCCTGCTTCTCTCTCTGCCTGCCGCTCTCCCTGCTTGTGCTCTCTCTCTCTCTGAGAAATAAATAAATAACATTTTTTTTTAAGTTTAAAAAGAAAGAAAGAAACTCTAGGAAACAAACTGAGGTTTGCTGGAGGGGAGATTCATGGCGGGATGGGGTAACTGGGTGATGGGCATTAAGGAGGGCACTTGATATAATGAGCACTGGGTGTTATATGCAACTGATGAATCACTAAATTCTACCTCTGAAACTAATAATACACTATACGTTAACAAAATTTAAATAAAAATAAATTTTTTGAAAAGAGGAAATTAAATTGCCCTGGGGACTGATGTACACTTTACAGACACTTAATTTTGACAGTGCATTGTACTCTTCCGCACGATTTCCAAATGGGTTGTTTTTGTCCTGAGTATGGTACTTAGGGTTAAGCCAATAAATATGTACCTACTGAGTGTACTTTCCTCTTACTTTCTCTCCTAAAACATGGGAGGTGGGAAGATGTCTTTGGAGATTTGTTATTGATGAGTTTTCAGAACCAAGCAGGAGAGAGGTTATAAGAAGCATCTAGCAGCCCGAAGGGGATGGCTGGCACCTCCTCTGTGCAGGTGTGAGCCAAGCCTCCATGTGTTCCTGCTGTGTAGCCTGCCAGCTGCCTGGTCAGTCAGTACAGACCGAGACCAAGGTAATCGCAAGCTAACTTTAAGCACAAACAGGAAAGTGGCTGTTTTTAAGTAAAAATCTCCATAGAGGCTACTGCATGATCATCATTGACATCTGACCACTATCTGATGGTTTTTTATTAGGAACTTACAGTTTCAGTTTCCGAAGAGTTACATGAAAAGATATTACACTAAGCACACCCCAAACCAAGATTTCACCTACTAAACCCAACTTCTTTGAGATCAGCCTTTCCCTTCTGGGGCATCTGTCCAGGTCACCCAAATCACTTTCCAGGTCTGAGAGCTTCAGGGGCCCATTTAACCTCATGACAAACACATATGTGATGTCTCTTTATGTTTCAGGCTCTGGCTGAGCCTGAGGCACAGAGGTACAGTGCCTGCCTAGTGTCTCTGCCCAGCTGACCTTGCAGCCCTATCATTTAGCCACCCCCAAGACGCTGCGTAACTGGGACAGCACTGGAGGGCGAGTGGCATTTAATGACATCAGCACTGTGATGCTTGCTCCCCGCTGTTGCCTTTTTTTTTTTTTAAAGATTTTATTTATTTATTTGACAGAGATAGACAGCCAGCGAGAAAGGGAACACAAGCAGGGGGAGTGGGAGCGGAGAAGCCTGATGTGGGGCTCAATCCCACAACACCGGGATCACGCCCTGAGCCGAAGGCAGATGCCCAACCGCTGTGCCACCCAGGCGCCCCACCCGCTGTTGCTTTTTAAAATCTGCTTTGCACCCTGACAGCAACAACCACATCTGGTGCTCGGGTCTTGGTTTCTAAACACCATCCTGCAGTAAAGGGAGCCAAGGCTCCAGGGAAAATACAGGATTAGCCTAGGACAGCTCACAGTGCCAGAAAGGAAGATCTTGTGAAGGGAGGGGGGGGAAGAAGAAGAAAAAAGAAAAAGGAGAGGAAGAAGAAGAAGAAAAGGAAAGGAAAGTCCTGTGGGCATGTCACAAGGACACGAGAGCCTGCCTGAAAGAGCTCCTAAATGGCCAAAGCCCGAACAATTTGAGCAACAAAACAAATAACAACAGTATAGGATTATAACCCAGTGAAAGAAAGAAATATCCATGAGTCTGTACTGATTAGATGGTTGAACAAATGAAACATGGGGAAGAAGGGACAGGCCTTCCTAAAAGAATTCCAATTACTAAAACAAGAAAGAGTGAAGAAAATAGAAAATCGCAGTAAGACCAGAATACGTGCTGCAGGCAGAGCCCACTGACAGGTGCGAAAGCCAATGGGCAACATCTTAAAGAGAAATGACATGTCTGCATAAGCTCAAAGTATCTTCCCCAGAGCATTTCTCGGTGACTGTGGTGTTTTTGACTTACACCCACATTCTCTTTAGGAGCTGCTGCTTAATTCCCCTCCCCGAGTGTGGGCTGGATGCAGTGACTGCCTTCTGAAGAGTAGAGCATGGAAAGGGAGAAATAGTAACTGGCCAGTGGGAAACGTGGCGCACACCACTATACCTGAGCAATCAAGGTCAGCCTCGCCAGCAGTAGGAGATACTGATTTCACACCCCCCACCCCACGATATGACAAGAAGGTCACTTCACCTCTGTGGGATTTCCCTAAAATCCTGTAACCTTAGTCTAATCATGAGCAAGCATCAGACACACCTAAACTGAGGGACATCCTACAAAATGCCTGTGCTCTTTAGAAGTGTCAAGGTCATGAAAGGCAAGAACAGACTGGGGAATCAACACAGATTGTGGCAGACTAAGGAGACCTGATTGGCAGTGCCGCATGGCATCCTCATTGGGTCCTGGGACAGAAAAGGGACATTAGTGGGAAAACGGGAAATCCGAAAAAAGCCTGAAATGTAGGTAAGAGTATTGTATCGCTGTCAGCTTCTTAGTTCTGACAAAAGAACTACTAAAATCAGGAGAAGCTGGGTGCAGGGTATGTGGGAGCTCTGTGCTCTCTCTGCCATTCCTCTTTAGTCCAAAATCTTTTCCAAACAAAATATTTTGAAAATAGCTGGGATTGGTCCCTTTCCCTTGATGCTCCTGACCTGTGGAAACCTCCTCCTCGTTTCAGGGATGATGCAGTGTGTGATTGCTGTCGCAGACAAAGTATTTGATGCCTTCCTGAACATGATGGCGGATAAAGTAAGCCTTGTCGGGGCGTGTGTGTGTGTGTGTCTGCCCGAGGCACGTGGAAGGCACCTGTTGTAGCTGTCTCTTCTGAATCTCCAGGCTAAGACCAAGGAGAATGAGCAGGAGCTGGAGCGGCACGCGCAGTTTCTGTTAGTGAACTTCAACCACATTCACAAGAGGATACGGAGGGTAGCGGACAAGTATCTGTCTGGTCTGGTGGATAAGTAAGCTCGCTTGCCTTCTGATGCTCTGTGTGTGTGCGTGTGTGTGTGTGTGTGAACTTCTCGATTCGGAATGTAGGGAAGAACCATTCTTACACTATCAGTGCAGAAAAATTGGAGTCAGAATTTAAACTCTCAGGTGGCAATGCAGCCTCCCTCAGGATGTCATGGAATTTGCTACAGGGTCTGAAGTTTGGTCCTGAAACCTCCACTTATTCTGAGCTATTGATGTTACTTACAGTGCATCTCCTGACAAGGGGTGTCACCTGCCTGTGTCTCTGCATCCCACCCTCCTCTGCTGCAGGGCCTCTCTGGGCTCACTCTGGGAAGCTCACAGCCATCCTAAGTGACATCTCCCACCCCAGAGCCCAGTCAGAGGTGCCTGGTCAAATCAGTGTCTTCCAGGCTCCTCAGAGAGGAAGGAGAGCCCACATGGATCCTTTTCCACTCCAGGCTCTCTGTGCTGGGAGCCAAACAGACTGTCATGGGACACGCCCCCACATGGATGAGAACCCTCAGAGGTGGGCTGGGCCCGCCTGTCTGCCGTATAATGGCCAGAGGCAGCAAACAGCCATGCTGGAGGTGCTGTGTGCCTGGTCTAGGCAGGGCCAGAAAGCAAGTGCAACACACGTATGACATGTGTCTGAGCTGGACCTCCTAAGCAGTGGGCCACGATGAGTCCCAGGTGTGCAGAGTTGGCTCCCCTCAACACTGACCACCGCATTTAGGAGCAGCTTCTTCTCTTTGCCCCAGGGTGTCATGCAAATACCACCATTTTCTATTTGTGCCATCACATGAAAACATTAAGAAGCCCTGGTCAAAAACAGGGAGGGTCACTTTGGGGAGTGAGGGAGTGTGGCCTGACCAATGTATAACCAAGACGATTGGTGTCTGGTTGAGAGCAGGTCACGTGGAGTCATGCTTGGGCCCTGAAGAGTGGGACTGGGGGTGTTTCTGATTGAGTACCCTGCTTAGGAGGCCTCCTGACCTCCTCTGACCCTCAGCTGGGCAATAGGAGGTGGGGCTCCTACCTCACCCCACCCCACCCCACCCCTCGAGGCGGCACTTTAAGGAGCTGAAGATTTGGTTCCCAGACCCTGAGACATGGCTCTTGGTGTAGGTTTCCCCACTTGCTCTGGAGCGGGACAGTGCTGAAGACCATGCTGGACATCCTCCAGACCCTGTCACTGTCGCTGAGTGCTGTGAGTGTCCCTGCCTTAAGCCTGAGCCTAATTTATGCTACAAGTGGCCACATGGGGGGTGGGGACCCCAGATCCCACCCTGGCCTTTCCCAATGAGCTGCAGCAAGTTTGGAAGTCCATCACAGACCAGACAAGTATGGGGAAGGGAAGCAAACACACTGCTGCCCAGTGTGAGCTGGAGGCCCAGCTCTGCAGAGGTGCGCGGGGAAGGCGGTTTGGAAGAGGGAGCCTTGTTGTGTTTTCAGGACATTCACAAGGACCAGCCATACTACGACATCCCTGATGCCCCCTATCGGATTACTGTTCCGGACACCTATGAAGCCCGAGAGGTAGGCTGGCAACCATCCCCTTATTAAGGGCCATTTGCATTGCCCTCTCCAGTGTCAGGGCCGCGCGTTGCACACATTGTGTCATTTGGTCCCCAGCAGTTTGAGGTGTGAGCACTGTGGGCCCCAGCCCACAAGTAAGAAAGGCTCGGTTGTCAGGGTCACACAATATGAGCGCGGTGCTGACTCACTCCCAGGTTGGTCTGCCTGCCCGGCCTGCTCCTGCCCCTAAGCCGTGCTGACTCTGTGCCCTTTCTTGGCTCAGCTACCTGTCAGTTCATAATGTCTCAAAGCTGCACAAGCAAGCATGACTGTCAGACGAGCTTCACTGCTGTGAGGTGTGCAGACTCTCATTGTGGTAGTTGAGTAACATGACTTCGGCTTTGTGCGGCACTGTGGGAAATAGATGGAGGAAGTAGCTCCGGGTAAGGAGGATGTGCTGTGCGAGGTCTGACTCGGAGCCCTCGCTGCGGCAGATCGAAGCTCAGCTGAGACCTGGGGCCGGGTCATGTTCCAGCCTCGGGGCCTCCAGCCATACCAGCTGCCAGCAGGAAGTTCCCCACACGGTGATGAGGCCCCCACAGTGGCCGTGTGAAGCACTGAGTGTAGACCCTGCCACCTTACGCCAGGATTACAGACCAGGCTGTCTGTACCCCTACCCAGAGCCTTGGGGTTGGAACATGATCACTGTAATCATTTGCTAGGGTTGCCATGACTAAGTGCCACAGACTGAGTGGCTTAGACAACAGAAATTTATTTTTTCACAGTTCTGGGGCCTGGAAGTCTGAGATCAAGGTGTCGGCAGGGTTAGTTTCTTCAGAAGCCTCTTTCCTTGGCTTTTAGATGTCTGTTGTGTTCTTGTGTCCTCACGTCTTCCCTCTGTGCCTGTGTCCGAATCTCCTCCTTTTTGGAGGACCCCAGTCAGATTGAATGAGGACCCACCCATACGATGCCATTTCACTGTAATCACCTCTTTAAAGGCTCCATCTCCAAATGCTGTCACATTCTGAGGGGCTAGGGCTTCAACACGTGGGTTTTAGGGGGATGCACTTCAGCCCCTGACAGAAGCTAACTACAGTCTAGCTGGCATCCTCTGACAGCCCAAATACACTGACCTCAGCTTGATTACACCCTCTTCCAGAGCATCGTGAAGGACTTTGCTGCGCGCTGTGGAATGATCCTGCAGGAGGCGATGAAGTGGGCCCCTACAGTCACCAAGTCCCACTTACAGGTACTTCCCTGAAAGCACCAAAAAGCAATTTTGTTATGCTCCTTCCAGTGATCCAGAGAGCTTTCACAGACACAGCAAACCTGAAATACAAATAGCACTAGTGTGAATAAACACAGACCAAAAACATTAGTCTAGTGCCTAAGAATAACAGAAGCCTCAGAGGCTGCTCTGGGTACACCTTGGGGGGTAAGGGTGCTGGTCGTGGGTGAGGGGGGCAGGTGCAGTGGGATCCGTGGGCAGGCGGGCCCAGGGAACCTGGCCACTCACACCAGTTAGGTGCCAGGTTTATGGTAGGACTTGGGGCTGCTTACAAGACGGGCAGAGGCGACATGATGCGCAGGGAGGCCTGGCAGTCCAGCCGCAGCGCCTCTGCCAAACGCCGGAGCTGGGGTGAGGCTGCTGTCCCGGTGGAGCCCTGTCCAGGTGCATGTGGAGTGGCATGTGAGCCTTTTCAGACCAAAGCACTGGCTCGCGAGCACAAACAACTGCAAGGTGAGCCATTGTTCCGGTCAAGCAGAGATGGACCAAAAATACCACAATATGTGAGAGGAAAAAGTCACCTCAAAAGGGATGAAAGATAAGAAAAATCCCAGTAGAAGAAATCTGGCTTAATAGAAGAGAAGCGTGTCAAGTTGACCTCAGCAACACTCGTCAGGATAAACCTAGTTCCAAAATGTTTCTGGGTCTGGAGTCCAGGAAGGACAGAACAGCTAGCCCCAAGAGCCTTGGAGGCTGTTTGGAAATGCATTTTGCAAGAGCCCAGTGGCGGTGCCTAGCACCCTGTACTGTTCCTCCTTCCACAAAGGTGTTGGAGCAGTGAGGTTAGAGCAATTGGGGAAATGAAAGAAAAAAAAAGGAACCCTCCATTAGGCACCCAGCAGCTAAGCTGCGCAGAGGTGGGCCTTCTTTTTTTGTTTGTTTGTTTATTTATTTGACACAGAGAGAGAGACAGACAGCGAGAGAGGGAACACAAGCAGGGGGAATGGGAGAGGAAGACGCAGGCTTCCAGAAGAGCAGGGAGCCTGATGCGGGGCTCCATCCCAGAGCCCTGGGATCACACCCTGAGCCGAAGGCAGACCCTTAACAACTGAGCCCCCAGGCACCCCTAGAGGTGGGCCTTGTAACTAGGCCATGCCTGTAGCTTGACAGCTGTCAGTGTCTAGTGGAAACACTGGTACTCTTTAGGCTGGGGCACTTTCTCAAACTGTTCATCTTTAGGAAATATATATATATACTTTCTCAAACTGTTCATCTTTAGGAAATATATATAGGTTCACATGGAGGAGAGGGGCCTCAGCTCCCCAAGGCTAAGGTCTAAAGAGGGGAAGCCCCCTTTCATTTCTAAAAAGGTTCATGAAACAAAAGCCTATAATAGGGAGAGCTATGTATTTCTTGAAGCGTGGCCTGGGAAGGGAGTGGAAGATGCAGAGGTTTGCACTGGTCTTGATGCTTCTACCAGGCCTCCCCTTGGTGTTGCCCCAAGCCCTGTTTCCCTTCCCCCTGCACATCTAGTCCATCTGAACCCCACCCCACCTGCCATCCGGCCCTCACTGCCCAACCGTAGTGTCCCCATCCTGCCTGGGCTTCCTGTGGGCAGCCTCAGCCTGTCCTGAACCATCCTCCCTGCCGCCCACCATGGCGGGCCAGTGTCTGTAGCAAATCTGCCCAGCGCACCTCCCCACTACCTCTGCTCATTAGCCATTCCCCATCACCATGGGGTCCATGGTTGGGTTTTGGGGGCTCCATGAACGCTCCAAAACCAGTGACACAGTTTTGTAAGTCAGTGCTCGTGCACTTTCCTGAGGGAAGTCCTGTGACTTCCCGCCCTGAACTCCCTCACCCGGCACACAAGGCCTTTCGAACCTGGCCTATCTCTGGCCCAGGCTTGCCACCTACCATCTAGCCCCTTGTGTTTGCTGCTTCTGCAGTGCTGACCCCTGACCCCTGATGGTCCCCAGAGCAGAAGGCCTTTTCACATCTCCCAGCCCTGCCAGGTGTCCCTTTGCCCCAGCATCCCCTCCACCGGTTGGCTGGGCAGACTCAGGTCCTTGCTCTGCCTTCCTGCTGCCCGTCAGGCTGCCCCTTCACAGCAGGGCTGCTCTGGAAGGAGACCTGCCCGCATGTTGACAGCAGGACCAGGACTCTGCCGCTCTGTGTTCTGGGGAGCACGGCACTTGGCCGGGGGCAGATTGTCAGCAAGAATGTGCTAAAAGAATAAGCGGTCCTCTCACGTTTGGTGTGTGTGCCGGCCACTCTGGGTGAATCATCCTCGTTCACACATGAGCAGTAGCCTGTCACAGAGAGGGCTTTGACTGACTGACGTTCCCACAGCAAGGCACGGACCCAACGTCGGAACCAGTGTTTACTCCTTCACATACCTTGAAAATAAAACAGCCCTTTTTTGTCTGACTTCAGGAATATCTGAACAAGCATCAGAACTGGGTGTCAGGACTGTCCCAGCACACGGGGCTGGCCATGGCCACCGAAAGCATCCTTCACTTTGCCGGCTACAACAAGCAGAACACCACTCTTGGGGTATGTGTGCGTCTTCTGGGGAGCAGGAATCTCCTTCAGCCCTGGGAGCCGCAGGGGGAGGGAAAGACCAGAGCTGATGTGGCGCTTTTCCCAAAAGCACCTGGGCCCCCACGTGTCACACGCACAGCTGTGCTGGCAGTCGGCGGATCAGAGTCCCAAGTTCAGACAGAGTTGGGCAGTAGAACATTACTGTGTTTTCTTGATTCATTAATGATATCAGATTTGGATTTCTGTGTATCCACAAGGAAGGAAACTGAGCTCTGGGAGACATGGTCAGCATTATCTTACAGCCATGTTGATTGGAAACATTCGCTGGATTTTCCTGTTTCGGCCGGTGCCAGAGCGCACGTGCATACGTATCTTCAGCTTTGTCTTGTTCTGCTCAGGATTCCTTTAGAGTATTTCGTAGTTAAATCAAAGTTTAGTAGTGAAGCAACAGACTGACAACAGGTGATCTGTCTGGCAGCATTGCATGGTGGTGTCTCCCAGACTTAGGGCCTAGCACAGCGTCTGTCTGTCCCAATCAGGTATAGCTGTAGGCTTCTTAACTCTGTGCTTCTTAACTCTCTCAGGACGGGGAGGTGGGGAGGCTCCCACCTGTCTTTTAAGGACGTGATAGGGCAGGGGTACAGAGGCTGAGCACCAGGGAGGGAGGATGGCCCTGTGACTTCTCACCATGGCCATGACTCTCAGTGGGAAGAAGGGAGTCCATTAGGCAGAACTGAGGGCCCTCAGCCTCTGTGGTGGGCCTGGGGAAGTGCCAGAGGTAGCCAGTGTCTTCTCACGTCCCATGCCCTCCTTGGAGCTCTCACCAGAGGTCACTCCATGTTCTCTGAAGACACCAGCGTCTGCAGACACAGCTAGCGCACCCTCGGCTGACAGGCCAGGCCCACTGGCATGAGATGAGCTCCCTGACCTGGGTCTCTCCACCACTTGGAGGACACAAGCAGAGGCCAGAATTGGGGACTACTCAGAATGCATTTGACAACTCCTGGTCCTCTTATAGGCTCTAGCCACCTGGCTTGTAAGAGGTCAATTTTGCCTAAAAGATTTAAATCTGTTTCTTTAGAAAAAGAGATTTAGGTTTGGTTTTCCCTTTTCTGTTTCCAAAGAAGAAAGAATATATTCATTGGTGTCTTCTGACTGTTGGTTGTACTGGAGATCCTGGCCAAGCTGCCCCTGCTCCATGAAAAGCACAGAAGCATTCTGGCCCCCAGAGTGACCTCTCCCCATCACATGGCACTCAGGGAAGCACCCCTCCCAGGGGGCTGTTTCAGAAGCATGATTACAGGCTGGTGGGTTGTGCTGCATCGAGACTGTCAAGAAAGCCCTGCAGGGTCGTTCTCCACGTCACAGTGCACCAGGCACGTGAGCCGGAGCAGTCAGAGTAGTTACCCAGAGGATGGAGGTGGTGGCCTGCACTGCGGCCTGCCAATGCAGTTGCTGCCTGAGCCTGAACGCAATTCTGCCTGGTGAGAAGGCCACTGTTTTCCCCATTTTGCAGGGGAGTATATTCAGGCTAAGGGACAGCAAGCGACCTCTCTAGGGCCTCATAGCTGGTTGGTGGCAGGGCTAGGTTTCAGTGCAGGCCTGCTTGATGCCACAGCCCACACTGTCTCCAAAAAACATAAAGCAATTTTACGTGGCCTTTTGAAAAATAAACTAGCTTAATAATTTTAGGAGAACATCATGTATCTTTGTTCTTATGGTTTTTTCCCCCAAATTTCATATTTTCTTCCCCTGACCGTCTTTCTACCCAACCACTTGCTCCCTCCCCAAAAAAACAATCCCTCAAAATTCAACAGTTGAGAGATTCATTTCCCCAGTAACATCCGTATGTCAAGAAGTGGATAGGTTGTGTTGGCTTGTAGTAAAAGGTGCTAAAGGGAAATGGAAAGGGGTCATCCTTGGTGCATGTTCATAGTCTTAGACGATGCTGGGCAGCACGATAGCTGGAGAGCATGGTAGCAGTGACCAGCCAGGGTTAGGGAGAGCAGTCCTCAGGACTCCAAGGGATGGGAGGTGGGCTGGGGTGCTGAAGCTGAAGCAGAGGAGGTGGGAGGCGTGATCTGCAAATACTTTCCCCTTTCTGTGGCCTGCCTCTGTACTCAAGGGTACGCCCCTTTTGTCTTCTGCTGTTAGACCCGCATTAGACTGGTGGCAGCTATTGGGTGTCTCTGAGCCCCTGCTGGCTTTTGCTTACTCTGACACCATGCTCTCAACCTCACCCTTCACCATCTTCAAGTCACATTCACACACCAGCACACACTCACAGAGGAGACAGCCCGGGAGCACTAACTTCACAGCATTTTCATTGTAGGTTACGATGATTTTCACAATGATCTGGTGATTATGTCTTTTGCAAAGGTCTGCTCACCACTGGGGATGAAAGCAATCAGGGCGGGAAATTGAAGCTATATCACAAGCTGCCTTCCAGAGAAAATTTTTCATACTTTTAAGATTTTTTTTCATCTTTTTTCCATGGGACGTATCAGACTGGAGGCTGTTCTAAAGTATTTTGTTTTATTAGCTTGCTAGCACTGAAGATTTTTAATAACCCCTGGATCCAAACTTGACTTCTTAATTGGACTTAGACTTAGCCATGGTGAACATGAGAAAAACATATGGCAATGGCCTGAAATAATTCTTGATATTTGTCTGTAGGCAACTCAGCTAACAGAGCGCCCGGCCTGTGTGAAGAAAGATTACTCCAACTTCATGGCATCCCTGAATCTACGCAACCGCTACGCGGGCGAGGTACTTCTCCTGCCCTTGTGTCCCAGGGCCGTCGAGGTGTCCTCTTGCTCTGATGTCAGTCAGCTCCCACCCAGTGGAAAATGCACTCGGGGTCTGGAACTCGGTCATTTTAGGGGGACTTGAAAGCATGGGCCCTGGGCCTCACCAGCACCGTCTGGAGCATGTATGTGGCCACTCACCACTGCTGCAGGAGGGCGATTCCACATACACACACTCCCGCCATGCTGAAGCATCCTGTTTCTCGGACTTCTTTTTTTTTTTTTTTTTTTTAAGTGGTAGCAAACATTTGTTGAGTGCCGTGCACTATCGGGGCAGTTGGTGAGGTTTATGTACTATTATTCCAACGTTACAGATAAGGAAACTCGAAATAAAGTAACCTGCCAAGGTCACATAAGCAGAGCTGGATTGGGAACCACATCTCACCATGAGGGCTTTCTCCCACCATGCCACACTTTAGCTCGGCCTGGCAAGTTACTTCACCTCTTGGGGGCCTCAGTTTCTGAATCTATAAAACACAGAAGCTCGTCTACACCATTTCAGAGGCCCCTGCGATTCCATCGGTGCCTCGTCTAAGTGGGGTCCCCCCCTCCGTACGACTTCCTCATTCTAGCAGTTGCTCTTTCTCTTCCTGTGGGCCCTCAGCAGGGGGGCCCCTGGTCTCTGACCCTAGACTGCCACTGACCCTACATTCCCAGGTGCTGGGAATTGCTCTGAGGGCCTGTTCCACCTATTTTGAACACCCCGGTGGTGGGAGGAAGTCTGTCTTTGACAGTAGGTTTGATTTTGGAAGGAGTCAGATCCTTTCTATATAGTCAAGTCTGGTAGATAAGAGAGCAGCATGCTTTTGTTGGGGGAAAAAATGATGTGCAACTTTAAGAATAGTGAGGCTGGTCTTCTCGTTTGAGTCATTAATTGACTCTGAAAGAACTGTATTTAATCAGTCCACATCATGCAACCCTACTGTGGTTCAGACCCCGGATTCAGTGCTGAATGTAAAATTGGCAAGACCAGGTCTCTGCCTTCAAGGACCATCTAGAATGAAGGGAATGCCAATATGCATTGCTAAAAGAGAAGTTCCCCCAAAGTGTGAGCAATGGTAGCTTCATTGAAATGAGCCTGTCACTCTCTACACACACAAGCTCTCGTTTGAGATAGTGACGCTCTGGTCAGGCCTTGTCCGTGTGCGTGGATGACATGTGCCTCTTGACAAGTTTGCTTCTTGCAGGTGTATGGAATGATTCGGTTCTCAGATGCCACAGGCCAGATATCGGACCTGAACAAAATGATGGTCCAGGAGCTGAATACAGCGTTAGACCTCAGCAGTCCTCCGCACTACACGCAGGCTATGTTCAAGCTGACAGCAATGCTCATCAGCAGCAAAGGTAATGGGCAGAGGCGCCGGGGGCTCTGGGTTTGTTTGGAAATGAGTGTTTACCTTTGTTCTCCTTAGTGAGCGGGGGCTCCCCCAGTAGAGATCTGTGTGGTGTCTCTCAGGGGTAGAAGTAAACAAAAGACCATCGTTGGCCCACCTGGTGCTCTGTCTTGTTTACCTGGGGAGGCAAGCAAAGGGTTCAGTCTGTGTTTAGTGCTTTTTCTGAACAGTATGTGTCTGGTTGCAGACTGTGACCCACAGCTCCTTCATCATCTGTGTTGGGGTCCCCTCCGGATGTTCAACGAGCATGGCATGGAGACTGCCCTGGCCTGCTGGGAGTGGCTGCTGGCTGGCAAGAACGGAGTGGAAGTACCGGTAGGACACTGGCTATGTTCAGCTCGTGAGGGTGGGGCTGGTGAAAGAAGGAGAGAGCTTGACCTGGCTGCTCAGCTGACAAGCTTGGAAACCCCAGGCGATCCCCTCACCCTCTGGGCCTTCAATCTCCTTATCTGTAAGATTGTGATATTAATACCTGACCACTAGCCTGTCTCAGAGATGACAGGGAATGTATGTTAAAATGATCCTACCAGGGGCGCCTGGGTGGCACAGCGGTTGAGCGTCTGCCTTTGGCTCAGGGCGTGATCCTGGCGTTGTGGGATCGAGCCCCACATCAGGCTCCTCCTCTATGAGCCTGCTTCTTCCTCTCCCACTCCCCCTGCTTGTGTTCCCTCTCTGGCTGACTGTCTCTATCTCTGTCAAATAAATAAATAAAATCTTAAAAAAAAAAAAAAAAAAAGGATCCTACCAGCTCCTGGAAGTTGTTGTTTCTCAAAAGCTCAGTAGAGGGAGCCATTTCTCTGAGAGTGGAACACATGGGCCATGATTGGGAGAAGTCCTAGTTGTCCACAACCATTTCTCTTGGCCTGCTAACTTTGGGAGGGGCAGTCTTCCTGATATCCATATTTCTAAAGTTGCTACTGGAGGAGGCCCCGAGGCAAGGTCATATACGTCCTTTCAACTGATTGGGTGAATATCTAAGAGCTGTTGTATTTTTCAAAGATCTCGTTAATTTTTGTAACAGGGAATTTGGCATTTTTTCTGTGTTTCTAAAGATGACTTGAGATAGGTGGTCAAAAGGGGGTATTTTCTTTTTCTTGTTCCAAGGAAAATGGAATATTTCCAAAGATAGAATTAGAATGTTCCAGGCAGGTGCTGGTGGTGGCAGTAATCATCATACCTCACGTTTGCCTGGATGTTATAACTGCATGGAGTTTTTTTGGGCACACCATTCAGAGTTTGGGGAAATGTTTTGGTCCAGTTGGCTTCCATGGGAAATTACCTGGTCAGGAAGAGGCACTGATGGCTGTCTCTCAGAAGAGGGAGTCAGCTGGGGCTCTGGGCTCACCAGTGCCTCCTGGACCCTTTCTCTGTGGAACTAAGGTAGGCCCTCGGTTTTCAGCCTGGCCAGGCAGCTCACATCAGGGAGCATGCAGAAGGGCCTATGAGAGTCCTGTTGCGGCCTGTAGGGGCTCTGACTCCAGGGCAATGCTCCTCATTTATATAATGAGAATAATAGCACGGGCACCAATGACATAGAGCTGAGATGGAGATTGAATGGCTTAATTCACCTCACAGGCCAGGAACAGTACCCAGAACATAGCGATCTGTTAGTAAATACTAACGCTGTTGTGATGGTGGCTGTTATCATTGCCAGGTAGAAGATTCTGCACTGACAGCGATCTGCCATTGTTGTCATATACAGCCGTGTGCCCCTTCTTTGGTTTTCATCTATTTTACTGCTGCATATGTTATATGCCTTAGAATAGTGTTATTTTTGTTCTAAAAGTCAAAAGCCAGGGCGCCTGGGTAGCTCAGTCAGTTAAGCATCTCACTTCGGCGCAGATCTTGATCTTGGGGTCCTAGGTCAAGCCCCACGTCAGGCTCCTCACTTGGAGGGGAGTCTGCTTGTTCCTGTCCCTCTTCCTCTGCCCCTCCCCCGCTCATGCCTTCTCTCTCTCTGTCTCTCAAATAAATAAATAAAATCTTTAAAAATAAAATTTTTAAAAAGTCAAAAGCCTTTCAAAGAAATTAAGAAAAGGACTTTTTTAAAAGCCTTATGCATTTGTCCAGATATTTTCCATTTCTCACACTCTTCAAGTCTTCCTGTAGACTCAGATTCAATTGTTCTCTTCAGCCCAAAGAAATTCCCTCAGCATTGCCCGTAGTTCAGCTCTGCTGGAATAAATTCTCTCCGCTTTAGTTCATCTTCATTTTTTATGCATATGGATATTTTTCCTGGATCTAGGATCCTGGGTTTACAGGTTTTTTCTTTCCTTTTGTCGCTTTTAGCATGTTAAGTACACCTATTGTCTACTGGCTTGCATTGTTTCCAGGGAGAATTTAGCAGTCATTCTTATCACTGTTCCTCAGAAGGTGCTATTGTTTGTTTAGTTTTTCCTTTTGGCTGCTTTTAGGATGTTTCCTTTCATCTTTGATTTTTATTTTTATTTTATTTTTTTAAGATTTTATTTATTTGACAGAGACAACCAGCGAGAGAGGGAGCACAAGCAGGGGGAGTGGGAGAGGAAGAAGCAGGCTCACAGCAGAGGAGCCTGATGTGGGGCTCGATCCCATAACGCCGGGATCATGCCCTGAGCCAAAGGCAGACGCTTAACCGCTGTGCCACCCAGGCGCCCCTCATCTTTGATTTTTAGTAGTTTGACTATGATATGTGATTTTCTGTGTATTTGTCCCCTTGGGGTTTATTGGGCTGCTTAAATTTAGAGATTTAGGGTTTTTCATCAAACTTGGAAAATTAGGCCAATATTTCTTTAAATATTTTCCCCCGTTTCTCCATCTTGTCTCATTTGGGGATTCTAATTACACACACATATGTTGGTGACTTCATATTGTCCCACAGATCATTAATGTTCTCTGCAGTGCTTTTCACTTTTCTGTCTCTCTCTCATTTCATTTTGGTTCATTTTAATTGGTCTGTCTTCCAGTTCACTGCTTTTTTCTGATGCTTTATTCCTTCTGTTGTTAAGCCATCTTATATATATTTTATCTCAGATATCATGATTCTCAGATCTAGAATTTCTGTTTCTGTTTGATAGTTGGTATTTCTCTGCTGAGATTCTCTGTGTCTTCATCTAGTTTTTCCATCTTTACCTATAAATATTTGGTTGTATTTAAATATTTATTTTAAAATCCTTATCTGGTCTGTTCTAGTATCAGGGTTATCTGTGGGACTGTTTCTGTGGGTCGCTGATTTTTTTTTCTTTAGTGTATCAAATGTTTTTGTGTGTTCTAGACTTTGTGTATAGAAAAGCAGTGGAGCCTGAGGAGCATTGCTGTTTTACTTTCCTAGAAAATAGGCCTTTCTTTTGTTGAGTGACTAAAATGAGGGTCACTGACGCCTACCCCTGAAGGGTCAGTCTGGGCAAAAAGATGGATTCTTCCTACTTTTCACTCCACCTTCACTTCCCTTTTTTTCTGCCCCATCAAAATTAGAAGAGGGGTCATGAAAGAATTTTTATGCCAAACAAATTGCTGTTTCATTTGGGGTCTTTCAGACTCTGATCCAATTCCCCTGCCCCTGCCCCTGCCATCAGCAGTAGCTCTGCTGGCTTCAGGTCTCTCAGCCTTGACAGGCCTTGTCCACTCACTTGTGTCCAGACCCAGCACTGGTCCATGAGCTGCTAGAGCTTCCTGCTTCCCGGTAAAGTCTCTGTAAACCAGTTCTTCGTGGCTTTTTCATCTGACACTCCTCAGCAATCCAACAGATAAGACTGGTTTTTTTCATATCCTCCAGACCATTCTTGCTGTTCACTTGGACTGAAGGCCATCTGTCTCCTCACACTCCCTGTCCCTGCCTCTGTAAGGACCTGTTGTCCAGGCCCAGCAACATTTTGGGAAGACTTTTAACTTTTGTTTTTCTGTCTTTTGTATTGTTGGCTTCTGGTTTTTAATTGTTTCTATTATAAAAGCCATGTATGTTCACGACAGAGAAGTTGGAAGATAGGAGTGTAACAAAAAAAACCAAAAATCATTCTTAACTCCAACTTTAGAGACAATTGCTGATGGTATCCTGATGTCTTCTGCATTCCTGGAGAGAGAGAGCTATGAGTTTGTTGGGCTCATCTCAGCATGAAAACCCTTTTTGTGAGAGTCTGGGCCTGTATCCCACTAAGATGGGAGAGACCTCTGATCCCTTGGTATGATGCTCAAATTCATGACCCAAAACAAATGAACTAGCCTCCACCCACCTGCCTCCGAATCTCTGTGAATGCCAACTTAGTTCTTCCCTCTGCTCAGACAAAATCCTTACCACCATCCCTGATGCCCCCTTTTCCACTTCCCACAAATGATCCTCAGAAAATCCTGTCAGATTACCTTTCTACCTTTAAAGTATATCTAGAAACTGACCACTTACCAGCATCCCAACGGTTTCCTCCTGGCCCCAATCTTTTTCATGTCCCCTCAACTAGCAAGGCAGCCGCTGGCCTCCCTGCTTCCACCTGGGCCCTCTCTGCCTTCTCCACACATACACAGAGTGAGTCAGCAAAATATGGGTCACATTAGGTCCCTCCTGTGCCCCAGACCTGTCAGCGCTGCCCATGCTCACTCAGAGTAGAAGGCACACGTACTTCTACGATCTGCAAGGCCCCTCTGCCACCTCAGCTTCGTCCCCCTCTTCTCCCCTTGCCTGCCCTGCTCTAGGCACACTGGGGTCCCTGCTACCCCTGCCCTCCAGGCATGTTCCTGCTTTAAGCTGTTCCCTCTCTTGGCCATGCTTCTTTCAGGCAGCCAGAAAGCTGCATGCCTCACTCCTACATCTCTCCTACAACTCGTCTAGAATGTCACACACATACATCCATTTGTTCTTCCAAGCCCCTTCATGGCTCTGTTTTCCCCTTAGCTTTGATCAGTGTCTGATATCTATATCTTACTTCTCTTGCCATCTGTGGCCCTGCCGTAGACTGGGTGGGTGTTTGTCTCGTTCACTGCTCCATTCCCAGAGCCTGAAGGGGAAGCAGCCAGGCCCAGAGGCAGCTACCAGATGTGCTTGTTCAACACAAGAGTGGGCGTGCCGCTTTGCTGTGGCTCATCAGCCCTGGAAGCCCTGCGGTTTCTTCCTCTAACATAAAACTTATATCTGGCTGCAGGAAACAGAAACTGGGCACAGTTCCTTGACCACCAGGGGCTATCCTCCTGGTGTCAGGGACAGCTCATTTGTATCGTGGCTCGTGTCTGCGACTCTTTCACCGTGAGCAAAGTCCCTGAGGACTTTGTCCTCACCTTCAGGACCTCCAGATGGCTACTGTGCCTCAAAGCAGGAAGGAGGGCAGAGGATGCCAGCTGCCCTGGCCTTCACCCAGTTGATGCCCACCTGCTGATTAGTGCTAATGAGAAGCATTGGCCACCCTAACCAGCAGGAGGCTGGGTGAGGGTACCTGTGACTAGTCACTTGGCCTCCATGAATAAAACCAAAATAAAGAAGGAGGGGATGGATACTGGGCAGGGAGCCAGGGCATTCACCCCAGGCACCAAGCTTCAGTTTCCACCTCTCTGCAGCGGGTCTGTGTACCCTTGAAGGAGCTGCCAGGTATTGTTGGACCAAAAGGGGAGGCTGCTCCCCTGCAGAGCCACCCGGTGGCCACTGCAGACTCAGTTTGGCTCCCGCAGCTATTCCCTGGGCCTGGTTAGGGGCATGAAGGTGATGTGCAGGGTCTGTATGGGGTCAAGAAAAGGAACTGGGCTCCAGAGCCAAAATCCAGCCCTGCCTTTGCCAGATTAGAGGCCCTGAGCAGGTGACCTCGCCTCTGCAACCACAGGTGCTTCACGGTTATTAGGAAGATTCAACCAGGCAGAGCCTATTAAGGGCCCACCCAGCACTAGGCCCGTCCCAGGTGTGCTGACGCCACAAAGCAGGAGGCCAGCACCTGGCCTAGTGATAGTTCAAGTTTTTTGGTAGAAAATGTCTGAGAAGTTAGATCATAG
Organism: Ursus arctos; assembly: GCF_023065955.2. Lineage (NCBI taxonomy): Eukaryota > Metazoa > Chordata > Mammalia > Carnivora > Ursidae > Ursus > Ursus arctos. The sequence continues at coordinate 3,351,826 of NW_026623030.1, read as the reverse complement.
GTTATCTTTATTTTTTTGTTCGTACTTTCCTTGGTTTTCTAAAAAAATTTTTTTAAGATTTTATTTATTTATCCGAGAGAGAGCACGCGAGTGAGTGCATGAGCAGGGGGAGGGGTAGAGGGAGAAGCAGACTCCCTGCTGAGCAGGGAGCCTGATGCGGGACTTGATCCCAGGACCCTGGATCACCACTTGAGCCAAAGGCAGACATTTAACCAACTGAGCCACCCAGGCGCCCCAGTTTTCTAAATTTTGTTCATTAAGCATGTATTCTTTTTTTTTTTCCTGAGGGGTGGGGAGGGACAGAGGAGGGGAGAAAGGGTGCCTTAAGCAGGCTCCACCCCCAGCACAGTGCCTGACACAGGCTCGATCTCAGGACCTTGAGATCATGACCTGAGCCCAAATTAAGAGTCTTAACAGAGCTTAACCGACTGAGCCACCCAGGCACCCCGAGCATGTGTTCCTTTTATAATCAAACAACAGTGAGTATCTTTCTGTGCTTCGCAGACACTAACCATCATTGCATACTTGCAGTTTATGCGGGAGATGGCAGGGGCCTGGCAGATGACAGTGGAGCAGAAATTTGGCCTGTTTTCCACGGAGATAAAGGAAGCGGACCCCCTAGCAGCATCAGAAGCCAGTCAGCCCAAACCCTGTGCCCCCGAAGTGACCCCTCACTACATTTGGATTGACGTATGTGCTTTCCCAGCTTCTGCCCACTATAGCTGTGAGGTCAGGGGTTCCCCCTGGGGCCAGTGGCCCAGTAAACACGGAGCTCCAGGTTTTAGACTGCCTTTCCTGGGGACGGGGGAATGGCTATTTCAGCCTTCTCCCCAGGCCCTTGTTGGACTCATTGTGCTTCTGCTAAGACCCCTGCCCGCCCTCTTATTGGCCCAGAGCCCCACGTCAGCCGGCTGTGCGGGTGTGCGGGTGGGCTGGCTGTGCGGGTGGGCTGGCTGTGCAGGTGGGCGGGCGGGCGGCTGTGCTGGGTGGGCGGGTGGGCGGCTGTGCCGGCTGTGCCGGTGGGCGGGCTGTGCGGCTGTGTGGGCCGGGCCCCAGCAGGGCAGCATGTTCTCCTTCCCACTCAGTTCCTGGTGCAGCGGTTCGAGATTGCCAAGTACTGCAGCTCTGACCAAGTGGAGATCTTCTCCAGCCTGCTGCAGCGCTCCATGTCCCTGAACATCGGTGGGGCCAAGGGGAGCATGAACCGGCATGTGGCGGCCATCGGGCCTCGCTTCAAGTGAGGGGCTCCCCTCTTGTGGTGGTGGCAGGGATGGGGTGGGCGAGGTTTCTGTCAGAGTTGCTGGTGCGGTGGGCCCTCTGCACGGGAGGTTCCCACACTTGGTTTTTTTGTTTGTTTGTTTGTTTTACCAGAAACTGATCAAGCCCTAGTACATGCAGGGCCCCTGGGAAGGGATCTGGATAGAATGATCTGGCCGGCCATGCCCTTCCGGGGCTGAGGAAGTCGATCAGGGTGCTGTCCACAGCAGGGGGGCTTTCAGGGAGATGGTTCACTCATGGACCTGGGGCAGCCAAATATTGGGCAGCCTTTCTAAATTAGCTGGGGATGGATGGCAGCGAAAGGATTCTGGTGTCATAGTGGTTAATAGAAAACAGCAGGTGGTGTGGCAGAGCTCAGGTGTGACAAGCTCAGAGTGGGGGGCTGGCGATGACTTTGGCCAGGTCCCTTTACCCCTCAGAGATGTTCACAGAAAACTTCTGATCATGCTGATTACACCAAGTCGATTTTTGCCAAGTCCTGTGCAAAATACCAACCACACCAGGGGATACCCCCTTTTGGAGGATATGTGGCCTAGTAGGGAGGCTTAGGCTTGGTGCTACAGTCAGGGGTGCTATGGACACAGCAGGCAGGGTCAGTCTGACGTGAGGAGGGCCTGCAGATGCCTGGGTGGTCAGTTGGAAGGAGGGTGAGGGGCCCCCTTTCAGGGCATGCTACTCCTGCCTGTACCCCTTTCTGCTGCCCACTGCCAACACCATCTCTTTCTGCCCCTCCCCTGAGCTCCAGACCCATGTTCCTGCAGGCCCCGGGCACCCCCTGGGATGGTGCTTTTCAGACCACCATGGGGACGGGCTAGTACTCTTTTCCCTCCATTTCTAGTCCATCACAGAGCTGTACCTTTATAAACTGCATAAGAATAAATTACTAGAACAGGCTTCACACTGGCCCCCCATAGCGGTGTGAAATTGCTGTAAAATGAGTAGGTACCGCCTCTTAGTTTCTGTACTGCCTCATCACAGACCAGCACCATCTGTCGATGCCCATTGAGTAGCCCTGGCCTGGCAGAAACCAGGTGCTCTGCAGATTGCTTTTTCTTTGAGCTTGAATTAGGTGCTCTACCTTTGTAGTAGGTGACTGCCCTCAGAAGGTGGTTTGCAGGTGGTCTGCAGACAGACAAACTTCTGGCCAAGGCGGATAAATACGCAAGTTGTTCGTTTAGCCCCAATTAGAGTGAAGGTTAAAAAAACAAAGCCAAACAAAAAACCCTTTCCTAAAACATGTCTGGTACAATAAACCTGAGTGGCAATCACCTGGCTGGTGCCGCAGTCCTGGCCTCCAAGAGACGTGGCCTGAGCCCAAGGGCCGCGGGGTTCGCGCAGGAGCTGGCCACTCCTCAGGCGTTCCTGAGTGGCGCGCTCTGACTCGGCCCCGGTGTTCTCTCGCAGACTGCTGACTCTGGGGCTGGCCCTCCTGCACGCGGACGTGGTCCCAAACGCAACCATTCGCAACGTGCTTCGTGAGAAGATCTACTCAACCGCCTTCGACTACTTCAGGTACGCCCCTAGCTATGCCGCGCGCAGGCGTCCCACATCCCCAGAAGTCGTGGCACCAAATGCGGTGGCCTGATGCATGCGCGGCCCTCCTTGTTCGGCAGCTCTGCTGGCCCTGGGTTTGCAAGTGCTCAGCCGTGTGCTGTGTTCCCATGTGCGTGCTTAGTTAGCGCTAGCCTCCCTATGCAGCGTACACACGTTTTCCCCCAGTTCAATTGACTGAAGAGACAAACTGTATCCATATAACTTTCCAGTTCCTACGAATGGTTATTGCACAAAGAATTGCTCTGCAAGTGTGTAGGTTGTGTTGTATAGAGACAGCTGCAGCTGCACGATCCACCACAAGCACACCATTCAGCCGAGGGCTGTCACAGCGCTAGGGATAGCGGCGGAGGTGGCCATGAGAGGACTCAGAAAATCACACTTTTTCCCATGAGAATGAATGAGATCGTTGTTGCTGATAACTAGCTCTGGGCTCACCTTTCGTCATTCAGAGACCACTTGTGTCCCCTCTCACATGCTTTTATATATAATACGCATGGCTTCTAGTCCCAGAGTTCAGGCACTCAACTCTTGTCCTCTTGTGGTTGTTCGCAGTTGCCCCCCAAAGTTCCCTACTCAAGGAGAAAAGAGGCTGCGTGAAGACATAAGCATAATGATTAAATTTTGGACAGCCATGTTCTCAGACAAGAAGTACCTGACTGCCAGCCAGCTTGTTCCCCCAGGTAAGCCTTGTTCTCAGCTGGGCAGCTCCGCCTGGGTTGTGGGGCCGAGGCATTGGGGCGGGCGGGACAGTGGTGCACAATGGGCAGCCCTGCAGGAGCCCGGTCAGAACAGTGAGGGTCCCGCCGAGCATTGGCTGTGGCCCTGCTGCAAGGTCACCAGAGACCCAAAGCCTGCCTGGCCACCACTGGTCCTCCAGCCTCAGCTGACAAGCATGAATGAGTGCGGCAGCCCTGAGCAGAGGCCACGTGACGTAACTTCTCCCAGCACCAGCCCAGTTCAGCAGCCCCCAGTGCATATCTGACAGGCCCATTGCTGGGATGAGGCCCATGCGCCAAGATGAATAAGGCACTGGCTGCTGTCACCTGGTAGGTGATGTCAACATGAGGGGTTGATAGGAGCACCCCTCAAGGACAGGCCCTTGGCCCCTCGGAGTTGGGGAGCCAGGGAGAGTTTTCTGGAAGAGGTGATTGCGAGCTGAGTCTCCAAGGATGAATAGGAGCGAGCCAGGGTAGACAGGGTGAAGGAAAAGATGCTACAGTGTAAGCAAGCAGCGGACCACGAAGAAACACGTCCCGTCTCTCTGAGCACGCAGCACAGGGTAGGGGTGAGGAGCGCAGTTTCTGCGGGCAGACCCCCAGCCAGCGACCTGACTGCAGGAAAAGGAAAGGAAAACTACAAAGCAAGCGCAGCGATTTTCTGAGGCGGCGGCCTGGCTTCACGGAGAGCGGGGCCACCAGCCCGCACGGCCGACTCACTGCCGTGTTGAAGGGCAGCGTGATGCTGGCAACGAGAGCTGTTTGTAATTGCTCAGGATTGCCACCCACGTTTGTTTTCTTCTATTTTAAAGACTAGGAGGGGGCGCGCCTGGGTGGCTGTCAGTGAAGCATCAGACTCTTGATTGCTGCTTGGGTCATGACCTCAGGGTCATGGGATCGCGCCCCGCGTCGGGCTCCCCCCTCAACGGGGATTCTGCTTGAGATTCTCCCTCTCTCTCTGCCCCTCCCCCACACTGGCATGTGCACGCTCTCTCGAATAAATAAATAAAATCTTTTTTAAAAAAAGGGTAGGAGGAATATAATACATTTTAGTAAGCTTTCTATGCAGAACGGTTATAAAAACACTTCCCCAGGGCACCTGGCTGGCTCAGGCAGTAGAGTGTGTGCGTGCGACTCTTGATCTCAGGGTGGTGAGTTCAAGCCCAACGTTGAATATAGAGCTTATGTTAAAAAACAAAAACAAAAACTTCGCAGAGGTTAGTTTATTCTGCAGATCCACCAACACCATGTCTCTCCCTCCCCGCTCTTGCACTGATCACCTTATCTGTGGTGGAAACCCAGACGCCTCATTCTGGAAGCAACAATGTGTTTGCCTACAGATAACCAAGACACCCGGAGCAATCTGGACATTGCAGTCGGCTCTCGGCAGCAGGCCACTCAAGGCTGGATCAACACCTACCCCCTGTCCAGCGGCATGTCAACCATCTCCAAGAAGTCAGGTCGGTTGAAGGTTTGCTGATAGGCCCCTCCGGTCTGAGTCACATCCTGGTGGTTCAGACCGTGAGCAGAGTGCTGAAAGGCAGCTTCCTCTGGGTCATAGAAGTGAAGGATGGGCCAGTGAACTTGGAAGAACACACTTGGGCCTTCGCTCTCCTCCACAGGCATGTCCAAGAAGACCAACCGGGGCTCCCAGCTGCACAAATACTACATGAAGCGAAGGACGCTGCTGCTGTCCCTGCTGGTAAGGTGACACCTGTCCATGCCCACAGCGCCGGGAATGGGAAGCAGAGTGGCACATGGGTGCACACAGAAAGCATATTGATATCTCATCTCACCAGGCCACCGAGATTGAGCGTCTCATCACATGGTACAATCCACTGTCGGCCCCGGAGTTGGAGCTGGACCAGGCTGGAGAGAACAGCGTGGCCAACTGGAGGTCCAAGTACATCAGCCTGAGTGAGAAGCAGTGGAAGGACAACGTGAACCTCGCCTGGAGTATCTCTCCTTACCTGGCCGTGCAGCTGCCAGCCAGGTGGGCCCCGGTCACACCTGCCTGATGAGGGCCTTGCCAGAAGTCCAATACAAGGGCTCCTGAGTGGGGAGGAGTATCATGTGGTCACTGCCAAGGACGGTCGGGGAAGTGATGTTAGAGGCCTGGTCCTCTGCCCTAGATGTTGACCCAGTCTTTCTGTGCAGTGGTTTCACAGCACAGACTCCTGCCTGGAGTGCCCCGGTACCCCGGAGCCCAGGCAGGAAGCGTCAGAGCACATTCAGAGCACCCGGTCCTATCTGAGGAGGATAGGAAGCAAGTGGAGGCTGTCGCTCCAGGGAGGCAGGCCTGGGGAGCCTTTGGTTTGTTCTCACAGGTCTTCCAGCGGCAGGCTACTCAGATTAGGTGGCCTGCAGCCGAGTGTCCTGTGAACTCTCCTCTCGTAACTCTCCAAGGTCGGAACTCTTAGACCAGTGGTCGCTGAGAGGGGCCTCCCAGGACCCTGTGCTAAATCCCCCAGAAGAAGTGCATCCACCCCACGTGCAGGGGTGACATTTCTTCCCCATGAGCCCACACTTGCCTACTTACTGCTTCCTCCTTCTGTTCTAATTCAGTCCTCTGGATCAGGACCACAGCCTGACAGTGTTCATGGAAGGTCTCCCTTGTGTTAGCCTGGGGCGGTGACAGCTGAAAGCATCCCTACCCTCCCGTCTGCTGACGTACCTTCTGGCCCATGGGCTGCCATGCTGTAGATGGACTGCTTTGGGCCCAGGGCAAGGGGGTGTTCTGAAGGCAAGGACTGTAAAGGGGGATGTCCTTTGATTGGGGAGTGTAGGGTAATTCCTGTTTGAGATCATTCTGGCATTCATGTCATAGCCAGTCCTAATGCTGTTTACTGTAAACACTCATGGTCAGAGTTACCAATGTGTTAGTAGCATAGTGTTGAGGTGTCCCTTGGCATTAATCTGCATCCCTCCAGTTCAGGTCTCCCTCTACCTCCCTCTTTTCCGTGGAGGTGGGAGAGGCCACCCCACCCACACCCTCCGTGTGCCATAGGTTTAAGAACACAGAAGCCATCGGCAACGAAGTGACCCGTCTCGTTCGGTTGGACCCAGGAGCCGTTAGTGACGTCCCCGAAGCTATCAAGGTAGTGTAGTGCGTCCTGGGGCCTGGGCTCAAACTGCACATGAACAGAAATGCCTCCCAAATGCCTGGTAACCAGAAATGTGACAAAAACCTGGCAACCTCAGTGGGATAGTGACTTTTCTAATTTCTTGCGTTTTCCATTTCTCGAGTGAGGCATTCATTATGCTTACAGTAGAAAATATTGAATGTACTTCACCTAAGTTGAAATCATGCTACTTTACATCGTGTATCAGAAGCATTTCCCCACACTGTCATACATGCTTTATCAGCATCACTTCGGGGCCACCCCTGAGATACCGGGTGGGGCCGGGTGTTTCAGGGGGCCTCAGGGACTGCCTGTGCCAGATCGTCTCCCTGCTTCCTTCCCAGTTCCTGGTCACCTGGCACACCATCGATGCCGACGCACCTGAGCTCAGCCACGTGCTGTGCTGGGCACCCGCGGACCCACCCACGGGCCTCTCCTACTTCTCCAGCATGTACCCGCCGCACCCTCTCACAGCGCAGTATGGGGTGAAAGTCCTGCGGTCCTTCCCGCCGGTGAGCCTGCGTCCTGCCTGAGTCGGCCTCGGTGGGACCACCAGGCAGTGTTGAGGTGGAAACAAGAAGGACGGGCTTTATCTCAGACTTGATGTGGGCCTGACGAAGCATCGGTCTGTCCCAGAGCATGTCTTCATCCCCTGTTTCTGTTCAGGAAGTCACAGAAGACAGATTTAGTTCTGATTCAGATATGTTACTGGTGGTATTTGTTTTTTACCTTTAATTGGGTGTTTGAGTTATATAAGGAAGTTGACAAGTTTGGTGCCAGTTGTGGCTGTGTGGGCACATCACCCAGCCGTGGGCTGTTGGGGAGCCCAGGGGATCCCATGTGACAGCCACAGTGACAGGGGTTTGGTAGCTGACTCACTGAGGCCCCAACACATGGGCCTCCTGTAACCTCAGCCCTTGTACCCGAGCAGACCCCCAGCAGTGAACACACATGGGCAGGCCCTTCCCCTGTCCTTATAGGTACGGGAACCTCGTTCCTTCTGCTTTTTCTCACCCGTCGTGTCTTTCAAGCCATTGCTCATTTTCCTTGCTATCCTCTGGGCTTTCCCTGGTTCTCAGTCCTCTGTGATCTCCAGCGAGGTGGTGTCGCACGGGCTGAGTGACAGCAGGGCCGTTCCAGGTTGGAGTGGGGCTCTGGGACAGCCATCTGTGTTGCCTTTGTTTTCGTTGTCCTGGAGTTGAGGAACTGTCTTCCCTTCCTGGAGGTCGTGATCACTTCTCCTCCTCCTTTGCAGGACGCCATCCTGTTCTACATCCCCCAGATTGTGCAGGCCCTCAGGTATGACAAGGTAAGGCTGTGCCAGCATGTACCGTCCTTCCCTCTGAGAGCTGTGCCGGGCGGTGGGGAGGGGGCCCTCGGCAACAGGGATGGGGGCCTGGGAGCGGGGCTTCCAGGCTGTGGCCCGGTCTCCGAGCTCTTCTCCTACACACCCCCACGGAGGCTGTGGCCGGTGCTCATGGCCAGGAGGCTCCCCTCACCCTGAGGCCCCGTCTTGCTGTGCAGGGTGGGTGGGCTCTAGAAATACCGCCAGCCATTTCCTCAGTCCCTGAATCCAGCTCCCTCGTCTCTTCAGTGGGAAGTGGGGAGGGTCAGACAAGATGATGTGTGTATTAGTGTGGTTGGGCTGCCATGGCAAAGAACACAAGAGTGGGGGGTTAAATGTATTTCTCACAATTCTGGAGACTAGAAGTTGGAGATCAAGGTGCCCATAGGATTGCTTTCTCCTGAGGCTTCTCTCCTTGGCTTTGCAGATGGCCCCCATCTCCCTGTGTCCTCATGTGGTCTTCCTTCTGTATGTCTGTGCCCTAATTTCCTCTTACTAAAAGGACACCATATTGGACTAGGCGCCACCCTAATGATCTCATTTGAACTTAATCACCTCTTTAAAGGCCTGTCTCCAGACACCGTCACACTGAGGCGTGTACGACTTCAACCCATGAGTTGGGGGTTGGAGGGGCACAGTTCAGCCCATCACGTACAGCATACCGGTACGTGAGATGGCTAGCTCAGGGCCTGGCTCGGGAACACCCCTCTGACACAGGGCTTTCCACAGCCCCGAACCCACCCTGCCCGTGCTTTATCCCGGCAACCCCCTCCACCCGTGCTGGAGTCCAAGTACAGCAACAGCAGCATCCGCCCCTTTCCTGCTCCTGCCGATTCTGCTCCCCACCACGTGGGACACCAGACCCCTCTATGTCCTGGCTGAGTGCTTGCGGCGGCAGTGAGCGCTGTGGCTCACCGTGGTGGCTCTGAGCGCTGTGGCTAGGTGTCCCAGGGCAGCTCCTCCCCACAGACTGGCAGGATGCTCTGTCTCAGTCCACAGACCAGAGTGCTTCTAGACCTGTAGCCAGCCTGTAAAGACTGAGTCCTGTCTTAGCCAGGTAGCTACCAAAAGCCCTCCAACTCTGCGTAGGAGTTTATTCACCAAGCCAGGGCCCCCGCCCCAGGTCCAGCCCTGGTGGGACCGTCACAACGCGCCTTTTCTCCATGTACCCATTCCTTTTCCTCCCCTCTGTCATCCTTCTCCTTTTACTGTTTGTGTCTTTGCTTCCACCTCCACCCGAGGGAATGCCTTGCTCCCCCTGCGGGTCGCTCCGTGCTCTGCGCTTGGCCCGCAGCGGCCTCCGTGGGCTGCAATTCGCATAGAGGTGTAGGCGGGGGCTGCGGCCAGCGTGCGAGATCAGGCGGGCTGCACTCGGTTTCATTTGGCCACTATTTTACATAAGCTGCTTCCCACAAAAATCCTGATACATTTTTTTCTCTTTTTTTTCTAGTTTTCAAAATTGAGTTAATTCCTTAGCATTATCCAAAAATGACTCAAGAGTTTTTCTCCTTTTCCCCCCAGATATCATTATAAACTCATGGATTTTGATCTGTTTGGTATGTACCAACCCACTAGTCATTTTAGATGCCCATCTTTCTGACTACTGGGAATCCCCGAGTGTCTCTTCTTTGAACTTTAGTCCTTGATAACCTTGATTTCCAGGAAGGACAAGATATTCTAGGCTCTTTGTTTTCTGCCTCAGACCTGGAATCACCCATTTTCCGAGGAACTCCAATTCATTTTACTGAGACACCATAATCTAAATGCTAAGAATGGTCACTGCCATTGAGTTGGTCACAGTTTCTAGGTCTTTCTAGTAGATAGAGCTTTTTGCTTTTGTTCTTTGTTGTTGTTTTTTGGAAAAAATACATCATGAGATTATACTAATATTTCCAATTCAAATACAGGATTATAGAGGTTTTTTTTATTCGATTATAGAGTTTTTTCTTTATTTGATTTTATGTTTGAATTTTTTAATACTAAAACTATTGGTTTCTGATAACATTAACATACTATTTCTTCACATTATTCCACTGTATTAATAGTTTCAAAGTAACAATACTGGTATTATTACAACATGATTACTAAAAACTGGGTCAAAATTTTTTGCCTTTTGTTTTTGGTGTATTTTCCACTGGGGAAATATAGTCAGATGATTCTTTTTTTTTTTTTTTTTTTTTAATTTCATCATCTTACCAGCAAAAAATGGGTTTATTTGGGAAAAAAGAGAATTACAATCTGGACAGACAAGCTGTGGCAAAACCATAGACAAGTCCCTAGATTACTCAATTCTTCTTTTATTTTTTGGGAGGGAGAAAGTGTGCAAGCAGGAGGAGGGGCAGAGAGAGAGAGAGAATCCCAAGTAGGCTCCACGCCCACCACAGAGCCCAGTGTGGGGCTGTCTCACGACCCCAAGATCATGACCTGAGCCGAAATCAAGAATCAGACACTTAACTGACTGAGCCACCCAGGCACCCTGCAAATTACTCAATTTTAACATCACTTGAAATGATTCTTCTCTGTGAGGTTATGTCAACTCAAGACTCAGCTTCATTGGTTTCTTTCTTGCTTTTCATTTCTAGAGGTTGTTGTCTTAGAAGTCTGAGCTTGACGGGATACAAATATATTTGCTTCTATTGTTTTTAAAAGAAGGATAAACCCAAACTAGTAAAAATGGCTGGAGATGGAGCAAACAGCATAGAAGTGGCTATGCTTAGTAATTTTTTTGACTTTGGACTTTCACTGCTTGTATAACTAGTTATAAAGCAAACATGGATTTGTTTTCAACCAAATTGTCTGGCAAGGCAGATATTAAATGGGTTAAGAACCACACAGGAATAAAATGCTGAAACTTTTCCCAAAGCTGAAAGGCCCATGGGCCCCAGTGACCGATGACAATTCCTCCTTGGTCAGACGGCTGCCTGCCTCCACCTCCCTGTGGTAGTCTGTTCATTACTTCCCCGAGTCCCCTCTGTGGTCTCGGCAAAACTGACCGCATTACCAGTTTATCATAAAAGGACATAACTCAGGAACGGCCAGGTGGAAGGGCAGCACTGGGCAAGGGATGTGGGAAGGTTGTGGACCTTCCATGCTCTTCAGGTGCGTGGCCCTCCCACACCTCCACCAGCCCAGAAGCTCTGCAGACTCCTATTTAAACACACTACAAGTTGAACATTCATAGTTTATCTTTAGATCCTCTTGCTGGTTCGCATTGGGAACCCCATAGCGAGGAATTATCTGGAATCTGACCTGCTTGGTAAGCCCACCAGCCACGTTGAGGACATCTGTCCCAAGAATACTTTACCAGATGCAGGGGCTACAAACTACGGTGGTCGGGGGAGAGGCCACTCCTCCAGAACTCTTCTAAAAAGGCCAACTCCTTTTTTAACCTTAAGACAGGGTAATTAGGGGGCGCCTGGGTGGCTCAGTCGTTAAGCGTCTGCCTTGGGCTCAGGGCATGATCCCAGAGTCCTGGGATCGAGCCCCACATCAGGCTCCTCCGCTGGGAGCCTGCTTCTTCCTCTCCCATTCCCCCTGCCTGTGTTCTCTCTCTCGCTGGCTGTCTCTCTCTCTTTCTCAAATAAATAAATCTTAAAAAAAAAAAAAAAGACACGGTAATTAAAACTGGAGCTCCGAGTAGCAGAACATGACTAGGAAGGAGAAAGAGGAGAGAGGTCCTAGGGTAGTGGCTGTGGTGTGTCAACTCATGAAGAAGTGTCTGTGTGTTAGAATTTTCTGGAACCTGCCCATCACTGTGGAACATTATTCCAAACAACCTGTTTATAGCCGAGTTTTAGTACCCAGCCTACTCATTCCTCATACTTGATAACAGCGGAAATCGGTTGGAGAGTTATGGTTCTTAGAGTCCAGGGGAAAGCACAGAGGAAACAAAAGCTGGCTCCTTCCCGTTTTGCAAACCCCACCGCCTGGGGCCCCATCTGCCCTGCTGGGCAGCTAGCAAGCTAGAACTTGGCCTAACCCCTGGCCTGGGCTCGCACATCCACAGGCGAGCTCGCTCACAGAGCCGGAAACCGCTAGGCCTCACTTCTTGCCAGGTCTGCAAGTGCTGGGAGTCCACTCCTGCATTTGGTTAGTCTCTCTCAGTGGACAGGTGTCCAGGCCTTGGCTAATGGTGACCTTGCTCTCCTATAGATGGGCTACGTGCGAGAGTATATTCTGTGGGCAGCGTCCAAATCCCAGCTTCTGGCACACCAGTTTATCTGGAACATGAAAACTAACATCTATCTGGATGAAGAAGGGCACCAGAAAGACCGTGAGTATCTGTCAGCTTCCCTCAGGCCTCACCCCCCATCTTTAACCCTCCAGAGCCCTCCAGGGCCTGTGCTGCCCCAGCCCATCCCTCTGCTTCCCATCCTTCAGTGGGAATGCCTCATCTTTAACACCCAGCGGGAGCAGGACGCCCTCCTTCATGAAGCCTTTGCTAGCCTCACCTGCAGATGCCCTGCCTACCCCGGCACCGTCCTGCAGCTCCCCAAGCACATGTGAGAGCTTCTCACCCTGCACTTGACCTAGCAATTCCGTGTGGGGACGAGACAGCCACCCAGGGCAACAGTTCTCAAACAGAGCTGGTCCACATCTTCACACCCTTAAAAACTGGTGAGGCCCCCAGAGAGCTTTGGTTTACACGGGCTTTGGTTCTGCATGTTAACCAGCGTGGGACAGTAAAACCAAGAATTGAAAAAATATAAGCCCATTACATGTTAACATAAGTAACATATTTTTATGAAAAATAATTCAAAAAGTGGTGAGAGGAGTGCTGTTGCTTTAGAGTTTTGCAGATCTCTCTAATGTCTGTAATGTCATAACATCTTTAATGTAGTAAAAGACAGCAGGATTCCCTTTCTGCTTCTGCATTTAACCTGTTGGAATATGCTGTTTTGGTTGAATTCAATGCCGGGAATTCGGCTTCGCACAGACACAGCTGGAAAAGGCAGGAGGGTTTTAGTCGTCTTCCCCGTCTCTAGAGATAGTCTCGGCTGATACTGCACCAAACACAACAAGTGATAGGCTCATAACGATTAATTGTGATGTGGATTTGAACTCATGTCAGTGAGTTTCTCATGCTCTTTCTTTAAAGTCTATTGGTCTACCCAGTGCTCACCCCCACCCCCCCCACAGGACTTACAGTATTAAAAATCACATGTGTGAATGCCCCACCACTCTTACAAAACAGAAGCATTTGCAAATTTTGGAAGCTGTCAAGCTCACAGTCACAGATGCAGGTTTCCCAAAACTTAGTAGTTTTCCTTAAATGGCAGATTCACCTTGTTCATTTTTTTTTTTTTAAGTTTTATTTATTTGAGATAGAAAGAACATGAGCTGGGTGAAGGGCAGAGAGAGAAGCAGACTCCTTGTGAGCAGGGAGCCCGATGTGAGGCTCGATCCTGAGACTCCGGGATCATGACCTGAGCCGAAGGCAGACACAACCAACTGAGCCACCTAGGCACCCCAGCTTGTTCATTTTCAAGAAAATATCTGCCATATACCTGAGTCCAAATAACTATATTTTTGTCTGTTGGTCACTGTTTTAAGTAAAAATGATGTTCCCTGGGGCGCCTGGGTGGCTCAGTCAGTTAAACATCTGCCTTCAGCTTGGGTTGTGATCCTGGGGTCTTGGGATCAAGCCCCACACTGGACTCCCTGCTCAATGGGGAGGCTGCTTTCTCTCTCTCTCTGCCTGCCACTCCCCCTGTTTGTGCTCTGTCAGTCAAGTGAATAAATGAAATCTTTAAAAAAAAAAAAAAAATCGTTCCCTGAAACAAGAAGTTAGTTCAGTTGGAAAGTCTGACGCAAGGCGCTTCTCTGCAAAAGCATAGCGCCTGTGTACTTCACATGCCGTAGATTGCTGCGTGACTTCCTGTGTCGTCGCACAGAGTATCACAAAGATGTATGGGGTGGAGTTTCATCAGCTTAGTTGTTATCACCCCACCAGGGACATTTTTAGTGACACTGGCTTTTGTTCACACCACGGGAGCAGAGCCATGAGGATCCAGTGACCACTAGCACCTTGGCCTACTGCTCGTGCCCGGCCTCACAAGCGTCTACACAGCAAGGAGGGCAAACAACCCGTCAGTGTGGTTTTGACTGGAGGGTGGGCTAAAGGGTCCCAGGGACCCTGCAGGTGTCTGCGGACCGCGCTCTTGGGGCAGCTGAGCTGGCCTGGGTGCTGGGGAACACCTGGGCTGCACATCGGGCAAACGTGTGGCGTTTCCTTGAGGGCCTTCAGCGGGCCAGCTGCAGGCTCACCCTCTTTGTTTCTTTGTCAGCTGACATCGGCGACCTCTTGGAGCAGTTAGTAGAGGAGATCACTGGCTCTTTGTCGGGCCCAGCCAAGGACTTCTACCAGCGGGAATTTGATTTCTTTAACAAGATCACCAACGTGTCGGCCATCATCAAGTAGGTAGCATCTCTCGGTCCTGGCTCATGGGAATTGCCCGGAGGGCCCCCACTGATTCTACTGAACAGCCAGGGTTGGGAATCTCTGCCCTGGCAAGTCAGGTCTCTCAAAGTATAGCAAAACACACAGCCATGAGAATTTCAGAAAACATATCTTAGTTTCATTCTGGATAGTGTCGTGTAGTTTGAGGCCACTCTGCTCTCTCCAAGTTCTGAAGGGTCATGGGGTATTAGGAAAACCAGACTCCTTTGCAGCCCCCAGTGTCATCTTACTGATTCACCTCCTGGGCTGTCCATGTGCGAAGGCTGATGCCATCTTTGGGCATCGGTGGCCCTGCCCATTTGTGTGGGATGGGGCCCTGGAAGCAACTGACCAAGGGCTTAGGGGAGGCCCCAGCAGGGGAACACTGGCTACCTGTCCTCCCAGGTGCCTCATTCCCCGGGCTGTCCTCACTGCTCAGGCTTCTCTCACCTTGGTCACCAAGTGGCCTCACCTGTATGTCCTGAGGCCCTTTCCTGGGCCCAGTACTAGGTACAGCTGTGATGCAGCTGCTTGTCGCTCACAGAGGCCTCAAGAGGTGGGAGGGAGCATTCCCTGGGCATCCTGTCAGCACCTGATTCCATTTCACCCTGTCATCCTCATCCTAGGGATGCAGGAGGTCGGAGGGGCCTGCCCAACGTTGTGCTGCAAGTAAACAACAGAACCAGCACTCGAGCATAGACCCAAGAGCCAGCTGTGTCCCCTGTGTGTCTCTGCAGCAATGTCACACACCCCACACAAGCGAGGGGGAAAGACAGCCAGAAAACTCCATCTTAGTCCCCCAGGGGCCACATCGCCCCTGACGAGTATGGGGCAAGGACCCCTCAGAGTGGCCTCCCGGGGGAACTGGGCCTAGCAGGGCCCTCAGTAGTAGCTAGAACTAGGAGGAAAGGAACGGAGAGGCAGACAGGAGGGGCCCTGCACTGCCCCCAGAAGTCCCGGAGGCCAGTTCCTGCAGCAACAAAGCAAAGCATTTCTGTCCTGTTTTGCAGGCCCTACCCCAAAGGCGACGAGAGGAAGAAGGCGTGCCTGTCGGCCCTGTCTGAAGTGAAGGTGCAGCCAGGTGAGCAGGCCCCACAGTTGGCTGATGACCGGGCTTCTTCCTGCGGGCGGGCAGGGCAGGCATGGGGACCAGAGAGGTGGCTAGCCCACATCAACCGGGGCCCTGGGGCGCCCGGTGTCCCTCTCCACAGCCTGCCCCATGTGAGCTGGGAGCCGCTTCTCACCTGACACTCTTTATCTTCCTTGCTGCCTTCTATTTCTCTAAAAGCCCAGACACTGTCCTTGGCAGCTGTTATTCTAGAAGTTTCCTGAACTCCAGTGGAACGGGAGCAATGCAGGCTGTGGGCATGAGTGGGGGTGTCACAGGTGTGCCGGGCCGAGGGTGCCTGTCCCCCATGGGGGACGTTGCTCCCTGGTGCCTACCAGCTATTGCCATGTGGAAATTTGAGCCCAGTGCAGCCAGCTCTGTGCTTTTTCAAGTCAGGCTGGAAATCCAGACTTCATTTCACAGGTCTCCATTTTTAACCATGGATACAAGCTCATTTTTTTCAAAACCCTGGCCGTTCTGTGTGAACATTCACAGCAGCTGTCCTTGGTTTAGACCTTTCCTTGACTTGTGTTGAGCTCCCTGACCTGTCTGGTGCAAATGGCAGCTCAACTTCTCAGAGAAGGGTTGACAACCAGGTGGGGTCTCAGTTTCCCTGGTCCATGAGCCCCCAGCCCCCCAGCCCCTGCCACCGGGTCTTGTCCTGGGGATACTGAGGAGCAGTAGATTGCCCTCCTGAGAGAGTGGTTGGAGCTGGCCAGGGAAGGAGGATGTGAGAGCTGGGAGGGGATGGCATGATCCTTCTGTCCCTCCTTCCCCTGGCAGCAAAGCCCACCTGACCGCACAACAAGGCCTCACTTTGCTCTCACAGGTGCCCCAGCCTTTCCTGTTTCAGGGCCCTTCCTGGAAGTCCACTCTCCGGTGGGGAACTTCTGCACTTCCTGGGGCTGAGGGCACACGTGCACACACACACACACACACACACACTCTCTCTCTCTCACTCACATGGCGGGGGGACTGCCAGCTCCTTGACCAGGAATGGGCTTTCTCTTGTCCTCCCCACTTAACGGTGTGTGCTGGGAGAGGGGAGCTACAGTCAGTGGGGTGAATCCAAGAACTGAGGGGGTTCCGGGTGCACAGAGGCAGGGTAGGAAGGTCCCTCACGGGCCCTGTGAGAACAGGCAGCCTGACGCCCTGCACTGGGCGGCCGGTGGTGCCCCGAGGAGCAGCATGCTGGGTCTGTAAGGCTGAGGGTTGGTGCGTCCTCCTGGAGAAATGTCTCCTGGGAGGTGGCAGCTCTTTTGTTAGATATCAGGAAGGATCCAGGGAAAGACCACAGATCAGGGAGGACAGACCCTAAAGGGCCACAGAATAAGATGTTATCAGTGCCCCAGAGGAGGACCTAGAAGCCCCATCTGGGGGGGGGGGTCACACTTGGGCTCCCTGTGACTTCCCCTCTGTCCCTGTACAGGCTGCTACCTGCCCAGCAACCCTGAGGCCATCGTGCTAGACATCGACTACAAGTCTGGGACGCCCATGCAGAGGTGAGTGGCCGCCTGCCATCCGGCAGCTCCCTGACACCAGGTTCTCCTTCGCTCCAGCACCCATGCCGTGTTCCTTCTGTTGTTTTTCAGTGCCGCAAAAGCCCCGTATCTGGCTAAATTTAAGGTGAAACGATGTGGAGTTAGTGAACTTGAAAAAGAAGGTCAGTGAAGAATCTTTAACACAGTTTGGGATCTAAGTGTTTTCCCTGGATGATGCCAGTTTCCTTGAGCGTATTTAGTTTACGACAAGATCCCCGTGAAAGGTGACGTCCCTCTGCTCTCAGTCTGAGCCCTGGTTTAGGGATGGCGTGGAGCTGGTGTAGAGTGACAGAGACCCCTGGAGACCAGCCCAGGTCAGCTGTCAAGTCCAGGAGGCACCTTCCTGAGGCTGAGTGGCCCAGGGCTTCGGGGGGTGCTGTGCACAGACTGGGTGGCTTCAGCAGCAGGGATGTATTCCCCCCCAGTTCTGGAGGCCTGAGGCGCGACATCAGGGTGTTGGCACAGCTGTGCTCTTTCCGTAGGGTTCCGGGGGAGAATCTATTCCATGCCTTTCTCCCAGCTTCCGGTGCTTGCTTGCTGGCAAGCCTTGGCGATACTCAGCGTCCTCGTCACTCCCACCTCTGCCTCTGCCCTCACAAGGCTTTCTCCCTGTGTGCCCGTGTCCTGCTCTGATAAGGGCCCACCTTAGTCCTCACGAACTTGACTGTATGGGCAAAGATCCTATTTCCAAATAAGGTCATTTCTGCGGTTTTGAGTGAGCATGAATTTGGGGGGGGACACCAATCAACCCAAGTAGAGGGGGTGTGCCCCCTTGCCAGTATGGGGACATGCCTTCCATGGTCTTCCCTGCACTCCAGCCCCCAAGTCCTCCCCAGCACCCTAGGGTGCAGACACACACACCTCTGCCCCCCCAGCTCCCAGTGTCTGCTGCCAGTCCCGGGCACACCTGGGCCCCCACTTCCAGTGAAAAGGGGGCTCTATTTTCAGTTGCATTTAGGCCTCAACAGTCTTTGGAAGAGAACCAGGGCCCTGTGGCTCCACCCACTGACCCAGGTGTCTGCTGGGCCTCATTGGCCTCTTTGGGGCTCTGCAGAGACAATCCCCAAGGTTCCTAGGGTTCTAGGCCTGTGAGCAGGGCTTGTCCTGGTACACCCAAAGCCCCCTGGCTAACAGGCTGTCTCTCCACCCTGTGTGCAGGTCTGCGGTGCCGCTCGGACTCCGAGGACGAGTGTGGCACACAGGAGGCTGATGGCCAAAAGATCTCGTGGCAGGCGGCCATCTTCAAAGTGGGAGACGACTGCCGGCAGGTAGCAGCGGCCAGGCCTGCCCTCCCCGAGGCTCGGGCGCACTGCGGGGCCTCACCTTATGCACGGAACCAGAGCTTGGCTTCCCACTTTGGGTTGTGGTGCCACAGAGGAAATTGGGGCTTTCTGCCTAACCCAGGGGCCTCTCCAGCAGTTCCTACCCACTGTCCATTGCCTGGCCAACTAGAGGGAACTGCCCTGGGAGGCAGGCGCCCCTGACTCACATCCCCCGCTAGAGACAGCGTGGCCTTGGTTCAGCCCAGTGCCTGATGGTCCTGAGAGCCCAGCCCAGCATGGTGTGCAGTGAGGCCAGATGCTGCAGGCTTCTGCTCAGCCATGGCCTCCCTCCCTCCCTCCTCACTGGCACGGCTGCTGGGGGTCAGGGGGACTAGAGCACGGGAGGCACCCAGCTGACCACGCCATGCCTCCCTGGTCTCCAGGACATGCTGGCTCTGCAGATTATTGACCTTTTCAAGAACATCTTCCAGCTGGTTGGCCTGGACCTCTTCGTCTTCCCTTACCGGGTGGTGGCCACTGCCCCCGGGGTAAGTTGCAGGAGCCCAGGGGGAGCCCGCAATGCCTCAGGCCGAGAAGAGTCCTGCCTGCAGGCCTCGGCACCTGGCCCTTCCTCCCCAGTGCGGAGTGATTGAGTGCATCCCCGACTGTACCTCTCGGGACCAGCTGGGCCGCCAGACAGACTTCGGCATGTACGACTACTTCACGCGCCAGTACGGGGACGAGTCCACCCTGGCCTTCCAGCAGGTGAGTAGCAGGGCGGCCCCCAGACCCGAGATGGCTTGCAAGGTTGAAAGGAACTTTGAGATGGACTCCCCAGAAGAAAGCAAGTTCATGGGTGTAGGAGGAAGGGCTTGCTGCCCCTGCACCCCCGGATGCAGTCACTTGTCCCTTCTGTTCCCAAGATCTGGCTTGCTGATTTGGTCTCTGCCTCCAGGGCTGGGAACAAGAGCCCAGAGAACACCCCCAAGCCTTGGGGTCCCAGGCAGGGAGGCAGGAAAATGCCTGCAAGGCCCCAGGAGGTGCAGCCCTTGGGGGCCATCCGTGAGCACCTGGGCTCTCTCCACGCAGGCACGCTACAACTTTATCCGGAGCATGGCTGCCTACAGCCTCCTACTGTTCCTGCTGCAGATCAAGGACCGGCACAACGGGAATATCATGCTGGACAAGAAGGGCCACATCATCCACATCGGTCAGCCGGGCCCCAGCGCCACCCTCTTCCTCTCCTTTCACCCCCTAGATCCCGGGGCAGTACAGCAGTCCCCACCCCACAGAAGAGCCAGGCGTGCTGGGGTCACCAGCCAGGAAGGGCCCAGGTCAGGGTTTGAGTTCAGTTTTGAGGCCCGAGCTATTGGCCGCCGGGCTGTGGGGCCAAGTAGCAGCAGGGCTGCAGGGCAAGGAGTGCTCTGGGGTCAGAAACTGAAACCAGGCAGAGTGTGGCTCACCCAGTCCCAGGGCCGGGCTCGTTTCTGCTCTAGCCTGGCTCCCCATCTCCACTTCCTCCTTTCTCTCCTGCCTGCTTGCCATCGCCCACCCCTGCCATCCCCAAGAAAACACGGCCTGTGGCCAGCTTATGGGGTGTGAGAACCCATGCCTCCAGCCCTGGCTGAGGCTTGCTCACATCTTGCCCTGGCACCTGTTCCTATCAAGAATGGCTTTGGGGGTTTTGCAGACTTTGGCTTCATGTTCGAAAGCTCACCAGGCGGCAACCTTGGCTGGGAGCCAGACATCAAGCTGACTGATGAGATGGTGATGATCATGGGGGGGAAGATGGAGGCCACGCCCTTCAAGTGGTTCATGGAGATGTGTGTCCGTGGCTACCTGGCTGTGCGGTGAGCCCCAGGGAAGGGCCAGTGGGGGTACCGAGACCATGGGGAGGAAGGCGGGCAGGCAGGCACCGGTCCTGGTTGCCACTCAATCCCACAAGGCCAGCCTCCAGAGGTCCCATGGGACCTTCTCCGGCCCCTTTGTGGCTGGAGGGGCTGCACTTCAGAGAGAGCAAGGCAGGTGCTAGAGGCTGCCTGCTGGGCTGGGCAGCCCGGGCCTTGCTTTCCTGTCGCCACTCTGCCCACCTGTGCTGGCAACTTCCTGCTCTGGGTGTCAGTCCCTCCATGTTCTATATTCTCCTGGGTGTGGCCTTGCCTGCCAGCAGCTTGGGCTCCCTGCCCTGAGCACCCCATTCACCCCTTCACCCAAGCCTGAGTATCTGCCATCCCCCAGGCTGCCCGCTGAAGACTTACTGTCCTGGCTTCAGAGTGTCACACGGCCAAGGCCACACAGCAGTGTTGTGGCACCTGAACTCCAACCCGGAGTCTGTTGGAGCCCACATCATGCCCCCTCGCAGGGTCGGGCTGCGTGTGCACCGCACGCCTACACTTCCTCAGCCAGGCACAGAAACCGTGGCTGGAGGCCTGGGGTGGGTGGACCAAGGCAGGCCCCTCAGCCCGTCCAGCGGTGTGAGCAGCCCCAGCCCGGCCACCGCAGAGGCTGCCCTGGTGAGCCGCAGAGGTGCGGGGCGGTGGACCGCTGTGTGCAGCCGTCAGGTGGGGGCTGCGCTGCAGGAGTGCGGGCAGGGCCAACCTGCTCAGGCCAGCCTCTTCCTCCTCCCTTCCCTGCCTCTCCCCAGGCCCTACATGGATGCAGTCGTCTCTCTGGTCACTCTGATGTTGGACACGGGCCTGCCCTGCTTCCGTGGCCAGACAATCAAGCTTTTGAAGTAGGTCCTGGGCACATGCACAGGCCATTTGGGGGGAACCTCCAGGTGGGAGCCTCCTGAGTGCTGGTGAATGCGATCATTATTAAGGCCACGTGCTCTCCTGGGAACCCCAGAGCAGACAGGGTTCCTGGGTGAGGCCCTGTCTCGCACCAGAGCTGCAGACGTCCCAGGGGTCCCTTCATTTCTCAGGGACGCAGTGCCGGCCCCTGCCTCCAGGTCTGAGGCTGCAGCGGCTTAGCCCCAGGCTGGTCCTCCCCCAGCTCTGGAGCCATGCAGCCCAGGAGATGCTGGAGAAGGGGACAGGCCCTCCAGAGCCAGCTGAGGACAGTGTCCCTACCCCTTACTACTATTCCCAAGAGGAAGCATTCCCTGGGCCAACCCTCACCTGAACAAATTCCCACAAATGCTAAGTGCAGTCTATTAGCAAGACCACATCCCCACCGGGAGGGCAGCCTCGAGGGTGTGGCACCCCTCGCGGCAGCCCTGACATGACCCTCACCCCCAGGCACAGGTTCAGCCCCAACATGACTGAGAGAGAGGCTGCTAATTTCATCATGAAGGTCATTCAGAGCTGCTTCCTCAGCAACAGGTGAGTCCCCTTCCCCTCTCCCCTCCTGGGCCACCTACCACACACCAGTGCTCTCTGGGCACCTGCACAGGGCCACCACGTCGGGGCTGAGTGACGGGCATGCTGCTGTCCCAAGGGACTCTGTCCCACAAGTCCTGAAGGGAGCCCTCGAAGAGTGACAGGGTACGGAGTTAAAGGGGCCGGGATGTGCCAAGGGGAACGCCCAACAGAGGCCTCAGGCACAGTTTCCCACCTGGAGCCCAGCCTGTGAGGCCAGGCGTGCTCTGGGTGCAGAGGGCACAGTGCGGGGGTGGTGGGAGAGGGGGAGGTGAGCACAGCCCAGCAAGCTGGGTGAGGAGCAGAAAGAGCTCTGGGAGGCCTCGGCCCCACCCACCGCTGCTTCCCCACACCTTCCTCAGGCTGCTGCCTGGGCAGTGACAGGCAGGGCAGGGCGGGAACAGGCCAGTTGGCCATTATGACAGGGGAGCCCTAAGAAGAGGTGGGTTCTGGTTCCGAAGGCAGAGCCCGGGCTGAGCACCTGGGCGGCACTGGAGCTGAGCTTCCCCACCCTGATGCCCTGGAGGTGGAGACACGGAATCTGAGGGGAACACGGAGAGCTGCCCAGGGTGGGCCTGATGGGAGCAGAGAAACAGGAAGTAGCTCAAGGGCAAGCAAGGGGACCTGACAAGAGGGGTTGAGAGGGCAGGATGAGGGAGGTCTCTTCTGATTGTTTTGTTGGCGGAGTTAAGGCGTGTGCTGGGAGGGGCGAGGGGGGAGGAGGACAGGGTCTCACTCTTGTGCCACATGCCAGGTGAGAGGCCAGAGTGGCGCCTGACACAGGGACAGCTCCTATCAGGATTCTCAGGCCCAGGGCGTAGGCCCAGGACAGAAGGCAGGCATTTGGCTGAGGAGGCCCAGCAGGAGACAGAGCAGAATGGGGCTCACACAGCCGTGGTCACTGGTGGAGGAAGGAGTGTCCCCTTCAAGAGGGGCCGGCAGGGAGGCCAGAGGGTCTGCGATCTTGCATTTGTACCATCAGGGAGGGGAAAAGGGACACCTCCTAAGTGCAGCTTTCCAGGCAGACGTGAAGGCCTCAGAGGGGTGAAGGCCCCCAGAACCAGACGGTCTCCTGCAGCCTCCCTCCAATCTCCTTCCAGGAGCCGGACATATGACATGATCCAGTACTATCAGAATGACATCCCCTACTGAGGGTGCGGCCAGACCAGCGGGTGCAGCCACCCCCAAGCCGTCCTGCAATCGTGGAGCCGAGCGAGCACGTCCCCACCCCGGCTGCCACACGTGGTCAAAGGGGGTGAGCTGCCGGTGGCCCCGTCATTCCAGCCATCGGAGTTATTTTTATAGCATAAACAGGACAAAAGCACACCACGCAGAGCCTGGCAATCCACTCCTTCCGGGCGTGACCCACATGTGGCGTGTGAGGCTGAATGACAATCACACCTGAATCCCCTGAGGACTCTGCATGGGTGTCACTTGCACTGGACACATTCCCGACACATTCCCGACCTGTCTTACTGCATAGGTACATGAAGTATTTTCCTGTGTATAAAAAATTATATTCAACTTAAGATTTAACCAATGTGAACAAAATAAAAACTAGGTGTACGTTCAGCTGAGGGCTGATTCCTGGATAACTGGGAAGGGAGCGTGGCAGTCTAGGGACGAGGGGGGCTGCGTGCGGCCGCCAGGAAGCCTCTGGGGGCCCAGGTGCACCGCGAATAACAGTGCTCTGTTCCAGCTCTCGTAGGGCCCCCCGACTTTCCCATCCGCCTCTTTCCATCTCTCGTCAGCACACGTGGGGCTTCGTGTCCCGCCTCTGCTCTGGCCTTTTCCCGTTTCCAGGGCTCCGCTCTGGGACTCTGAAACCGGGATGCAGCCAGCCCCCAGCAGCGGTCTGTCCCCACCCACTACGGCCTCTAGGACTTTCAGCAGACAGGAAGTAAAGGACACAGAGCAACTAGAAATAAGTCACTAAAGTTAAAAATGCAAAAGAGCAGTTAAATAGCAGAGGTGAAGAGAAAACCGATCAACAAGAGAACGAAATTACCAAAAATGAAGCGAAAAGGAAAGTTGAAGGAGAAGCTCCAGGCAGCTTCCAGCAGGATTCCGGAGGAGATGAGAAACACACACACTCAGCTTCCAGAAGCACAGTTGAGTCCCGAGCAGTATAAATCAGAATATAAAAAAGAAGCCAAGGGGCGCCAGGGCGGCTCAGTCAGTTGAGCGTCCAACTCTTGGTTTCGGCTCAGGCTGTGATGTCAGGGTGGTGGGCTGGAGCCCCACGTCCGGCTCCGCACTCACCGGGGAGTTTGCTTGAGGATTCTGTCTTCTCCCTCTCCCTCTCTCTAAAATAAATCTTTTAAAAAAAAAAAAGCCAAGATGTACGTTACAAAATCCAGAAGAGGGCAGGAAGGAGGAGGAAGAAGCAACAGATGGGACAGAGTGATCCTGCGACAGCCGGCTTCCGTCTAGTCGCACCTCTAATTCTGTCACCTGTCAGCGGACCAAGCGCTGCAGTTAAACGTAGGATGGCAACGTGGGAGAAGGCCGAAGAGCCAAGGAGAGGCTGCCGAAGAGGCACTTCGAATCTAAGGCCACAACCCTAAGGTAAAGAACGCAGAGAAGAAATGGTTTCCTGCCTGCCACTGTGTGTGCAAGTTTATGAAGCAAAATTTGACAGAATTCAAAGCAATTCCACGGTTAGAGCTGGAAGTGTTGCCAGCCGTCTCTCCACGGTTGATAGAACAACTGGGAAGTAAGTGAACGCCGAAGACTTGAACATCCATCCACCCGCCTGACCTGGCGGCCAGGGATAAACGCCGGTGCGGCCACAGCGGCAGCGCTCGGCCGCCCCCTCCGCCGCCACACGCCGGCTGGCTGCTGGGCCTCCAGGCAAGTCTCAGCGTCACGCAGCGTACGTTCTCTGATGGCGTGGAACTGAGTTAGGGATCAGTAGCCGTAACCTCTGGAAGAACCCTAGATAGCTAGAAATGAAGGAGAGCCAACATGCCAAGTA
Organism: Ursus arctos; assembly: GCF_023065955.2. Taxonomy (NCBI): domain Eukaryota; kingdom Metazoa; phylum Chordata; class Mammalia; order Carnivora; family Ursidae; genus Ursus; species Ursus arctos. The sequence continues at coordinate 3,327,125 of NW_026623030.1, read as the reverse complement.
AATGGAAGACCCGTGGCAGTGACCAGACTCAGCGTGCTTCAAGGCAGTGGCTGGGGCGGATGGTATAGAGATCGCCAAGTTCAAGCAGGAGAGACACCAGCCGGGCGCCTGGCTGGCTCGGCCGGTACAGCATGCAACTCTTGATCTTGGAGTTGTGAGTTCCAGCCCCACACTGGGCCTAGAGCTTCCTTAAGAAAAGAAAAAAAAAAAAAAAGATACGAGAAAATAGGGTATAATTTGGAGAAAGATCAAAAAGAAGATAAGGGGGTGGGGCGAGCATAGAAAAGGCAGGATAAATACATTATAAAATGGTAGAAATATATTCAAACATAACAGGGGCGCCTGGGTGGCACAGCGGTTGGGCGTCTGCCTTCAGCTCGGGGCGTGATCCCGGTGTTGTGGGATCGAGCCCCATGTCAGGCTCCTCCTCTGTGGGCCTGCTTCTTCCTCCCCCACTCCCCCTGCTTGTGTTCCCTCTCTAGCTGGCTGTCTCTATCTCTGTCAAATAAATAAAATCTTAAAAAAAAAAAAAAAACATAACAAATGTTTTCAAACCACAATCCTTGAAAAGATTTGTCAAATCGGCATTAAAAAGGAAGTCAGTCAAATACTACATACAAGATTCCAGCAATATGGCAAATAGTATATCTTGAAAAATTAGAAATGCTGTTTATAACGCTGGCAAAAAAAATCTAAATCCATGTGCTGACAAGAAAATAAGATCTCTTTAGAGACTAAAGAGAAAAATGAAATTTCAAAAAAGAACAGTAACGTTCCTGTTTTGATGACATTGGTGACAAAAGACCAACCCAAGAGCCTGCTTCTGAGGAGTTCATTCGAAAAGCTTGGTCTACACTCGGGATCGGGTGTACTAGAAATAAAGCCATCCCCAACGAACAAAGTCTACACGTGCATGCTGTCATGGCCTCTGCTCGGCTTTGTGCTAGAGGCCCTAGCAGCCCCAACGAGCCGTAAAAGGAAACAGTTACAGAATCTGGAAAGGGAAAAACAAAACTCAGAAATGGCATTTGTGTACGTGAAAACCCAAATAATCCATAAATCTGATCTCTAGTCAAAGCGATAGGATACAGGTTCATATACGAAAGTCAAATCGTGTGTGTGTGTACGACACAGGTCTCACAACGACAAAGAAATGAAAACAGTATCATTTACAGTCGGATCTAAAACATCAAATATAAAGAAATCTGATGAAAGATTCATAAGGAATATTGAAAACTACCAATGTTGAGAGAAGATCTAAACATATTCATGGATTGGAAGACTCAACATCATACAGATGTTTGTTCTCCCCAAACTGATCTGTAGTTTCACTATAAATGCCAATCGAAATCCCAGAAAGTTCTGTGGTGGAAACTGGCACGGCTAAAATTTATAGGGGAGGGTTTCCCTGGGCGGCTGGGTCGGTTGAGCGTCTTCCTTGGGCTCAGGTCATGATCCCGGGGTCCTGGGATCGAGCCCTACATCGGGCTCCCTGCTCAGCGGGGAGCCTGCTTCTCTCTCTCCTCCCCAGCTCCTGCTTTCTCCTGCTCTATCTCTCTCTCTCAAATGAGTAAATAAAATCTTAAAAAAAAATAATGGGGGAATACAAAAGTCAAAATATAGCTATTTTGATTTTAAAGACCAACAATCCTAGCTATCAAGACATCCTTAAGCTACACTAGTTAAGACAATGTGGCTTAGGATGGAAGAGAAGTAGTCCAGGAACAGACCCACGCAGAGAGACCCTGCAGGGCAGCAGGGGAAGGATGGTCTTTTCAATAATGTGTTGCGTCAGCTGGATACCACTATAGAAAAATCTAATCACTGCCTAGCTCACATCAGACATAAAAATTCCAGGTGGGCTGTAGAGCTGTATGTTCAAGGTAAACTTTAAAGACTTTTAGGAGAGGGGTACATGGGTGACTCAGTTGGTTAAGTGTCCGACTTCAGCTCAGGTCATGATCTCAGGGTCCTGGGATCAAGCCCATGTTTCACGCCACATTCAGCAGGGAGGCTGCTTCTCCCTCTCCCTCTGCCCCTCCCCCCGCTTGTGTGCGCTCTCTCTCTCACTCAAAGAAAAATCTTAAAAAAAAAAAAAAAAGACCTTTAGAAGATACAGAAGAAAATGGCTTGATGACCTCGGGACACACAAAGATTTCTTACCATCAAAAACAGCACTAATCATAAAGGAAAAATTAATTTCAACTATACGAAAAGGCATGTCAGGGGCTCCCGGCTGGCTCAGTCAGTAAAGCATGTGTGACTCTTGATCGTGGGGTCATGAGTGTGAGCCCCACATTGTGTGTAGAGATTACCTAAAATGAACAAGCTTTTTAAAAAATATGTATTGTGGGGCCCCTGGGTGGCTCAGTCGGTTGGGCATCTGCCTTCAGCTCAGGTCATGATCTCGGGATCCTGGGATCGAGCCCCATATCGGGCTCCCTGCTGGCGGGAAGCCTGCTTCGCCCTCTCCTCCCTGCTTGCGCTCTCGCGCGCTTGCTCTCACCCTCTCTCTCAAATAAATAAATTAAATCTTTATTTAAAAAATCCTGAGGAATCTACAGGTAAGTTCCAGGAACTAATAAGGTAGTTCAGCAATATTGCAGTGCACAAGATTAATATACAAGTCAGCTGTATTTGTATGTGCTACCAATGAGCAGTTGGAAAATGAAAATTTTTAAACGTCTAGGCCATTTTTAATAGCATCCAGAAACATGAAATACCTAGGGATAAAAGTAAAAATGTATGAGACTTCTACACTAAAAAAATACAAATCGCTGCTGAAAGAAATAAAAACCGGACATTGACATCATGTTTGAGGACTGGAAGACTAAATTCCCTGCGAATTAGTCTCTAAGTTTGCTGTACTCACATTCCCAAACGTTTTTATGGAACTAACAAGCCGAGTCTAAAATTCCTACAGAAGTGCAAACGAGCCTCACATCATAAACCATGGTAAGTCTGAAATAGACAATAGACTAGAGGCTGAAACGTGAACTAAGAAGCCACGCAAGGGCCCCTGGCCGGCTCGGTCAGAAGAGCACGCGACTCTTGATCTTAGGGTGGTGAGTTTGAGCCCCATGTTGGGTGTAGAGATTACTTTGTAGAAGAATAATAATGAAATTATGCAAATGTTAGAAGATGTGGGTGAGTTTCCTCATCAACCTAGAAGAACTTTCCTACCAAAACCCAGAATCAACACAGGAAAGTCAATTGTTACAAAACAATGTATGGACAGCAAAAGAACACCGTGAACAAAGTGAAGACAAACAGTAAATATTTACCAAAGATCTCAAAATGCCAACTGAGGGAGAAGAAAACCTTACGATCCTGTATCCTTCAGAGAAGCAAATGATATTTACAGAAATAGAAAAGCAACTGGCCCTGAAATATAAAAATACCCTTAACCTTGATCATAAGATAAATGGAAATGAAAAGTACACTGAAGGGCCATTTCTCACCCATCAGACTGACTCCCAGTGTGACAACACACACCATGGCTGAGGCTGTGGGGAAAGGGGCCGTCGTACCCAGTGATGGTGGAATGGAAAACAGTTCAAGCCGACCGAGGACCTGGGCAGCATCTAGCACTGTCACGTGTGAGATTATCCTTTGACCACAATCCCACTTTTAGGAATCGATCTCAAAGACTGGTGAAATACAAGAAGGTGTTTGCAGAAGCCTCCTCATTGAGATACTGCTTGGTTTTTGTTTTGCTTTGTTTTTAAAAGATTTTATTTTTTAGGGGCGCCTGGGTGGCTCAGTCGGTTAAGCAACTGCCTTCGGCTCAGGGCGTGATCCCGGAGTCCTGGGATCGAGCCCCACATCAGGCTCCTCTGCTGGGAGCCTGCTTCTTCCTCTCCCACTCCCCCTGCCTGTGTTCCCTCTCTCGCTGGCTGTCTCTCTCTGTCAAATAAATAAATAAAATCTTAAAAAAAAAAAAAAGATTTTATTTTTTAAGTAATCTCTACACCCAATGTGGGGCTCAAACTTACAACCTCAAGATCAAGAGTCACACGCTGTACCAACTGAGCCAGCCAGGAGCCCCAAGATACTGTTTGTAATAGCAGAGCGTGGGAATCCACCCGCATCATTGCAGTTGAGTGAGGAACACAGCTCTCTGACACTGCTCACAGCCAGGTGCTGAAAGGGGAGCAGAGAAGTCCATGTGGTACACTGTGGTCATCTAAGAACGGGAAGAGGTGACTGTATACTTCACTTAGTTAAGGGAGAAAAAATAAGAGCCAATTAAAACAACCTAATGTTTCTTCAAAGGGAGTGCGGGCAACAGGGTAGAGGGCACAGGGATAAAAGCTAGACTTCCCTCAGATGTCTTATTTCACCGATTTGATTTTGTAGTTACAGATTATAAAAAATAAGATAAATTTAAATAAAAACTTGGAAGAAAAAAGAAGATAATGCAATGCCTGGGACACCTGGGTGACTCGGTTGAGCGTCGGACTCTTGGTTTCAGCTCAGGTCATGATCTCAGGGTTCTGAGACGGAGCCCTGCTGCAGGGCTCCTCGTGCAGCACACAGTTTGCTTGAGATTCTCTCCCTCTCCTCCTGCCCCTCCCCCAGCTCGTGCTCTTTCTCTAGCTAAAATAAAAATAAAATCTAAAAAAAAAAAAAAAAAAGATAATGCAATGCCTAAACATTGAAAGCAAGAAAATCACACTCATGAAGATGGCTTTTTTTTTTTTTAATTTTTAAAAAAACAGGGGCACCCGGGTGACTCAGCCGGTTAAGCATTGGACTCTTGGGTTCAGCTCCCGTGGGTCACACAGTCTGGTGGTCATTGGATGGAGCCCTCCCCAGGCTCTGCACTCAGCATGGAGTGGGCTTCAGATTCTCTCTTCCTCTCCTTCCTGCTCTCTCTCAAATAAATAAATCTTTTAAAATTAAATAAATAAAAACAGGTGTTGGTGAGGCTGTGGAAAAATTAAGCCCTTGTGCACTGCCGTGGAGATGTCAAATGTGGAACACAGTATAGCGCTTCGTCCTCAAAATGCCCGACACAAAAGTACCAATGATCCAGCAGTTCCGCGTGTGCGTATTTACCCAAAAGAGGTAAATATTTACACACCAATGTTCACAGAAGCATTATTCACCACAGCCAAAAGGTGGAAATAACCCAAATGCCCATCTATACATGAATCGATAAACAAAATGGTTAGCAAACAAATGTTCTAATGAATGTATAAATAAAATGTTTACACCAATTAAAAGTATCGAACGTATGAGAATATTTCGACTCCTAGACGAGAATGGATTTTTTTTAGGACACAGCAAGCACACAATTCCTAAAGTTGATAAAAATGTTATATACAGGATTACATAAACAAATTTAACCCCAAAAGGACTTAAAAAAAAAAAAAAAACCCTACACGTCAATAAGAAAACGATTGTTTGGAGACCACAACAAAAACCTGTGGGGGGGGGGGGGGGCGGGGGTGTGCACGCGCGCCCGCAACAAGGAGATACACGGAACAATTTCACTACCAAAAAAACGTAAAGAATAAAAGTAGGGTAGTATTTGTATCAGACAAAAAACCTCAAGGTTCATCATTTCTACTAAGCAGAACATTTCACCTAAAAGACAATTCCCCACGAAGCCCTCCGTGGTGAGCGCGCACAGCCGGCAGGGCTGGCACGCCCCGCACGGGGACCACAGGAGAGGAATGCCCAGGCCGGCGCCCCGAAGAACCCGCCCCAGAAGACCAAGGGATGCTGCGGGGATCTCAATAACCCCCACGTCTCCGGGCCAGGGGAACCACGGACCGCCACGGAGAACGCCTGCCCCGCCTGCTTCCCCGCCCCCCAGGCTCACTAGCAGGGAAAAAGTTTAGCAAAAAGATACTGGCCAACTTCCGAGCTGGCTCTGGTGCGGCAGCAGGCGCTGTAGGAAAGGGGCTCCTGGGACGGCTCCCGGGAGCCCCCTGGTGCGAGCTCCCCACCCCCACCCCAAGGCGCGGGTGCCAGACGTCGGCGCGCCCTGCTCATGCCCGAGTCGCGGGCTCCGCCACCGGGCGCCCGGGGCAGCCTCTCCAAACCCAAGAACCGCCTGGAAGGCCCTGCACCCGCTGAGCTCGAGGTGCCAGGACCGCTGAGCTAAGGGACACATGACCCACCCCCAAGTCTCCCCTTGGCCTCCACCCAGGCGCCCAGAAACCACACAGGAGACAGAAGTGCAGGAGGCCGGGGCCGGCGTGATGCGCGCTAAGCGGGCAGCAGGCCGCGCGCGCGCAGCTGGAGCAGCGGGGACAGCGTGTAGCGCAGGCGGCGGAAGGCGGTGTCCGAGCCCAAGTGCGGGAGTCCCCGCCGGAGCGCGGAGGGGTTCATTAGCATCAGGTAGAGCAGCGGCAGCGCCAGGAAGCCGAGCGGGAGCAACAGCAGCGTCTGCAGCGCGCCCAGAGCCCACAGCCTGCGGACCCAAGGACGGACGGACAGACGGAGGCGGTGGCGGGTAAGTCGGGGGGTGGACCCGAGCCCAGCGCGCCCGCCGCCTGCCACCTGGCTCACCTGATGCCCGCCCTGCCGGTGCCACTGAAAAGCCGCCTCTCCTGCGGAGAGAGCGATTGGCGTCTAGCTCGGCGCGGGGGCGGGGGCGCCGGGTCTCTCATGGAGGGGGCGGGAGTCGTAAGGGGCTATATGCCTCGGAGTGCGGGTCCGGGTAGTAGCGGGTCCGTTGAGGGGGCGGACCCTCAAGGGAAGGCGGGGCCCGGTGGCTGCGGGTGGCCCCGGTGCGGGGCGGGTCGCGACTCCAGCCCGCCCCGCCCGGGCCCGCGCTCACGCAGTCGGCCTTGGCCACCTCCTCCATGAGCGAGCCCGCGCAGTCCTGCACACGACGGGGCTGGGAGTCGCACCTGCTGGGAAGGGCATCGAGGTGGGCGACCTAACTCGACCCCACAGTCCCCACACCTTGCCCCACAGTCCTGGCCCCCTTACAGTTCCGGGCCGCCCCGCGAGGCGTCCAGCGCAGCAGCCGCCTCCATCACCTTTCCCTGCAGCTCCTGGCGGAAGTGGGAGTGAGGCCTCAGGACTGGGGGAGGAGACCCCGGGGACGGCGCGGGGGGGGGGGGGGCCGCAGCTCCGGGGTTGGAGGGGAGTCGGACATGAGGCGCCGGGGGGGGCGGTACCTGCAGGACTCCGCTCTGCTCCTGAAAGCTGGCCCAGGCCTCCTCCGTCCGCTGCGCGCCCTGCGATGGGGGAGCCCTGATGAGACTCGGGGTGGCACCCCGCTCTCCATTCTCCCGCACCTACCCAGGCTCCACCCACCCCCGAAGCCGACTTTGGGCCTCAGGCCCCCGCTCCGCCCTCACCTGCCGCAGGCTCTCCGCCTGCGCGGCGTGCTTGGCCTCCACCAGCTCCAGTTGTTTCTTCCGACCGATCCAAGGAATGTCAGGAGTCCAGGACGCCCGGGACTCCACCCACGCCTCCGCTCTGCCCACCCCCGCCCCTCAGGGAGCCTCCGCGCCCCCTGGTTGTCATGGCCCCGCCGCGCCGCCGCTCCGGCCTTGGGGGTCCCACCCAAACACCTGCAACGCCATCAGTTGTGTCCCGAGTTGCTGCTCTGCGCGCTGCTGACTCAGTTGTTCCCCTCCGTAGTAGAAGAGCTAGGGATGGGTTTTGCGAGGGTGGGGTTTGCGGGGCTTCGAGGGGGGGGGAATGTCCTGGGAGGCGGGGACAGGGCAAAAACGGGGGCAAGGACGACAGTGGGACTTCCTACGGGAAGCTAGGGACCGAGGCCGTCTACTTAATGTACCTGACTCGACAGCTCTTCCCACTGCTCCTGCAGCTGCCGGTTGTGTTGCTCCTGCGGAGAGGGTCGAGGGGGCGTCTGGGCTTCTCTGAGACCCCAGCCTCGCGGCGGGCCGTACCGCGTCCAGGGCTTCCCCCCCACCCCGCCCTCTCCGTCGGCCCCGCCCCCACCAGGGCCCCGCTCTCACCAAGTCCTGCTGGTGCTGCTCAGCCGCTTCCAGCAGCCCGCGCGCTCGCTCCGCGCGCTCCCGCGCCGCCTCGCGCGCCTCCCTGCGCAGGCTCCGCGCCACCTGGCTTCGCTTCCGCTGCAGGCTGCAGAGGGGAAACTGAGGCGGTGCCACGGCGGGAGGAGGCAGGTGCTCAGGTTCCCGCGGCCCCCGGAAAAGGCCAGCTGCGAGTGGGGCCGAGGAAGCCCGCGCCGAGGTGCCGCACCCTCCCCTTCGTGGGTCCCCTGAGATCATCCAGGTCCCGCCGGCCTGGAGCGGAGGTTCGGCCCGGGCGGGGAGGAGTAACCGACGGGCCGGCCGGCGGCTCTGCCCACGCCCGGGTGCCGCTGCCCGTGGGACCCACCCTCGCGCGCCCGCCTCGCCCGGTCGAGCCGCCCTTTCCCTGCGCGAGCCCTGCACCTGCGCTCGCGCTCGCGCAGGTCCTGCAGTCGCCCGGTGAGGCTCTCGCTCTCGGCCTCGAGCCCGCGCACCAGCTCCTCCAGCTCCAGCTTCCGCAGTCGCCCGTCGCGGTTGTCCTTCTGCAGCTGCAGGAGCAGTTCCTGCGTCTCGGCCATGCTTCCAAGGGGCTCTGTCCCGCCGCCGCTGCCCGCCGCGGGGATCCGGCCCGCGGCCGGCGTCACAATGGGCGGCAGGGGGCGCCCGAGCGCAGGCCCGGAGCCGCGGCCGACGCCAGTCGGGTAGGATCGCGCTTCGTCCCTCACACAAAAAATGTTATGCAAGACCCAAAATCCGATCAGTAAAAGGTTAATAAAATACGAATACCTGATGCAGAAAAATGGAGGCAAGATCGGTTCCCCGATATTGAAGATGGCGCTTGCAGACTATACCTGAGCTTAGACATCAGTCAAAACTCACTGGATGAAACACTTAAGATCTATGCGTTTTACCATATGTAATGATATCTCACCTAAAAATCCACTTGGAACAAAAAGACACTATGGGCAAATGTTACAAATAGGTGACAGAGGGGCGCCTGGGTGGCGCAGTCGTTAAGCGTCTGCCTTCGGCTCAGGGCGTGGTCCCGGCGTTATGGGATCGAGCCCCACATCAGGCTCCTCCCTTGGGAGCCTGCTTCTTCCTCTCCTACTCCCCCTGCTTGTGTTCCCTCTCTCACTGGCTCTCTCTCTCTCTCAACTAGATAAATAAAATCTTAAAAAAAAATGGTTGACAGAATAGGAAAGGATCTTTGAATCTTTGTAATCAGATGATTAGTAATTAGAATATATGGGAAATCCAGGGGCCACCATAAGAAAGACCAAACATCAAAGGGCAAAGGGTCCCATGGGGCACTGCCCACAGGGGAGACCGAGATGGCCCAGGAAGAGTCTGAAGAGACACTGCATTTTCCGTCAACCAGAGCAGCCAACAGGAAGACGGCTGGTTGACATCAAATATAAGCAATGATGTGAGTGAACAGGAATCCTTGTGCCCTGCTACCAGCACCATCTTTGGGTCACTTGGGGGAGCCCCGTTGGGGATGAACACTGACTGGGTACGGTCGCCGTCCGTGATCCAGAACTTCACCGCCGAGTACAGGCCCGAACTTTCTTACGTGTTTGCAGAGCACTGGGAGCCGCCTAAGTGTGCCACCAATGTGTAATTAAAGACTGAAATGTGATATATGAGACAATTGATAAAGGAGTCCAATAGAGCACTTAAAATGAGCGAGGATCTACTAAAATCAACATGGAGACCTGAACATAATGTTGAAGGTAAACAATAGCGAGTAGAATGAGATGTGCCCATGACAGTATTTACCTAACCTAAGTACGCAGGGATGAGTCCCAGGGGGTGGGGAGGATGAGGAGAAGGGGATTGGGGGTGGGAGGAGGGGGCTGTGCAGGGATGGGCTGAGAATGAGGGCCATGCATGCTACATATACCCCAGCGGGTCAGCGGAGAGTCACCAGGAGGCGACACCTTTGCAGAGATCAAGGGGAGCTGAGTTGCTTCTCACTAATTCTGAGAAATGTAAGTAAGACTTTAGTCATTTTGAGTTACTTACACAGTAGATTAAAAATAGCCACAGCTGGGGCGCCTGGGTGGTGCAGTCCTTAAGCGTCTGCCTTCAGCTCAGGGCGTGATCCTGGCGTTATGGGATCGAGCCCCACATCAGGCTCCTCTGCTGTGAGCCTGCTTCTTCCTCCCCTACTCCCCCTGCTTGTGTTCCCTCTCTCGCTGGCTGTGTCTATCTCTGTCAAATTAAAAAAAAAAAAAATAGCCATAGCTTTCCTGCCACCAGGAAGTGGAGCCTGTTTCCCTGGGCTGTGAATCTTAGAGCGTGGCTCTGGATTCGGGCACCACGGTGGGCACTGAATGGGGAGAGATGGGAGTACTGGAGAGAGCTGGGGAAATCGCAGGCCCACACGGGTGAGGCACCAACTGGGAGAGTGGTGGGCGCCTCTTGTTGGCTGGCTGGCACAGAAGCCTCTTCCAGGCTGGGGGCTTCCACAAACGTCAGAGCGACAGTGGCAGTGGAGCAGCCCCGGGGGCCCTGCTGCCATCCCGCCCAGCACCCTGGCCCTCCTGCGCGAACAGCCTCCCCTACACCGCTGCTTGCTGCAGCCAGCCAGCGCTGGCCACCACGGCTGCTCGCCCTGCTCAGCAGAAAGGGTTCCTGGGACCCCGATGGGGGAGGGAAGCCTGATTAAAGCCCATGAGGGGCTGGGGGGTGGGGCATAAAACGCTCTGACACAGGAATGAAAGAGGAGGCATCTGTCCACTCTAGTCAGCCCCTGGCTCCCTCCCTCCCAGCTCTGTGACCCTCGACAAGACTCCCAAGCCCCTGAGTCTCAGTTTCTTCACCTGTAAAGTGGGGCTGTTATAGACTTTCCCCCAAAGGATTGAGGGGAGCCAATGAGTTCACACGCTTAAGCCTCTGGGCGCTGAGCCCGGCACCTCCCAGTCCTCCGGGTCATCAGCTGGCTCTCCGCACTAGGACCTCCATCTGCACTTCGACACACGCAGTCCCAGACGGTGACCGGTGGCCGTTGAGCAGCTGGAAGTGGTGAGTCCAAACCGAGGTGGGGCGGGCGGTAGAACAGGCATCTCCCTGGGGCGCCTGGAGGGCTCAGTCTATAGAGCGTGCGGCTCTGGATCTCGGGGTCTGTTTGCCCCTCATGTTGCACGTGGAGCCTACTCAACAGAAAAAAGAAAAAGAAAAACAGATAAACGACAACAAAAAATCCCCATGCATCTCGTTAATAGTTTGTACACTGATGACATATTGAAATATTTTTTAAAAGATTTTATCTATCATCTATCTATCTATCTATCTATCTATCTATCTATCTATCTATCTATTTATTTGGTAGAGAGAGAGAGAACACAAGTAGGCAGAGTGGCAGGGCAGGGCAGAGGCGGAGGGAGAAGCAGGCTCCCCACTGAGCAGGGAGCCCAACATGGGGCTCGATCCACGATCCCAGGACCCTGGGATCATGACCTGAGCCGAAGGCAGATAACTTAACCCACTGAGCCACCCAGGCGCCCCTACATATTGAAATATTTTGAACGTATTGGGTTGGATAAACATTAAAATTTGGTTCAGTTATTTCTTTCTACATTTCCCTTGGCTCCTAGAGAAATATTCTATTGGAGGGCACCGCCCAAGGTCAGTCCTGCTGGACAGCACTGTGTCTCCAGAGTCGCCACATGACCGCTTCTCCCTTCAGGCTTAGCCCGCCCCCTGTCCTCACATCGCCCTGTAGCATCCCGGGGACCGCCACCACCTCCGCTGCCTAAGCTTCATGATCCCGGTTTACAGATGAGGTAAGGAGGCTCGGATAACCGTGGCCAGGCTATAGCAGTGCCGGCAGCCCCTGTCCCCACCCACGTTCAGGAGGGAGGGCAGCAGCCAGCATCTAGCCAGGATGTGCGGGTGACAAGGGCCCACTCTCTGGGTTCCCTTTCTGCAGTAGCAGAGGAGGAGTTGATGAACAAGCCGCCCCCCCCCCCCACTGGCCCTGCCCCTGCATCAGGACAGGAAAGTCCCTGGGGGAAACGCCCAGGGCTGCGCCACTTCCCCGAAGTGACCTGAAGGTCAGGAAGAAGGCTTGGGGAACCCTCCTGGCCTCAGCACCCGCGGGTCCAGTTCCTGCAACTTTCGCTCCCGCCCACGGGGCCCCTGCAGGAAGCACCTGCCTTTCTTCCCCCTCAGTCCATTTGGCCCGTTTCTGTCCTTTCTTAAGACGCAGGTTCAAAATCCTGCCCCCTCCGTTGAGCCTTCCTCCTCCACCAGCCTGGGCCAGGAGCCACCTCCTCCTTGCAGTGCCCACTTCCTGGGGGCCAATCAGGGCGACATTGGACTGACTCGCCCCACCCCATGGATGGTGGCACAGAACGGGAAAGGGGCAGCCGTGTCAGCTGCAACAAGCGCCCTGCGCCGCCCTTGATGTTTCGCAACGTTCTGGTACTTTAGAAATTGTAGTTGACTGCACATCACCCAGCACGTGCGGCCCGTCTTCTCCAACACTGATGAATTTATGAACATCTCCAAATATGAAAAAGCCTAGAGAAGTTTAAAATGAACCCCCGCGAAGCCAGCACCCGCATTCCACAGTTGGTCCCTTGTTTCCTGGCATCCGTCTCAGCCCTCCCGGGGAAGCGTCAGTGTCCGCCTCGGCTGGCCACCAGCCTCCCGGCCGGCCGCGCCCTCCTCCCTAGGGCTGAATGCAGTCATTGCCTATTTATTGCATGGTCTTGTCGGAACATTGATATATGCTAGGAGCTCAGTAAATATCGAATAAGAAAGAAAAATTAGAAAATCTACGTCTGTTGTGCAGACCCCCTTGTTTTATATTTAAAACTTTTATTTTTTTACCCAATAATAGAAGAAGGATGTAGGTAACTATGATATATCAAAGAGTGAAGAGTTTCCATTTAACAGCCATTAAAAAAAAAAAGTTACGTGGTTTTAAGCAACAACAACCACAAAAGCATTCCCTTGAAGAATACAAAACCAAGTTCTTTATGGCGTCTGAAGTCCTCCAGTGCGTGGGCCCTGCCCACCTGCCAGCCTCTTGTCATTTTCCCAGTATGGCCAGTGTGAACCCCATTTTAGTCCCTTAAACAAATCGCATAGTTTGCTGTCTCACTGTTTTTCCTGTGCTGTTCCCAACACTGTTCCCTTGAATCACTGCTCAACTGCTGCCCTTTCTGTGAGGACTTTGCTGACCACTCAGTTTTTGTGGCCCTATTTGACCAATTCCTACCGTGGCTCTTACTCATGGGAGCTCATTTTCGTTGTTAGACGTTCAGTTAGCTGCAACAGCAGTCACTCTAAAGACCCAACAATGAGCTTTCTTATTTGCTCCATGTTTCATATCTGGGTTTTGGGTTTTTTTTTTCTCATGGTCGATATTTGTTGCTACTTTGGGGGGGGGCATTTGTTGCTTTTATAATGAAAAAAAAATGTAATTGGCAGAAGAAAAGCACTGCGGTATGTAACACAGGTGAAAGCCAATTATAGCATCGGGACAAGGACCCGCTCGGCCGGCTGATGCCCAGCATGGCTGGTGGCAGAGACTCCCAGTGGTTTCCTGACAGGACAGTCGAGTCTCAGATGGGCGCTATTCGAAGACAGGCAGCTTGGGGCGCCTGGGTGGCTCAGTCGTTAAGCGTCTGCTTTTAGCTCAGGTCATGATCCCAGGGTTCTGGGATCGAGCCCCACATCAGGCTCCCTGCTCAGCGGGAAGCCTGCTTCTCCCTCTCCCACTCCCCCTGCTTGTGTTCCCTCTCTCGCTGTCTCTGTCAAATAAATAAATAAAACCTTAAAAAAAAAAAACCCCGAGGACGGGTACCTGGCCACCATTTCTGACCAGTGCCACCCCACCCCGCATGCAGCCCGCCTGCCAGGGAAGGCCTCGCGGACTCTCCTGAAGCCAGGCTCACTCGGATGAGGGCAGCGGCCCCCGATCCCAAGGGCTCACCCAAGGGAAGCGGGCCTCGGCCCCCTGAAAGCCCCTCACCTGCAGTGGGCTTCCCTCCTCTCCTGCCCCTCTCCGCACAGCTGTGCCTCTTCCATTCCCTCTCCCCCTGGGAGATCTCGTGCAGGGTCCTGGGGTCGAGCCCTCTCTACGTGCTGATGCCCAATTACCACCCTGAGTGGTGACCCCCTTGCCACCATAGCCTCTCCACTGAGTCCTGCCCCCTCTCCTACAGCTGTTGCCCTAGAAATCTCGATGCTTTCCCTTCTTCCTTGACCTCTCCCACCCTCCAGCCCGTCCCCAAATCCTGGAGGCTCTTCCATGGCAAATGACTGCCCTATCGGTCCCTACATTTCCACTGTGAATGGAGAGGTCACCTACCTCATCAGTGCTCTTATAAGGAATAAAAAAGCTGATGTTTGCACAGCACTAAGAACATGTCTGGTACCCAGTAACTGACAAGGCACTTGTTAAATAAGTTTAAATAAAAAACGACTTTTCAAATTCTGACCTCCTCTAACCATGTTCAATGCCACTGTTGAAGACTGGATCATTCCCAAACTCCTAAGGAGTCAGGCTGCTCCCACCTCGTTGCCCCACAGCAGCCAGAGGGACAACTGCCTCCCACCCCCCGACACACACACAGACACACACTCAGCCTTCTAGCGGCTTCCCACAAGTCCACACCGTCACAACAGCTCAGCCGGCCAACCGGTCTCTGAGACCCGGAATCTGTCTCCTACTGCTCCTTAGACTCACCTGCTGGCCTCAGGGCCTTTGTACCTGCTCTTCCCCTGCCCAGCCCCTTCCTTACATCCTTCAGCCCAATCCCAGCCTTTTTTTTTTTTTAATATTTAATTTATTTATCTGTCAGAGAGAGAGACAGCACAAGCAGGGGGAGCGCCAGGCAAAGGGAGAAGCAGGCTCCATGATGAGCAAGGAGCCTGATGCAGGACTCAATCCCAGGACCCTCAGATCATGACCTGAGCCGAAATCAAGTCAGTCACTCAACCAACTGGCACTCAAACAATTAGCACCACCCCCCAATTCCAGCTTCTTAAGAACACCTTTCCTGGGGCGCCTGGGTGGCTCAGTCAGTTGGGCGTCTGCCCTTGGCTCAAGTCATGATCTCAGGGTCCTGGAATCAAGCCCTGCATTGGGCTCCCTGCTCAGCGGCGGGTCTGCTTCTCCCTCTCCCTCTGTGATCTCTCTCACTCTCTCTCTCAAATAAATAAATAAAAATTTAAAAAATTTTTTTTAAAAGAAAATGTACTCAAAAAAAAAAAAAGAAAAAAAAAAGAACGCCTTTCCTGGAGATTCCATCAGAAACCACAACCCCCTCCCTGTGGTGCTTTTTCTGTGCCTGCTATAGCATGTATTACCCACTGTCTCTACCATGTCCCCCACTGGAGTAGGAGCTCAGCTGGGACAGGCCTGGCGCATACAGAGCTGCCGAGTGGACATTTGGACAGCCTGTCTCCACTGCAGAGACTTGTGCAAGGACATAGGCCACAAACCGGCCATGATCCAGAAGAGCTGGGGTCCAAACTGCTGGCAGGTGTGGCCCAAGCCCACATTCTTCCTCTGACCCCATAGCCTGCCCCTTGCTCATTTGCCAAAACCTGCCACACCCCTCAGGCCTCCCTGTGCCTCCCTGCAGGGGTGCCCTTGCCACTTCTCCTGCCTGGCTGGATCGCCCGCCCAGCACCCCCGTCCCCTTGAGAAGGACAGAGGCTGTGAGCAGCCGCCTCCACAGAGCTGCTCTTACACGCTGTGGTCTGCATGCCCCTAGGTGGGACAGGCCATGTAGAGACACGGCAAGGTGACAGCTCTGGGGTTTTGCGGACAATCCGCTAATATGAGCCAAGAAGCGGGATGGGGGACAGAGATGATCACTTCCCGGGAGGCACACCTGGGCTTGGAGAATGAGGCCTGGAGAATCCCATGCAGGCCAGTTCTGCAGACACGCTCAAGCAGGCTCCTGGTGCCCCGGGGTCACCCAAGATGGAAGCCACCACTTCTCCTTCACCCTCTCCATGGCCACTGCAGGCTCCTGGTGGCCACAACCAACTGTGCCACACACCTTTGCAGTGGCCTGTGGCCAAGGCACAGTGCCATACGGACGTGTGATGAGATGCCCATGGAAGGAAGGCCTGGTGAGGGCAGGCCTGGCGGCCACCAAAGAGCCCCAGGAGGGAGCCTCACCAGCCCACTGTGGATGACGATGCCCTAACTAAAGGACATGGGAGCCCAGCAGGTGCCCACTGAGGACGGGGAGGGTCTGCAGTGAGCGTGGGCCCCCTGCCCCGGGGAAAGAGAGGTGGACCCGAGACCATGAGGCCAAGCTTGCAGAGTCTGTGGTGTGAACACAGACAGAGGGCTGCCTGGGACTCCTGTGGCCCCCTAAGGCTGCACATGGCACACCCCTGTGTACCCCGTCATGGGCTGAATTGTGTCCCCCAGAATCCCTGGGTGGAAGTCCTAAGACTCAGCCGCTCAGGCTGGGACAGTATCTGGAGATGGGGTCTTGAAAGAGTCGGTGAGGCCAGCACGAGGCTGTGAGGGTGGCCCTACGCCAATCTGACTGGGATCCTGTAAGAGGAAATCTGGCCACACTCACAGAGGAAGGACAGCCGTCTACACGCCGAGGAGAGATGCCTCAGGAGAATCCAGCCCTGCGGAGACGCGGATTCAGGCTTGCGGCGGCCAGAATGTGAGCGCGGCCGTTAGGCTCCCAGCGCGCACACACACCCCTCTCCATCTCCGGAAGATGGGGGCCGGGGGGACCCCTGAAGGCCAGGGGCCTCTTGGGGAGGCAACGGCAGCAGTGGGACGCTACCCGTGGCTCCTCCACCCTGGGGCAAGCCCGGCCGTGGCTTTGGCTTCGGAGGCCCTCTGTGACGCGGCTGGAGTCTGGGTGCTGCTCTCCCCACACACCCCCTCTCTGGCCCCAGGGTCGTTGCTTCGGTTCCAGCACCACGCTGACCCTCTTCCCCGGGCCTTCATATGTGCTGTTCTGGAGGCCTGGGACAGAGCGCTGTGGCCCATTGCCACTGCCTCCGGTCGCAGCCCCGGGAGGAGTTCGCACCAGGCGACCCTCTGTGCCAGAGCTCCAGAACCCTCCTGCGGACACGGCGCCCCGGGGTGTGTTCCACGACCGGCAATGGGGCAGTCCCAGCCCCAGGGCTGGCGGCAGAGCCAGCACGGCCGAGCACTTGGTGCGGTGCTGGCTCTGGGGACTCGAGTCAGCGTCAGGATTTACCTGCCTGTCCCCTCCGCAGGACTCAAGGATCCGAGAGGTCAGGGGCCACGTTCATGCGACTCTGGGCCCAACATACGGTCCACTGTCCCGGGCTCCTCAGAGCAGACCTGGACACACACCCACCTGACACAGAGAAGCCAACGGTGACGTCCCCTTGGTGCTGGCCCTGATCTCACCAGGGACGCCTGCAGGTGGTGATCAGCTTTGTCACCTGTGGCCAGAAAGAAGTGCTGACCGTGAAATAGGCTAACATCAAAATTGTTTGCTGACATTTCCTAAACTCACTCGGCGGCGGCATTTGCAGAGACCAGTGCAGGAGGATGGGGAACTGCGGGCTGTCCTCCCAGAAGGCCAAGCACCCAGCACAGGGGGCTCATCGTGGCAGGCGGTGCCTGGCAAGACTTCTAGCATCTCCGCCTCAGGCTGAGACAGACAGCCCAGGCCCTGAGGTGGCCAGCCTCCTACACTGACGCCAGTGCCTGCCCAGCTGCCCGTCTTTCCCAAGAAATCAGGCCCTTTCTCTCCTCTCCGGTTTCTCAGCCGCTTGGAGGCAGAGGCCATCTAGGGCACACAGCCACCTGCTCTCCCAGGGTGCCGCGCGAGCTGCCCTCCTCCAGTCAGCTGCTAGGCGACTGCCCTCTTCGGTGACCACTTCCTTCAGTGCCAGCTTCCTGCAGGTTCCAGGTTGAGGGGGCTCCCCACTGCCTCCCAGCAGCCTCCTTCCTCCTCAAGACCCAGGGCTGTAGGAGGGCCGAGGCCGGCTGGTGCCGAGGGGGGTGGGCAGAGCCAATCGGGTGCCTGGGCCACTCGAGCGTAGGTCTCACACGTGTCCACATGTTCTCACTCAGACTCTGAATGTGCACGTCACCTACAGGTGGCCCACAGAGGCAGGGGTAGCACTCAGAATCACCAACGGTGACATTTTGTGGCATACCTGAGACTTGAATGACACGCCCTGGCTTTCACCAGGTTTGAGGAAGGAGCCATTCAGAAGCTTTGGTATACAACTTAGCCAGTGCCCTTGTAGAAGGTCCCGTGGGAAACATTTCTTGAAATATTCAGACATTTCCTCACGCAAGGAAGTGGAAACAGCCTCTAGTTCACGCATCCTGACCTTTTCCTTTCCCCTCCTTCTCATTTGGACATACCGAGCTGACTATGGCCCTTGCTCACAATTTTTGAACTAATACAACAAAGGAGTTTTTTCCTACTCTTCCCTGTTCCTTTTTTTGGCTCATTCTCGACTACATAGAATCCCTTTACTGCTGTCTACCTCAAATGGCTTTTGGAAAGAGGCATGTTTTAAACCAAACACCTTATGGAAGGAAACAGCAGTGCCCAAAATCTGTCTTTGATTTCTTTTTTTTTTTTAAGATTTTATTTATTTATGTGACAGAGAGACAGCCAGCGAGAGAGGGAACACAGCAGGGGAGTGGGAGAGGAAGAAGCAGGCTCCCAGCGGAGGAGCCCAATGTGGGACTCGATCCCGGAATGCCAGGATCACACCCTGAGCCGAAGGCAGACGCTTAACGACCGCGCTACCCAGGCGCCCCATGTCTTTGATTTCTAACCATGGAACTACTCCCTAGCCCTAACTTACAGTCAGCCTGCAACAGAGTATTTCATCTCACCTTGCACCCTTCTCTAGAATGCTCTCCAAGCCCCTGGTGCTAAGAAGCCTCACTTTTGCATAAGGCCCTCTTGGTCAGAAGCGCCATGGACAGCTCAGCACAGGCGAAAGCAGTGTCTCATCTCCCTCTTACCCCACACATCTTAGGTGAGCACTGGACTGATTCCAAGAAACTTTCTAGGATCCCATTCTTGAATATCAGAGCCTGACAAGGTCACCCAACATTTGAGGAAAGGCTTTAAAGTTATTTTTTAAAAGGATGAGAACTAACCTAAAGTGGGTATCTAAAAGGGAACTGATACAAGGAACAGAAGAAAAGTGTAAAAAAATTAAATTTTCCTGAGATTAAATCTATGAAAAAAGAACAAAATGCAATAATCAAAGAAGGAAAATTAAAAATAACTGCTGACACGTTTTAAAAATCAGTAAATTTACGGAAGGGAACAGGTCTCCAGAATGAAACCAATCCATCAAGAGTCCCGTCCCATGAATGGAGAAACCATCTGAAATAGAAACAAAACTAAAAGCTTCCAGAGAAGGTTACCTACAAAGGGAACTGGACTTCTCATCACATTGGAAGGTAGAAGCCAATGAAGCGACATTTTCCAAATTCAGCAGGAAAACGATATCCAATCTACAATTCTATACCCAGCCAAACTATCAATTCTGTGTAGTGTAAAAGCATTTTCCACATTCAAAGTTTCAAAACACCTACCTCCTGTACGTTCTCAGGATGGTACCAGAGAAGACATACTAACCCAAACAAGCATGTAAACTAAGAAAAGACCACACGGGATCCAGAGAGCTGGGCTTCCAAAGCAGGACAGAAAGGCAAGAAAACTTTCCCCACCCAATCTGTGCAGGAAAGCAGCTGGTTCCAGATAGATGTCTTTGGGGGAAAAAACAAGAGAACAGATAGCGTCTGATTCTGTGGAAAACTATACGGGGAAGAATTTCACAGACTTGAAGAGCGGAGGAAGACAGAGACACAAATCAATCTGAGTAACTGAAGACATCGTCAACCTCCCCAAGAACAAGAGATGGTACGAAAAGACGTGGGGCGCCCCTTGGCTCAGCAGTAAATGAAAGCACGTGGTGATCACGGCAAGCACGGATCAGGAAACTGCACGCTGCACCAGTTCTGGTCAATGCAGTTCAACGGGACAGAGATAGCCGTGCCCACCTGCTTACCTTGTTAGTGGGCACTTTCGCACCGTGACAGCGGGGTTGAGAAGTCACTGCAGAGACTCTACGGCCCACAAAGCCTAGAAGTTAGTACCTGGCTACTTTACAGAAGTTTCCCAACCCCTAGATTAAATCAAACCACTAGGGGAATTTATGGGAAGGGGAAGAGGGTGAAATGCACTAAAATGAACTAAAATCCTCATCTCTAGGTCCAGATTCTTAAAAGGATGAATTAAGGCGGCAGGATACTATTACTATTTAGAAATGTGGAGATTGATACGTTAAGAAATGCTACAAATTAAAAGTGGGTGTCTGCGTACATTGTGATGGGGTTAAGGGAACAGAAAAACTATTTTCTTTTAAGCCTTTTTTTTTAGTATAATCTCTACACCCAACTTGAGGCTCGAACTCATGACACTGAGATCACGCATCCCATGGTCTTCTGAGCGAGCCAGTCCAGGTGTCCATGTTAAGCCTTTTAAAAAAACTTTTGATTATTTAAACTATGGTCAGTTATTGCTTTGGTAAAACCAAAAAGGAGTTTTAAACAAGTTGAACAGGGCACCTGGGTGGCTCAGCTGGCTAAGCATCTGCCTTTGGCTCACGTCATGATCCTGGAGTCCCAGGATCCAGTCCCGCATCTCCCGCGGGCTCCCTGCTCAGCAGGGAGTCTGCTTCTCCCTCCAACCCTCCCCCCGCCATGCTCTCTCAAATAAAATCTTTAAAAATAAAACAAGAGTAGAACAGGTGGCACCTGGTTGGCTCAGTAGGTAGAGCATATGACTCTTGATCTCAGGGTTGTTGAGTTCCCCATTGGGTATAGAGATTACTTAAAAACACACGCATTTAAAGAACAAAAATAATTGGGGCGCCTGGGTGGCTCAGCCATTAAGCGTGTCTTCGGCTCAGGTCATGATCCCAGGGTCCTGGGATCGAGCCCAGCATCGGGCTCCCTGCTTGGTGGGAAGCCTGCTTCTCCCCTCCTCCTCCCCTTGCTTGTGTTCCCTCTCTCGCTGTCTCTGTCAAATAAATAAAATCTTTAAAAACAAAACCAAAAACAAAAATAATTGAACGAAACTTACCATGGATTAGAGCAGCAATACCCATATTCTTCTGGGGTTCTGGCGTCTCAGGCTCATCTGCTGCTGCCCTGGAACCACTTGGAATTCTGAAGCCCGGTCAGGGGTCTAAGCTGGCTGACCACCCTTCTGGCCCCATCCTTGCTCCTCCCCGTGATCTTCACTCATCCCGGGATTCCCACTCTGGTAGATAGGACAGTCCCAAAGGAAACTGGAATTATTGTCCCTGCCCCTGGAGACTAAGATTATCCTTTCCTTCCTCCCCCAAGCAGGAAGCAGGAGCAGTGGGCAGGAGAGAGCCCTTGCCCTGCTCCA
The DNA here is from genome assembly GCF_023065955.2 of Ursus arctos. Taxonomy (NCBI): domain Eukaryota; kingdom Metazoa; phylum Chordata; class Mammalia; order Carnivora; family Ursidae; genus Ursus; species Ursus arctos. The sequence continues at coordinate 3,305,743 of NW_026623030.1, read as the reverse complement.
GCCTGACTCTGCTGCTCCAACAGGCAGTCGTGGGCACAGGCCAGACCTCCCCTCATTCAGTCCACCAGATCCCTGCTCCCATCGACATATCCACTGCTCCCTAAACTGTCTTAGCTAACCCAGGCCAACACCGCCCAAGAGGATGCTGACTCTAGGGTGCTGGGTCCCTGGATCAGTGCCCAAGCCTGGGATGCACACATGTGGCCAAGTGAGGTCCCAGCCCCATCTGAAGCCCACCCCCAGAACGGCAGTGGGTAAATGCCCATCCCAGCTCCCACCCTCCTAGGTCTTGGAAGTGCTGGACACAGAAAGGAAAGCAGTGTGTCATTTAGCAAGCGAGAACAACCACAGAATATAAAAGCCCCACATGAAAGTTTTCAATCAAGCTTTTAATGAAAAGATCATAAAATAACAGTTTCTCATCACTGTACATTAAGACTGCACGCTTCTGAATGGAGAGATCAGTCGTCGGTGAATTGCTTTTCTATGACACTTGAGGGCTGCGTACCTGCAGCTCTGACCTGAATTTATCCAAACTCTCAAAGGAAGTGAGCTCAATGTGATGACTGACAGCGGCGGTGGCCAGTGCAGGAGTGCGATCACGGTGTCCCTCCCTCTTCTGGGAAGGGAATAGAGTAGGACGTGATCCCTCTTCCAGTTATGATTAAACAAACAGCTATAACCCCATCCCTCCCCCTCCCCCTCCCCCTCGAGGTATTTGCGAATGGGCAGGTGCCCAACCTAGGGTCCCCCAAGGGGGGGAGGGGGAAAACAAGTGATGGGTGGGATACAGAGAGGCTCCCCTCAGCACCTGGCCCCACGGGGCCCCGCCAAGTGGAGGGGGGGAGCCCTGGGGATCCTCCCTGCCCCAAGTGAGGTCTGTTATGCAGCATTTTTGAGGTCAATAAATTACAGCAATAAATAGCAAGGTGAGGTAGGGGAGGGGTTCCCGGTAGAAAAATTAAAGTGGTGACTGAAGTTGGGGGGGGGGTCCTAGGAAGGGGGTCCTGGGCAGCCTCAATTCCCACAGCACACTCCACCCCCTGATCTGGAATGTCACACCGAGGCTCTGGTTAGGTCCCTCTCCATCCCATTACTCCAGACATCGGATTCACAGGTTCAGCAACATATGCCCCAATGTGACTCTGGGGAAGAGCAAGGGCCCTGGTCCCTTTGAGGGGCACGGCAGGGCTGAGATCCCTTGTCTGTTCTTTGGAGGCCTGGTGCCTCTGCTTTCGTCCCCCAAGCCTAGGGGGCGGACGGACGCAGCCACCTCTTCCCTGAGCCCTGCTCTCCTGGCTGCCCAGGCCTCCCCCACCCAGGACGGCTGTGGGGAGGGCGGTAGGGTCTGCCTGCCCAGCCAGCCCAGCCCAGATCGCACTCCTGCATGCGGCCCAGTCCAGTGAATACTGACGGGGTTGGGGCGGGGGCACAGCGGGACAGCCCAGCGCCCCCGAGTGGTGACGAACGGGAAATACACACACACGGCTGCGTGAGGTTCCAAAAGTCCGTCCGGGTCCAGATTGTTCATTTCACAGGCTGAGGTGTATGGCTATGCTGCGAGTCTCTGAGATTCTTATTTGCTTAAAGGTTCGTCTTTTCTTTTTTACCTTTTTTGCAATCCTGGAGGAGCCCTTGCGGTGGCTCGGTCTGGCGGGAGCGAGCGGTGGCGGAGCCGGCCGCTCACTCGCCCCAAGTCTGAGAAATAAATACATTCATCACTGCACAAACATATTGATACAAAAACAACACTGTTCAGAGTGTTTGCACCGTCTGTGTTAGTAAGGACCAGCCCAGTAAGCCCCGACCCCCCACTGCCGGGGATGGGGGTGTCCCCTGGGGGTGGGGACCCACTGGAGTCAACGGAGCTGTGCAAAGGTCCCAGGGCTTTTTGGCTTGAGAGGGACCCTCACATCAACCCACCCTGAGGGTCGCGGGCAGAGTGGGGGAGATGGGGGCCCTCCATCCCAGGGCCCTAGCCCAGACTTGGGTCCTGTGGCCAGAGCTGACGGCCATCCCCTGCTGTGCCAGCTGGCCAGGACCTCCACGGTCCTGCCAGGAGGCCTGGGGGCCGGTCAGCACAGGCCCAAGCTCTTTGGTGCCAGCTGGGCTTTGAGAGGCCCGGGGCTGGGGAGGAGGGCTCAGGTGAATCTGGGGAAACTCCATGCCTGCCCCGGCCCCACGGCTGCCCCTCTGCCTGTGAGCCGACTCAGAAGGGCCTCCAGCGGAAGGCGGGGGATTCACTGGGACTGGCCTTACAGCTGCTGAGGTCTGAAACTGTAAAAGTTTATGTAAACAATGAGATAAATATATTAGTATCTTTTTTTCTGAGCCCATTGAGGTTCCATACTCATTCAAAATGTGCTTTGGTTTAAAAAATAGGTTTTGTGAATTTGGGTATGAGCTTTTTTTTTTTCCTTTTTTTTTGTTTTTTTTTTGTTTGTTTGTTTATCCTCTCTTTCCTACATGACATCTGCTATTTTCTGTTTCCTGTTTCTCCGAAACATTCAGGAATTAAGTGACTAAAGCAGAGAACTGTAAGCCGCCCTTGGCCTCCAACGGCCCAATTTCCTTGTGAGGCTCTTAACACATTTCCAAGCACACACTCGCAAGCACACACTCCACATGAAATCAAAGGAAAAAAGAAAACAAAACCAACTGTTGTGTTAATTAGTCCCACCCCTCCCCACAAACCCTTAAAATCTTAAATAGGAAACTAGTGTTTTGCTTTCTTGTTAAAATACAGAAAAGGCTCCATACAATACTCAGGTGGGTACAATACTATGTCGCACGAACGTCGTTGAGTGAGGGGCCTTTGAGCCCAGTCCCTGAAACTCTGCAAATGAATCACCTACTCTCACGGGTCACCTCACGGATGCAGCCGCCCACGGCCCGAGAGGCCACACACAGGCTGCGCGTGCGTACAAATCCCGTGCGGTACAGACTTTGTGTCACGTGGCTTAAGTGCTGACGGAGTGGGGTGGGGTCGGGAGGGCAGAGAGGCCTGGAGAAGACGCTTCCCCCTTACCTGACGTGCGGGCACACCAGACCCTGGGTCCAGTGTTCCTTTCCCACCCAGAGGGAATAAGACCCAACCTGAGGCTCAGGGCGCCTGGAGATGGGCTCAGCCAGGAGCCCTCACTTGCAAAACACGCCCTTCACCATTCGGGTCCCTGAACTCAGGCTGTTTTCAGCTGGAGGGTCTCTGGAGGGGTGAGGGTAGAGGATGACTCTGGAATTTTTTGGTCTGAACTTAAAGAAAAAAAAAAAAAGCAAAGCATGAAGCAAAATGAAGATAAAGCCGCTGGCCCAGCCCTGTGGCTCCAGCCAGCCAAGGACAGCGGGGCCAACCACGGCGACATTGGTCTGGCCTCGTGAGCCTGACCCCTGGCCCATGGAAGGGTCCTAAGGCTGGTAGAGAAACCCCGCGGTGAGGGGCGAGGGGTGGGACTCCAGACTGGGCCGAGCCGACCAGTACCAGCCAGCCTCTCGCCAGAGCGGCCAGGACTGCCCCGAGAAGGTGCCAGAGCAGGGCAGGGCCCCCCCTGCCCCCCCCTGGGGGGGTATACGTCACTTTGGTCAGTGCCTCCCCCACGCCTCTGCACTGGCCTGGCAGGGGCTGCTGTTCTCCCAAGCTCCGGCTCTTGCAGGCCCAAGGGACAGGATTGGGGGGGGCTCACTTCCACCTCATCCTGGCCCTGGCTGGGAGCTGCAGGAGCTGGCTCCGGCACTGAGGCTCCACGCCCCGCTCTCCCGTGGGGCTGGAGCACTCACCAACCCCCAGCCAGGCCCAGATCAGAGGCGCACGCGGGCTCCCTGATGCTCAGCAACACCCTCGAACCCCCGCAGGGCGGACACAGCGAGCGCACAGGCACTCTCCCTGCCTGCCGCGGAGCCTCTCCCTGAGAGCGCTGGGGGGGGGGGGGGGGGGGAGGGTCCCCTGGGCCAGGCAGAGCCCGGCTCACTCAAACGCACGTCTTCCTGTGCGCGCTAACAGGAGGAAACCAAGTGTCCGGCGTCAGCTGCCAGCCCCCAACATACCGTTCTTGTGGATTAAAGAGGTAGCAAACGGTCAGAAGTCTCCCCACCTTGATCAGGACGGAAGGAAGGAAAGCTCGCTATCTGTCCACACGCGCCACGCACACTACATACACACACACACACACACACACACACACAAAATGAAAAAGAAGAGTACCGACGGCTCTGGCTTCGAGTCCAGCCTCCCCCCTCCCCCCACAAATCCCAGACCTTCCAGTTCAAACATTCACATAAACGTTACACTGGTTTTTCTCTTAATAAAAAAGAAGTACCTCTAAACAAAGAATATTCCTCAGAAACTATAGGAAAATCACTCTCTCTCCTGAGGCAGCCGAGGCGGGGCTCGGGGCCCAGGGAAGCCTTTGGCCAAGAAGGGCTTCTGGGGCCTGGAGGGGTGGGCGCCCCTCAGCCCGCAGCTGGGGCGGGGGCGGGAGGGGCAGCTGCCCCTGTACATTCAGTCTGTAGACCCAGGCTCAGCCCCGAGGGGCCGGGAGGAAAATAAACTCTTGTTGGTTTTGGTTTAAAAAACAAAATTCGAAAAGAAAAAAGGAACAGATCAGTAGGAATAACAGCAACACAGGCCCAGAGGCCTCTTTAGCTGTGGAGAGGTAGGCGGTGGGGGCCCCCTGACTGTCCCAGCGCCAGTGAGCGGTGACCCCTGGCTCGAGGAAGGAGGGCTCGTCCCCTCCCCGCCAGCACCGCTCCCCAGAGAGCCGGGGTGGCCCGCACACAGACAAGCACTCGTGCACGCACACAGACAGTGCCCCTGGCCACGGGGCAGCCTTGCTCCTCCCCAGCGGGGGAGGCCCCCACTGCCCCCTGCTCCGACCCGGCCTGCGGGAAAGGGGCCAGATCCCAGCGAGACCCCCGTAACCCACTCCCACAGGCCCTGCAGTGGCCCTCTCAGGGAGCCGGGTGCCGGGGCGGAATCGGGAGGTAGACTGCACACCAGCAATGCGCACTCGGAGCTCGGGCCCATCGGCTTCCCTCCTCTCGCTTCCCTTGGTACAGACTGTCCATTAAAGCTCTGGGTGTGGGGGGACTGGCTGCAGGTGCCACCAGGAGCCACCCCCACGGGGACCTCGGGGTCCCGGCCCCTCCCGCCCGGCCTCCACGCTTCTTCCTTCCTTCCTTCCGTTGGCTCCCGAGGGCGAGTCTGCAGAGGGCACCCTCAGGCCGGGGAGAAGGGTCTTTGGCTTCTAGGAGGGGGAGGTGTGCATGCGCAGGTGGCTGATGAGGTTGCGCTGCTGGGTGAACTTGCCCCCGCACAGCTGGCACTCGTAGGGCTTCTCGCCCGAGTGCACGCGCATGTGCTCGGTGAGGCGGTACTGGCGGGTGAAACGCATGCCGCACTCGTCGCAGGCGAAGGGCTTGAGGCCCAGGTGGCTGCGCATGTGGCGCGTCATGGTGCCGCGCTGCGTGAACATTTTGCCACAGATGTTGCAAGGGAAGGGCCGGGTCAGCCAGTGCGTCTTCTCGTGCTGCCGCAGCGTGGCCGGGTCCTTGTAGGTCTTCTCACAGACCGAGCACTTGAAGGGCCGGGGCTCGGCTGCGTAGGCCGCGCTAGGAGCCGAAAGGTCCTCGGCCTCCTCCTCAGCACCCCCGCTGCCCGTCTCATAGGCCCCCTCCTCCTTGATGAACAGCTCCTCCTCCGTGTGCGTCTCCACGTGGGCGTTGAGCTGCTCCGAGCTGGGGAAGCCTTTGGCGCAGGGGATGCACACGTACAGGTTGTCCCCGTAGGACACGGTCTCGTAGCCCTCCTGCCGGTACACGTAGTGTGTGCCGGCGGGGCCGCCGCCCCCCTCGCTCCCACTCTGCCCACTGTCCTCGCTCCCGTCCTTGCCATTCTCCTCCTCCTCCTTGCAGGGGTATGGGGGCTCCGCGTAGGGCCCGCTGGGGCCACCCCCCCCAATGCTGCCGGCCAGGATGCCATTGGGAACCCTGTCCCCTAGCCCCTCGCCCTCTTCCCCTGGGCAGGGGCCCTTGGGCCCTGCTTCCCTCCGCTCAAAGGGGGACCCCACCCTGGGCTCCTTCTTGCTCCACTCCTTCTTGCGGGCTGAGTGCCGCAGGCTCTTCCGGGGCTGCCCCCCGGGCCCCTCCAGCAGGCTCAGGTGGTTGTCCTCGGCCCCCTCCAGATCCATGGGCTCATTGGGGGTGCCCCCCAGCTCAGCATAAGAGGCACTATTGGCAACAGGAGGGGCGGAGGCTGAGAGGGGCGAGCCGTGCTGACTGTCACTCAGCTGGGCCGGGTCATCAGGGGTCAGGGGGGGCCCGGGGGTGGCAGGGGGCAGGGGAGGGCTCTTCTTGGACAGGTCCAGGCCCAGCTCCTGCTCGCAGCCCCCGCTGCTCCCATTGGTGCTGCAGCTTCCCAGGCCGGCCTCCCCGCTGGCTGGACAGACGGCCCGGCCCAGGCCATGCACACCCTCCTGGCTGGAGCCTCCGAGGAAGAGCTCGTCATCCGAGCCTTTGGCCTGGGGGAGCTCCTGGGGGGTGTGGGCCCCCTTGCGTCCGTCCACGAGCCCCGGATACCGCGCCTGGATGACGGAGGCTGTGGACAGCCGCTGGCTGCGGGGCGGCCTCCCCATGCCAGTGGCGCCCACCCGACCGGAGCCGAAGGGCTTGCCGGCTCGCTTGAGTTTACGGCGGCAGAGCGCTGCCAACTCGGGCAGCTGGAGGTAGCTGGCGGCAGTGAGGAGAGTGCTGAAGTTGGGCTCGGCCGGCTGGTCGCTAGGCAGCAGCTTGCCCGTGTAGATGAAGTCCAGGATCTGCTGGAACACCGTGGAGCTGACCATGTCCGTGTCCAGGCTGATGAGGTTGTCGTGCAGGACCAGGGACTTGAAGTAGATGCTGCTGGCAGCCAGGACGTTCTTGTGGGCACGGAAGATGGAGTTCTCCACCATGATGATGACATCACACAGGAAGCCCTTCGTCCTCTGCTGGTTCAGCTGCAGCAGGAGCTGCTTGGAGTGGCTGGGCAGCTCCATGTCGGGCCCCATGTCCCCACGCCCCGCCCACGCGTACCACCTGCGGGCAAGAACAGGCGCACGGCATTAGCCACCTGGGAGCTTCAGGAAAGGGCTCCGGGACAGCGTGGGACTGTGGTGGGTCTCAGGGGGCCTCATCGGGCATGGTACCCCGGAAGGAACTCACACTACCCATGGGGGCCCATGCTGCCCAAACAGGGACAGTGGCTCCGGTCCCATCTGCACCGAAGCAGAGGACAATCGTCACACAGAGAAAATGGGATGTGACTTGGCTCCACAGCCCAGGGCACGTCTCCACACTAAGTCGGCCACAAGCCCACAGGGGACTCAAAAACAACTAGCAGGGGAACGTGAGGTGCTGGGAAGCAGCAGGGACTGAGGTGAGCAGAAGCTCCCAAGTGGGCTCACTTCCCCATGGGCACGCAACTTCCCAGCTTTTAGGACAAGCTACAAATTGAGATTTTTGGGTTAAATCTCCCAATGCCAAACAAAGGTTCTTTTTCTTTAAATACTACGTGGGCTAAATCAAATATGCAGCCTCCACCTGTGACCTCTGCTCTGCCCAGGGTGACTCTCAAACCCCAGTGGCTTCCCAAGCTTTCGAATTTGCCAACGTCACAGTCCTGCCTGAAGACACTGCAGTCCAGCCACAGTCCCTTACCAGTGCCTGCTCCCATCCCCCTGGGAGGGCCCTGAGCACCCCAGCCTGCGTCTCTAGGTGTTCAGCAGAAAAGCGGGCCTGGCCAAGCCCCTGGCACCACCGGGGCCCCGGGAAAGGCCTTGCCAGACCGACACAGACACTAAGTGATGTCATTAATAAACAGACAGAGGCCTCTGACCTCCACGGAACTGTGCAGGTGGGCTTTGTAACAGCACACACATGGGTCTCTGAGAGCGGGGTGCTCTCACCAGGCACCCCCCCAAATGAGCAGCAGGACCTGAGGCACAAGGTGTGGCTCCCTGCTCCCTCTGGCCCCTCAGGGAACACACGCCCTCCCACAGGCAACTCTGTGTCATGCAGCTGACGTGGGTGCTTTCACGTCCTTCGGCTCAGGGCTCAATCTCTGAAAGTGACTGCTCTGAGCCTTGCCCCACCTGCGACCCCTCTGCCTCTACCAGGGTACCCAGCCTAGTCCTGCCTCCCTCGGGGCAGAGTCTGGAGGCGTCACGCTCATGCCGCCTTCCTGTAACACAAACACTTCCCGCACCCCACTGCCCCACGCCTGCCCTCACTTGCAAAGACAGAGAAAACCCTAATAACCACACACACCCTAGAGGCAGCCTGGAAGTCACTGTGAACACACATGGGTAGACATAGCCACAAGCTAGCACTCACAGCCTGATAGGAGGCAGCAAGCACCCATTCAGCCAGCACAGCCTTACAAGGCTGCTCAGCTGGGGCTCCGAGGTGAGAGCCTGGATCCCAAGGGAACCTACCCTCTACCACTCCCTGCCCCTCACCCAGCCAGGCAGGGACAAAGAGCCCAAGGCACGGTTTCCACACCGCCTGGGACACCCAGCCCCAGGGAAATGCAGCAACCGGGATACCTGGTGCTCCCAGGCTGGCAAGAGTACAGGCCAAGGACAGGAGGTTCCGTTCTCCAAGAGCCTGTGAGCCACAGCAGCCCCTCCTCTGCAGGCTGAGGGCAGTGGGCCCCAGCCTCCCCTCCATGCTACCCAACACTGTGTGCACACAAAGGACCAGGCTGAGAACTGCAGGGCTGTGTGGGCAGCCCAGATAGCCCTCCCCCATGCTTCCCCCTCCCTCCATCCTGCCAGCTCCCCATCCCCAGCCTACCGGAGTGCCAGGGGCCCAGAAACCATGTGAGCAGCAGCCAGCGGGGGTGGCCTCCTTGAGCGCGTGGCCTCCCTGGGGGTGCATCAATGCCTGGTCACCTGGGGAGGAGAAGATGGACAGGGTCACCCAGATAGAAATCAGCAAGGGAGGGAAGGAGGGACAGTGAAGGGGAAGGCACCTGGTGGTCCTGGAGCCCTCACTCCCAGGAAGGTCTGGGGTCTCTCTGGCTGGGACGCCACGGGCAGCCAGGCAGGGGACAGCAGCCACAGTGCCGAGCAGCAGTCAGGCCCAGTTGCAGGGAAGGTCACAGGTCTGTGGATCCTCCCACCCAGAAGATTTAGGGTACTCGAAGGGCCACCTAGGCCTGTGAGGGAGCTGGTGGCAGGCACATAATTCCTGGCAGGCAGGCACGGTGGCAGGAGGCCTGGGCAAGGCCCTTCTCAGGCTGGCCACATTTACATAACAAAAGGTCAAAATTGGAGGCACTAGTGCAATGGGCTATTTATAAGAACCAGTCTCAACCGCTTCTGGCTCTCCTGCCTCCTTCCCTTCCTGATCTGCTCCAGCCACCCCCTCCCTGCCCAGAGGGCCCAGCCCCCTCCTGCCCAGCCCAGTCTGACCACATGGCCTCCCCTTGCAGGAGTTTCTGGAGGCCTGGCCTTTCAATACCAGCCCGCCAAAGAGGCTGGCAGCTGCTGCCAGATGCGAAGGGTCTCCTCCGCCCACGCCCCCCCCCCCCCCGCACAGTGATGCAGGTCCCCAGGGAGGGGGATCCTGAGGTTCTGGCTTTTTGCACCCCACTCGGCAAGCCTCGACTCCCTTGGAATGGAGCCAAGGGTGGGAGCGGAGGCCTGCAGCAGCCTGGAGCCCATCCCTGCCTGCCCTTCCCCCACCCCCAGGGCCAGGGAGGCTCAGCAGGTCCCTCAGGAATGTGACCAGACCCGGGGTGCGGGGTGGCTGGGAGGCCTCAGCTCCAGCCTGCCAGCTGTCTCTCTGGCCCCTAGCACAGTTCTCCTCTCATGGGGTGGCCCGGGGGGGGGGGGGGTAGTGGGGAGGGGGAACGGCTGGTCCAGGATCCCACCCATGGCCCAGATGGCAGCAGAACCAGCTTTGTTGGTCCAGAGGCCTGAGAGCGTCTACATCTGCACTTAAGGAAGGCCTGGACCCCTTAGCTGTGTAGAGAGTTCAGGCTCTCCTGCCAGGCCACACCAGAGGTGGCCAGCAGGACAGAGTGGCGCTCAGGAAGGGGGGCAGAGACCACCTCAGCATTGCAAGAGCAGCCCTGAAAAATGCACAGGGAGCCAAGTGATGTTTTCGAGCTGACCAGATGCCCACCACACAGCCCTGTGCCACCCTGCCTGATCTCCACCAGATTTCAGGGCAACCCAAGCCCTGCCGGGGCACAGCGTCCACACAGTGGTCCCCGACTTAGCATGCACCAGACCCTGCAACAACCAGGGATTCCCTGCCCTTGTCAGAAATCAGGCCAACAACTACTGAACACGTGAAGGAGGGCAGTGGAACAGAACTCGGGGGCTCCCACAGGTTCCCATCGCTCCAGCCCTGCCAGCCACGGGAAGGCAGAGTGACTGACCAAGGTCTCCCAGATTGGGTTAGACATGACTTCTCCGGCCCAACTTCCCCACAGGGCACCCATAGGGCAGCACTGAGTAGCCTTCATGGTGCCCTCCACTGGGTGGGGCCACAGCCAAGCGGCCTGCTGGGAGTCACAGCTGGCACAATGCCACCCTACCTGCCTCACCCCAGGTGGGGCCAAGCGTGGGACACCACCGTATCTGTAAGAGACAATGTTAACCTCACCCCAGGGGAGGGGGCGCCCCACTGCTGCGGGGCCAGGACCACCGCAAAGCATTGCTCTTCTCTTCCCAGCAGAACAGTAACAGCAGAGTCCTCTGCCCTACAACTCAACACCGGGTGTAGGAGCGGCAGGCGCCTATGCTGGAGAGGCCACAGCCCCGGGTGACTAGAAACATGACTGTGGGGGCCGGCCCAGTAAGCTGGCAGCACAGTGCCCCACTGGGTACAGGGGCTTGGTGCCCAGCCCTGGCAGGAGCCCACAGGCTGGGATGAGGATACCGCCTGGCACTAGCTCCTGGCACCCAGCAGCCCCCCTGGCAGCAGGCCCAGGCAGCGTGCCTATCAGCCCCAAGGATCCACGCCCAGCTCAGAACCGTTGCCTGCCGGAGCACTGGCTCCAAGAAGCCCAGGATCTGGGGCAGTGGGATAATTAGGTAGTCCTCTGAGGCCGAGACCTAGTCCATCTTGGGCAGGGGGTGGGTGAAACCCTGGCTAGGCTGACCCTGAGCAAGGGCAGCAGGAACACAGTCCCTGGGGAAGGGAAGCTCTGGCTTCTTGTGAACACAGAAGCTGGGGGAGAATGAACATAGAGACCTGGCTGTAACACCTGGATTCCCTTCCCAGGTCCTTGTTTACAAAATGGTCCACCCCCACCTACCCAGCTGGGCTGTTACACAGAGAACTACATAGGTCTCTGCAGAATTTGCATGTCCTTTTGTCCCCCCTCCAAGTCCCTGCCACAGAAAAGCCAGAAGTGGCCCCCACCCACACACTGAGATTGAGGGCAGGCCCAGGGCCCAGACACCCCAAACTTTTAAAACACACACCCAGCAAAGGGAAGGCCCGCCCCCCTGAGCGAGGGAGCTGGCCGAGCTTCCTGCACCTGTCTGCTGCTCCTTCCTGTCTACCCTCCTCAGCTACAGGCATGAAAGGCCCGACCGACCAGGCAATGCCACCCTGGCAATGCCACCCCGTGGAAAGAAACATCTTGGGGGCACAAAACGCCCAATCAATAAAAGATGTTATCTCTCAGGGTGGGGGGTAGAAGCACAGGAAAACTATAAATTCTGTATATTCATTTCTATAATATTCAGAATTTAAAATAATCATGTATTACTTTTAAAATCCTTAAAAGAACTGATGCACGAACGTGGATAAATTTCAAAATCATGTCAAGTGAAGAAAACCTTACACAAAAGAGTACAGACACACAATTCATTTAAATTAAGTTCTAGAAAAGGCAGAACTAGTCCATGGTAGAAACAAAATCAGAAAACCCTGTGGAGGGTGAGGTGAGCACTGTCTGGGAAGGAGCATGAGGAACTTTCTGGGCTGAGCATGGCTCTGTATCTTAGTAGGAGTCAAACTCCAGGAGTCAAGACTCACTGGTCAAAATGTAAGGGGTTGCCTGAAATCTGGGTACTATGTTGCATGTAAATTTTACCTCACACTGGAAACAAAAATTCCAACAAATAGAGAAAGAATAGAGGTTTCCACAGGACATGCCCTTCTCAGCACCAGCTAACACTCACTCAACCTGGGCACACAGGAAGCAGCTCATGAGGGCAGACTGGTCCTAGCACGAACAAATCCGTGTGGCCCCCTCCTGGTTCCATCCTGGTTCAGCAGCCCTTGTGGGGCTTCAGTAGGTACTCAAAGCCAAGGCCAAGGATACTCCTAAGACTCCCCCACCCTGCCCCCCAAACACACAGCAGCCAGAAGGCCAATGAGAACGGCAGAGGCACAGCCCTATGGCCTCCTGCCCCATGCAACAGCACCCCATTAGAAGCCCCACTTGCCCATAATCCCAGGCAGTCTACATGGCCTCAAGTGCTCACAGGGAGGCTAGAAAGGGGCCAACCTCCAGGCCTCTTCTCCTAGCACCCCACAAAAAGCACGACATGCTCTGGCTCAGCCTTTCAAAGGCCATCAGAGGAGGTTTTAAAACAAAAGGGATCTTTTGGGAGCCTGGGTGGCTCAGTCGGTTGGGCAACTGACTCTTGATTTTGGCTCAGGTCATGATCTCAGGGTCATAGATCAAGCCCCACATCAGGCTCCATGTTCGGCATGAAGTCTGGTTGAGATTCTCTCACCCTCTCCCTCTCCTCCTCTGCCCCTCTCTCAGCTCGCTTGTGTGCACACTCTCTCCTCCCACCCACCCCAAAAATAAATAGAATCTTAAAAAAAAAAATAAAACAACATAAAATAAAAGTGGTCTTTGCTTAAGCAGAGAGCCCAGGAGAACAATTCCAACCATCTATCTGATGGGAACTGCCCCAACTTAGCCTGGACGCACATTGTGTCCAGAGCCTGGGCTCTAGGAGGCCTGGGCATTCAGAACTGCTCTGGTCCAGGATGCCTGGCTGGGTCAGTCGGAAAAGCGGGTGACTCTTGATCTCAGGGTCGTCAGTTCAAGACCCATATTGGGTGTAGAGATTACTTAAAAAAAAACTAACTGGTCTGGTCATTCAACCTCCAGTGGTGCCCTCTGGAGACCAGACTGGCAGCCTCACCTCCCTGGGGCCTGGCAGCAGGCCCTGCATGCCTCCTGGAGACAGAAGAGTACATCCCACCAGCACCTCCAACCCCATGGGGAGGAGCCAAACCCAGGGTGTGAAGTTGTGGTTTCACAGCTGGCACTCCCGACCCTCACGAGCAGTATGCTCCAGAAAAATGCTGTCCCTTCTACCCAATGCCTAACCTCCCTCAGGCAGGAACAAGCATCTCCCCCTACCACTCCAGAGGCAACTGTGGGCACCTTGACTGAAAGGCCTCCCAATTTCACAAAACCCCTCTACCTCTCTCCCAACCAGAAGGGTGGGCCCGAGAGAGAAAGGTGAAGGGCAGGGAGAGGGGGCCCAACCTACCTCCCCTCCCTGGGCCAGCCTCCTTGCCCATATCTCCTAGAAATTTTGGCCCCCATCTCCCTCTCTGGTGGTATTCCCTTTCTTGAGTGGGACTTCCCATAGGAGTCTTGGAGCTATGCCGGGGAGACAGGAGGAACTCCATCCAGGCCACTCCAAAGCACCCAACAGGAGACTGTCTTTTCTCCTTAACGACCTCTTGGGAAGGAACACCAAGCCAGAAATAACAGTAACACAGGAATCTTCCAGCCACCCATTGCCCACCCAGAGCTCCACTGCCAGGTGGGAGACACAAAGCATGCCAAGCACACGGGCTGTGCTGAGCGAGGTACAGCCAGCCCCAAGGCAGCTTCCACACCCACAGCGCTTTAGCTCATCTGTGTCAGACAGGGTCCTAAACATGTCCCCAAGCCTGATTCTGAGGTCAGCATCGGCCTTAGTCACAGCTGACCAGTACCTGGTACATGGCCCTAACAGGTGCCTCTTCCCTGAAGGCCTGGCCCCACCCAGGCTGCAAGAGAACAGCTTGAGGGCGTGGTGGAGACAATCTGAAGGTACAAGCGGGACCCAGAAGAGCCCAAGGCCCAGCCCCCAAGCCACCAACCAGTCCTGCCTGGCCAGAAGCCCAGGACTGCTTTCTCCTTTCCCGATGGCCTGGAGCCCTTTCCATATCCCTCTTCTTTCTCTCTTCTTCTTTTTTTTTAGAGAGGAAGAGAGGGAGTGGGGAGAGGGGCAGAGGGAGAGAGAGAGACTCTCAAACAGACTCCCTGCTGAGCACGGAGACCAGGACAGGGCTCGATCTCACCACCCTGAGATCACGACCTGAGCTGAAATCAAGAATCCGACACTCAACTAAGCCAAACAGGCGCCCCCTCTACATCTCTCTTCCCTGTATTCCTCCATGAAGTCTTTACCATCCCCTTCACTGGGAGCCTCTCTCCCCTTCACCCGCCCACCCAGGCAGCACCTCACCCTACCTCAGTCTGCCCCTGGGGAAGACTGAAGTGTTATCTTCGCCTCCAGAGACAGATAAGACAACAAGGTTCTGGGGGTTTAAGGAACTTGCACAAGGTCACAAGAGCAAGTAGGTGGCAGAATGAGAACTCAGAGCCTGATCCAGAACTAACGTCAGACTCTCCCTACCCCTCGGACAGGTACCACGCACCTCCCATCGCTGGGCATGGGCAGAGATGCCGCTTACAGGAGCACAGCCCTCCATGCGTCAGAAGGAGGGTCTTGGTCTCCAGCTCCACCCTCATCTCCCCCTGCCCACCACCAGCCACCTATTACAGTAGGGCCTCCGCTGGGCTGCGTTCTCCTGACCTCAGTGTTTAAGGTCAGCCCAGCTCCCTCATCACCCGAGGCCAGTAAAAAGCTCCTAGCTACAAGTGACAAAGTGTTCCCCCAACCCCAGCATGCAGCCTGCTCTGGGTGCCCTGGCTGTGCCTGCTGCTCTTCTGAGAACACCCCTGGCCTCCATGACCTCTCTGGCCTGTCCCTCCAGGCATGGGCTGGGGGTGGGTGAGACTCAGTGCTCTGGGCAAGCCCAGCCGTGTAATACAGCCCAGACCTGGATGCCGGCCAGCAGCTCCTGGCTCTTCTCCCAGACCATCCTCCTGGAAAGCAACAGGCTCTGTGAATGCCAGGAGCCCAGCCCTCCCTCCAACGCAGCTTCTACGAAATAGACATTTGGGTTCCTGGGGCGCCTGGGTGGCACAGAGGTTGAGCGTCTGCCTTCGGCTCAGGGCGTGATCCCGGTGTTATGGGATCGAGCCCCACATCAGGCTCCTCTGCTGTGAGCCTGCTTCTTCCTCTCCCACTCCCCCTGCTTGTGTTCCCTCTCTCGCTGGCTGTCTCTCTGTCAAATAAATAAATAAAATCTTAAAAAAAAAAAAAAAAAGACATTTGGGTTCCACTCAGTGCACTGGTGATGTGATCATCACGGACCCAGTGCTGGCATCCTTCTCTGCCCCTCAGGCCAGGCCTGTTGCCCACCCACCGGCACACCCTGAACAGCAAGGGAAGTGGCACCACCCCAGCTGGACTTCGAGGGCCTGAAATCCCTTCAGGTCCCACTTAAGACCACATGCTGCCCATGATGGGCTGGGGCCCTGACCACCTTCATCTCCGTGCACACCCATCTGAGAAGTGGGCCAGCTCCTGGGTAACTCAACACCATGAGAAAGTGCTGGTGTGAGGGGAGCCCTGGCAGGAAGCTCCACACTGCACAGGCCCCGTGGCCTGCAAACCTTGCTTCTCCAGGGCAGCCTGGGGTCTTCTCCCTCCCCCAGGCCTACAACCCTCCCATCACTCCCGGCTTTGGAACCAACCAGAAGCAAGGCCAAGATGGCCTTGGGGGCCTGCAACTGGATGTCCCTTCGTGGCTCTGACACAATCGGCTACTTGGCACCAGGAAAGGCACAGGGCAGGTGCCACCAGAGGGCGAGGTCTGGCAAGTGCACCTGGCCAGGCGAAGCCATAAATGCCACTGGGGAGAGGCAGGTGAGCACCGCTCAAAGAAGGGGAATAGCAGCTTAAGATTATGATTATTATTACAAAAACTATCCTCACTTCCAGACTCTGTCCTCCGCATTGCACTCCCTCGGGAAGGGCCTGAGCTATTGGTGAGAGGCTCTCTAGCAGCAACAGAGCAGGAGCCCGGAGGCAGGGAAGCACCCATAGGGAGGATGAGCCGACAGGAGAGAAGAGCAGGGGACATCTGCCGTCCCCATCAGGCAAGGAACAAGTGAAAATCCAGGAGCGACTTCAGTCGGGAGGCAGAGAGGCCCCAAGGCACTGGTTCTCGTGCCCCGAGCTCCAGCTCCCAGGGGTCTGGCTCCTCACAGGGCACGGCCCATGGACCAGCAGCCTGCAGCTACGGCAGCAGCACCCAGGGTCTTGCGAGACATGCAGCTGCTCAGGCTGCACTCCAGACCTCAAAACCAGAACTGGCACTTTAACCTCACAGGGCTCGCACACACGTTCAAGCCTGGGAAGCACTAAGGTGGGTTCTAAGCTTTCTACTTCCCAGAAAGCCCAATGCTCTCCAAGCAGTAAACGCTCAGCCACTGGGTGTCGAGAGGAAGAAGACAGCTCCCAAAGGGAAGACATTATTTCCCAGACACACCAACCCAGAGAATGATTAATAAAAACGGTGGGGGCGCCTGGGTGGCACAGCGGTTAAGCCTCTGACTTCGGCTCAGGGCGTGATCCCGGCGTTATGGGATCGAGCCCCACATCAGGCTCCTCTGCTATGAGCCTGCTTCTTCCTCTCCCACTCCCCCTGCTTGTGTTCCCTCTCTCGCTGGCTGTCTCTATCTCTGTCGAATAAATAAATAAAATCTTTAAAAAAAATAAAATAAAAATAAAAATAAAAATAAAAACGGTGGACCTGGGGAGCACCTGGGTGGCTCGGTCAGCTGAGCAGCCAACTTCGCCCCAGGTCACAATCTCAGGATCCTGGGATCAAGCCCCGTGTGGGTCTCCCCATTCAGCAGGGAGTCTGCTTCTCCCTCTGCCCCTCTCCCCACTCATGACGCATGTGCACTCTCTCTCATATAAATAAAATCTTTTAAACAACAACAATAAATAAAAAACAACAACAACAAACAGTGGACCTGGAATGTGAGACAGAGGTGCAGCCTGGTTACCAGGCCTCTGCGGAGACAGGACGTGGCCAAGCGCAGGGGCTGCTGGGCCTGGGTGGCAGGCAGAGACCTCAAGGGAGCGAGCAGCACGGCACAGTGGTAAATAGGTGGAAATTCCACCCGCGAGGATCTTATAGGGCACCTGGAAAGCCTGGGCAGCTCCACTGGAAGAGACTATCACAATCATCTCACCTGCCCCAGGGACGCCCTTCAGATGAGATAACTAAGTCCCAGAGGGAGAGACAGGAGTCACAGCTGAGTCACAGAGCTGCAATGGCCCGCCCATGGCTCCTGGAAAGAAACACCAACTCCACAATTTCAAAATCAGTCCTGGTAGCTAACAATTTCTTATGCCAACGAAGGACTCTAAGAGAATTAAAGCAAAACAAAACTAACCCAATCCCCTACCATTTTCTATTACCATCACGTCACACAAAAAAATATTTCAAGACCAAAAAACAGGAAGAGGGGCGCCTGAGTGGTGCAGTTGGTTAAGTGTCCGACTCTTGATTTCGGCCTAGGTCGTGCTCCCAGGGTCGTGAGATCAAGGCCCCACATCCAGCTCCGCACTCAGCAGAAAGTCTGCTTAAAATTCTCTCTCTCCCTCTCCCTCTCCCTGTCGCATGCTGTCTCTCTCTCAAACATAAATAAATAAATCTTTTTAAGATTTTTTTTAACTTATTTGAGGCGGGGGGGCGGACGGGGAGAAGCAGACTCCCTGGTGAGCAGGGAGCCCACACAGGGCCCGATGCCAGGACCCCGGGATCAGGATCTGAGCTGAAAGCAGATGCTTAACTGACTGAGCCACCCAGGCACCCCTAAATAAATCTTTTAAAAAAGCAGGGGCAGGAAGAACCACCTCTCAATGCAGGGCAGTCCTTCCCAAGAAAGGGCAGTTGACAACCCTTCACCCACATGGTTGCCACAGGCTAGTCAAAATTCTCAAGGCAAGCTGGCATTAAGGAAGCACTGCCCTGCCCTGTGACACGACATGACCCTCCTGACAAGGATAACAGAGATGGCACCCTAAAGGGGAATTAGAGAAAAACAAAACTTGAATGCCAGACAGTCATGATGGGGCTTTAATTAGCTGGGCGAAAAATAAGAGTATTTCCCAAGGAGGAAAGAGAAAAGTAGTATTTTAGAAAGGCGGCCACAAATGAAAACATGCGAACCCTGTGGTCCAGAAAATGCACTCCAAGGTCCAGAAATGCACACCAACAGAAATCTACCCACCTGCTCACCAAAACCCAGGCAAGCATGTGCATGGCAGCTCTGCTCACAGGGCCCAACGCCTACAGGACAGGGGTAGCTGAAGTATAGGAGCTGTTAGCCAGCCACGAGCATAACTGACCATCTGTACAGGACCATACAAATGTGCCTTTTATAGGTTAAAAATAGTTGACTGCTGGCGAGGTCAGACAGTTTCATTTACATGCACATAGATGAGTCTCCCCAGTATACTGTTGACCAAAGCAGCCAGGCCCAAAAGAAACTATGTGGTGTGATTCCATTAAGTTGGAAAGCAGGCAGCATGAGTCCAAGGGCAAGGGAGGAGTGAGGAAGGACAGGGGGTGACTCAAAGGACTCACAAGGGGGTTCTGGGGTTGTGTTTCTCATTCTGGATACTGGTTACACAAGTATGTCCATCTGTGATGAACCCTCAGAGCTGTCACTCACAAATGCACACGTTGCCTACGTACGATGTACCTGAGTATAATACAGGGCACAGAAACATTCAGGATGGGAAGCAGGGCCCAGTCTTGATCCTGATCAGCAAGTAGACCCAAGTCAGGAAATAACCTCCCTGAACCACCAACTAACAATAATAATGATCACAAGACACGAAGCAGAGCACTGACACGACAGAGTGGCCACAACCAGGATGGAATGTCCAACTCAGAAGAGAGAACTCTGCAGACCAGCCAGGAACCTACAGAAAACCTAGAAACCACCATAAAATCAGTGTCTGCCATCCAAAGTAACGACAACCTGATGACAGTTTTTAATCATCCTTGTGTCTAGCTGATACTTCCACAGACAGGAGGAGTTCCAAAATCAGGAAAGCCCAGGAGAGAAGAGGAAATTCAGAGTGGCAGGTGAGGTACAAACAGGATACATTCCACCAACGCCTGAGCAGGTCCCAGAGCAGCCAGCTGGGCACATCAAAGGAGGGAAGCCAAGGAGAAGCTAGACGAGGCGCTCCGGAATAGGGGTCAAAGGGAGCTGCTGAGTGGACGGAGAACCCCCTTAGCTCCAGTGTGATCAAACCCCCAACTCTCAAACAAATGATTCAAGGACTACAGTCAAAGATCAAAGACCAAAAAAGGAAAAAAAAAAAATCAAGTAGAGACACCATGGGCACCCACTAGTTTTTAAAAAGCCATTTCTAAGGATAAAATTAGGGAACTTCTATTAAAAAAAAGTCACACTCTGTGGCCCCATGCCTAAAAAGCCTCTAGGTGCGGCACCTTACAGAAGAGGTCTCGCGTGCCCAGCAGGTATCTTGAAGCTTAAAGGGTCTAACAGAGAGGCCAAGAGCTCAGAACGGGAACCGGACAGAGATCCACTCAGACTTGAGAAAAACACACTCCCAGCGTCACTCTACTTTTAAAATGGAGTCTCAGTGATACTGGAAGGATTGTTTAGCATTACGAAACCGGCTTTAGAGACAGAAACCAAACTAAACAGGCATTTATCCGCCTGGAGAAGTAGAGCCGGCAGTGGGGTGAAAATGGGGCTACTTAAGGAGGCAACACTGAAAACACCTGAACCCCCACTGGCAGGCTGGATGATGAAGTGGAGGACAGTGCCACCCTGGACCACTCCAAGTGGGGACAGGATCTCGGAAACCACAGCTACACCCAAGCACTTCAGTGAATCTCAGAATAGAGATTAGTGCCTGGCTCTGAGTGCACAAAGAGCAAACTCAGCCAAACTCAGCCAAACCCAGCCACCCCGCTGTTCAAGGATCCAGACAAGCCCAGGGGAGCGACAAAGAAAAGCTAGGGAATGGTTAACCCACAAACCAGGACAGCTGTGATTTCTGGGAAGGGACAGGGATGAACTGGGGAGCAGCACAGGTGGGTGTCCAGGGGCTATTTCTTACATGAGTGGGGGAAGCAACAGTGTACATCGCCCACTACACCTGTATGTGTGCACACGTGATATACACACTCGTTAACATGTTTGTAAATAACCCAGAGCACAATCTTCGAGTCAACTGAGGAAGCTGGCATGCTCTGTGCAGGAGCCAAAAAGAAAGAAGGGCAGGATGAGACCTTCTAGATGCAGGGCGGTGCCAAAGACTAAAGCCGTGTGACACTCAAATGAGCACCCCTCACATCGCTTGACCCAAATACCCCCCAAACACTGCAGGGCCACACGGCTGGAAGACTAGGGCAGCAAGATGCCAAGAAGGGCTTCAGAGGGTTCAGTCCCACTGGAGACACCCGGAAAGTACCACTCTGTCCTAATAAATAGAGAGCAACAGAAGCCAGGGCCTCCATACCTGGGAAGCCAGGTGTGCCTCACCCAACAGGAGGGAAATCCCAGGAACTCTCCAAAGGACTGGAAGGGAAGAAGGGCAGTTAACGCCACTCTAAGTGAAAATACCAAAGTCTAGTGTACATCTCCCCTCTGTAGTCCCTGCCCCCTCTAATTCGGAGTCCAATCAACCTGAATTATCTTTCTCAAACACCAATCTCATCCAGTCACTCCCCTGCTTAAAGCTTTCAATGCATTCCCGATGCCTGGATAAAGTCCACACTCCAGCCTGGCCTGCAGGGTGCTTCCGTAGAAAATCTGGTCCACCATCATGCCTGAGTGCCCCTCCTCTGCGAAGCCAACCCTGCGTTTCTCCCGGGACCCGATGTCAGCACTAGCTGCCCAGATGCTTCCCCCTGTGCACCTCCCCTCTGCCCATGCCCCCCTACCCCCCGCCAGGCTCCCAACGTGGGGGACGCTGTGTCCCACTAGCCCAGAGCCACAGCTGCACCGGGCGTGGAGCAGGCCCTTGTAAAGGTGCATTAAGTGAGCAAATGCTGGCAGGCAGGAGCAGTGTGGAGAAGAGAGTGAAATACTAAGTGAGAGGAGAGAAGCAGGAGGTGAAGAGGGGGTAGTGAGAAAGGAGAGAAGGCTGCCCAGCAGCCTCCCTTGTTAGCACTTCCAAAACTGTTGTTTACCGTCTTCAAACTTAGGATGCCCGACAAACTTTCAGGTGGTTTATGTGTAACTGTAGCTGGTGTTACTGCCCTATTTCCCATATTAGACAAACTGGCAATTAAAACAATAACTTGACTTAAAATAGCTATAAGAAACCCACATTGGGGGGCGCCTGGGTGGCTCAGCCGATAAGCATCTGCCTTCGGCTCAGGTCATGATCCCAGAGTCCTGGGATCAAGCCCCGCATCAGGCTCCCTGCTCAGCGGGAAGCCTGATTCTCCCTCTCCCACTCCCCCAGCTTGTGTTCCCTCTCTCGCTGGCTGTCTCTGTCAAATAAATAAATAAAAACCAAAAAAAAAAAAAAAAAAAAAAGAAAAGAAACCCACATTTGGGGCGCCTGACTGGCTCAGTCGGTACAGCATGTGACTCTTGATCTCCAGGTTGTGAGTTCTAGTCCCAGACTGGGTGTAGAGATCGCTTAAAAATTAAAAACAGGGGCGCCTGAGTAGCGCAGTCGTTAAGCGTCTGCCTTTGGCTCAGGGCGTGATCCTGGCGTTCCAGGATCGAGTTCCAAATCGGGCTCCTCTGCTGGGAGCCTGATTCTTCCTCTCCTACTCCCCCTGCTGTGTTCCCTCTCTCACTGGCTGTCTCTCTGTCACATAAATAAATAAAAAATCTTTTTAAAAAAATTAAAAACAAAAAAATCCAAAACCAAAAAAACCACATTAACATAAATACCATTTTTATGGGGAAAAAAAACCCAAAATAAAAAAAATTAATGAAAAGAGTTTGTTTTACATTTTTTTTATACATTTTAAATCTCTCCTTTTTAAAAAAAGATTTTATTTATTTATTTGACAGAGAGACAGACAGTGAGAGAGGGAACACAAGCTGGGGGAGTGGGAGAGGGAGAAGCAGGCTTCCCGCTGAGCAGGGAGCCCGATGTGGGGCTCAACCCCAGGATCAGGACCTGAGCCGAAGGCAGACACTTAACAACTGAGCCACCCAGGCACCCCTACATTTTAAATCTCTTTAACACCTGGCTTAATAGAAGTGGCTAGATTCTACCATCTAGTCTATTAGAATATGTGGTTTTGATTCAAGTCTCTGAAGAAATGTGACTTTACACAGACAGAAGGGAGGACTATTTAAATTATCCTTTCAACTAACTCTCTTCTTCATTAACATTACACTGAAACTCAACAAGTGGTGGTCTCTCAAAAGTTGCAATGGGAGAGGCGCCCGGGTGGCTCCACTGGTTAAATGTCTGCCTTCGCTCAAGTCATCATCTAAGGGTCCTCGGATCCAGCCCCGACCAGGCTCCAAGCTCAACAGGGAGAGCACTTCTCCCTCTCCCACTGCCCTCCCCCGCCCACTGGTGCTCTGTCTCTCAAATAAATTTTTAAAATCTTAAAAAGAAAAAAAAGTTGCAGTGGAGACTCTGAATTCGTATCCGTGACAATCTCACATCCAGTTACGCAAAAATCCACCAGTCTACGCCGCACTCCTATTCATGCAAGATTGTGCAACATCAAGCACTGGTCATCTGGAAAATTTTGGTTCACTGAGTTGATCAGATCTTCCAAATGTCATCACATTTCATTATACGACACCAAAAAACACCATGTGTTAATATCACCGCTGATCTTATCAGTGAAGGCTAAGTCAGGCTCACAGCGATGGATAGGAGTTTTCCAAAACTTATTTTCCCTTGAGGGTTCTAAGCACTGGCAACATACATTGTCAGCTGGTTTCCCTGAAACGGCAAAGCTCACCTTCTGCATTTGAGAAAATGTCTGAACAAATTCTCCAAGTCTGAATAATCACGCCTTGTCTGTCAGTCGTTCTTTCAACTAAAAACAATGTTCCACGAGAAAAAGCAGCTAGTTTAGAGCACAGCCCAAGCAAATGAGAAGTGCTTTCCAGAGACGACAGTTATACTTCACAGTAGCTATGCATACTCCCCATTTTGTCACTGATACTAAAAAGACGTGTACCCCAGGGTCTAGCTTTACTCCTCAGTCATCTGTACTGCCTCCCCAGGACACTTGAAAGACTGGCTGTCTCCATCTGGAACACCCAGAAAACACAACTCTGGGTGATGGGTACCACCCACCACGGCTTTGCATAAGACAAAGGCCAGTAGTTTCTTTTCTTTTTTTTTTTTTAAGATTTTATTTATTTATTTGACAGAGGGAGAGACAGCCGGCAAGAAAGGGAACACAAGCAGGGGGAGTGGAAGAGGAAGAAGCAGGCTCCCAACGGAGCAGGGAGCCCGATGCGGGGCTTGATCCCAGAACTCTGGGATCACGCCCTGAGCTGAAGGCAAACACTTTAACGACTGAGCCACCGAGCCCCAAGGCCAGTAACTTCTAAGTACTATGAAAAGGCTCTTGGGGACCCCAAGCAGTCTGCAAATCACTCTGCGAACAGCCGATATGCACTAGCTCAAATATTTAACAACCCATTTTACTTGTAAGGGAAGTAAGGCAGAGAGGCATTCTTCCCAAAAACCACACTTGTTTACCAAATAGTCTAAGAGGCAGGGCTGACAGAAACCATGAAGAGACCTCCAAAGGCCTGCTTACTCAGAGCTGGCAATGCTTTGGGAGCAAGCAGAGCCTCTGTACGCTGTGGGCCCCGGGCTGATTGCTCCTGCCCTCCTGAGGCAGAGGTGGTCAGAGGGGGACGTGGGGGAAGGGTGCTACAGGAAGCAGGATGTGCAAGCTCTCTGCCTGCTGGGGGCATGAAGTCAAAGTCCCCTCCTGCCCAAAGCGGCTCAGCCAGCCCTGCTGCCCTTATCAGCGTCAACACATGCATGGAATGTGGGACTTTGGAAACAGTCCTCTCCCCTGGCCTGCACCCCTCTGGCACTCAGGTTCACCTACCACAGCCAAAGGAACACCCAAGCTCAGTGTTCCACCCACCCACACCTGGAGCCTAGGGGCAGGTGGGAAAGGCACCTGCTAGAGGTGGCCCAGGGCACCCGAGGAGGCTATGGCTTGGCCCCTCTCCTCATCTCCAAGATCACCCATCTACCAAGAAACAGCCTCACACTGCTGAGAGAGAGGCCACCCTGCCCAGTCCCACACAGCACAGTGAGACTACCAAGAGAAGAAAAGGAGCCCAGCTCTGAGTTCCCAGGAACCCCCAGACCGTCCCCCTCACGGATCCTCTGGAAGTGGTCAACAAAAGCCCAAGTTTACATAGTCCAACGTGCCAGAGGGAAGGAGTTGGCACTGGGAGGAGGAGGAGGAGGAGGGTGGGAAGCGGACTGCTCACTAGGCTTGTAGTGGTCTCTCCCCAGTGTACAAGAACTACCTCCAGCTCCAGGCTCTGTCCAAGACAGCAATACTGCCACCCCACTCAAAATGAAAACCTTGACTGTCCTCAGGCCCAAGCACTGCTCAGAGGAAGGAGCCCACACATAACGCGTTCAAGGCTGCCACACGTGGGGTTGTGTTTACCTTACTCTTAGAACTTCTCTAACGGGGACGACTGGGAGGCTCAGTCTGTTGGGCACCTGACTCTTGATATCGGCTAAGGTCATAATCTTGGGGTCCTGGGATCAAGCACCACGCTAGGCTCCGTGATCAGCGGGGAGTCTGTTTAAGGATTCTCTCTCTCTCCCACTGCCCCCCCCCCCCGCTTGTGTTCTCTCTCTCAAATAAATAAATCTTAAAAAAAAAACAACTTCTCTACCTGCTTCCTAGCTATGTGACTTGAGACTAACTGCCTAACTTCTCTGAGCCACTTGTACAGCGAAGACTGATAAAATGATCGGCACTGCACGGGTTATGTTCTGAGGATTAAATTCGGAACACCTTCCATATGGGGTAAGAGCCCAAAAGTGAGCCCCCAGCCCTCTTCTGCCACTACTTTGCTAGCACTCTGCCAGGAATTCTGTGAGCACCACCCTTCTCCCAGTATTCCAGCAAAGCTGCAGTAGCACCTGTCAGACACAAACCAGCAGCCACTTCCTACTGGAGAGAAGGGCACAGAAGTCCTGCGCAGGGTGGGAGGCAGGGTGGGACAGAGAGACAAAGAGCTGAGGCAGGAACCCACCCCCAGAACCACTAGCTCTCAAAACAGAGCCCCAGAGTCCGTCTACCAGGATGCGTACAGGCAGGAAAGAACAGAGAGGAAGGACACCCTGTCTGTGCTCCCAACACCACTCCTTCCTCGACTATCAGCCAAGACTTCTTGATCCCCTCTCCTTCACTGCCCCAGCCCAGACTGGTCTTCCTTCCCTAATGGACAGCATATTCCTAACCAGGACACCAACCAGAAACACACCAGACTCAGGGGACTTGCTGCTCCCCTCATACTCTAAGCTGCCTAGAGCAAACAGGGCTGTCTTATGTTCCATCTGCCCACAGATATGCACTAAACCCCAGGACCGCCCATTGTTCTGTTCTAGCAAAGAGAGCTGAGCCAGGTGAGCCACGTCTTACCTAAAGCCCTACCACCAATGCCCTTTCACAGCCACCCCACCCCTCCCTGCGTACTCTCCTTCCTGGCCCCTTACACACCTTACCCAGATAACAATGCAGAAAAGCAACCTCAGGGACCAATCTATCTCCCCCAGGGTCAAAGAGAAAAAATAGGGGCTCAGGTCCCAGGAGTCCCCAGCTATGGCCACAGTGGGCTCATTAGGGAGCCACAAGGATCCCAAATGTCACGATGTCAGGCCCTGCCAGGGCACACAGAGGTCAACCACGGCCCAAGAATGCAACCACAAAACCAGAACAGGTAAACTCTGAAAACCAAGCAGGATGAAGAGTCCTGGGGTCAAGAGCAGCAGGAGGCTCTCCAAGGACCTCCAACGAGATGCCCCCTTAGTGCACACTGGCCTGGGATCTCTCCCACGCCACCAAGTAAGAGGGACCATGAAAAGAGCAAACCCCTTCTGTGTCTGGTGCTTCTCCAAGACCCTACTAACTAACAGAATCAACCCAATTTTTTTCTGTAAATTCGATCCCATGGGCCACCAGGGTAAAGCAGTTCAAGACCACCCCAGATCATAACGCACTGGTCGATCTGAACTCCCCACCTGCTTGACTCTATTACCAACATAGATTCATCACCTGCTAAAGCAGTGGTTCTCGATCTTGGCTGCACATCAAATTCATTTCCAAGTCTTAGGAAACATGGATGTTAGAAATAGTCCGGGCTGGGCCAGCTTTTACCAGCTCCCAGGTGATCCCCATGTGCAAGGCTGAGAACCAGGCGCCAGCAGGCAGGCCTCTTCCAGGCAGCACAGGTAACAGCACATACTTAATAGGTCCATGTGCAGCAAGCACTGATCACAAGGAAAGCACCATGGTGTTCACAGAGGGGCAGGCCACGGAGGCCTCTGACCCCACCTGCCCAGCCATCAACCCGAGTACTCTCGCTTCTCATTCATTTTAGGAACAAGAATTCACCAAGATCTTAGGATCTTCCAAAGCAGCACAGGTGAGGGAACTACGAAGGCCACAGCCATTCCTCCTCCTTAAAGGGCCTGTAACCAAGCTGATAAAGAGACCAAGGAAGCTCGGACTCCAGTGTGGTGATGGGACAACCTCTCCTTTGGGGGGGGGTATGTGGGGGGTAGTTACTATTCTCAAGACACTGGAGTGGCCCCTCCCGATACTCACTGGAGAGAACCCACCCACCAACAAGTGCTGCTGGGAAAGAAGCCTGAGGCCGACAAAGCAGCCTGGAACGCACGGGACAAGTCTGCACAGTGGCCACGCCCGTGCCACAGCCAGCCGCCCTTCCATCTCCTCGAGAGGCCAACTCCCCACCTGGAAGCGGCCCCCTAGCCAAGTCCAAACACTGCCTTTCCTGAGTGGCCCCTGGAATTGCTATGGAATGGATAGGGAGAGCTGGAGGTACAGCCCTGGAAGACCCAGCCACCTGCCTTTCCATACCCCACTCTCCCCCCACATCCATACCCCTAGTGCCCTCAAAGGTGGATTACCCTCAAACAGGAAACAGGGACCCACTCTGGGCTACGTGTCTCAGAAGCAGCAGAAAGGCCCTTTGGCGTACATAGATGGCTGTTCTGTCCCCTCTCACCCACAGAAAGACCTGCTCTAACCCCAAGACCACACTCCCCCTCTCCTCCACCCACGTGGGACATTACTATGAAAAACATAAAAACTGAACTGTCTGAAGGAGGGGCTCTGAACCCCTTCCTGACTGTCCCAGGCAGGTTCTTAGAGTCACTCTCTCTATGAAGTCCAGCCACACCCTCCCTCAGCAAAGGCACCCCAGCCTGGGCCCTTCCCTTCTGGTCTGTGACAGGCGTGGAGTCACCTCCTGGCTTTCCCTTATCAAGCTCACTGGGGGCCCATATACAACCCCAACCCCCACCCGTTTTCTCTTGCTTTGCCTTGCTTCGCCACCCCTGCCACTGTGGGCTACCGGAGTTCTCAGAGACCTCTCAGAGACCTACCCCAGCCCAGGTCCCTATCCCTTAGGGCAAGGCCCCTCCCAGCAGGAAACACAGGCTAGCGGTGCCAGGCAGAGTCAAACTGGCCTGGCTTGTTTTGGAAGCCCCTAAGCGGGAGCCAGGATCCTCCTGGGGAGGGGGCTGTCTGCTGGCCTCTCCCTGCTTGGAGCTCAGACCTCTCTAGACTCCACACCACAAGGGCACTCACAAAGCCCTGGAGTCAAAGGCATTTAGCCTCCAGCCCCAGCCTGACCAGTTGCTTACTTGTAGCCCCAGCAAGTTATGTAACCTCCCAGTTGAGTCTCATTTACCCATCTGCAAGAGGAGACTATCCGGTGTGCTGACCTGGAAGGATTCTGAGAAAACTCGAGTGTGCCCCCATCTCCCGGCCTGAGGCCGACCAG
This sequence comes from Ursus arctos, assembly GCF_023065955.2. NCBI lineage: Eukaryota > Metazoa > Chordata > Mammalia > Carnivora > Ursidae > Ursus > Ursus arctos. The sequence goes on along the minus strand of NW_026623030.1, from coordinate 3,277,584 downwards.
TTGCTGGCAAGGCCGAGAGCGTCAGAAATCAGCATGATCCAGCCGAGCTGCAGGGGCTGGGCACTGCACCCCTGTGTCTGTTCTCAGAAAATCTTGTTGAAGGAATAAAAGGCTTGCGAAAGAGCCTCACAGGTGCCTGGCACACAGAGGGTGCTCCTGTGCTAGCCCCTCTCACACGCGGCATCCGCAGGCTCACACTCTCGCCTCACCGCTGTCCTGTCTCCCCCACCACACTCCACACCACCACTGTCTGTCTATGCACTCTGCATGAAAACCCCTCTCTTACAGCCAACTGAACCCAGCATGGCATCGTGGCTCTCCTCCAGCCCGGAGCCGGCCCCTTCCTCCATGCCTGGCAGCTACAGCCACCCTCCCCATGGCACCCTCTGCACTGCATACAGCACCGTGCCAGCCCTTATCGGCCTATCTTACAATCATTTGTTTGCCTGTCTGTCTTCCCCAGGCTGAGCTCTGGAGCGCAGCGATATGAGAACACAAACTCAAGTTCTGTTCCCATTTTAGACATGGGGACACTAAGGCTCAGAATCAATCACTGTCCAAGGTCACACGGACGGTAAACGGCAGAGCCAATGTCACACTCCAGACTTTCTTCTAAGTCCAGTTCCCTCTCACTGCCCTCCAGGAGTCCCTCCTGAGCCAGGCGGGCAAGAACCTGACTGGTCGTTTCTTCTCGATGGTGAGGTGAAAGCTGCCTCCCAGGTGGCAGAAACAAGAAGAGCCCCCACCCTCTTAGTGATCGGGTCCTGGGGGCAGTGGCCCTCAGCCCCAGTGGGCAAGGCAAGCAAGCTACTGGGTGGGGCTGACAGTTTGAGGCCAACAGGCCAGCAAAAGGGCAACACCACAGGTCCCCTGGGTAAACTGAACTTTATTCTTTCCTCACACCTCCGACTCTCCAGAACTGCCCAGCCAGCCCTTCTCTGGGGGCTAGCTGCTGATTAAAAGGCACTGCCCCCACGCCACCGCCCCCCCCCCCCAAGATCTGACCCTGACACACAATAAGGACTCCGGGAAGGCAGCAAGCCTGTCAGCTCAATAATGCAAAACCCTGTTGCTCCAAGTCCACGACAGCTGACTTCAAGTGGATCGGAGGCTGTGCTTATTAACAAAATGAGAAATCTGATCTATGGAAAGAAAACACTACGTGAGGATTAATCCAGGACTGCAGCTTGTGGAGAAGGCTGGGCTGCTGGCCAAGACCAGGGAACGAGGATGGGATCCTGCCTACCTGTCCCCAGAGCAGGTAGTGCGCAGCAGGACAGGACACAGCGCCTCTGCCCCACCTGCGCTGCTGCTTCTCCTTCCAGCAACTGCAGCAATCACTTCAGTTTTGCTTTAATTAAAGGCCTGGCTCCCTCGGGCTGCTTCTTCCTCTATGCAGAGCCAGCAACCAGAGGGAGATTTTTCTTTTCAGGAATCGCTTGTAAAAGCTGAGTGACTAATCTACAAGTCCTAACAACTGGCAGGAAAACACTGCAGGGAGAAATTCTGGGCACACACCAGCACTCTCAGTCAAACGGCCAGAGAAGCTGGGCAAGAGGTACTCAGCAACTCCCCAAAACTGGTCTGCAGAAAGCCAGAAGCCAAAGGAAGGCAGACCAACCCTGAAGTTCTGACCCCTAAGGCAGGCAGGCAGGTGGGGAGCCCCCTTCCAGCCTTCTGAATCTACTGCCTGCCCAAGGGACCCAGAGATTTTCATAAGCCCAACTGTACAGGACCAAAGGTTCACTCGAAGGCAAGGAGACCTACTCCTGGGCCAAAAGACTCAGTTCAACCCCCAAGTATCAGTTTCCCATCCCCCCCTTGGTGCTAAGAGCCAGCTAACCAGCAATCTCACCACACAGCTTTGTCTCTGGAGGCCAGCCTGAGGCCGGCCCATCTGCTTTTTTTCAGACGACTCCAGCAACCCTGCTCTGCTAAGTGTACACTCTCTCCTTGAGCCAGTGCTACAGACCAGCCACATGGCCTGTGCTCTCCTGAAAATGTCTGCTAAAAGGGCCAAGGAGTCCAGAGTTGGCAGATGGGAATGGAAGAGAAGAAGTAAAGCCAGGAGCCAGGAAGCAATAAATGCTAGCTCCAGAAAGGTTCTGGGTTTGGGTGACCTAGCTCCATCCCTCCATCCAAAGTCCCTGGAGAACGGCCCCAAGTTTAGCCTATAAGCTCTGGAGGTCCCTTCACTACCTGCCAGTTCTCCTCCTCCCCCCAGCACAAGAGGCAAAGCAATCCCCACATCAGTCAACAATCCACCGCCACAGGATTCCTATGGGCAAAGCTCTACCCCTCCCCCCCACCACATATGTCAGAGGGGTGGCCTCCCTGGGTTACACCCCTTCTGCTGTGGGGGGGGGGGGGACCTAGCTTTCCAGATGTGCTTGGCAACTCCTACTAGAAAAGACACTGGGGGTGGAGGGGATAGAAGACACGGATAAATAACTTCAAAACCGTTCCAACCCATCCGGATCAGCCCTGGGCTCCCTTCCCCAGGCAGTCCCACGCTGTTCTGGGTGGGGCCGCTGGGCGCATTATCTGACCTCCTTCCCTCCTCTCCGTAAGTCACTGCCCCCCAGGGAGAGGCATCCCTGCCTCCCCCCCCCACCAAATAAGTCTATGTGAATATGAACCACCTTGGTAGATAAACAGAGAATGACAAGCTGGGGCCCTTCAGCCCCCTTCCTCTGCCAGCCGGTCCCCTCCCCCTGCCAGCCGACCCCCTCCCCCAAGCCCATCTCTCTTCCTGCCAAGTGGCTGCCTACAGGAGAGGTCTGGGGGCAGGGCAGCGAGCCCACCAGCCGCAGGGCCTGGCCCTCTGGGAGCGGCCCCTCCAAGGCCACCCTGCCCCTGCCCGGGCCAGTCTTCCCGCGGGGAGGGGGCAAGAAAAGGGGACCGCAGGCAGAGAAGGGCCGGGGGTCTGGAAATAGCAAAATCCTCCTACAAGGGGCGGCCGCGGGCGCTGGGCCGTTTGCATAATGGAAGCCCGTCTGTCAGGCAGCGCAGCTCGCCCGACGCTGTTCGGATTAGATTGCTAATGAAAAGGCACAAAGAGCCGGCGCCCGCTCGCCCGCCGACCCCCGCTCTACAGACCCGCGCCCCGGCCTGGCGCGGCCCCGGGGCTTTGTGCCCAGGGTCCCCCGCCGCCGGCGCCCTGCCGGGCACCGGGACCACAAAGCCGCTGCAGGCTGCGTCTGGCCGGGGGGTCCCGAGTGCGCGCCCGCCCACGCCCCTCTCCCCGGGGGCGCGCCCGCCCGCGGCCCCCGCCCGCGTCCCCCCGTTGCCCCCGACCGCCTCTCACCTCGTGTGCGTCGGCGGCGGCGCTCCGCCCGCCGGCCGGCCGGCCCTACCCGCGGCCCCTCGTCCTCGGCGCCCGACTCGCGCCGCCTGCGCCCGCCCCGTCCGCCCGCCGCCGGCCCGGCTCGGCTCCCCGCCCAGCGCGCCCCGAACGCCGCTCACAGCCGCCCGCCCGGCGCCATCTTGGAAGCTTGTGACGTCGGCGCCGCCCGCTCACCCCTGACCCACATCTGAATGGGCGAGCGGCGGGGCGGGGCCGGGAGCGGGATGGGGCGGGGTCTAGTGGTGGGCGGGGCCCGGGGGCGGGGCGGAGCTGGCGAGCGGTCCGAACACTGGGCAGGGCGGGGAGACGGGCCTGCTGGACGGCGCCGTGGGGGAGGGGCGCGCGGAGGACCCGGAGACCCCGACCCTGGGCGCCCCGCCCGACTTCGACCCCAGGTGTAGGGACGGGACCGCGACCGCACCCCAGAAACGCCGGGGCCGCCCACCCATGCACCCCCACCCCCGGAAAGAGGACTCTGGACCCCCACAGGCCCACGCCCAGCCCGCACACTCAGTGCGAACCCCCTTTGAGCCTGACCCTGACCCCTTGGAGGCCCCCATCAGGAACCCCTAGCGACCTGCTTGCACCCCACCTCCAGGACACCTTCGCGCCTCCGCTCTGTGCCCCGCAGGGACCCCACCGTCAAAGGCGCAGCCCCCCCCCCCCCCCCCCCCCCCCGTACTGCAGGAGGCGTGATCCGGCTCCCAAGGAGGCCCGGGCCAATTTGGGTCCGGAGGGGAGGGGGACTCCCTGACCCCTGACCCCAGCGCCCCTTTAGCTCCCCGCTCCCGCAGCCACGCGGGCTGGCCTTACCTGCTAAGAGGGCACAGAGGTCGTGAGCACGCGCTGCTCAGCCAGCCCCTTCCGGTGACCGCAGCCCCTCGCAGGCCCCTGGGGTCAAGAGACCTGCCTAAGCTGGCCCTCCTGGATCCAGGCTCGTGGCAATCGTTCAGATGGCCTGCTGAGGGGCTGGAGCTGGCCCTGAGCCCTAGCCACTTCTCTAGGGAGTTTCTTAATGGACCTCTTTCTACTTTGAACACCAAACAAGAGAACACACCACTGTCAAAGTCTGAGAAGAACCCAGACTTGCCATGCAGGGAAGTTGCCCTAGCACTAGCCAAAACAGAAAGCCAATTCAATAAACCCCCTCTGGAAGGCTGGTTATAAGACCATTCTTTCTAGATTAATGTATAAATTTAACATACATTAAATGTAAATGTATATTGAATGTAATGTATAAAATTAATGTAATCCTAACAAGACTTAACAAATTTCTAAGTTCACCTGCAAGAATAAATCATCAAAAACAGCTATCATTTCCCACAAATGAGGGTGGACTTGCTCTAACAGATGCTTAAATTATAAAGCTATTGCAGTCAACCCAGTGTGGTACAAACCAAGAAAAAAAAAGCCTAGAAACGGTAAGAACATAACAAATGAAAAGAGAAATATTAAGCATTGGTAAGGAAGAAAAGGCATATTCCATGAATAGAGTTTAGTAGAGAACTCAACTATTTGAAAAAAACTACTGAGGGCACCTGGGTGGCTCAGGCGGTTAAGCATCTGCCTTCGGCTCAGGTCATGATCCCAGGGTCCTGGAATTGAGCCCCACTTTCTGCTCCTTGCTCAGCAGGGAGTCTGCTTCTCCCTCTGCCTCTGCCCCTCCCCACCAGTCGTTCTCTCTCTCCCTCTCTGTCTCAAATAAATAAAATCTTAAAAAGAAAGAAAGGAAGGAAGGAAGGAAGGAAGGAAGGAAGGAAGAAAGAAAGAAAGAAAGAAAGAAAGAAAGAAAGAAAAACTGCTGAAAAAAATGTCAATGTTCTAATAACCAAAGGCATGCAAGTTAAAACTACAAGATACTGAAGGTTTGGGGTGGGGGATTGTTTTGTTTTGTTTTCTACCAAATCAGGGATCGGTTTCAAATGACAACCTTCAAACACCAGGCAGGGGTCCGGTAGGGTGATCACTTTCACATATTGTTGGAAGTATACAAATTGCCTCAAAATTTCTGAACGTGAATTTGACAGTACGAGTCAAAAATAAAAATCTTGGGGCGCCTGGGTGGCACAGCGGTTAAGCGTCTGCCTTCGGCTCAGGGCGTGATCCCGTCGTTCTGGGATCGAGCCCCACATCAGGCTCCTCCGCTATGAGCCTGCTTCTTCCTCTCCCACTCCCCCTGCCTGTGTTCCCTCTCTCGCTGGCTGTCTCTCTCTCTGTCAAATAAATAAATAAAATCTTTAAAAAAAATAAAAAAATAAAAATTTTTTACAATGGTCCATCCATCTTCTGGATTCTGTTTTAAAGAAATTAACCACATTTGAAGACCGTTTGCTTGACGGTCTGTCTTTGTAACCAGACCATAAGCTTGGAACCCCAGTGCCCAGAGCACACCTGAGACTCAATAGGCACTCGGTAGTCACTTGTTTCATTTGCATTTGAAAATTAATGTACAATCATATTTTTTCAAGTGTCATTTATAATAATGAAAAAACTCATACACAGCATGCATGTCTGAAAACAGGGGATTGGTTAAACACCCCACATGATAAAATGCTAAGCAGTCACTGCAAGCTGTGTTTACAAAGATGTTTTATGACCTAGAAATGTGCAAATGATATTAAGAGAAAAAACTGTGCAAGTATATACAAAATATAAAATATTGATCCATGGAGAAGCAAATGGAGAAAATACACCAAATTATTTACAGAGGTTTGTTCTCTCTAGGGTTTGCAATTTTTTTCACACACATGTATATTTTAGTATTTTATTACAAAAGTAACATTTCTACTAGGAATAATTCTAGCTGAAATACATTTTTTTTAAGTTCCAAATTCTCCTTCCTCCCCACTCCCATCTGTCCTCTGAAGTAACATAAATAGTTTGACATGTACCTTCACTCCTTTCTCTGACGTCAACACATACCTGTTCCCGTTACAAAAATGACCTTACTTTTTTGAAAGTATAAAATAATATACTATATAAACTGTAAGTCACTTTGGAACTTACAAGACATTTGCTCTTTGTCCCCAAGAAGCTATCACAGATATCTTTCTAGTTCATATCACATAAATTCACTTTTTAATAGCCGACAGATTCCAGAGTGTGAAGGTTCTGGAAACACTTGCCTTAATCACAGCTCTTTGGGATACTTACAGTTTGGTGCTTTAAAAAAAAAATAAATTTTGGGGGGCGCCTGGGTGGCACAGCGGTTGAGCGTCTGCCTTCGGCTCAGGGCGTGATCCTGGCGTTGTGGGATCGAGCCCCACATCAGGCTCCTCCGCTGTGAGCCTGCTTCTTCCTCTCCCACTCCTCCTGCTTGTGTTCCCTCTCTCGCTGGCTGTCTCTATCTCTGTCAAATAAATAAATAAAATCTTTAAAAAAAAATAAAAATAATAAAAATAAAAATTAAAAAGATAAATTTTTTAAGTTGTTGAATATATATCTTTATGTTCTCCTACCTTCACTTCAGAACAGTTTATTAGAAATAGAATCTATGGGTTACATGATATGTGGGCATTTTCAATTTGGATAGGTCCTTCCAGGTATTCTTCCCCCAAATGGAGTAGCAATTCATATCCTGCCAGTTAAGGTTTTGTTATTCCTGCTTCTTTAACTTTCCCGACCATTCCAAGTTTTCCATACTCAGTACATATTCCCTTTAAAATCAGAAAGAGGGTCACCTGGCTGGCTCAGTCAGTGGAGCGTGGGACTCTTGATCCCAGGGCTGGGAGTTTGAGCCCCACGTTGGGTGTAGAGATTACTTAAAAATAAAACAAACAAACAAACAAACAAACAAATAAAATCAGAAAGAAAAAAAAAAGGTCCAAGGTGGGGGGAAGGATTTCTAGATCTTATTGAACTAGACCCCCACCCTCTCTGTCCTGAGCAGGCTTCCATGGTCTCCCCACATCCCGTGCTCACTCCCAAGCCCATTTCCTGCCAAGCACTTTATAAAATCCAAGCATGCTTCCAGTGCAACAGTACATAAGCACTTAAACTTTGAAACTTGGGGGAAAGCTTTTGATATATTAAGTAAAAATAGCAGACTTCAAGATTTTGTTCTCACGAATAGCAACCCTGTAAAACTCTGTTTGGGTGGAAGGTAATATGGGAATACAAAAACCACGCAGTGGTGGGGATAGGAGAGCCATGGAGAACTAGGGGTATTTTGTACTCCCGCTCCCTCTGCGTGTCTAGCACGGGAGCTAACCTCTCTGATCATCTTTTCTCATCAGTCATTTGAGAATCAACAGCACCTGCCCATGGGGCTCTTTTGAGGACTGATTAAGATGAAACTGGCAGATAGCGTATGCAGAATCAGGCTCCGGCAAGCCCTGGCTAAAGTAGCTATGATTGTTATGTCATGAAGTATGGATCAAGGCAGGGCGGTAGAGCTGATTTGCCACTGTAACCATCATCTTTCTCAATTGGAAAAAACAACAAAAGGAAAACAAATGATACAAAATATCCCAAAAAGGTAAATCACAGCCTTTTAACATGACAGCCAGATTTAACAAATATAAAAAATACAGGATGCCTAGTTAAATTTGAATTTCAGATAAACAACCAATAATATTTTGGTATAAGCATATCCCATGTAAAATCACAACTCACCTCCCTCCGCCCCAAGCTCAAGCCACGTTGGCAAACTCTCAGTTCCTGGACATGCCAAGATTTTTCCTCCCACATCTGGGTATTAACACCCAGGGCTCCTCCTGCCTGCACCACCCTTCCTTCTTCTCCCCACCTCTGCCTGGCCAACTCCTACTCACATCAGACATCGCCTCCTTCAGGAAGTCTCCCCTGATCTCAGGCTGCTCACTCTGATACAGTCCTGATGCCCCTGATGGGCAGTTGCCCTGACAGCAGGAAGACGTCTTGTGCATTCTTGCAGACCTAGTACCCAGCTCATGCCTGCCACCAAATAGGTGGTCAGCCAAAAAGTCAAATGAATGAATGAATGAATTTCCTCCCAACTCCCACCCCGTTCTCTCCTACCACTAATCACCCCATCAGCCGATTCCCAAGTCATGTGGGGTTCATTCATTCCCTGTCACAAAGGATGTAATGTGAGTGGTACACACAGGAGGCGGAGTGGCACTGCAGAAACCTGGTGTTCAGGTCATTCAACTGGGAAGTAGAATCAGTCTTGCAAGAACAGCAGCCTCACCCAATTTCTGGTTGCTGTTATTGGCTCTCAACATTGAGTCCTTACTCTACATGTGAGCAAAGCACAGTACACACGTGGGCGTGTTGTTTCTCATCACCACCTATGAGAAGGATGCTATTACAATCCCATTTTATAGATGAGAAAACTGAGGCTCAAAGAGGTTAAGGTCACCTGCTCAAGGTCACACAGCTAAGCTTAAACCCAAGCCCCTCTGAGAGGCAAGAGCTTGGTCCTGCCTCTTGAAACAGTACCCCATCTGAAGAAAAGTCCCCTGGGGTGTCTGGGTGGCGCAGTCGCTTAAACAACTGACTCTTGGTTTCATCTGGGGTGGTAATCTCAGGGTCTTGAGATCCATCCCTGTGGCGGGGTGGAGGAATCTGCCTGGGTGTCTCTCTCCCTCTCCCTCTGCCCCTCCCCTCCTCCTCTTCCCACTGACTCTCTCTCTCTCTCTCTCTCTCTCATCCTCTCTCTCAAATAAATAAATAGGGGCATCAGGGTGGCTCAGTCCATTGAGCGGCTGACACTTTTTATTTTTTATTTTTTAAACAAGGCTTTTTTCATCTTTTTTTTTTTTAAGATTTTATTTATTTATTCGACAGAGATAGAGACAGCCAGCGAGAGCGGGAGCCCAAGCAGGGGGAGTGGGAGAGGAAGAAGCAGGCTCATAGCAGAAGAGCCTGATGTGGGGCTTGATCCCATAACGCCGGGATCACGCCCTGAGCCGAAGGCAGACGCTTAACCGCCGTGCCACCCAGGCGACCCTTCATCTTTTTTTTTTTTAACATTTATTTATTTATTCGAGAGAGAGAGAGAACTCACAAGCAGAGAGAGCAGCAGGCAGAGGCAGAAGCAGGCTCCCTGCTGAACAAGGAGCCTGATGGACAACTTGATTCCAGGACCCTGGGATCATGACCTGAGCCAAAGAAAGACGCTTAACCACCTGAGCCACCCAGGCATTCCCAGCAGCCAACTCTTGATTTCTGCTCAGGTCATGATCTTGATCTTGGGGTGCGGGGGTGTGGGATTGAACCCCGCCCGCCCTTGGCTCTACACTCTGCATGGAGTCTGCTTGAGATTCTCTCTCTCACTCTCCCTCTGTCCCTCCCCCTGCTTGCATGTGCACGCACTCTCTCAAATAAGTAAAATCTCAAATAAATAAATAAATAAATAAATCTTTTTTTTTTTAATTAAGAAAAGTCCCCCAACACGATATTCCCTAGAGTGAAGGCCATGCCTTGCTGGGAGGAGGCTTCCTCGCTCGCTACACACCTCCCCTCGTTTTGCCATCTCACAGACCCAGGCAGAGCCAGACACCCTGAGCCCAGGAGAGGCCGCACACTCCATTGTCATTCAATCGACAGTTGCTGACAGCATTGACGTCAGTGCGGTGGGCACCAGGCTAGTGAACGGCACAGTGGAGGCGCCTGGCTCTGGAAGACCATGGACAAGGAAGGAGATGAGGCGATACTCAGAGAAGGGTTGGATCTGGGCAAGATGTGCAGTATAGAGAAACTGAGTGCTCTGGTTTGTGGGGCCAAGGAGGGGGCTTTGCCTATGCTGGGCCCTCTGCCTGGCAAGCCGTGTTTCAGCGCTCGCTCCAATGTTGCTCCCAGTGCAACTTCCTCTGATTGCTCTTTCTTTCTTTCTTTCTTTTTTTAAAGATTTTATTTTTAGGGGCACCTGGGTGGCTCAGTCAGTTAAGCATCTGACTTCGGCTTGGGTGGTGATCTTGGGGTCCTGGGATGTCGCGCTCCCACTCAGTGAGGAGTCTGCATCTCCCTCTCCCTCTGCCCCTACCCCCACTCATGCTCTTTCTCTCTCAAATAAATAAATAATTTTTTAAAGATTTTATTTATTTGAGAGAGAAAGAGACAGCAGGAGAAGGGGCAGAGGGAGAGAGAGAATCCCAAGCAGATTCCATGCCCAGCACGGAGCCCCACATGGGGCTCAATCTCAAGAGCCTGAGATCAGACCTGAGCAGAAATCAAAAGTCAGGTGCCCAACCCACTGTGCCACCCAGGTGCCCCAAAGATTTTATTTTTAAGTAATCTCCACACCCAACATGGGACTCAAACTTAACAACCCCAAGATCAGGAGTCACATGCTTTACCAACTGAGCCAGTCAGGCACCCCAATTGCTCTGAAATAGCTGCCCTTCTCTCTCCATCCTTGCGCCCTATCTCCTTCCCAGGTCTTGCACCATCTGCAAAGACCTTATTGAGTATGTGCTTCTTTGTTCACCTCTCTCCCCCTCACCAGAATGAGTACTCCGCGCAAGCCACCATCATCCACTTTTCCCTGCCACAGAAAGTGCCTAGGACAGGGAGAGGCACCTGTACAGTCAATACTGTTTGGTGCACTCGTGAATTAATAAGCGAGACCCAAAGGCCAAACTGGGGTGAGAGGCAAGGTGAGGCCAGGCAGGGGAGCAGCAAGTACAAATTCCTGAAGGGAGAGAGGGCTTTCTGAAATACCCAGAAAAGGCTGGCAGGACAGGTACCAAGCACATGGGACCATGGGATGTGATGAGCACCAACAGACAGGGAGTGCTGTGAGCCCAGGCCAGCGGCTGGTGTCTTAAACATACTTGCACTAGAAGCATGTGGGGGAGTCCGCTCCCCCAGCAACCCGGGGGGAAGCTGCATAGAAGGCAAGACAGCCCTGGAACCCAGCTGAAGGCACACTTGCCAGGAAGGGAGACAAGATTACAGTTGGCCCAGACATTCTGCTGATTGGAGGAAGCAAGATGTATGATGTCATCACATTGATTATTTTTTTTTAAGATTTTATTTATTTGTCAGAGAGAGCGAGCGAGAGAGAGCAAGCACAAGCAGGGGGAGCTGAAGGCAGAGGGAGAAACAGGCTCCCTGCTGAGCCAGGAGCCCGATGTGGGACTCAATCCCAGGACCCCGGGATCATGATCTGAGCTGAAGGCAGATGCTTAACGGGCTAAGCCACGCAGGCATCCCCACGTTGATGATTTTTAAACATTATATGTGTTCCCATTTCTATCTATGCTTATAAATCCCTAAAGAATGGGGCACCTGGATGGCTCAGCCGGTTGAGCGGCCAACTCTGGATGTCATCTCAGCTCATGATCTCAGGGTCCTGGGATAGAGCCCCACTTTGGGCTCCACGCTCAGCAGGGAGTCTTCTCCAGGATTCTCTCTCTCCCTCTGTCCCTCTCCCTGCTCACATGCTCCCATGCGCGTGAGCCTTTTCTCAGGCTCTCTCTCTCTCTCTCTCAAGCTCCCTAAAACAAATAAATAAATCTTGAAAAAAGAAATCTTTACAGAAAATTGGGGCAGAAGTCTCAGGAGAGGAAGGGAAATGGGGGAGGGGTGAAGAGGGAGGCTTCTCATTTAACTCTACATTTAATCCCCTGTATTGTTGGCATTCCTCCATGTATTATTTTTGTTATTTATTTATTTATTTATTTATTTATTTATTGGGAAAAACCATTATGAAATAAAGAAAAAGAAAGATTTCAGTGCGGCTTCCCTGTCTTGGAGAACTCTGCCTGTGTCCTCCTTGGTTGCAAGCCCACTCAGGCCCTTCTGATTAACCTCCCATTAAGCCCTTTGGCTTCTTGGCTGCTTCCACCATTAGACCGGCAGGGTCTGTTCTGGGGTCTTTCTGCAGGACACTCTTAGCCCTGTGCCTGAACAGCTGCCGGACCCACAGAACGGGTGGATGAAGGAGGACGTCCAGTCATGGCTCCGTGATAAGCAAGGTAGAAATGAACGTCAGTGGGCCTGTGCTTCTGGGGGAAGCCTGAGGAAAGGCGGTCGGACCTGGATCCCAGTCCTAGCTGTAACAGTGCCCAGCCAGCTGCCCTAGTACAGACCTCTATTGGCCTTAGTTTCCCCACCTGTAAAATGGGCTGATAGCTGTATCTGCCCCCATGGGCTTGGATAGGGCAGGCAGAAGCCAAGCAGAACCTCAGCAGATGAGGAGAGGGGGGGAAAGTGGGCAAAGAAAGTACCCCAGGGCAAAGGTGGGGATAAGATGAGACAATGCTCTATTTCCTTAGTGAGGTTCCTCTCCATTGAGGGGGACAGGAACTGAGAGGGCAGTCTCCTCCTGAATCTCAGCAGGGAACAGTGTCCTGGAGGACTGGGAACTGCCTGGGCACTCTGTTGGAGTAGCAAGAGGGGTAGGAGTGGACCAAGGCTGCACTGTGGGGAGGGTTTGGAATTTCCAAATTCCAACGTTGCAGTTTTCTTTTGGGGAGCCTTCTCTCATCACCAGGGTTCAGTGAGGCTTCCTGTAGCGTGGGGGAGGGGGTAGCTCCCTCCGGGCCAGCACACGGAAGCCCCTGGGCTGGGACTGCAGCCTCTGGTCACAGTCACGAGGGAGGCTGGGCCCAGTGACTCTTATCTTGCCTGACCTTGTGGAGACTGACCACTCCCTCCTTCTAGAAAATGTGGCCCCCTGCCCTCTCTGAGGCCTCTTTCTCCTTAAATCCCCATGGTTCTGGGGTGGGGCCTCAGTGCCCAATTCTACCCCTTGGCCCGCCCCCTGGGGTGCTTTGCTGGCCCCAGCTTACAACCACCTTCCCTATGCCTCCCCCTGGAGACCCTTGGGCATTTCTGGCTCAGCAGGTCTGTGCCTGCCCCACTGCCCCCTCCCTCCCCGAAGCAAAGCCTGCAGAGCACCCTGTTGCCCAAGCCTTAACTATTGGCCACTCCCCAGCACCTCTTGCCCTCCCCCCCACCAGCTCTACCAATTTGAATTCCTGACTCTCCCTCCCTAGACTCACCTCCCTAGACCCAGACCCTGCCCCCAGGCTGGGGGAAGGAATCCTTCAGATAAGGGCAAGGGGCAAAGGGACACACCTGGGTTCAGACCCTGGCTCTGCTACCAACCAAATGACCTTGATGAATGACCTCCTCTCTCTGAGCCTGAGTTTCTCCATCTGTAAAAGGGAGAAATAATTACACCATCTGGATAGGGTTGCCGTGAGCAGGGCAGCAGGACAGAAGGACGTGAGCTAAGGCACATGGTGAGGGCTCATAAAGGTCAGTTCTTATTGGGAAGCGCCCATGGATAGCCCCAGGCCAACACTTTCTTGGGCCGGTCTTGGTTACAGGCCAGTTGGTGCCCCTGTCCTAAATTAGGAATGCGCTGGCCCACAAACCCTGACGCAAGCGAGCTCCACGCCGGATCCAGACATTGGTGTTGAGGGTGCAACATGCAGTTAGACCCAGTCTGATGGGAGAGGCAGTGAAATGAATGGGTAATTTACTCATTTACAGGGATTATGCCTGGGGGCAGTTCAGACACCTGGGAGGGGCAGCGAAATCCAGTGAGGGTGGGGCTGGATGGAGAAGCGGCCTGGAGAGACACCGCAGAGGGCACTTTTGAAGGACACCTCGGAGTGAGCTGGCTGAAGGGATAGAGCTGCCCAGCCGGGAAGGCCAATTTTAGGGAAAAGGAAGTCGAGGCTGAGAATCAAAAAATCTCCTGAGGTTTCCCAACTGGAAGTGGGCAATCCAGGATTCAGATTCAGCCCCCACCCCACTCTCAAGCTGAGCAAGAGGGGCCAAGCCCCGGAGAGGGCACCCTCTAGCCAAGGGGTATGGCCAGTGCCATCCCCCACACTAAGGTCAATGTCCTGGGGGTCCGGCTAGGCGGGGACAGCCTGCCAGGTGGTCATTTACCAGGGGATTTGAAGGGAGTTTACCTGGGGGTTCGGGGCACAATGGGGCACACAGGCCAAGAGCCAGGTATCAGATAGCAGGGCCTTTGGGGGGGGGGGCTGCAAATACAGAGAATTGCAGCCCAGAATAGACCCACTGCAGACCTACCCACCTCCTGGGACAGCGCCAAGCGGGGCCGAGCCCAGACGTGGGCTGCCCTTGTGGAGACAGGTGAGGTGTCAGTAGTGACACCGTGGCCCCACGAACCCTCTATGCCCAGGTTCCCGGAGCCAGTGGCAACTGGTTTCACAAGACAGAGCTGGCCCGGTGTGTCCTACCTTAGGTGGGGACATCTGACCTCCCGCAGGCCCCCCCCCATCTGACTTCCACGGGGGCGAGACAGGCAGAGGAGGGTGTGACCAAAAGTTGGAACGAGCTTAAGATGGGCCTCATGCACAGTGGCAAAGGGCAAGAGGGGCCGGTCGCTGAAAGGTAGAGGGGGGACAGATGGGCTAGTCCCAGGGGGCTCCAGCTGGACGGGGGTCCCTATGGCAGGTGGGCTTTAGCAAAGGCTGGAAGGAGTCCCTTGGGCATCTTCACGCGATTTTTGTGGCAGCTGCTTTTCTCTTGCCACTGCGTCTCTCTTCTCATTTGTGAATCGGGGTAACCCATACCGATGATGTGGGGAGCCAGAGCAGGAAACAAGGTCCCTGATGAGAAATAACCGAAAGCCGAAAGCCTCTCCTCTGTGGGAGGAGGGCTGGTGAGGTGCTGAGACTTGCCCTGACCAGAGGCCCCTGGGCAGAAGTGAACAGCACCAGGACAGGCTTGGTGACCCTTGCTCCAGAACTCTCCAGGCTCTTCAGATGCTGCCCCTTTGCCCACTCCATAGGCTCCTCTGCCCTCTGGCCAGCTGGGCTTCCCATCCCCCAGCCCCCTCCTGGGCAGGCCTGGACAGGCTTTGGGCCTCCAGGTGGTCTGGTCAGTTGGGGAGGGGCCCCAATGCAGGCAACAACCGGGCACCTGCTCCTTCCTAGCCTGCCCACCTTGCTAGACCCACACGGCGTCCCTGTGCTTCTGCTCAGTCTCCAGGTTCTCAGTGCCCTGGCGGGAAGCAAGCTGGATCCAGACCCATCAGCCCCTGCCACCTGTGTCCTTACCAGCTTTCTTGGTCTTCCTTTGGGTCCTGAGCCTGGGCTGAGTGTTCTGTACGTATGACCTGCTCCCTGTAACCTCCTGCCCCACCCCCGGCCCTGCCAAAGGTGAAGACACTGAAGTTCAGAGAAGCCTCCCAGCTGTCCACTGGCAAGCCAGGGTTAGGATCTAGCTGGCTGGGCTCTGCAGCCCAGCTGCTCCACCACTCGTGGTCCTGCCTCTTCTAGGCCAACAGGCCTCGCGCTTCCTTACTCATTCACTCAAACTTCCCATAGCCTCGAGGAAGCTAGGATTTGTAGAAACAGGACTGGAAGAAGAGTTCTGAAAAGCGAGGCTTCCCTGTGGCTGGGTATTAGACTTGCCAGGCCTGATATCAATCCGGGGTGCCCAGAAAGGCAACCACTGTGTAGGGAGGAGGGGCCCCTCAGGGTGCTTTGGTGAGAGGGAAGGAAGAGAACAGGGATGGTGGGGCCTGAATCCCAGGCCTGCAGGGTCAAAGAGAAGTTTCTGCTTACCCTGACACTACGCTCAGGGCCTGAAAAGACAGGTGTGGGCCCATGCAGCTCTGCCCAGGTGCACAGTCCCTGGGGAGCCACCCTTGGTGCGCCCAGGCTGCCCCCTGGTGGCGGCGGCAGGAAGCTCCCAGGGACTTGGAAGGCCTTCCAGGAGAGGGGGCCCTCCCCAGCTGGTAGGTACTTGTCCCCAGTCTCTTTCCCCTGCCTGTGCCTCAGGGCCTTTGCTTCTGCTGTTGGGAATCCCCTCCTTCTCTCCTGCCCCAGTGTCCCAGGGTCAGAATTAGCAAACATACCCTCTGCTGGTCAGGGTCAGCATCTTCCTCTATGCCAATGGATTTAGCCCAGTGTGCGGTATGAATGCCTGGAGCCCAGGCCAGTGTCTGGGCCAGCACAGAGACCACAGACAGAGGATGGTCAAAAACTACTTGTTCCTTCATTCCACATGCATTTATTGAGGACCCACTATGACAATGGCTTTGGCAATGACTAAGCCAAAGAGGTCTCTTCATTGGAGCTTACATTCTGTCTGTGGAGAGGGCTGTGGGGGTGGGACACAGACAACAGGAAAACCAGGGGCAACATGCCAACTGTAGATTAGGGCTACAGAGGAAAATAAAGTGGGGTAGGGGCTGTAGCGAGGGGGTGGGGGGCCACTTCATATCCATGACAGATTATTCTGCAGCTGTTGGAACAAAGGGAGCAAGCTTGACCAGTGGTCAGGGAAGGATGCAAAGTTAAGTAAGAAGTGGCGGAACAGTACGGTTAGCATAATTCTCATTTGGTTCTTATGGAGTTATAGTTATTGTCTTTAATTTTGAAAGTGGGTGGATTAAAGTTTCTCTTCTCTTGCTGAACTGCTGTTGCTCTTCCAATGCATGGAAAACATCCCTACCCCCGCGGTCCATGGGAAGCCCCCCGCAGCCTCCCAACCTGTGCCCAGGAGCCGGGAGGGGCCAGGCTCTCCTCTCTTGCAGGAGTGGTTTTCTTGTTGTTCGTTGTCCGCAGGCTCCTTTGGGGTTGTGCGCTCACAGGCACCTGACAGTTTGAAACACTGTGAAAGCTGGGAAGAGAGATTTACACACCATGTTCATAGCAGCATTATTCACAATAGCCAAGAAAGTAGAACCAACCCAAGAGTCCACTGATGGATGAATGGGTAAACAAAATGTGGTCTATCCATTCAATGGAATATTACTTGGCCTTAAAGAGGAAGGACGATTTGATACATTGCACAACGAGGCTGAACCTTATGCTCACTGAAATAAGCTAGACACAAAAAGACAAATTTACTGTGTGAGTCCACTTACAGGAGGAGATCCCTAGAGTATTCAAATTCAGAGACAAAAAGTAGATTAAAGGTTATTGGGGGCTGGGGCTCCTGGGTGGCTCAGATGGTTAAGCGTCGTTCTTCAGCTCAGGTCATGATCCCAGAGTCCTGGGATCGAGCCCTGCATCGGGCTCCTGGCTCAATGGGGAGTCTACTTTTCCCTCTGCCTCTACTGTTCCCCCTGCTTGTGCTCTCTCACTCTCTCTGTGAAATAAACTAAAATAAAATCTTTAAAAAAAGGTTATTGGGCACTGAGGGAAGTGATATGGGGAGTTGTTTAATGGGCACAGAGTTTCAGTTTTGTGAGATGAAAAGAACTCAGGAAATTGGTTGCACGACAGTATGAATGTACTTAACACTACTGAATCATACACTTAAAAATGGTCAACATGGGAGGTACCTGGCTGGCTCCGGTGCTCAGCAGGGAGTCTGCTTCTCCCTCTCCCTCTGTCCCCCCCACCACCACTCATGCTCTCTCTCACTCTCTCAAATAAATAATAAAATAAAATCTTTAAAAAAATGGTTGAGGGGCACCTGGGTGGCTCAATTGTTAGGCGTCTGCCTTGGGCTCAGGGCGTGATCCTGGGGTCCTGGGATCAAGCCCCACATCAGGCTCCTCTGCTGGGAGTCTGCTTCTTTCTCTCCCACTCCCCCTGCTTGTGTTCCCTCTCTCACTGGCTGTCTCTCTGTCAAATAAATACATAAAATCTTTTAAAATAAATAAATAAAAAATTAAAAAATTAAAAAATGGTTGAGTAAGGAACAGTTTCCTTCCCAGGCTTAGGCCAGAAGCCTTCCTCTCACGAGCGGTGCGTGCACACCACAGCTGCCACACTAGCCCCTGTGTTTTGTGACAATACGGCAGCAACCCCCCCACCCTGGGTCTGTTCCTTCCCAGGACCAGCTTGGTGGAACCCTCTGGACCCAGTTCCCCAAGGAAGCTAACTGCTAGTGGCTCCAATCCTTCTGCCTGCCTGGGAATGCTTCTGGTCAGTTCCTCCTGCACCCAGGAAGGCAGTGCCCTTCCTTTGACATCATCGATGAACTCAGGGAAACAAAGGAGTGTCAGACAGAAGCAGAGATGGATGAAGACCACCTTTCATTCCCACTCTCCCAGAGGGGGAGCCCAGAAGACTGTGGGAGGACACAGCTCTGCAGCTGTGTGACCTGACAAGAGGGGGCCCCCTGAGCCTCAGAGGCTCTTCTGTAAGATGGGGGAAATACAGAAATGCCCTCCCAGGGAGACACGCTGGGAAAAGGGGACAGTTATGAACGCCATGCGGAGTGGGGTCCCCAGTTGGGAGATGCTGATCCCACTCTCCACAAAGGCTGACACCCAGGGATACAGGCCATGTGCAGGGAGGCCTGTGGGGGACACCAGCCTCACCGAGCCTCTGGGGGACCCTGCTTCATCCGCCCTGGCTCTTGGCCAACCCGTTGGTGGCCCTGCCAGAAGACCCTAAACTGAGCACCCCCCCTTAAGAGGAAGGAGGTGCCCTCCCCAGCGGGGAACGCATGTCTGATGTCATTGCAGGATTCCTAGACAGAAGGCGGGGGGCGGGGGCAGGTATGTTTGTGTTTCCCTTGGTTGTGCTTTTACTTCTAAAGTATTATTTTTCTTTTTTTCTATGAACATTTTAATGAGGGACTGAACATAAGATAGAAAAATAACATTCTGGTCACTTTTTTTTTTTTTTTTAAGAGGCAGGCTTCTCTTGAGACTTTCATACAAGGCAATGAATGAGGAAACTCCTAAAGAAACTCCTAGAGAAAATGCATACTGAGCACAGAAAAAGGCACTTCTCCAAACACCATCACGGTCACTGACGACTCCGAAACAGCCGGTCGGACTCTCACGGGCTGCTTGTTCTGCTTTCTTTGGGGGACAGCTCAGTTCAGACTTAAGCCTTGCTCCTCTCAGAGGCGAGGGGCCACCCAGGGACTGCCGTCAGTTTCCCACAGTGACGCTTGGAGCCAGTGCTGCGCACGGAGGTGAGGAGGGGTGCTGTAGGTAGGGTCCCAGGGCTTGCTTCTTCTCTGGTGGGGTGTGGGTGGCCAGAGGCCACTACCCCGGCAGGAGCCTTGCTCACTCTCCATGGAGAGAAAGGCGATCCAGCAGGTGGGCTGGGACCAGGCCCCTGTGACCACCTGACTCCCCGAAATAGAATCCCTTGTCATCCACAGGCCCGTAGACTGTGACCACATCCCCTGCCCTCAGTGACAGCTTATCTTTTGCCTGGCCCCCTGCTCGCCCATCCTTGGGGTCATAGTCCAAAGCTGCCATCATGGTTGTTGGAGTCCACAGTGGTGACATCCTGGGGTTCCCTTGGGGCATAGGAAAGGAGCCCTGGGGGTTGGTGAGCCCCCCAAAGTCATTGAAGTGGGCCACAGGGGGCAAGTACCCTTGCACTGGCAAACGCCACCTCCCATCAGTCTGCTCTGTGTCCACCTTCACCTCAGCCACCAAGTGCCCTGGTATGTTGCCCACTTGCCCATTGCATTCACCATGGTAGAAGCCACAGGAGTCCTGAGAGCCCCACACTCTCAGCAACTGCCCTTTCTGGAAGGCCAGCTCCTCCTCTGCCACCTCGGGGCTGGCAGACATCACCAGAGGGTCATAATCAAAGAGGGCCACAAAGACCCTGACCAGAGTGTCCACTCCTGTCCCCAGTGGTGAGGGGCCACCCCTGGGCATCTTAATGACTTTGCTGGATGGAGCTGGACAAAGTTCGGGGCTGGCCACCGGGAGCTGGCACATTCTCTTGCCCCCCAGCGCCTGACCTCTCCCATTTTGGGTCCTCAACTCCTTTCTCTGCTCTCTCCTCTTTGTGCCCCACCGACTGAAGCACACCACCTCATCCTCCTGCAAAATGTCATGGAAGTCAGACACATGTGGTTGGCTGGTGGTGTCCAGCCAGGAAGGGATGAGCACTTGGGTATCTTGCTTTTGCCTAAGGACCTTCTCAAGGACAGCCTTTTCCTGATACGGTTCTTTGTTGAGCCCACACTCTGGAAACTGATGGATGACTCCTGAAGCAGGGCTTTGTCTGGGGCCCACGCGCCAGTAGCGGTCTTCTCCCCTTGACTGGCCACTGGGCAGAGGTGGTCTGCGGTTTGAGGAACTCTGCTGAAGGAGCAGGTCCTTTGTGCAGACCCCCTGGGCCTCTGGAGGCCCCTGGGCTTGGCTGCCACACCCCGCACTTTCACATTCTCTTTTTGGACTCAGGTTGGGCATTGGGGACTGCCTCCTTGGCGGTTCTTCAGGGAAGGCTTCTAGAAACTCGGCCTGGGGCTCCCCGCAGCTTCCAGGAGTCTGGGGGCTGGTGGCGGCACCCAGGGGAGCCAGCGCCAGCCTCTGAGGACAGACAGGGATGGTGACTCTGCAGGTAGATGGGTCCCCACAGGGGTAGCTAAAGGAAGAAGTCTCCGGCAATTGTTGACAAGTGAGACAGTTGTGAGGGATCTGGGCTGGTACCGAATCCAGGGACTCACCACAAAGCGACATGGTTCTCACAGAGACATTCTGGCACATCAGGGGCAGCTGGAGCTGGGAAAATTCCAACAGCGTGCTCCCAGCAGTGGCATCTGCAACCTCTGCAACCTTGAGCCCATCAGCATACACAGCGTAGCCAGTGACCTGGACTCCATTGGATGACCCGGCGGAGTCAATGGTTACGGGGAGCCAGCTGACCACCAGCAGGCCTGGTGAGGCATGGTGCTCCACCAGCACATCCAGTGGAGGGTCAGGGGGTCCTGCCAGGGGCGTGTTGAAGGTGATGGTAGAGGACGTTGTTTCCCAGTGCACCTGCAGCGAGTCCCATGCCAGCTGTACCTCCACCCGTGCCTGGTACCTCATGCCAGGATGCAGGCCGTGGAAGGTGTAGCAGCTCGCACCCGCTGGGGTGAGGGCGTGCTCCTGGCCATTGAGATACACCATGTGGAGGTGGCTGCTGCTGCTGTGGACCCAGGCAATCTTGGCCGATGTGGCTGTAACATTTTGCAGGTGTAGTTGCATGGGGGCCATGCAAAGAGCCCCTCTGGTCCCTAGAAGGGGTCTGGAGAAGGCCTTCTCCTTCACACACTGCAGTGCGCCCAGCCAGCTGTCTTCTGTCTTGGCATCTGAGATCTCTGCTGCCACTTCTGTCTCGGAGCCTGCCCCCACCATCTGGCATGGCCCCCTGTCCACAGCTCCCTGGGCTTTCCCAGGCAAGAAGCTGTGACCAGTATCTTCCTTCAAACACTTGCCCTGTCCAGCTGGGAGTCGAGTGGGGCCAAGGTCAGGGGATTTGAGGGGCAGGCAGTCCAGGAGGTCACTGTCTGGAATCTGCTCCACCAGGTTGGAGGGCACCAGTCCTCGGCGGCCATCCTCAAGCTCCCCTTCATAAAAGCCGTCTTCATCCATGTCCCCAAAGATATATACATAATCCCCTGCTGTGAGGGGTAGCTCACTCTCCGGGTGTTCATTAGGCCCCTTAAAAGGATTGTAGCTATACCGAGCCAGGAAGATCTTGAGCTTGGGGGCCAGGGGGGCCTCTGAGCCCCCCACTTCCAAGGTGGAGGACACACTGTCAGGCTCCAGATCCTCCACCTCGCTGGCTGTGTCCATATCCAGAGTCGGACAAGACGGCACCGTGGCCCACATGGACTCCACCTCAGAGGAAGAGTTCGACTGGGAGCTAGTTTTCTTGGCCTGGGACCTGGACTCCAGAGGTCGACTGGCTGGGACTCTGTCAGGCACTTGAAGGGCACTGGCTGGCTCCTCCATGGCAAGTGGACTTTCCGGCTGAGAAGCTTCCAGATTCTCCCATTTGTCTCTGCTGGGTTGTGAAGGTGCCTGGTCTTCAGGCTCCAGCTGGAACTCGGTCCTTCCACTATCTCTAACTTGAGACTCCGGGGCTTGGGGGGCCTCCTGGGGTTCCTGGGGAGGGCGGCCAGGCTGACACTGGAGCGCTAGCAACTCCTCGCGAGCGGCCTGGAGATCGTGCAAGGCCTTCTGCAGGTCGTGCTGCAGCTGTTGCTGCCTGTCCTGCCCGCGCGCCGCCTGCTGCAGCAGCTGCTCAGCCAGCATGCCGGCGGCGTCGCGCTCCTGGCACGCGCGGCCCAGCTGCCCGCGCACATCGTCGTTCTCGGCCGCCACCTTCAGCGTCCAGTCGGCCTGGGCCTGCAACCGCGCATTCTCCTGGGCCAGCCAGGCTCCCTCGCGTAGCGCCGCTTGCAGCTGTGCCTCAGCCTCATCGCCGCGCCGCCGCGCGGTTGCCGCCTGGGCGCCCAGCTCCTCACACTCCCGTCGCCGCGCGCCCAGCTCAAGCTCCAGCGCCTGCAGCTGGCGCCGCGCCTCCTCGCTGGGTGCGCTCTGGCCTTCCGCCTCCGCTCGGGCGCTGCCGGTGGCCTGCTGCCGTGTCAGCTGTCTCTGCAGGCGCAGCACCTCCCGCTGGGACTCGCGCTGCAGTCGGTCCAACTCGCTGATGTTGAGCCACTGGGCTTGGGCTTGGGCCGCACCCCCGCCAGGGTGCAGGACACTGCCGAAGCCCGTGGCGACGCGCGCCTGCAGCAAGTGGCACTCCTGCCGTAGCTCTGCGATCTGCTTGTCCTTGGCCAGCAGCGCGCTCGCCTGCTCGGACAAGTCCCGGGCGCGCTGGCGGGAAAAGGCCTGGCACAGCTCCAGGCCGGCGCGGCTCTCGCCCGGCACAGGCGCGCTCACAGCCCGCAGGTTGGTTTCTTGCAGCTTTCGGGCTCGGTCCTCTAGGCGCCGCGCGAGGCCGGTAAGCTTCGCGTGCTTCACCTTGAGCCGCTTCACCTTCTCGTCGGACTTGTCCTGGAAGCCTGCGCGCCGCAGCTGCGTGTTCTCCTCCCGCAGCCCGGAGCAGCGGCGTGCCAGCGCCTGCAACGCCTTGGACAGTTCCGAGTTCTGCTTCACCAGCTCCTGGTAGTCCAGACCAGGCGGCGAGCGGGCTAGGGCTTCGCAGGGCTGGCTCCCGGAGTCTCCTGGCGGATCGCTAGGGCTCCTGTACTCTGAGGGCGGTGGTGGTGGTGGTGGTGACGGTGGTAGTGGCGGCGGCGGCTGGGTACTCGGGGAGCCTAAGATGGACGCGCCTAGCGAGGAGGCCCGCTCCTCGGATTCGGGGGCCTTGGGGCAACTGAGGGTGATGTCCAGAGAGCGGGAACGCGCTGGTGCCAAGGAATCGAGAGAGCTGGCGCGCGTGTGGAGCAGGCTATCTGGGGAGTTGGAGCACCCGGCCCGCACCACGTCTAGGGAGCGGGAGCGCAGGCGGACGCCAGCGCTCAGGCAGTCAGCATTCAGGGATTCGAGTCTACAGACGGACTTTGGTGGCCCGGGGGAGTCATTGGCGGCATGGGGGGGCGGTCCTTCAGAAGAATGCACGGCTTGGGGGTTGGGGGAGCCGGGCAAAGCCGGATGCCAGCGGAAGTGCTCTAGGATGTACTTGAGGAAGAGCTGGCGCTCCACGTCGAGCGCAGCCTGCAGGTGTCGGATGCGCGAAGCCTGCTCACCGTCGGTTTCCCAGCGAAGCTGTGCCAGCACTTCCTGCAGGCGACAGTGGCACTGAGCGGCAGCGACCTCGGGCGCCCCCGCGCGGCCACAGTAACCACGGTTCACCAACTCCTCGGCCAGCTGGCGCTGCAACTCCCGGGCCTGGCGCATGACGCCGTCGCGCTCGCGGTGCAGCAGCTGGCGCAGCTGCCGCATCTCGGCCTCCTTCCAGCGCAGCAGCTGCCGGATCTCGGCCTCACGCTCCCGCAGCACATCCTCCTGCAGCTGCCGCAGCTCCCGGCAGCGCTGAGCCTCCCACTTGGAGCGCAGATGGTCAACCAGCTGCTGCCGCTCCCGCTCGGCCGCCTCCCGCAGCTGGCGCGCCTGGGACGAGAAGCGCTGCCTGTCCGCCCGCCCGCGCGCCCGCTCAGTCTCCAGCTCGGCCCGCAGCTTCTCCAGCTCCCGCCTTTGCTCCTCCAGCACCGCCGCCGACGGACTCGGACTACCCGGCTTCTTAGGTGTCGCGCGGCCCCCGCCCGAAGGGCTGGGCGAGTCTTTGGTCATGGTGGCCACGGCCTGGCCAGACGCCTGATCTCGCCTGGCCCAGGCCGCTGCTAGCCAACGGCCACCACCCCCGCTGCGGCCAACCGCCCCGCGCGCTCCTTCCGGCGCCCCTGGGGGTCTCCGCGCGCCCCTTCCGCCTCTGAGCGCCTTCCCCCATCCTGTGCTGCGGGTGCTGTAGCCTGAGCTCCTCTCCTGGCTGCCTACGCGGGGGGCTGGGCGCCAGACTGCCTTGCTCAACGCAGCCTATGTCCTTTCTGGGATGCCAGGGGTCTCTCTCTGATCCCAGGCCCTTCCCTGTTTCTGGTGTCATGTCCTTTGTGACTCACCGGGGATACTCTCCCAGGCACTGTACAATCCTTTCAGGCCAACTTGTACCGGGGCAAGCCCCGGCCACTGCTCTGGACCTGAAGGGAGGAGCACCATGTGTGGGTCAAGGTCAGGATGGGGTGTGAGCAGATCCCGCCTGGCCCTGGTGCCTGTTCAGGTGGCCTATTTGGCCTAAGTGTCTGGGAACCACAACAGAATACCCCCAAACTTGGAGGTGAGCCCTGAACACCTGCTAGGGGAGGGTGCATCTGATGTCTGCACCCCAAAGGTGCCTACCCTTCCAAGGACCCCTGAGGACCTGGGCACTTGCATGCATTATCTATTTAAACTTACTACGCCCATTTTACAGACAAGGAGTCTTTTTTTTTGTTTGTTTTGGTGTGTGTTTTTTGTCTTTTTTTCACAGATGAGAGGTCTTTCTTAGGTGCATAGTCTGGGCATACCATGCCAGCTGATTTAAAGGAGAAAGCCTCCTTGGAGAAGCAAACCCCTGGCCTATGTTTTCTTGGTTCATTTTTATGCTCATCTTGCAAGGACACTCTGAGAGATAAGGACCTCTTCATGGTCACACTGCCCAGAAGTAGCTTAGTGGGGAGTCAAACTTGGGAAATTTTGCTTCCAGAGTCTGTGGGCGCTCTGACTCCATCTGCCCAATCTTAGGGTTGCAGCTGTGAAGACCATTCCTCAGTGTTTCTCTCAGGGGAGGGTCTCACGCTTTGCCTCTGCAGAAGGAGAAAGGATCAAGTAGAACCCAGGATGGGGAGCTGGCCAGGGAGGGAGGGGAGAATGGGGATGCCATGGGGGCCCAGCCCACCCTTTGTCTGGCCAAGGAGTGCTCAGGGCTTCCTGATCCTCCAAAAGGTAAAGTCAGCTAGTTATAGGCCCAGCTGGTTCCCGATGCCATCTCCCTGGGGGTAGCAAGGCCAGAGAACTTTCTGTGGCTCTCCAAGGGGCCATGTGGTCAGACGGTTAGGGTTGGTGTGTCTTTGGAGTCAAAGGGTCCTTCAGCTCCTTGTACCATTTCCATGTCCTCATCTGTGAAATGAGCTAATAATGCATCCCCTTTCTGTACTGTGTGACCTCCCAGAGTTCCCTGACCTCTCAGAACATCTATTTCTTCAGTTTGTGAGGTTTCACTAAGGTGAGACCACACAGTGCCTAGAACAGAGCAAGGCTCTGGTTGGCAGCTCACTGATTTGATTTGATTTTTTATTTTATTATTTTCTATTTTATTTTTTAAAAGATTTTATTTATTTACATGTCAGAGAGAACAGGGGAAGCAGCAGGCAGAGGGAGAAGCAGGCTCCCGGCTGAGCAAGGAGCCGGATGTGGGGCTCGATCCGAAGACCCTGAGATCATGACCCAACCAGAAGACTAAGACACCCAGGCGTCCCAGCTCACTGATCTTAATCCCTGTCCCTTTTTTGCAGCTAGGGAAACTGAGGTCGGCAAGCAGAGATTTGGCTGAGGCCGGTCAGGGCGGCTGTGGTAGAGGCAGCATGGGTAACGTTTGTGCTCCCTGGGACTCACTCCAGATTACTCATGGCAGATGGGAAGCCTCGGAGACCTGGGTGTCCATCCAGGCTCTGCCACTGTTTGGCTGAGTGACATGGCCGATTACGCCCCCTCTCCTGGCCTCTACACAATGGATGTATTGATAACACCGGCCTTCCCTGGTTTAGAGAGAGACACACCAGGACTCTTGTCAGCTGCTGGCCAGGTGTGTGATAGGAGCTGCATCAAGGTCTGCGTAAGTTCTCATCTTCCCATCCAGGGCTTGGCCTAGACTCTCACAGGCTTCTTCCAGGAATCTGAAGAATCTCCCTGCCTGAAAGGCTCCTGGGCCTTTGTGTGTGTTGTTCCCCCTGCCTGGGATGCTTAGATTGCCCAACACAAAAAAACAACGCCCCCTGCAGACCAAGAACCTACTATGTGCCATGCTCAGTTCTAAATGCCATTCATTCTTTACACCACCCATTTTACAGATGAGAAGTCTCAAGGCCTTGTGGAGCAGGAGTTTTTGTCCACTTACCTAGTGCTGACCTTGTCTTGTCCTTTAGCCTCAGCTTAGCAGTTCCTTCTCCAGGAAGCCTTCCCTGACTCTGTGGGCTGGGTCTGGGCCCCCAAGAACTCTACAGCCCTGACTGCCCTAACTGGCACCCCTCCATTTGGAATAGGGATGTATCTGATATATATTAGTGTCCCTGCCCAGAGTGGTTTCAGAGAAGGAATAAGTGAAAAGTCCTTCCCCAGAAAGGAGGGATAGGGACCCAGGGATAGGCAAGCAGGAAGGGCACAAAGGGCACCGTCCAACCAGGCCACCCAGCCTGCCTATCTCCCACATTCGGGTACCACCTGGCATCAAGGCCTGAAGCCCCAGGCTCTGGGCTGCCTATCTGGGCCTGGGGCAGACACCTTAGGCTGGAGTGAGGGTCAGGCCTCATTAGAGATGTTGGCAGGATCCAAAGCTGCGTAACACACATACATACACGTATTCATGGCCTCTCTCAGCCTGGCCACCTAGCTGGCTGGAGAGGGAGCTCAGGAGCCCTACTTAAGTCTGGCTCCTTCCTGTTCTTCCTGTCCCAGCACCAAGTGGCTCCTGGGAGATGCAGATGGACATCGATACCTGGCTATTTGCACCTAGACCTTGATGTTATGGTCACATTAGAGACCGCTTTGCTTCTCTGCCTATGGCGTCCATGACCTCTCTATGTT
The DNA here is from genome assembly GCF_023065955.2 of Ursus arctos. NCBI lineage: Eukaryota > Metazoa > Chordata > Mammalia > Carnivora > Ursidae > Ursus > Ursus arctos. Next base: position 3,250,330 of record NW_026623030.1, on the reverse strand, counting down.
TCAGGCCCTCTCACTTACACAGTCATTTCTCCGGGTAGGTGGGCAGCTGACCTTGGCCCCATCTCACAGGTGGGGAGACAGAGGCTCAGAGAAGCAGATGTCGTGTTCATTCAGTATGTGGCTCTGTGGGCTCCACCCTTTCTGCTGTTACTCACGTTTTTCAAATCCGGTTCTCCTGAATCACTGGTGTGCCATGGGAGATCGATGCCTTTGGGCAATGGTATGTAACAAGAACACAGAGAATTGTGACTCCAGTTGTTCTCCTGGAGAAGCAATGTGGAATTGGGGGGTGGAGTGATGCAAGGATGGCCTTAGCCTTGAGCTGGTGCTGGGCCACTGGATGTGGTAGCCACAGGCAGAGAATCTTCATGGAATCCTCACTGCAGCTCTGTTTGACAGAGGAGAACCCGAGGCTTGGTGGGAGCAGGTGGCTTGCCAGGGCACATAGGCGGCTGCTGCAGATCTGGATTGTCACTTGGGACAGTGGTTAGGGCTCCACGGCCTGGATGTCTGCTGCAGCCTCTAGAGGGAGTCCCAACCATCAGGGCAGGAGGGCAGGCTGCTGCCAAGGAAGAGGATCCTGGGGTGAGTCTCTGGGAACCCGACAGTCACCATCCAGCTGCTGCTTGGGCTGGCACCACCTGTGGCATGTCAGAGGCGTTCTGGAATGTGGTTGAGTGGATGAGCAAACCAGGGCTTCCCCAGTGCCAGGCTTCTGCCACCCCCACACTCATCACATTGTGCAGTGATTGTTAATGACTTGCTTGTCACCCCCATCAACTCGGAGCTCAGGGAGAGCACAGACCATGTAGATGCATTCTCCAGGTCTCGGCTTTCTTGCCTATAATATGCATTACATGGGTGGTTTTCAAACCAGGTTCCTTAGAGGCTCAGGGTTCCTGAGAAATATTGTAGGATTGTTGGCCGTGGGAGAATGTGTCTGGAGCTAAAGGGGAAACACTGACCCTATGTGCTTCAACAGAGCATGTCCTCCTGTTAGTGTCTTTTTTTTTTTATGATTTTATTTATTTGACAGCACGAGGAGGGGGAGTGGCAGGCAGAGGGAGGGGAAGAAACAGGCTCCCCATTGTGCAAGGAGCCTTATGTGGAGCTCCATCCCAGGACCGTGAGATCATGACCTAAGGCAGGCACTTAACCAACTGAGCCACCCAGGCGCCCCTGTTAGCGTCATTCTTTAGGTTCTAAGGCAGACTTTGGCTTAATAAAGAGGTATTCCACTAGAAGCAAGTTTGGGAACCTCTGGGTTACAGACCCTCCCGTCTATTAGGTGCAAACACACATTGCCCTGACACTCAGTGATTCCACTGACCCTGAGAGAAGGCACCTGTGCCCCTCACGTCTTCACCCCACATCACCAGCCTTATACTCCATGCTGCCTCCCCCCCCCCCCAGCACCAGTCTGTGACCTTTGGACCATGTGGTCATGGGGTATGTGATCCTGGGCAATCTGGTTCACATCCTTCCTCTGCCAGCCTGGTCTGGCCCTGTTTCAGCTCTGCCACCCATATCTTGAGCTTTACAGAGCTTGCCTGGCCTTAATGAGAGACGAAGACTCCATCCAGAGAGCCAGCCCACTGGAGGATTTTTTTTTTTTTTAAGATTTTATTTATTTATTTGAGAGGGAAACAGAGCACAAATGGGGGGTATGGCAGAGGGAGAGAGAGAAGCAGACTCCCCGCTGAGCGTGGAGTGCAATGTGGGGCTTGATCACAGGCCCCTGAGATTAAGACTTGAGCCAAAATCAAGAGTTAAATGCTTGCCTGATTGAGCCACCCAGGTGCCCCCCACTGGAGGACTTTAAGCTTCCAGACAGACCCCTGTAGCCCCAGCTTCCACTCTACATCCCTTATTTTTGGGTCAGTGTGTTTCCTTTTTTTTTCTTTTTAACAAAGGGTTTTCTTTACCTTTTTCTTCAGTTTATTTATTTATGTAATAAGTTAATTATTTATTTGTTTATTTATTTATTTATTTATGAAAGAGCGAAAACGAGAGAGCACAGAGGGAGAAGGAGAAGCAGACTCGCCGCTGAGTGGAGAGCCCAATGCGGGGCTGGATCCCAGGACTCTGAGATCATGACCTGAGCCGAAGACAGATGCTTCTGAGCCACCTAGGCGCCCATGTTTATTTATATAAGTAATCTCTACACCCAACGTGGGGCTCGAACTCACGACCCCCGAGATCAAGAGTTGCATGCTCTTCCGACTGAGCCATCCAGGTGCTCCTGGGTCAATGTGTTTTCTATCTGTTCTCTGATGTGTCCTCAGCATCTAGAACAGTGCCTAGCACATCTGCAATAAATACATGACTGAAGAAGACAGAGGCATGCAGGCCAGGTGTGGTCTCTGTCCTCTTGGAATTTATAGTCCAAGGGAGGACACAGAGGTTAAACACAGATGTGGCAAAGGACTCGAATCGTGGGCAGGGGACTGTAAGTGTTGGATATGGTGCCAATGGGGTGAAGAGCCCTGCCAGAGCAGGCTTCCCTGAGAGCCGAGGCAGGAGAGGGCGTGAGGGCAGCCCGGAGCTGAGATCAGATTTCAGGCAGTGCGACCTGCCAAGCCCCCAGCCCTCTGCGGTCTGGCTGCCTGCACCGGCTCGCTGCCATGCCCGCCCCACCCAGGGAATGCCCACAAGGGTCTGGCATTGAGTCTTGGCAATTGTGTCCCAGTTCTCAGTTGCCTGAAGAGAAACTGGAGCCCAGAGGGGAAGAAGGGTCATTCAGCAGGGGCCGGATCAGGTCTTCTCACTCTAAGTTGTGGGTAGGCCCGGAACCCCCAGCACTGCCCCTCCCTGGATAGGGCTGGGTACCTGGAGAGGGCCCATGCTGTTGTCTGTCTCCACCTCCCAAGCCCCTACTCCATGCCATCCTGGGGAGGGAAGGACAAGTGTGTGCCAGCTTTTAGCTCTCTGGCTAGGGCTCCCCGGCCTGCCCGGCCAGCCTTTCACCCCAGCAGCCCCAGCCCGGCTCGTCAGGCGTGTGCCCCTGTGGGTGCCCAGCCTGCACCTACTCCACGTTGCAGGCCTTGTCCTGGAGTCCTCACTGTAGCCGGGGAGCCTGGCTCTGTCCTCTCCAGAGGAGCGAACTGCTCAGGGTCACACAGGGACTTGTGCCCATGCCTGGAGGATCCAAGTCTGGGCTCTGAACTGGTGCCAGCGTAGCCTGGCCCACCGGCTCTGGCAATCTGAACAAAATTGTCATCCCCAAGCCTTCAGACAAATGGCCGCTCCTTCCTGAGGACCCAGTTGCTGTTGGCAGCGTCAGTGTTTCCAGCTCTCCACTGTTTCCAGGACAGACCTATCTTGTGTCTTCCGCCGTCTCCACTTCTTTCCCCTCTACACCTATTCCATCTGCCCTCCTTCGGCAGCCTGAAGCACAAGGCCTCATCAGCCTTCTTACTGACACCAGTACCTTTTGTCCAGTCGTGTGGCTATTGCTCCAGGTCAGGGACAGTCCCCCCCTTTTTTTTTAGATTTTATTTATTTATTAGAGAGAGAGAACAAGCAGTGGGGAGGGGCAGAGGGAGAGGGAGAAGTAGACTCCCAGCTGAGGATGGAGCCCCACACAGAGCTCCATCTCATGATCCTGAGATCATGACCTGAGCCAAAATCATGACTCAAGGAGCGCCTGGGTGGCACAGCAGTTAAGCATCTGCCTTCTGCTCAGGGCGTGATCCCGGCGTTATGGGATCAAGCCCCACATCAGGCTCCTCCACTGTGAGCCTGCTTCTTCCTTTCCCACTCTCCCTGCTTGTGTTCCCTCTCTCGCTGGCTGTCTCTATCTCTGTCGAATAAATAAATAAAATCTTAAAAAAAAAATCAAGACTCAAACGTCCAACTGTCTAAGCCATCCAGGCGCCCCCATGGGACAGTCCTTCACCGACTGTTTGTGGAGTGCCCAACCTAGTCAGGGCAGGGTGGCCAGGCACCATGTGAATTTCCTCCTTCACTAAGCACAGAGATCCCCCAATGGGATTTGTGAAGGGAGGATGGAAGGAAAGAGGGAGGTTGGGAGGGAGGATAGAGGGAAAGAAGGAACACTTTCAGTCAGCTGAGCTTCCCAGACCTTAGTTTCTCCCTTACAGTCAAGAGCAGACTTGGGCTTGACGCTCTGACCAGCTGGGTGGCTGAAAAGTTGATTGACCCTTTGAGCCTCAGTTTCTTTCTTTGTAAGTGGGGCTGATAAGAGTTCTGACCTCAGAGGGCAGTTGGGGGAGTCAATAGAACATCTGTGCATTCGCACTCACAGGAACCCAGCACCCAGCAGGCTGTCGGTTCAAGCAAGTGAGCCAGCAAGGTAAGCTGAGTTTTCAAGAATGATTAGCACTTGGGGCGCCTGGGTGGCTCAATCGGACTCTTGATCTCAGCTCAGGTCTTGATCTCTGGGTTGGGAGTTCGAGTCCCATGCTGGGTTCTGTGCTGGGCAATGAGCCTACTTAAAAAAAGAAGAAGGAGGGGCACCTGGGTGGCACAGCGGTTAAGCATCTGCCTTCGGCTCAGGGCGCGATCCCGGCATTATGGGATCGAGCCCCACATCAGGCTCCTCCACTATGAGCCTGCTTCTTCCTCTCCCACTCCCCCTGCTTGTGTTCCCTCTCTCGCTGTCTGTCTTTATCTCTGTTGAATAAATAAATAAAATCTTAAAAAAAAAAGAAGGAGAAGGAGAGGAAGGAGGAAGAGGAGGAGGAGGAGAAGGGAAGGAAGAAGAAGAATTAGCATTTGCCAGATGGGTAAGGTGGTGTTGTGGGGAGGGAATGACAAAGGCATCACAGGCAAAAGGAGCAGCAAGGACAGAGGCAGGGGGTGTGGTGTGGCGGGAGCACTGGTCTTGGGAAGGGAGAGATGTAGGATGTGAGGCTTTGGGCCAGCAGAAGGAGGTCAAGGCAGAGCCTCACCAGCGTGAAACAGATCAGGGTCTAACTTCTGGAACCCCTTCTTCCTAGTTGGGTGATGAAGGGCAAGCTACCACTCTCAGGGCCTCAGTTTCCTCACCTGTGAAATGGAACATCTTAGTGCTGCTCTGTGGTGCCAGTGAACTTGGTGATGGGTGTAAATATGCAGCGCCCAGTGTCAGGCATACAGTCAACCTGCTGAGGAGCTCCTTCCATCCCTGGCCCCTCCTTCGGCCACTGTCAGGCTTCCCCTCTGGGCTCCCACACCTCACCCGACCATTGCCACATTCTGGCATTCTCCTCGATGCCTCCCCAGGATGCTACAAGCTGCTTGAGGGCAGGTGCCACCTTTGTATCTCCCTCGCTGAGCCTAGCAGGTGAGCACCCAGGACCCTGTGCTGACTGGGAGAAGAAGCATGTGGTAGGTTCTAGCCAAAGGGCCTGGAGTCCAGGAGGTGGAGGAGTGGAAGAAGACGAGGAAGAGGCCACTTTTAATGGAAGCCTCTGGGAAGTGGCAGACAAAGGCCAGGTCCAAATGAACATGGTTTGTCTGAACGGAAGGGGGCTAGCGTGTCCAGAAGCCAGGCCTGCCATTGGGAGCAATAAAAGTTTTAGAGCAGGAGAGGGGCCCCAGAGACCAGGTATCTTTTCCGCTGGGGCTGGGTCCGTTTTCTGTGTGCGTGTTTAACAACACTACTCTGCTGCTCCGAGCCTTCATTCCTCACCTGCAAGGGAGCCATTTTGCAGGGTGACCGCGAGGGCACAGGAAGATGCCACGGCAGAGGCTAGCTCTTGGCACTTGGCCTCTCCTGACCTCACCTTCCATTCCCAGTTTCTCATGTCCAGGTTGAGGGTGTGCACTGTGCTTCCTCAGTCGGCTTGGAATTCTTCAAGGCAGGGTTCCCTTTCCCTCTGTGGTTCTCTAGAGGGGGGAGGCAGCTCCCCAAAAGCTGTGTTCTCTCTTGGACATGGACCTCTATAGCACCAGGCTTAGTGTATACAGCAGGAGCATGGAGCCAGTCACTAGGCCACACTTCCAAGTCCCCCAGGCCGCTAGGGAGCTAGCTGATGGAGTCCCTCACACACTTGCTGAATGATTCTTGAACACCCACTGCATGCCAGCCCTGGGGGGAGACAAAGGGCAGACAGAACCTTGACTGCATGAGGCTTGTCGTCTAGTCCCCCCAACCCACATCAAGCCTGGGCTCCCAGGACACTGTGTGGAAGGCCAGCCCCCTTCCAGGCTGCATCATCTCCAGTGCTCATTTCTTCTCTCCTTTCATGGGAAACTCATTGCTGTTAGAATGGAGAAAAACTCCTTCACAAGGCCTAACTGTGTCCTGAAGCTGGACCCTTCTCTTTGCCTGCACTGTTACCCGACAACCAAACCACCATCAGTTTTGCCTGATTGGCTACAACTGGCTTCCAAATGGCCCCTACTCCCCTGCTTATCCCCCTCCATTCTTCATTTTCCAATCATAGTACTTTCCTTAAACATGTACATCTGACTCTGTGGCTGCTACACACATCCACCGAAGGTCTCTCACAGAGTACAGAAGACAAGCCAAACCCCTTCTGTTCTTCTAAGGCTGTCCTGGTCTGTCACCTGCCTCCCTTGCTCACTATTAACGTCTTACTCCATCCTGGCCATCCAGACAGCCTCATGGCCTTTGCCAGTGTCTTTTCTCCTGCTTGAAACAATCTCTTCCCAGTCTCTCAGCTGCTCCATCCCATCCTTCAGGTTCCAGGGTTGGCCGTGAAGCCAGCAGCTCAGTCTCTGCTCCTAGCTAGCTGCATGAACTTGGGCAAATCATCGGCCTTCTCTCTGCTTCTGTTTCCTGTGAGATGGGCTGTTAATGGTAGCCATCTCATAGAGTGGTTTCAAAGACTAAGGAAAATAAAGCACAGGAGGGGGGAGCTGGCATCTGAGGTTCCAGTGTTAGCTGTTATTATACTATTTCCTCAGTGAGGCTTCTCTGACTTCCCAATGAAAAGTAGGTCCCCCATGGGCGCCTGGGTGGCTCAGTTGGTTAAGCGACGGCCTTCCGCTCACGTCACGGTCCTGGAGTTCCAGGAGTCCGGCATCTGCTTCGGGCTCCCTGTTCAGTGGCGAGTCTGCTTCTCCCTCTGACCCTCCCTCCTCTTGTGCATTTTCTCTCTCTCTCTCTCAAATTAAATAAAATCTTAAAAAAAAAAAAAAAGTAGCTCCCCACAGTCACTTTCCCATCACCCAGTTTTCTTTTAAGATTTTATTTATTTGACACACAGAGAGAACAAGCAGGGGGAGCAGCAGAGGGAGAGGGAGAAGCAGGCTCTCCGCTGAGCAAGGAGCCCAATGGGGACTCGATCCGAACACCCTGGGATCATGAACTGAGTGGAAGGCAGACGCTTAACTGAGCCAGCCAGGCTCCCCTCGGTTTCCTTTTCTTCACAGCACTTATCAGTGTCCAGAATAATCTTGGTTATGCAATGATCTTATGCAACCAATATTTATTGTGCACCTACTATGTGCCAAGCACTTTTGTAATCGCCGTCGGATTGGACGTCCAGTAAAGGCAGGGTGTCTCCCAGTCCCGTTCATCTGTGTTCGCCCAGCACCCTGGCGGCACACAGTAGGCACTTCGCACTTCGGGGAGCGCTCCGCCCGCCCCTCCCCCGCTCCAGGAAGTGCGGGGGCTCCAGCCGCCGGGCGGGCCGCGATGCATTCTGGGAAAGCAGCAGCACCAGTTCCAAGATGGCGGCCAGCAGGAGGCTGATGAAGGTAAAAGCCATTCTCCGGCGCCGGTCGGGCGGGGGGGGGGCGCGTCTCGGGCCCGGGGTCCCCGCGGCGGACCGGGACTCCTCGGGGCGTCGCCGCTGGGTCTCCCGTCCCTGTGTGGCCCCACCACCCCCCTGACCGCACGCGGGCTGAGGGAGGTAACGGGGCCGCCTAGGCCGCAGCCTGGGCGGGAGCGCCAGGCCGCGCTGGGAGCTGCCGCTGGCCCCTCCGCCCGGACTGGGGCGTTCACGTCGCCCTCCGCCCGGAACCGGGCCAGGTCCTCCTCGCGGTGGCCGCCTCCCGAGTCGGGGGCGGCGTTGATGTGGGGGCCCGGCCGTGAGGTCCCAAACCGGGCGCCCGCGGGGAAGGCCCGAGCGCCGGAGCTCCGGCCGGGAGCCCGCGCCGCCGAGCCGCCCCGCCCTGAGCCGCAGCGCGCCGGTTTTAGAGCTCCGGAGGCCGGGAGGTTGGGAGGCTTGGGCTGGGGAAGGAAGGAGGAGGCCAGGCGAAAAAAGTTAGGGCAGTTTGTTTGTGGGTCGTTTGAAATTGCTCTGGGTCCTAGCAAACTGTCGCCTTGTGACTGCAGAGTCACACAGCGGGCAAGTTCCAACTCCAGGAAGGCGTGGGGTCGGCCGCGTTCGCGGCGCTGTTCTTCCCCGTCTCCTTTTCAACCTACCATTTACTATTATCAGGATCTCCTTTCCCCGCTGAAGCAAAAGTGCCATTTCAGGGGGTGGGGTGGGGATTGGCTTCAGTCGTTCGAACCCAAACCCGCCAAAGTTTATAAAAATAACTTGGTACTTTGTATCTTACATGCAGCGGGGTGCCTTCTTGCTAAGTGGCTCCTCTGGTGAGGAATACAGATGCTAAACTGGCTTGGTTCTTTCTCGAGTATGTTTGCCGGCGTCCTCAGGAGCCGACCTCGCCAAGATTTGTGAGTCCGCGCCCGGATAGTGCTGCCGGGTTGCACCGGGCCGGAAATAAAAAGACCCGGGAGCTGATTTCCTGAGAGGAGATAAAGGGCTGGGCCTCCTCTTGGGCAGAGAGCAGTGCTTGGTGGAACTAGACATTGAACTTGGAGTCACAGCCTCTGGGCCCTCCCTCCCTGGGAACGTTTCCTTTCTTTTGTTCACTAAGGGCTGGAGACGACATTTAACTTCATAAAACTGGATTGGAAGTGGGCGCAAAAGAACAGTCAGCAGATTCCAGACTTCTCATCTTTTTTCTCCCGGTGACACCACCATTCACCCACCAGTCATCCAGATGAGAGAACTGTTATTCACTTATTTCCGTACTCTACTCCCCAAATGCAGTCACCCATTAAGACTTGTGGATTTTACTTTAGACGGAGTTCTTGAGTGTGCTTCCCTTCCTAATCTTACTGCAATTACGAGTGTCCGTACCCTCATCTCTCAGATGCTTTTCCAAGTACGGACTCGTCTCGGACTCCCCTTCTTGGACACCAAAGTTCTTTTTCTAAAGTAAATATTTAATCCTTTCACTCCTATTGAAACCTCTGTGATCTTATTGTCCTCAGCAGTTAATCTTAACTTCTTATTTGGCATGCAAGACCCTTCTTAGGCTGGCTGAAAGTAATCTCTTTAGCCTCACCTCCTGCCCCTTATTTTCCCACTATCCTTGCAAATCATAGTAGCTACTTTTTTTTTTTAAGCTGTGCCTTTGTGCAGCCCTGTACTTCACATTCATAATCATGTTTAATCTTCCCTGAAAAGTAGACATTCCCATTTTGTAGGTGGGAAAACGGAATGCTGAGAGATTTGTTGGGTTGCTCCAGTTTGCCTAGCTTGGGAAAGTGAGCTATAATCAATCGCATTTCTGTTTGACTTCCGAGCCCACTGCTCTTACTCAGTTGCTGTGTGTTCTTCCTTTGCACTTGCTGTTTGGTCTTTGAGAAAGGCTGCCTTCCTCCTCTCCTCTCCTCCCTTCCAGGGAAATCCTAGGTTCTGTTCCAGTGCCAGCTACTCTCTGAGGCCTTTGCCCCGTCCCCCTTCAGAGTAGGTTGTTTCCTCCTTTTTGTGACCACAGCACTTTTCTTTATGTTTCTCTTTGAGATTTGTCCCAATCAGATTTTGTGTTAGACTTGCCTTCCTATTGGGTTCTGAGTTCCTCGAGGACAGGAATCTTGACCTAATTCATCCTTGTATGGTATCCCTAGTCTATCCCAGTTGACCTAGTTTGGGGTTCGCAGGCTTCCAAGGGTCTGAAAGGGGAGTTACTGTGGTTTTTAAGTTATTTTTGTGTTTCCAAAAAACTGAAGCTTAGAGAAAATGTGTAACATTAACTGAGTGCTTTTAAGTGCTAGATCATTTACGTTGATTCTTTTCAATAACATTTAGAGTTAGCATATTGTCATCTTTATTTTGCAAATGAGAGAATTGTGAGGCTTTGATAGGTTGAGTGTTACTAAGGTGGAGTAGCAAGCTGACCAGGGTGGGAGAGGTAAGAGGTTTAAATCTCCCTAGCTTCAGATTCCAAGGTCTATGCCCCTTTCTTACTCCAAGGATGCTTGGAAGACTATGTAGTTTCTTGAGTTGTGGATGGAAATTCTTTTAGTTTGGTAGAGGAATGCTGGTTACATGATGCAGGTCATTGGCTCTGAGAGTCAGGGTTTAAGCGTGTTAGTTAAAAAAAAAACCACCAAATTATTGATGCATGTCGATCAGTATCTGGGGTGGAAGTAATAAAAGGTGTTTTCTATGATGAAAGAAACTTGTTGAAAAATCAAATGAATTACATCTTAAAGAATTTTAGATTTCCTCAAAAACTATTATCGAGGACACTCACGAAGATTTCTTTATAACAATGGACTGTCTGCAGATAGTATAAGATACATTATTAAAAGTAGAGTGATTTGTATTTGGGCTGAGAAGTTATTTTAGGCAAGGTGAGTATGATCGAGTCTTTAATTTAAAAAGCATTTGCCAGGGGGCTCCTGGGTGGCTCGGTCATTAAGCGTCTGCCTTCGGCTCAGGTTATGATCCCGGGGTCCTGGGATCGAGCCCCACATCGGGCTCCCTGCTCAGCGGGAAGCCTGCTTCTCCCTCTCCCACTCCCCCTGCTTGTGTTCCCTCTCTCGCTGTGTCTCTCTCTGTCAAATAAAAAAAAAATCTTAAAAAAAAATAACAAAATAAAAAGCATTTGCCAGGAGCCGGAGTGGCTCAGTTGGTTAGGCTTCTGTTTGCCTTTGGCTCCGGTCATGGTCCCAAGGTCCTGGGGGTCTGACGTTGGGCTCCCTGCTCAGCGGGCAGTCTGCTTCTCCCTCTGCCCCTCCCCCGGCTCTCTCTCTCTCTCAAAAATAAATAATCCTAAAAAAAATAAAAAGCATTTGCCAAAAGGATTAGCCTTGCTCAGAACCCTTTTTAGGAATTACAATGTTAAAACATTAAATACATTTTAATTTGCAAGCAGCAAATTCAGCATTGGTGGCAACAATTCGAATGTAACCATTGCTTCTATCAGGAAGGGAAATAGCTACAAAAGTGAAACCTGTAGGTGTGGCTAAGGAAATTGATTGCAGTCTGATCATTTCTTTTCAGCCTCTGAATTGCACACATGTCCCTTAAGGGCCTTGCAGCTGGGTATCTTCCCAGAAGGGCTTTTCTAAGTGGGGAAAGTTAGAGATTTAAGAAGGGGGGTGACATTTTATTAGTTATTATGGTGTAACTGTTGAGATAAGGAATTGAGATTTGTAGCACCCTTTTAATGCTATTTAAATAATCTTCAGTCAGAGGGTTCATGGGTGGCTCAGTCGACATCGGACTAGTGATTTCGGCTCAGGTCGTGATCTCATAGGTCATGGGATCACCCATCTGTGACGGCTCGGTGCTTAGCGGGGAGTTGGCTTGGGGTTCTCTCCTTGTGCCCCTCCCGCCACTCATGCTCACCTGCACGCGCTCTTTCTCTTTTTCTCTCTCTCAAATAAATCTTGAAAAAAAAAAAGTTCAGTCAGAACTCCATATTGGTGTACTTTGTCTCATGGTATACTCCATATTGGTGTACTTCTTATAGTTACACATGAATAAGTAGGAGGAGTCACTAAATAACAGTTCTTTTCTTGGAATTCATAGGCAATAAACTGGTTTGCTTTTGAGTACAAGTTTATGTTCTCTGAAGTTGGGTAATTAACATGATAGTAGTGAGCATGTCTGGTGGGTGTGTTGTGTGTGTCAGAAGGTTTTCCAAGATGACGCTGTGCCAATATAAATGTCCTGAATGCACTGGGTTTTGGGGAATTCAGAAAAGCATTGCATTTTTTTCTTTTATCCTAAATGTAAAATCCCAGTAAGTTGGGATTATTTCGGCCTCCCTTAATGACACTCATTGTAAATGTTTCTACATTAAAAGAAAATTGGGGCAGGCCCTGGAAAAGAGAGTGTACTTAGTTGTTGCAACATTTGCGATCTTTTCTTAAGGTCTGTACTAGAACAAAAACACTTGTCTCAGGGTACTTGGACCTATTCTGATTTTGTTACAACTCTATCAAGAGTTTGTCAAATTAGTGTCATATTGTACGAAGTCACTTGGACATATTCTCATTCCATTGGAGAGCACCATGAAATGTTCAAGAGATATTTCTATTTTCTTTGCTATAACGCTAAGGGATTAAACTTAGAGAACCCCAAGATATCTTTCCTGAGCCCAGATTTTGTATCTAACCACCTTGAGAGTTTTCTCTTTGAATGGCACGTGGAACTGTAGTTGTCCAAGCTCATCTGTGCCCCATGCTTCTTCGGTCTTACCTTCCTTAGTTAATGATTGCCTTGTCTACTCAGTCACCCAAGGAGGAACCTGGGGAAGCCCTCCTCACCCCATCTTCCCCCATCTAGCCACTTGCCAGATTCTGCTCAACTAGGCCTTTATCTCTGGTGTCTGTGTGTCTCTTCTCCATACGCAGTACCGCTCCTTTAGTTGAGGCCATCCATTGTGGTAGGACACCTGCACTGGATTCCTTGGTGCTTCCTCTTATTCCTCACCAGTCTGTCCTCAGTCCCGCATGATTCCTAACCAGCAGTGCATCAAGCAGAAGTGCATGTGCTCAGGGCTCAGGCCCTGCTCTCAGCGATTGGAACCAAATCCAGGAGATCAGGGCTCTGTATTTAAAAACCCACATTCCTTAGTATGTTCCTTCAAGGTCTGGTCTTGACAGTCTCTTTCCCCACTTGCCCTTGGGATCCCCTAAACATACTTTGCACTCTTGGGTCTTGTAATGGGCCTCCCTGGCTCTTCTCTCCATCAGGGCAATTTCTTGTCCTTTAAGGCTCAGCTCACAGGGCACCTCCTCTTGGCTCTGTACTCGAGGAGCTCAGTGAGGGAGAAAAACGCCATGCGTCTAGAACAAAGAAATCCTGGTCTGTCCATTGTATGCTGGATATATGCCAGCTGAATAATGGAGTACAGGGGAGGGAAAGATCCTCTGACATTGAGAAGGTGGAACTTGGTCTGGCCCTGGAAGAATAAGCAAGGGTTTGGTTTGTTGAGGGGAGGGGCCTGGCAGCCGGTGAGGTTAAGTAGTTCATCCCTCAAAGTGAATGTGGGCAGTGGCTATGAGAGATGCCCTGGGGAATGCTGGTGACAGTTCATCTACTTCCCAGTATGGCTGCCTGCTTCTTCTGACCTTGTGCTGTCTCTTTCTTAGGTTTTAGTTAGGCTAGCCCTGAGGAATTTTCCAGAAGCAGTGGGTAAGTGGCCGTTTTACCCTAAATTGGTATATCTGGTGCACCTGGCCCTCCAGAACTATGAGCCTTCCCTCCCTCCCTCTGCCCTGGCAGGGCTGAGTTCTTTGGCCAGCCACTGGAAGACTTGTCTCTGCATGAAGGAGTGTTGCAGAGGGTGATGCTGATGAGTTTAAGGATAGGTGGCAAAGAGATGCCTGGGCCTTTCAGTTTAGGGGGTCAGATGTATCCTCAGCTTCAGGATCCAGGACAAGCAGCAGACTGCTCACATGCGAGAGCTTTTGCCTCCAGGTTTTCCTCTAGCCAGCCTTGTCTGTCTGTTCTTACAGGCATAGACAAACCTAACCCTCACCCCAGTAAAAACCGGGGAGGAAAGGATCTTTCTTTCAGGGCAAAGCTGTTGAGAGGAAAAATACACTATACTGGTTAAGAGCTTCTGAAAGGGCGCCTTGGCCGCTCAGTCAGTTAAGCGTCTGCCTTTGGCTCAGGTCATGATCCCGGGATCCTGAATTCGAGGCCCGCATCGGGCTTTCTGTACAGTGAGGAGCCAACTTCTCCCTCTCCTGCCTGCTGTTCCCCCTGCTTGTGCTCTCCTGCTGTCTCTGTCAAATAAATAAATAAAATCTTTAAAAAAAACCCCAACTTCTGGAGGTTGTGTATCCTGTGCCTTCCACATCTTAGTTGGAGGAACTTGGGCAAGTTACTTAATCTCTGTGTGTTAGTTTACTTAACCTATGTGTGAAAGTGAAATAAATTAGTATATATCACATGTTCTGGAGAGTGCTTGGCATATCCTAAGTGTCAGATACGTGTAGATTATTATTATTATTATTCAGAGTCAGCAAGACACGTGCCAGGGCAATGAGGAGAGCCACCTGGCGGCAGGAGGGGAGGCAGGAGGGGAGGGCTCGGTGCTGAAAAGGTGGGTGGGGCCAGGTAGGGGTGGCACGCCTAGACGGGACCTCAGCATAGGCAGAGCCTGTTCTCTTTCCCTCCCCTCTCTCCTGCCTCTTGAAGTAACCTGTTCCTTAGGGTTAGCAAGAGGTTTCTTGAGACTGCTGTGTGAATGTATGTGTCTTTGTTTAGAAATGTATATTTTTTCCTGCAAAATTGAAAAGCTCTTGAATTCAAAATCTGTCTTCCCCGTATCTCAGAATCTCACCCTTGTATTACTTCTTCCTGTCGTGCATGTATTATGTGCAGTGCAGTGACCGTCACAGTGTCCAGAGATGAGCCCACCAGGCGCAATGGAAGGCACCGAACAGTGCTGAGCTGGGAGTAGGGGGTGGGAATTTGAAGGGAACTCTCTCTCCTTTTTTTTTTTTTAAAGAGATTTTATTTGAGAGAGTGTGCACACACATGCGTTCAAGGAGTGGGAGAGAAAGGGAGAGAATACCAGTCAGACTCCCAGAGCCAGGAGCCTGGTGCGGGCCGATCCCAGAAACCCAAGATCGTGACCTGAGCCGAAACCAAGAGTCGGACCTCAACCGACTGAGCCACCCTGAAGGAAACTCTTAAATAAGTAGTTGCAGTCCCAGGAATAATGCTGTTGCTTTTTGTCTTCTCTTTCAGCCCTGAAGCAGAAAGTTAAGGAAGAGCCTCCTGGCTCTTTGCAGTCTGTTTAGAATTCCAGAGCTGCAAGGGGCCCCCTTGACAGACAGGAGGCTGAGGCTTCGGGAGGGGGGGGGCACCACCCACAGGCTCACAGTGGAGCCGGGCACACTCCCTGCCCAGACAGGCCTCCTTGCTCTCAGGGTCTTGCTCCTGCTCTTCACGTGGCTGCTTTTGGTTTTTAAGGAAGGACATGGTGGAGAGGAGAATTCATTTCAGGTTAGGTGCTGGTTTTGTTCAGTTTTTAACATTTCCAGGTCTGTGTTGATTATAGTTTTCTGTACTTCCTGATCTTGTCAGATTCTGTTTCCACTTGTTTACCAGCATAGTTGAGCAGAGGAGTGAAATACGATTTTGACAGCCCCTGGCCCAGCGGGTACATTTGCCAGCAAAGCAGTCAGTAATATCAAATCCAGTGCTCATGGTGGTGCTGTCTTTCTGAGAGGGGATGCTGCCTGACTCTATCACGGGATTGGAGAGTGGGTACAACTCAGAAGTTGAACAGCCTCTGAGTCCCTTCTGACATGGTTTGTAAAATACCTGCTTCACACCAGCATACCTCTTGATAAGAAAACTCAGCACAGGAAAGCTAACCTCACAGAAGGAGACCTGCCACATGTTTTACACATGCGGTTCCCATTCCGGTCTCTCATGCTGGGGTGCTGGACTCAGGAGTGTGTGACGTAGGTCAAGAACGCCAGGTACAACCATGTTCAGATGGGGACAGAAACCTGTTCCAGGGGCAAGGCCCACATTCAGAAGCTATGTGGGGAGCTGGTGTCAGAGCCCGCTCAGCTGGGGCCCGGGCTGCGCTCGCCCCGAGGTGTGTGGGCAGTGCGTTCCTATAAGCCTGTTCTGAATGTTCTCTTCAGCCATGCCCTCTTAGAATGACCTCTTGATAAGTGGCCCATCACCCTGGAGCAGTGTGCTGTGGTCGAATAACCGGGACCTGAGTTCAGATCTTCCGCCACGGACTCACTTCTGTCATCACCTTGAGCCTGTGTCCTGATTCTGCAGTGGGATAATGAAACTACTTTGTGGAGTTATGATAGTAGTTAAGTGCATTAGTTGTGATTATTAATAAGTAAGTGTAGGATGGTATACTGCTGACCCATGGAAGGGTTGCTCTGTTGTTGTGGGTCCCGCCTCTTTTGCTGAGTATTCATTGAAATAAGAGAAATCACATTTGGGGCGCTCTGAAACCTTATGTTTAGATGTACAGTATTTTGAATTATATTTAAGTCATGATTTAGTGTCATTGCCACTGGTTGCTTTGTCCAAGCTTGGAAAACACATTTCTGTCAAAATTAGTTACTTGGTTCCCATCACACAGAAAAGCAGGAAGTAGTTTTTTCAAATTATTAATGTCCTCCCAATTGTGTAGCTGGTACTTGAGAGCGATACTGTACTTAGATTTAAGGCAGGTTTGTGTAACTTTCCCTTAGAGATCCAGCTCCATCTGCCAGGTTTCATTTTGCCTGGATAAGAGGAGCCTAGAAACGTTCCTTGCACAACATAAACACTCAATGACCAGCTGTGAAGGGTTAGGGCAGATGCTGTATTTGTTCATGCTTTTGTCATTACAAATCTGGGGAAGTGCTATTCCAGAGCAGGCTGAGCCCTCCCAGGATCCTGCTCAGGAAATAGGAGCTCCTGCGCTGCCTGTTTGCAGTGGAAATCTTCACCACCCTCACCCACTGCTTTGTGTGGCTGAGACATTCTACTGTCTCCAGTCCTGGCCGTACCCTGTAAAAGGCCTCGAAACTTCGGCTTTACCAGCTTCCGCTTTACCACCTGTAAGATGAAGCTAATATGCCTGACCTGTCTGTCTCCAGGGGTGTTTCGAGCTTCCAGTCCTAGTCTATGTGCTGTTTATTATAAACACTGCAGAGTGGTGTTGTGACCAGCCACCTTGTGCTTCTCTCTCAGGGTCTTGCTCCTGCTTTTTACATGGCTGCTTGGGGGCTTATCTCCTGCACCGAAGCCACGCACCTTCCATAGCATCTTCGTTTCTGGAGATTCCCTCCAGAAATAACCGGCTCTTTCCTAGAAGACCACCTCTTCCCTAGCATCTCTCCATTTCTATATGGTGTTTTTTATTGTTTTGTTTTTTCATTTCTGTTTTTTGTTGGGATTTTGAGGGTGATGAAACTAAGCTGTTGCCCTCCAAAGGGGAGTGTGGTGGTGATGTATTCTTAGCAACTCCTCTGCCTTATGTTTCTTTTTCCTTTTTCTTTTCTTTTTTCTTTCTTTCTTTTATTGAGATACAGTTGATCAGGTCATTTCTGGAAAAGCTTTGTGCCAACAACTATAAACATATTCATTTCTTTTTTTTAACACGACAAACTTTTTTTGTAAATATTTATTTGGGCACCTGGGTGGCTCAGTCGGTTAAGCATCTGCCTTCAGCTCAGGTCATGATCCCTTGGGTCCTGGGATGGAGTCCCGGATCAGGCTCCCTGCTCCATGGGGAGCCTGCTTTTCCCTCTGCCGTTCCCCCTGCTTATGTGCGCGCATATGCGCTTTATCTCTCTCTCTCTCTCTCTCTCTCTCTCTCTCTCTCGCTGTCAGATAAATAAATAAATAATAAATCTTTTTAAAAAAAGATTTATTTATTTATTTATTTGAGAGAGAGTGCACACAAGCTCACAAGGGGAGGGGGGAGGGGCAGAGAGCTGAGGGGAGAGCTGAAGGCAGATGCTTAACCAACAAAGCCACCCAGGTGCCCCCATATTCCTTTCTAATTTAAGACCCTATGAGTTCTGGTCATAGGCTGTCAACACCATATCGTGTCTATTCCCTGCTATGTAGAGTGGGGAATGTATGTTGGTACCTTGACACTGTCTTGGATTTTAAGAACTATGGTGATATAATTATGGAAGGGAATGAACTGACATTGATTATCTATGAGGGGTGCTAAGTGTTAAGACTGTATAAGTTTCTTGTAATTCATAGTAGAGCCCTGTGAAGTTGGGTTTCCTATGTTTCAGGTGAGACTGCTAGAAGACTTGGAGCTTCAGGTGGTATGAAGGGTGGGGCAGGGGTGTAAGCCCAGGCCTGTTTGGCTCTAGAGGCCTCTGCTCTTTCTAGTCCAGTGACAGTTTGACAGCTGTTGAAGCAACTGCTTGTCAAATCAAAACATTGTTTCTCTGTATAATATATAAAAGTGTTGAAGAGAATAGTTGGGGATTGCAATATTTTGATTTTTTTTGTCTATAGGAATCTTCAGAATAGAGAACAGTAAAATAAGCAGTGTAAGTCATAGTATGCGTTCATTTAAAAAAAAAAAAGTTCAGAAAGATTTCCAGGTTTCTGTTACCACAGACTTGTTGCAGTAAAAAGGATTCCTTACATTGCTTCTGTGTGCCTGGCTCAGTGGGAGGTGTTAGCTCTTTTAGGAGCTTATTTCTAGTCATGGAAATGACAGTGAATTAATCAGGGCCTCAGTATCTTCCTTCGTAAAAGACCAGATTGGATGAGCATGTTTTTTTGTTCTTTTTTTTTTTTTTTTTTTAAGATTTTATGTATTTATTTGAGAGAGATCACAAGCAGGGGGGAAGGGTAGAAAAGCCGACTCCCCACTGAGCGGGGAGCCCGATGTGAGACTCGATCCCAGGACCCTGGGATCATAACCTAAGCCGAAAGCAGGCGCTTTATCAACAGAAACACCCAGGCGCCCTGTGTATGGTGGTTCTTAAGCAGGGGTACACCTCACTGTCACTGGGGGATCCCCTGGCACAGGTGCCCAGACTTGCTCTAGAGATTCTGATTCTGCAGGTCTAGAATGAGGCCTAGACACGATTCAGGCTTTCTCCCTCCACCCTCCCTCTCTGCCCCACCTCTCTGCGTATGAGTGTTGAATAACTTCCCTGGGGCCTTTGGGTGCACTCTCTGATTGAGAGTCCCCTAGCAATAGTTAACACTCCAGCCAAATTTGGCTCCCAGCTGCTTCCCAAACACACCCGGTGATTTCTTCTTTCCATGGCTCTGCATATGTTTCTAGCACACGGACACACCTGTTCTCTTCTCTGCAATGGTTTGGTTTTTCCCCATCCTTCAAGGCCAGTCTGACAGCCTTTGTTCCATGAACCGATGACCCTGTGCTATTACCTGTGGGGCCTCCCTTGCTCTGACCTCCAGTTTCCTAGAGTAGCGCTTCTCTGCTCTTCTGACGTCATCTCAACAGCCAAGAAGATGGCGCTCAGCTTTACTCTCTGTGGTTCCCTTAGGGGTACAGGATGCTATCGAATATGGTGTTTTAAACTGTATAAACACCCCCTGCCTTGTGACTTGCTGTCCATAGTGTTGATTTGACATCTGAAGCAGCCCTGGCTTTCATAGCTGATTTTGCCTCTGTCCATTTGTCTGGATTTCTTAAAGCGGACTGTGGTCACAAGCTAGTTAAGAATCACTGGCTCCTGAAGGGTTCTCAGGTCCTGTGTGAGGGTTGTCTGGGGAGATTTTGAATGGTTGCCTTTCCAGGAGATTTCCATCGTAGATTTCCAGGAAAGAAAAAAAAAAAAGACTGTTAAATACTTTGCCCAAACTCGGATGCACACACCGCAGTCATGTAACAGAAAGCCCACTGTGTATATAGCTATCTTCTGCCGTCCCTGAGTCTCCCCTGCTGGGGGCAGGGCCGTCTCCTGTTAGTCCCTCAGAGCTGTTAGGCAGTGATCTGTTTCTGGAGCTTGCCACACTCTGGCCTGGCATGGGCATCAAGCTCTCTGGGCTGGAGTCTAGGCATTGGGCTTTTCCCATTTTGAAGAGCTGGGCAGCACACCCATGCTCTTGTGGGTTCCCTCAGTACACTGAGGTCCACCTCCGGGTTCAGAAATGGACCTCATTTTGAGAAGCATTGCTGTCTTCTTCACCACTTGCCCTGGCTGGGAAGCCTGTTTTCCCCTGCCGGGAGAAGGAATGAGCTAGTGGCTGGTTCTGCTTTCCCCCCTGCTCTTCTTTTGGTTTGTCAGTATGGCGCCCTCAGCCTGGAGCAGCTGCCCCAGCGCAGCTTCTTGCAGAACTGAAACAGACCTTTGGGGGCATGTTTTGTAAGCTCCTGTTGTTCTTGGCTTTGGTCTTCCTGACTCCGTTCTAGAGCTGGGCCACTCTCAGTTTTCCTTTGTCGGGTTCCTTTTCCCCCATCGTTTGTAATAATATCCTTTTGAATTTGAACTCTGAATTTACATTGGTTTCTTTAAATTCCTTCACCAGTTCTTCTCAGGATCCTTCTCAGTTATAGGGGTGCACTTCTGCTTGAGGGTTTTTCAGGCCCCTTGGGTCATCTTGCCTTTTCGAGTCTCAGACCTTCATATGAATCTCTCTTCTCTGACTGACTTGAATCCGTCTTCTTCAAGTTGTTCTCCTTGGTGCAGCTGTGATTGGCATTTTGGCCTGAACAGTTCTTGACTGGAGGACCTGCTTGTGCAATGCAGGACTTTTAGCGTCCTGGCCCCTGATGGTGCCAGGGGTTCTCAGCAGCTGCAGCTCTAGGGGATGTTGGGAAATCGGGTGGGGTGGTGTCACAATGCTTGGCATGTAATGGGCAGGGCTCGGGATGCTCAAGTGCAGAGTCCTGCCTGGATGCCGGCGCCACCCCGTTGAGAAAGGCTCTCCTAGGGCTGCCCAACATTGCCTGGAGATTATAGGGCTTGCTTGCTTGTTTGTTTGTCTTGGTTTCTCTCACTTCTGCCTTATAATCACTTCTTCCTTGTTGGTTAGAATTATGCAAAGGAAGTTGCCTCTTCCGCTCTTTGGTGAGCTTAACTTGACAGCAGGGTAAATTGAGAGTGTCTGATAACCAGCAATTGATAACTGAGCTTTGGAGTCCTTGAGCCTCCCAGTTCTGCCAACATTAGTGTCACCCTTCTTCTCTGGCAGGAGGTAGGAAGGATGGCGTCCTCTCCCTCAGTACGGCTTTTATCTTTGTGCATGTATCTCTTTCTGTCTCTCTCTTTTTTTTAAGTAGGCTGCATGCCCAATGTAGGGCTTGAATTCATAACCCTGAGATTGAGTTGTGTACCTACCGAGCCAGCTGGGGGCCCCAATGTTCATGTATGTCTTGATATCAGAGCACCAGTAGGTGCCCTCTCTGCACCCCTGCCCACAGTGCCCACTCCTTCCTCCCTTTTTCTTGAGCAGGATGCAGGTTTTCACTGCCATCTTACAGTTGAGTCTCATCTTGCCATACTTCTGTAATCTTTTGAAATTTACCTTCTTGGGTTTATTACTGATGCTTCCTATTGTTAGTATGTGGATTTCTGAAGCCGCATGTACAGATTATTTTATTTAATTAATTAATTTATTTTTTAAAAGATTTTATTTATTTATTTGACAGAGAGACAGCTGGCGAGAGAGGGAACACAAGCATGGGGAGTGGGAGAGGAAAAAGCAGGCTCCCGGCGGAGGAGCCTGATGCAGGGCTCGATCCCAGAACGCCGGGATCATGCCCTGAGCCAAAGGCAGACACTTAACGACTGAACCACCCAGGCGCCCCCAGATTATTTTAAAATTAATTTCCTCCCATGAAAATTGAATATAATGTCATTGGTTGTCCGATTTCAAAGTTCTATCTGGAATTGTTTTCCTGCCTATATTTGGTTTAAAACGTTTCTGATAGCTTGGTAGGATTTGTCTGTAGTTAGGAATCTTACTGTAGCATCTTGCACCAATTACCAGAAAATCAAATACGTGGTGAGCCTTTCCCATCCCAGAGTCTTTTTCCTCCCCAATCACCAGCTTCCTGTCCCTTCACTGTCCTGATAATTAAGCAAGTGTTTGATCATGACCATGAGCTCCTGGGGGTTTTAGATCCCTGCCCTCAAGCTTGCCCTCATGGAACTTATATGCTGTTTGGGGATAGAGTGGTAGAGTGAGATTTATTTATTCCCCATCCTGAAGGCTTCATTGTCCCCAGGGGAGCATTTCTTTCTTTCTTTCTTTTTTTTTTTTTTTTTAAAGATTTTATTTATTTACTTGACAGAGAGACAGCCAGCGAGAGAGGGAACACAAGCAGGGGGAGTGGGAGAGGAAGAAGCAGGCTCATAGCGGAGGAGCCCGATGTGGGGCTCGATCCCATAACGCCGGGATCACGCCCTGAGCCGAAGGCAGACGCTTAACCGCTGTACCACCCAGGCGCCCCCCAGGGGAGCATTTCTGATGAGTCCTGGGCAATAGCAGGAGGACCAGATGGCAGTTGGCAGGTTGAGTGGTCTCTCAGGTTCCATGTTCTCCTTCCTGCAGGCTCAGGAAGAGCAGCTGGACCACACTTTCCCCAGTGCAGGGGCCACAACCATGGCAAGTAGCTTCCTACGGAAGCTGAGCATTGCTTAGAAATGGAACTCCTCTCTTAGTGGCAGAGGCTCTCTCCTCTCACTGCGTAGCTTGTTAAAAATCCCCATTTCAGACTCCACCCCGCAGTTGCTGGACCAGAATTTCCAGGGCTGGGGCCTAAGCCCATATGATTGTGGTGGGCAGCTAGGGTTGACAAGCAGCAGCACCCTGTGGGAAGAAACTTGGTTGGCGTGTTGCCTTCCACGAAGCACCAGCATGTCCCAACTGCCTGTTCTGCATGGTCATTTGATACCCTGTCCTTCTCAGCCCACTCCATGCCAGGCACACCACACATCCTCCAGCTTAGAACCTGTAATGTCGGCTTAGTTCCTACTTCCTCTGGAATTGTTTCCCCACCTTGTAAACTGTTGCATATATGATGGGAATGTGGGTGCAAAGCATCTTTTGAGCTAGATGTAGAGGCTGGTCCAGAGCCTCTGTGCCATTGTGAGCCAAGGCACCACACAAGGAGGGGCTTCTCCGTTGCAAAAGGGTGCAAGGGCTGGACCAACAAGGAGGAAACCAGGGCCAGTGAATAAACTGTCCTGCCTGCTAAGCCGGGTGGTGCTCTAGGGATGCAGAAGAAGGGACCCAAGAGATGCGAAGGAGGCTTTTGTAGCAACGACAAGAGGCCAGGTTGGGACTTTGGCGGGATTGTGTCACTGCAGGTGTCTGAGGATGGAGGAATATTGGGAATGTGAGCAGGCCGGCACACATTGGGTCTGGGGCCGTAATGCCTGCTGCATGTTGACTGGAGTTGTTGGAGAAGCAGTGGTGCACAGTTGAAAAACAGTGACAGACGGTTGCAGACTAAAGACATCTCAGGCAGGGCCCTGAAGTAGTTAGTCCCGGTGGTCATGCTTTCTGGATGAAATGGCATTTGCTGCATGGACTGTTTGTATAATAATCCCTCGTTTGCAAAGGGTTCTCTCGTGTACAACAGGGTTTCCCCTTTGTTGTGTTCAGCTCTGGGTCTTACTACCCCTTTTTTTTTTGAAGCTGAGGGAATGAGGGTCAGTGAAAGGCTCCTGTCCCCCTCCCCATCCCAGACTGATTAGTTGTTCTCTTCGCCGTGTCCATGCTGAGGCAGAGTTCTGAAATCACACTTATGCTCTGGGTAGAAAACCTATGTGTTTGCTCCTAGTCCTTGGCATCTGACTCATAGCTTAATAAATCTTGGTTGGAAGAAGTCAGGTCTGTAGCACCTTTCTTGCATCCCTACTGCGTGGCTGCCCTGTGTAGGGGTCTGAGGGTGATTAAACAGAGGTCTGGTGACCAGCCCAAAGAGGAGGCGATGTGTCTGCGGAAGACAGTTATTTATCCCACTGAGTTCCATTGGGTCACTGAGGTGGGGGCCTGTCTTGGTCTGGGGCATGGGTTTGAGGGGACCGTTGTGGCTCCAGGCCTCTTAACCAGACCGGGCGCAGTCTAGTCCACACTCTGAAATTTGGTCCTCAGTGGTGTTGGCACTCGGTTTAATTTGAGGGAGTCAGGAGGGATCTTAATGTGTGGTGCTTTCCCCTGTTTGACACCCCTTTATGCTTTGTTAATCAACAGGAGCTTGAAGAAATCCGCAAATGTGGAATGAAAAACTTCCGTAACATCCAGGTTGATGAAGCTAATTTATTGACTTGGCAAGGGCTTATTGTTCCTGTGAGTATTGAACACTTCCACTTCTTACCAGATTATTCTTCAAGGTGATGTGTGTGTGTTGGGCTTATGTCTCCGCTCCCAAGTAGGCTCTTAGGTGAGGCAGCCGACAGACGCACAGAAGGGGGCTGTCACTCTAGGATGTAACAAGGCAGGGACCTTAGCCTCGGCTGCCTGAGTAGAATCCCATCTCTGCACTGGTTTTGTAACATTCCGGGGGGGGGGGGGGGGCCCGAGCTTTCCACATTTGTGGTTATTGCCCAGGGAAAGGAGCATGTGTTTGTGCTCCTGGCTTCCCTGGCTTCTCTGTGCTTAGCCCCATTTGTCCAGACGGGGCTGCCTTCTCTGACCTCTCTTGGGAGATGGTGGCTGTTCCCATTTAGATCTTTTCTTTGCTTCCCTGCCTGGTTTTGCATCTGTGTGTCTAACCCTCTGGACACGGGTTCCAGGCTTTATTCCTGGCACCCTCCAGTATGTGCCTTCCGTTGTTTCAAATCCCTTTGCCTAATGGCCTACCTGGCCCCCTCACCCAGTGTCTTGTTTGGGGCTTCTGCCTCTACTTTCTGACCCCCACAGCTCTGCTCTTTCTGCCTCACAGACTTCTGCCTTCAGGTGGGCTCAGGCTTGCTCCTAACAGTGGCCTTCCTGTGGCCTTGCTGTCCTCTTGATTTAGTGTCTGCTCTTTCTCCATCCTTTCCTCTCCTCACCCCTTGAGAGCCTCGTCCTGTACTAACTCCAGTTTGCAATCCCAGTTCTCCCACCCTCCTGTAACCACCTCACACTGAGCCCATGGCCCCCCTCTGGCCTCAGCCTCGGGCTCGGCAGCCCCAGAGCCTGCTTGCCTGTGGAGCCTTTGCAGCCTGTGCGGCCTCCGGTTCTGTGACCTTGTGTCACTCACTCCTGTCCCGCTGCTGCTGCTTCTGAGCTCTTAGACATAGGCCTTGTTTAGTCTCCTGCCTTTGTCTCGTGCTGTTTCTTGGGGCCCCTGCTTCTTCCAGCATCACAGATTACTAGATTAGTGCACGTGAAGGAGTCCTGTCCTTGCCTCTGTTCCTGCCCTTTCTCCAGAGCCACACTATCTGTCCATGAGGTGGCCTCACTTGGACAGCGTGTGCTTTCCAGGCTCCCCAGCTCACAACCGGGATTTCATCGCAAGTGCTCCCTTCCTTCCTGTTTTTCCATCCCCACCACGTGCTTTTTTCATCCCCACTTGCCTTGTGAGCCTCAGGCCCTTTTCCTGTGCCTGTCCCTGTGCTACATTGTTGTGCAGAATCTTTCCTTATGGGCAGATTGGCTACTTTGCCAAAGCAGAACATGGGACATGCTTACTGTAGGTGCTTTCTTCTTGATGCCGGTTATAGGTCATGCCCTTTTTAAAAGTCCTTGCAACTCAAACAGCAGATACTGGATTCATGCTTTATTTTCGTGATCATTCGAATAATGAAGGAACGGTATGCTTTTGTAGTGTTTCAGTACACATTCAGAATTTTTAAATGTGGGAGCATCCAGTCTGGTTTTGAGGATGAGTCCTTGAGATTTCTCCAGGCTTGGAGATGGTAGGACTCAGGGCACAGTGTGTAGATGGTAGAGGGGCCCTGGCTGGGAAGGTTCAGCCGGTGACCCCAGGGCTTACCTGCTGTAGCGAGTTGTTAGGTACTAAGTGGAAAGACCATCTGACCTGTCCCTTTTCTAATTGATATTTTGTATCCTACTGATATAAGAAGAGTTAATCCATGGATCTTTTGAAAAATGGTAAGAATGAATGGGACTGTTTTGAGCAGTCAGACTTGGGCAATCTGTCCCGTGATCTCAGTGGCCTGAGAGTGCAGGCCGGCTCCAAGGGTAGGTGGCTCTCATCAGGCTCTGCCCAGAGCATGACCCAAGGCCTCCCTCTGGTGTCATGTTGGTGGACCCTGTAGCGTGGGCTATGGTTTCACAAGTCCAAGGTGGAGACTCTCTGGTAGAATGCAGCATGCTTGGGTTGAGGCTCTGGCGAGTGTCCAGGCCAAAACCTCACCTTCCATTTAGGGGAAGCTGGGCCCAGAGACAGTAGGCCATAGCTACTCTCTCCCCATTCCACTGCCTCTTCCCATTTCTCTCTTGTGTCCTCACTACAGTCACTGCCCAGGCCCCCTGGCTTGGTGTAAGGAGCATTTCAAGGAAGAAGTTAAGGTGCTCTTAGCAACTGACCCCTCCACGGTCTTCACTAGTACCCCACACCTGGGCCTCAGGTCTTCCTGCACCATAGGGGCTGGGTCAGTATGGGGAATTTTCTCCCCAGACTCACCTGGTGTCCACTCAGCTGGGGTGAAAGCAGGGTCAGGCTGGTAGAGCATAGTAGTCCAGACTCATGCGTTGACTGCCTGGTACTGGTCCTCAGGGAGCAGCTTAGTGAATATGACCTAGCTGTAGCTCAGAGAAGGGGCAGACCCAGACTCCCCAGAGAGGGAAGATGGGAGTGAACCAGATTTGGTGCTTCCTCGAGACATTTCACTGTTACCATGGCACTTCAGGCTTATTCCCTCTAAGCACTTGTTTTTATATACATCTTTTTTCATTGGAAATTCAGAGGTGTTGGCTAAGGAAAAAATGATCTCGAAATGCTATCATGAAGAAATTCAGTAATTTTTTGGACACCTGCCCTTCAGGAACTGGAGATGTGGTGGTGAGCCTTCTCAAATTTCTCACCCAGTGAACATGTTGGCTCTTTTTTTTTTTTTTTTAAGATTATTTACTTATTTATTTGACAGAGAGCGAGAGAGCACAAGCAGGGGGAACAGCAGAGGGAGAGGGAGAAGCAGGCTCCCCACCGAGCAGGGAGCCCGACGCGGGGCTCGATCCCAGGACCCCGGGATCATGACCTGAGCCGAAGGCAGACGCTTAACCATCTGAGCCACCCAGGCGCCCTGAACATGACTCTTACCCATTAGCATATCCCTCCTAGCCTTTTACATGCAATTTTTAATGGACCATTTGATAGTTTCATAATTATCACATCTTCATCATTTAGTCCTTGCCTCGAAACTCTTTGTGAACGTAATATCCCATAATATTTGTGTTATCATTTATTCAATCATTCCTTTAATTTTGGCCACTTGGATTGTTTTTCCATTTTTAAGATAATTTATCTATGAACGTCTGTATGTGAAAATCTTAGTGAGCATCTTTGTTTATTTTAGGTTTGATTTGTTTTTAAAGATTTCATTTATTTTTTTTCAAGTAATCTCCATACCCAACGTGGGGCTCGAACTCACAACCCTGAGATCAAGAGCTGTGCACTCTGCTGACTGAGCCAGCCAGGTGCCTGTATTTTATGTTTGATCTTAAGATGCTGTGGTCTGACCAGGAGGATGAAGGTTATATTATAGATATCTGTAAGCCTGTGTATTGTCAAGTTATTTCCCAGAAAGGTTGTGCCAGTTTATACTCTTATGGGCACTGTCTGCACCAGTGCCTGCGCATGTCCTTGTCCGTCATGGAGATTGTTGGGTGTTATTAAAGGGGGTTCTGAATGGCAGTACTTCAGCCCCCAGGCTGTGGGGTCTGATTGCCCCCGTGAGAACCCTAGCCCTGCCCCTGACTGGTTTGGGGATCTCTGGCAAGTTTAGTTTGTCCCAGTATCTTCACGTCTAAAAGGAGTACTCATCTCTCTGGTTGTTGTCAAAGTTCTCAGTGCCTGTGTGTCAAGTGCTTAGTCTCACTCTTACTATTAAAGTCTTTGTGGGGCTCGCTGCAAAACTGTTTGGCAGTATGTAGCAAAGAGCCTATGAAACAAGCATCCAGAAAGAAATTGTTGCCAGTGTGATAGGTGCAAAGGTACTCAGTTGGATTTGTGTCTTTAGTCCCATTCAGGCTGTTACGGAACAAAATACCAGATACTGGTTAGTTTATAACAACAGAAATTTATTTCTCACAGTTCTGGGAGCTGGAAGTCTGAGATCAGAGTGCCAGTCTGGGGAGGGCCTTGTTCTTGGTCACATACTTCCCGGGTATCCTCCAAGTGGCAGAAGGAGCAAGCTAGTTCTCTGGGGCCTGTTACAAGGCACTAATCCCATTTATGAGCGCTCTTCCTTAATGATCTAATCACTTCCTAAAGGCCCTACCTCCTAACACCATCATTAAGTTTTCAATGTATGACCTTTGGGGCTACACAAACATTTAGACCATAGTAATGTGCATTTCTGATTTTGTTATTGTAGTTGAATCTTTTGTTATTTTTTGACTGTTTATATTTCCATCATCTATTATCTATTGGAGTTTTAGTATGTTGCTTTGTTGAATTGTAAGAATTCTGTATATTAGTCCTTTGTGTCTAGGAAAAATATTTTTCAGCATACTGTTTTCTTTCTTTTCTTGCTTATTCAAGAATTCTTAACTTCAAAGTTTCTCTTAAAATTAAAAATTTTTTTGCTTCATTAATTTTTTTATTGTGGTAAAACACACTTAACACAAAATTTGCCATTTGTAAGTACACCATTCAGTGACATTAATTATGTTCAAAATGTTGTGCAGCCGCCACTGTCTATTTCCAGAATTTTTCGTCACTCAAAGAGAAACTCTGTATCCATTCAATAATAACACCCTACTCCTTGTGGCCCCCCTAGCCCCTGGGAACTTCTAATCTACTATCTTCAAGAATTTACCTATCGCAGATATTTCATATAAATCATATAATATTTGTCCTTTTGATCTGGCTTATTTCACTAGCATAATTTTTTCAGGGTCATCTACCTGTATCAGAACCAGAACATCATTCCTTTTTTATGGCTGAATAATGTTCCACTTTGTTTTTATACCACATTTTGTTTATTCACTCATATGTTGATGGAAACTAGGGTGAGAAAAAAAAAGAGAAACTAGGGTGGTTTCCACCTTTTGGCTGTTGTGAACATTGGCATGTGTGGCTGAGTCCCTGTTTTCAGTTCTTTTGGGTGTATATGTAAGAGTAGAATTGCTGGATCATATGGTAATTCCATGTTTTTAAATTTTTTGAGGAACCACCAAACTGATTTTCACAGTGGCTGCCTTGTGTACAAGCATTCCAATTTTACTTCATCCTCACCAACGTTTGTTATTTTACTTTTTAAAAAAGTTACAGGCGCCTGGGTGGCTCAGTCATTAAGCATCTGCCTTCGGCTCAGGTCATGATCGGGGGTCCTGGGATCAAGCCCCGCATCGGGCTCCCTGCTCAGCAGGAAGCCTGCTTCTCCCTCTCCCACTCCCCCTGCTGGTGTTCCCTTTCACTGTGTCTCTCTCTGTCCAATGAATAAATAAAATCTTAAAAAATAAATAAATAAAATTTTAAAAAAGTTATAGCCATCCTGGTAGATGTGAAGTGGTATCTCATTGTGGTTTTGATTTTTTTCCCATCGTGACTATATGTGTTGAATATCTTTTCATGTGCTTTTTGGCCATTTGTATATCTTCCTTGGGGAAATGTTAATTCAAGCAAGGTCTTTGCCCTCTTTCCTCTTTCTTTCTTTTCTTTTTCTTTTTCTTTTTCTTTTCCTTTTCCTTTTTCAAGTAGGCTCTATGCCCAGTGTGGAGCATAGCAGGGGCTTGACCCTGAGATCAAGACCTGAGCTGAGATCAAGAGTCAGATGCTTAACCAACCGAGTTAGCCAGGTGCCCCAAGACTTAGGTTTTTTAGAAGCAGCAGTTTTAGGTTCACAGCAACATAAAGAGAAAGGGAGCGAGATTTCCTGCATACCCCCTGGCCCCTACACATGCCTAACCTCCCCCATTATGGACAGTCCCTACCAGAGTGGTATATTTGTTACGATTGATGAACCTACCTTGACACATCATAATCACCTAAACCCATTAGGGTTCATCGTTGATATTGTGTATTCTGTGAGTTTGGAAAAATGTATAGTGGCACATACCCATTATCATAGTATCATACGGAGTATTTTCACTGCCCTAAAATCCTCTATATGCTACTTTTGCATTCCTCCCTGCCCCTTGCCCTATGCCCACCCACAGCAACCACTAATCTTTTTACTGTCTTCATAGTTTTGCCTTTTCTAGAATGTCGTTTGGTTGGAAGCATACAGTATATAGTCTTTTTCAGACTGGCTTCTTTCAGTTATATTATACACTTAAATTTCCTCCATGTCTTTCATGGTTTGATAGCTGCCTTCTTTTTAGTGCTGAATAATATTCTGTTGTCTGGATATTCCACAGTTTATCTGTTCACCTACTAAAGAGCATCTTGTTTGCTTCCAAGTTTTGGCAATTATGAATAAAGCAGCTATGAACATTTTTAGTTGGGTGCTTGTGTTCTCCTTGTCTTTGAATTGTAGGAGTCCTTTATATGTTATAGATATTAAACCCTTACCAGATATATGATTTGCACATATTTTCTCCTATTCAGTGGGCTGTCCTTTCACACTTTTGATAGTGTCTTTTTTTTTTTTTTTTTTTTAATTCATGTGTAGCTGACACACACTGTTACATTACTTGGCTAGTGTTCTTTGAGGCACAGTTTTTAATTTTAATGAAGTACATTTTATCTGTTTTTTCTTTTGTTGCCTTCAGTATCATATATAAGAAACCATTGCCAAATCCAAGTCATACAGGCCTTCCCCTATTTTTGTTTTTGTTTTTTTAAGTAAGCTCCACACCCAGTGTGGGGCTTGGACTCACGACCCTGAGAGCAAGAGCCTCGTGCTCTAGCTACTGAGCCAGCAGTCAGCCCCCACCCTGTTTTTTTCTAAGAATGTTTATAGTTCTAGCTCTTAAATTTATGTCTTTGATCCATTTTAAGTTAATTTTTACATATGGTGTAAGGTAAGTCCATTCCTTATTTTGCATGTGGATATCCAGTTTTCCCAGTAGAGCAGTTGAAGAGACTGCTCTTGATCCTGGCATCTTTGTCAAAAATCAGTTGAGCATATATGTGGGGGTTTACTTGTGGGCTCTCAGTTCTATGTTGTTGGTCTGTATTTCTGTCTTTTTGCCAGCCACACTGTTTTGGTTACTATAGCTTTGTAGTGTGTTTTGAAATCAGAAGTGCGAGTCCTCCAGGTTTGGTCATCTTTTTTTTCTTCTTCTTCCTCTTCTCTTCTTCCTCTTCTTTCTCTTCTTCCTCTTCTTTCTCTTTTTCCTCTTCTTTCTCTTCTTCCTCTTCTTTCTCTTCTTCCTATTCTTCCTCCTCCTCCTCCTCTTCCTCCTCCTTCTCCTCCTTTTGTAATGATTTTATTTATTTATTTGAGAGAGAGAGGGAGCACAAGCAGGGGGAGCAGCAGAGGGAGAAGCAGGCTCCTGGCTGAGCAGGAAGCCTGACACAAGGCTAGATTCCAGGACCCTGGGATCATGACCTGAGCCAAAGGCAGATACTTAACGACTGAGCCACCAAGGCGCCCCATACTTTTTTTTTTTTTTTTAAGTAAACTCTGCCCCCGACGTGGAGCTCAAACTCACAACCCCAAGATCAAGAGTCGCGCGCTCTACCAACTTAGTTAGGTGTCCCTTTGGTCGTCTTTTACAAGATTGTTTTGGCTATTCAGAGTTCCTTGAGATCCTGTGAATTTTAGGATGGCTTTTCTATTTTGCAAAAATAACACTTGGGATTTTGGTGGCGCTCACATTGAATCTTGAGATCACTTGGGTGGTATTGTCATCAGAATATTAAGTCTTCCAATCCATGAACCCAGGATGTCTTTTCATTTAGTTAGGTCTTTAATGTCTTTCAGCAGTGCTTTGTAATTTTCAGTGTGTAAGCTTTATGCTTCTGTATTAAGTAGCTGAGACTGCCATAACAGAATACCATAGACTGGATGGCTTAAGCAACAGAAATTAATTTTTTCACACTTCTAGAAGCTAGATGTCTTAGATCAGGGTCTGGCAAGGTCACTTTCTGGTGAAGACTCTTCCTGGCTTGCAAATGGCTACCTACTTCGTGCTCACATGGAGAGGGAGAGCAAGGGAGTTCTTTGGTGCTTCTTCTGGGAAGTGCAGTGGCCCTCCCCGCCCTAATCTGCAGTTTCAGTTGCCCACAGTCAACTGTGATCCCAAAGCAGATGATCTTCTTTCTGACATATCGTCAGGTCAGTAGTTATGATGCCTACGTGATTCACCTTACATCATCTGATCGCATCATCACAAGAAGAAGAGTGAGTACAGTACCGTAAGATACTTTGAGAGAGACCACATTCACATAACTTTTATTACAGGATATTGTTGTAATTTTTTTTTTTTTTGGTTAATCTCTTACTATGCCTAATTTATAAATTAAACTTTATCATAGGTATGTATGCATAGGAAAAAACAGTATATAGATGGTTTGGTACTATCTGTGGTTTCAGATACCCACTGTGGGTGTTAGAAAGTATACCACGTGGATAAAGGGGGACTCCTACTGTACATTAATCCCGTCGGATCAGGGCTCCACCTTATGACCTCATTTAACCTTAATTACTTGCTTACCCCAAATACAGTCACACTGGGGCTGGGGCTTCAATATATAAATTTGAAGGAAACACATTCAGTCTATACCAGCCTCCTTGGTTAAATTTGTTTTCTAGGTATTTTATTCTTTTCAGTGTTATTTTGAATGGACTTGTTAATTTCGTTTTTTGGATTATTCATTGTGTAATTAAATGCAACTGATATTTTTATGTTGCTTTTGTTATCTTGCACTTTTGCTGAACTCATTGTGTGTGTGTGTGTGTGTGTGTGTGTGTGTGTGATCTTCAGGGTTTTCTACATATGAGATCAGGTCCTCTTTGAGTAGAGGTAGTTTTATATCTTCCATTCCAATTTGGATATCTTTTACTTCTTGCCTAGTTGTCCTGGCTAGAAGCACCAACACTTTGTCGAATAAAAGTGGGAAAATGCAAGCATCCATGTCTTATTCTTGATTTTACGGGAAAAATGTTCAGACTTTCACCATTGAGTGTGATGTTGGCTGTAGCTTTTTCATATATAGCTTTTTGTGGTGTTCTTTACCTAGTTTATAAAGTGTTTTTTATCATAAAAGTGTGTTAAGTTTTTGTCAAGTGCTTTTTCTGCATCACTTGAGAGGATTGTGTTTTTTTCTTTATTCTGTTAATGTGGTGTATTACATTAATTGATTTTTGTATATTTAGGCATCCTTGCATTCCTGGAATAAATCCACTTGGTGATGGTGTGTAATCGTTTTAATGTGCTTCTGAATTCATTTTGCTAGTGCTTTGTTGAGGATTTTGGCTCAAAACTCATATGGGATTTTGTTATTTTCTTGTAGTGTCTTTGGCTTGAGTATTAGGGTGATGCTGGCCTTATAGAATGAGTTACAAAGTATTCCCTTTTTGGAAGAGTTCTAGTAGGATTGGTGTTTATTCTTTATACATTTAGTGTCATTCATCAGTAAAACCATCTGATTCGGAACTCTTTTGTTGGGAGATTTTTTTTTTTTTAAGATTTTATTTATTTATTTGACAGAGATAGAGACAGCTCGCGAGAGAGGGAACACAAGCAGGGGGAGTGGGAGAGGAAGAAGCATGCTCCCAGCGGAGGAGCCTGATGTGGGGCTCGATCCCACAATGCTGGGATCACGCCCTGAGCCGAAGGCAGACGCTTAACCACTGTGCCACCCAGGCGCCCCTCGTTGGGAGATTTTTGATTACTGATTCAATCTCCTTAGTCATTATAGGTTTATTTCTGTTTTCTTGATTCCGTTTTAGTAGATTTAGTGTTCCTGGGAGTTTGTCCATCTTATCGAAGTTATCTAATTTGTTGGTGTACACAACTGTTTATAGTACTCTCTTACGATCTTGTTTATTGCTGTAAAATTGGGAGTAATGCTTCCACTTCATTTCTGATTTGAGTAATGTTAGTTTCCTTTCTTTTCCTTAGGCAGCCTAAGCAGAGGTTTTATCAGTTTCGTTGATTTTTTCAAAGAACGAGGTGTTTTTCTACACTCTGTTTCATTTATCTCCTCTGTAATTGTTATTTACTTTCTGCTGGCTTTGGGTTTTGTTTGCTCTTCCTTTCTTCGTTCCTTAAGGTGTCCAGTTAGGTTATTGATTTGAGATCTTTCTTAATTGTTATTATTGGTGTTTACAGCTGTAAAATTCCCTCTGAGAGCTACTTCCACTGCATCCCTGAAGTTTTGGTCTGTTGTGTTTTAATTTTCATTCATCTTTCAAGGTATTTTCTAATTTCCCTTGTGATTTTTTTTCCCTTGACCCATTGTTTTTTTAAGAATATGTTTAATTTCCGCATATTTGTGAGTTTTCCAGTTTTCCTTTTGTTACTGACTTCTAGTTGCATTCCACACTGGCCAAAAAATATACTTTGTGTGGCTTAACGTGGTTTATTGTAGAGTATGTTTCACAGGCACTTGAAAAGAACATGCATTCTGCTACTGTTAGATGGAGTGTTCTGTATGTGTTAGGTCTAATTGGTTGTTCAAGTCCTCCATTTCCTTGTTGTGTTATTGAAAATGGAGTATTGAAATCCCCAAAGATTATTTTAGAACTTGTATTTCTTATCTTTCTCCCTTCACTTCTGTCAATTTTTGCTTCATGTATTTTGGTTCATATGTTTGTTGTGTACAGGTGTGTAATTGTTCTTCTTGATGGATTGAACCTTTGTCAATATATAATGTCCTTTGTTGTAATCTTTTTTACTTAAAATCTATCTTGTTTGATAATAATATAGTCATCATAGCTCTCTTTTGGTTACTAATTGCATAGAATATCTTTTTCCATCTTTTACTTTTTTTTTTTTTTAAGATTTTATTTATTTATTTGACAGAGAGAGACAGCCAGCGAGAAAGGGAACACAAGCAGGGGGAGTGGGAAGGGAAGAAGCAGGCTCCCAGCGGAGGAGCCTGACGTGGGACTTGATCCCATAACGCTGGGATCACACCCTGTGCCGAAGGCAGACGCTTAACGACTAAGCCACCTAGGTGCCCCTCCATCTTTTACTTCTAACTTCTTTATGTCTTTGTAAAGTGAGTCTCTTGCAATCACCATATAGATGGATAGCATTTTCTTTTTTTAAAAATTTATTTGCCAGAGAGAGAGAGAGCACGAGAGAGAGAGCACCGGCGGGGGGGTGGGGGGTGGGGAAGTGGCAGGCAGAAGGAGAAGCAGGCACCCCACTGAGCAAGGAGCCCAGTGTAGGACTCGATCCCAGGACCCTGGGATCATGACCTGAGCTGATGACGGATGGTTAAATGACTGAGCCACCCAGGCGTCCCTACCTTCCACTTTTATATTGTTACTCTCAGAAAGAGCAGTTAAAACCCAAAGTACAATAATCTATAATATTAGCTTTTATAGTTTTCTGTGTAAATTTATTATTGCTCTTTATTTCTTCATATGGCTTTAAGTTACTATCCTTTCATTTAGCCTGTTGGACTCCTGTTTGTATTTCTTTTAGGGAAAGTGATGATTCTCCCAGCTTTTTTTAAAATCTGGGAATATTTTAATTTCTCATTCATTTTTGGAGGGTAGTTTTTGCTGATATCTTTTCCTTTCAGCCCCTTGAATATGTCATCCCACTGCCTTCTGGCCTCCACGGTTTCTAGTGAGAAATCATTTGTTTGTCTTCCTGAGGATCCAAGAAATCACTTCTCTTTTTACAGCTTTCAAGATTATCTCTTTGTCTGGGGTGCCTGGGTGGCACAGTCAGTTAAGCATCTGACTCTTAATATCAGTTCAGGTTTTAATCTCAGGGCTGTGAGTTCAAGCTCCACACTGGGCATGGAGCCTACTTAAAAAAAAAGATTATCTTGGGGCACCTGGGTGGCTCAGTAGGTTAAGTGTCTGCCTTTGGCTCAGGTCGTGATCCCAGTGTCCTGGGATTGAGCCCCATGTTAGGCTCTCTGCTCAGTGGGGAGCCTGCTTCTCCCTCTCCCTCTGCCTGCCGTTCCCTGTTTGTGCTTGCTCTCTCTGTCAAATATATAAATTAAAATCTTAAAAAAAAAAAAGATTATGTCTTTGTCCTTGGTGGTTTGAGTATGTGTCTTGGTATAGATGTCTCTGAGTTGATTCTGCTTGGAGTTCATTAAGCTTCTCTTATGTGTAGATTTATCTTTCATGGAATTTGGGAAGTTTTTGTGCATTATTTTTCAAATATGTTTTCTGCCCCTCCTTTCTCAGACTTCTGGGGCTCCCATAATGTGTATGTTGGTCTTCTTGATGGTGTTCCATATTTTCCTGGGCTCTGTTCACTTTTCTTCATTTCTTTTTCTTTCTGGTCCTCAGACTGGATAGTTGTCCTTAATTTCAGGCAGTTCTTTCTGATTTTCTGCTTGCTGAAATCTACTGTCAAACTGCTCTACTGTGGTCTTCATTTCAGTTATTGTTTCAGCTCCCAAATTTGTTTCCTTTTTATAATTTCTGTCTATTGGTGTTCTCATTTTGTTCAGAAATCATTTTCCTGGTTTTAGTTAGTTCTTGGTCCATGATTTGCTTTATCTCTTTGAGTATGTTTAAGACTTGATTTTAGGGGTGCCTGGCTGGTTCAGTCAGAAGAGCATGTGACTCTTGATCTCAGGGTCGTGAGTTTGAGCCCTGTGTTGGGTGTAGAGATCACTTAAATAAATGAATAAATAAAAACTTAGAAAAAAGAAGACCTTTGATTTTAATTTTTTGTCTTGTAAGTCCAGTGTTTAGACTTCTTCAGGGATGGTTTCTGTCTATTTGTTTTATTCCTTTAAATGGGTCATACTTTTCTTTTTCTTTTCTTTTCTTTTTTTTTTTTTTTTAAGATTTTATTTTTGGGGCACCTCAGTGGCTCAGTTGGTTAAGTGTCTGACTCTTTTTTTTTTTTTTTAAGGTTTTATTTATTTATTAGCGAGAGAGGGAGTACAAGCAGAGGGAGTGGCAGGCCGAAGGTGAGGGAGAAACAGGCTCCTTGCTGAGCAAAAGGCCCAGTGTGGGACTTGATCCCAGACCCTGGGATCATGATCTTGAGCCAAAGGCAGACGCTTAACCAGTGGAGCCACCCAGGTGCCTCAGGCGTCTGACTGTTGATCTGAACTCAGGTCTTGATCTCAGGGTCGTGAGTTTAAGCCTTGCGTTTGGCTCCATGCTGGGTGGGCATCGAGCCTACTTTAAATTTAAAAAAAAAAATTATTTTATTTTATTATTTATTTTAAAAGATTTATTCATTAGAGAGAGAGAGAGAGGGCATGTGTGAGCTTGAGTGGGGGGAGGGGCAGAGGGAGAGGGGAAGCTGACTCCCTGCTGACAGCCCTGAGATCATGACCTGAACTGAAACCAAGAATTGCACACTTAACCGACTGAGCCACCACCCCCAGGAACCCCTGTTAGTTAATTTTTTAAAAGATTTATTTGTGAGAGAGAGAGAGTACAAGTGCACACACACGCAGGCTGGGGAAGGGGCAGAGGGAGAGAGAGAATCTCCAGCAGACTCCCCACTGAGTGTGAAGCCTGAAGTGCAGCTCTATCTCCCCACACAAATCATGACCTGAGCCGAAATCAAGAGTCAGACGTTCAACCAGCTGAGCCACCCAGGTGCCCCAAGATTTTATTTTTAAGTGATCTCTAAACCAATGTGGGGCTTGAATTTTCAACCCCAGGATCGCATGCTCTATGGACCTAGCCAGCAGGTGCCTCTCCTTTTCTTGTGTCCGTTGTGATTTTTGTTGTTGTTGTTGAAAACTGGACATTTGAATATTACAATGTGGAATCAGATTCTCCCCCTTGCCCAGGATTTGCTGGGGGTTTTTTGTTTTGTTTTTTAATTAATCTCTACAGCCAAGGTAGGGCTTGAACTTACAACCCCAAGATCAGCAGTCACATGTTCTACTGACTGAGCCATCCAGGCGCCATGGGGTTTGCTGTTCTTGATTGTTAAAGGTTTCACTTGTGTTCTACCAATGTTTGGGCTGAAATTTCCTTGAATGTCAAAAGCTTAAAAAAAATAAAAAGAGTCTCTCAGTCTATGCAGACTGGCTCAGCGCTGGGGTACTGCTTTAACACGTAGCCAGCTCAGCGCAGTTCTCCCATAGCCTTTACTTGTTGCTTGCATTGAGGCTACAGTTAGCCAGTGGTGAAAGTTTCAGATATTCTCAAGGCTTTGTTGAGCATGTAGCCTGTCCTGGGCACATGCATGGCTTTCTCAATTCCCCAGTGTACCTGGGCACTTTGGAATGCCCTAATTTCCCCAGGTTTCTCCTTGGCTTTTCCTCTTTTGCTTTCGGAAGTCTATCGTATGTCTCAGTCATTGTCTTTGCTCCAGTTCGCTGTGGGCTTTTCATTGCCTTACAGTGTTTTTGAGCAGTGCCTGCGATTTTCCACCCTTGTGTGGATTCTGAGTTAGGCAAAACAAAGATAAGCGCTTTGTAGTCAGCCCCTCAGGTAGCCCTAAGACAGATTAGAACAGACAGACACAGAAATTTGCAAGTAAGGTCTGCTGTGCTCCCTCTGGAACTGGGGCCCAGAGCCCCACACTGGAAATAGAGGCTGCCATCTGCAAGGTCGTCTGCTGCCCAGCCAGGGAGGGGGTGGAGTAAGAGCGAGTAAAATTGCCACAAAGCTTTCCCGCCAGTTTTCAGTAGCCTTTTTCTTGATTCTGCATTGATTCCGTGGCTGTAAACCTTGGACTGTTTTCCAGAGTTCATACAAAGTTGGTTCTGACAGTTTCTGTGTGTGGGGGGGTTTTGTTTCTTTGTTTTGTTTTATGTTTCTGTGGATGGGCGTTTGGAGCTGCTTGCTTTGCCATTTTGTTGATGTTGCTCTCTCAATTTTTAAATTTTAATCAGGAATGAGTGGATTTCATTAAAGGCCATATTACTGTCAATTAAACTTTATGATATGGGTTTTCAAAGTGGCCTGTTAGTTAAACCCCTCTTCCCTTTCTGGATTAACCCCTCCTTCACCATGAACTATTTTAAAAATATTCCATTGTAGGGGTGCCTGGGTGGCTCAGTTGTCTGAGCGTTGGCTCTTGATTTTGGCTTAGGTAGTGATCCTGGGCCATGGGATTAAGCCCTGGGGGGGTCTCTGCTCATCAGGGAGTCTGCTTCTCTCCCTCTCCCTTTGCCCCTCTCCCCTGCTTGTGGGCACACGCACACACTCTCTAAAATAAATAAATACATCTTCAAAATGCTTTTTAAAAAAATAAAAATAAAGTAAAAAAATAAAATGTTCCATTGTATTAAGTTTTCTAGTCTTTAGTGTTTTTGCCTCTGTGCTCATATGTGAGCTTGGATTGCGTTTTCTGTGTGCTCGTGGATTTGGGTAGAATGGTCATGTGGGCTTCATGTGTCATGAAGTAGAAATTCCATTCTTTTCCTGTGTTGTGAGTAGTTAATTTTTGCTTTTCTGGTAATTTCTGCTTTTATGTTATGATATCTTCTATTTTCCTTGGTGTTTGCTCTTTGTCCTTTTCTAATTTTGTGCTTTGAGTGCTTCATTCTTTAAGGCAGGAATTCATTCCATCTCTTTTTTTCCCCTTCAACTTTATTTGAGGGAGAGAGAGAAAGAATTGGGGGGAGGAGCAGAGGGAGAGAGACAAGCAGACTCTGAGCTGACCACGGAGCCTGACACAGGGCGCAGTCTGGACCGGGGGATCACGACCTGAGCTGAAACTGACAGTCAGACGCTTAACCACCTGAGCCGCCCAGGCACCCCAGGAATTCATTCCATCTCGTGTTCCTTTCTTGCCTGGGCTACTCCTGTCCCCTGTCATTGTCACCCCGAACTTGTGGTGGTGCTGCTACTAGCTTTACCTTTTACTGAGAAGGTAAGACATGTACAGATGGAAACATTCCAACAGTGACAGTAAGTCTTCCTTCTGACTGTGCCTCAGTTCCTCGTTTGTAAAATGGAGCTAATAAGTGCCCGCTTCTCGCAGTGGGCAGGGGACTAAATGAGTTGACAGTGCAGCGCAGAGCAAGTGTTTACTGCAGCTAGTGTTGTGGTTAATGCTCCAGTCAGCTGCCCTGGATGTCTTTGCCTTTGGGCTTCGGAACCACAGACTTGTGAGTCATCTTTGTATCCCTGAGGCCTTGTATATCAAAGGCTGCCTTAAGAATTGTTTTTTGAAATGAAATGAAGGCCCTCTGGAGAGGCCTTGTACTTCCTGGTTGTTTCCCCCACCAGCTGGTGGGAGAGGAAGTAGAGTCTCTCTGACAGGGCAGTTTCTCTGGCCTCCACGCTGGCTCCTGGGGTGCACTGCTCTCCTTTCAGTGCCTACACACACCAGGTTCTGGTGAACCCCTCCAGAATAGTTTTGGGGATGGGCATGAGTTGCACTGATAATGTCCTCTTTCAAAAACAGGAAGTACTTTTGTCTCTGTGGAGGCTTTTCCATTTCAGAGGTTCTTTGCAGCACCTCCCAGGCTCCTCAGCACATCTCCCCCATCTGGGCTGCATACCAGCCTCTTTTGAACAGCTGCTCTCCCTTGTCTTGTGAGCCGCAGGTCAGTGCCCTCCACCAGTTGACTCCAAGTTGGACTGTGGCTAGGGTACTCGAAACTGATTCTTGAGTTAAATTCCTGTTAGCCTTCGGGGAGAGGCGTCACATTTTCTCAGGAGCAATACACCTTTTTCTGCTCAGGAAGCCACGCATACCTCTTCTATTTAAGGTATCCATCCTCCTCGCCCTGAGTCTTCCCTGAAACTCCCCATCCCCTGGTCTCAGTGAGTCACAGCCTTCCTTCTGTGTTCTCTCCAGTCACCATCCATACTGGTGAGGTCACTCTTGACTGCAGTTAAGGAAACCCCCAACTCAGCTTTGCTTCGAAAAGGGAAAGTTCTGCTCCTGACAGAAAGTCCTATGGGGCCTGCTCTGGGCTGGTTAATCCAGCAGCTCAGTGATGTGAGCAGGGACCTAAATTCTCCCTGTCCCTCTTCTCCTGTTCTCAGTTCTGTTCAGCCTGGCTTTCCCCCAGTCATCACATAGCTACTGCAGTACTGGAGTCGGCTGCAGGGCCCACAGCGGCCAGGGTAGGAAGACGGCCTTCCCTTCACTTCTTTTCTGTCTCTTTGAACAGTTTATTTTGAGGTAATCATAGATTCTCATGCAATTATAGCAGTAGACATCGGCAGTACCTTACACCTGTTGCATAACCATAGCAGAGTATCACAACCAGAAAATTAACAGCGATACAGTCTACTGACCTTATTCAGATTTCTCCAGTTTTAATATGTGTGTGTTTATGTCTGTGTAGTTCTGTCATAATATGTAGTTTGGTGTGACCAAGAACAAAGACACCCATCCCAGAAGCTGCCCACAGGCCCCCCAATGTCATGATCCAGAATCAGGACACATGGCTTAACCCTTCCCCAGCCCCACCCCCGTCTATCACTGGCTGAGGTAGGAAAGTCCCACAGTGGATAGTGCTGTCCAGTCGGGGTATCCTGTGAGTCCCAGCTGTACTCCTAAATTTTCTAGTAGTCCCATTACAAATTTACAAATTCATTTTGGAGTTCATTTTGATGAAATCGTTTACATGATGCATTATATTAAAAATGTTTCTTAACACATAATATCAATAATTATTACTGAAATATTTTAAATTCTTTTTTTTTTGTACAAGGTCTCTGAAATCCAGGTGGTATTTTGCACTCATATCACATCTCAACTCAGAAGAGTCGCCTCCCTCCCTTCCTTCCTTCCGTTCTTCCTTCCAAAAAGGTGATTTTACTAAAAGCCCCAAGGACCGGGGCGCCTGGGTGGCTCAGGTCAGCTCAGGTCTTGATCCCTGCTCAGCGGGAAGCCTGCTTCTGCCTCTCCCACTCCCCCTGCTTGTGTTCCCTCTCTGGCTGTCTCTCTGTCAAATAAATAAATAAAATCTTTAAAAAAAAAAAAAAAAAAGCCCCAAAGACAGGACCCATGGGTAGAAAGAGCTGCTGCCCATTTCTTTCTTTCTGCATGGAGCGCATTGTGGGGCTTCCACTCCTGACCCTGAGATCAAGACCCACGCTGAGATCAAGAGTCTGATGCTTAACCGACTGAGCCACCCAGGCGCCCCAGAAGCATCACATTTCAAATGTGCAGTAGCCACTAGCAACGGGTGGCTGCTTCGTTGGACAGGTTTAGAGCAGTCAGGACTTACCCTGGATCCCAGTGAGGGAGCAGCATGACCACATACAAAACTGGAGTTTTGCCTGCAAAGAAATGGGGAAATGCCTGTTGGCTGACAGCCTGTTGGGGTCTGCTGTGACCTGCCCCACATCACTTTACCCCGTCTGTTGGGCACTCCT
This sequence comes from Ursus arctos, assembly GCF_023065955.2. Taxonomy (NCBI): domain Eukaryota; kingdom Metazoa; phylum Chordata; class Mammalia; order Carnivora; family Ursidae; genus Ursus; species Ursus arctos. The sequence continues at coordinate 3,208,206 of NW_026623030.1, read as the reverse complement.
CACAGTGTGACTTTTGCTTTATTGTGGTATGGATAACTGTCTCAACAAGTTCTGGGTCAGGTAGAGAAGCCTGTATCAGTTTCCCTTCCACTTCCTGTTCCTAGCACCACATGTCGCACATAGTAGACACCTCCCAAACAGTTTGTAAATTGAACTTGTAGTTATCCTGAAGCAGTATTTCTCAATGCGATTGCATTGTAAACCGCATTTTGTTGTGTGCCTGTGGGTTATTTGTGTAGGGTTGTCCCTGTTTCTCGTTCAGTAGGTGCCAGCGGCCAGCTTTGTCACTGGGACAATGTAAGGACACCTTCAGGCATTTCTCTCTCTCTTTTTTTAAGATTCTATTGATTTGAGAGAGGTGGGGGTGGGGTGGGGGGAGAGGCAGAGGGAAAGGCAGACTCCCCACAGAGCAGGGAGCCCTACAAGGGGCTCAATCCTAGGACCCTGAGATTATGACCTGAGCCGAAGGCAGACACTAAACTGACTAGATCACCTAGCACACACCCCCCCCCCCCCCCGCCCAGGCATTTCTAAACCTGTGAGGGACAACACTACCCTTAGTTGAGAACTACTGTTTCTATGTTAGCTTTGATTATTTTTTAAAAATTATTTATTTCTTTGAAGCAGACAGAGCAGGAGTGTGTGAATGAGCACACACACACTGCATGAGCCGGGGGAAGAGGCAGAGGGAGAGGGAGAGAATCTCAAGCACACTCCCTGCCGAGTGCAGAGCCTGATGTGGGACTTGATCTCATGACCCTGAGATCATGACCTGAGCCGAAACCAAGAGTCGGGTGCTCAGCCAACTGAGCCACCCAAGTGCCCCAATTTTTTTTAAAGTGTTATTGAGATTCACAAACCATGCATTTCATCCTTTTAAAGTGTACAATTCAGGGGTGCCTGGGTGACTCAGTCAGTTAAGCATCTCCCTTCGACTCAGGTCACAATCCCAGGGTCCTGGGATCGAGCCCCACGTCGGGTTCCCCTCTCAGCGGGGAGCCTGCTTCTCCCTCTGCCTCTTCCCCTGCTTGTGCTCGCTCTCTCTCACTCTCTCAAATAAATAAATAAATAAAATCTTTAAAAAAATAAAGTATACAATTCAATGGATTTTAGTATATTCACAGAGTTGTGCACCTATTACCACCATTTTGGAACATTTTTCATTATTCCCAAAGAACACCCCCCCCCCATAGCCATCACCCTCATCCCCCCCAGGCCTAGGCAACCAAAAATCTACTTTGTCTCTGTAGATTTAGCTATTTTGCATATTTCATGTAAATGGAATCATACAATATATGACCTTTTGCGCCTGGCTTCTTTCCTTAGCATAATACTTTCAGGGTTCATCCATGTTGTAGCATTGTCAGTAATTCATTCCTCTTACTGCCAGATAAGGTTCCCTTATAATGGTTATATTCTGTTTACTTACCCATTCATCAGTTGATGCATATTTGGATTGTTTACCGTTTTTAGCTGTTAAAAATAATGCTGCTGTGAGCATTCACATCCAGGTTTTTATGTGGACGTATGTTTTCATTTCTTTGGGAATTTACGTAGAAGTGGAGTTGCTGGGTTGTATGGTAACTGCCATTTGAGGAATCTTCAGACTGTTTCCACAGTGGCTGCACCACTTAGGTTTCTACCAGCAGAGTATAAGAGCTCTAATTCCTCACATCCTTGTCAGCACTTGCTATTGTCTGTCCTTTTAATTACAGCCTTCCTAGTAGGTGCGGAGTGGTATCCCATTGGGGTTTTTGATTTGCACTTCCCTGATGGCTAATAATGTGGAACATATTTTCCTGTGCTCATTGGACATTTATATATCTTTTTTGGAGAAATGTCTGTTCGAGTTACCTTGCCTATTTTTAAAATTTTTAAAATTTATTTGGGTCTGTGTGTTTTGTTTTTGTTTTTTTAATTTAGTTGTAATTAGCTTTGGTTTTTAAGAAAGCAGTAATATCAGTTTTTCTTTTTTTTTTTTTTTAAGATTTTATTTATTTATTTGAGAGAGCATGCACAAGCAAGGGGAGCAGCAGAGGTGGGGGGAGCCTGACGTGGGGCTCGATCCCAGGACCAGAGCTCATGACCTGAGCCAAAGGCAAATACTTAACCTACTGAGCCACCCAGCTGCCCCTCAGTTTTTCTTTTCTAACAAGAACTTGTTTTACTTTTGTGAATGACCTGGAGTTGACTCCCTGTCTCTTAGATGGGCTGTGAGGTTCTCATACTTCCTATTTTATTAGCCACTCTTAAGTTGTGACTGGTGCCTGGGATATCCAAAGATGTGGAAATGTTTTTGTGTACAAGCTTCTGGGGTCATTGTGTTTCAGGTATGGTTAAACCGTTATTCTGAGAGCTGATATTCCTGGACATATTCAAAAGAATACCATAAACCCTGGCATTGATGATTTTATAATCAAGAAGAGAATCTGCTGGTTTAGCAGTTCAGTTAGCAGACATTTGAGGCTCGCTTCTGAGGCTGCCTTGGGTTCCCGCTCTTAGGTATTTCCTGGACTAATAGGGGAAGACAGGTGATCAAAATGCAACTATCAGAACATGGTAAGGAGCCCACCAGAACAGCAAGGTTCCTTGCCACCACTTCCCTCTCTCTTAGATAAAACCAGGCTTCTTCCTTATATGAAAACATATTCAGGGCGCTGGGGTGGCACAGTTCGTTAAGTATCCAACTCTAGGTTTCGGCTCAGGTCATGATCTCAGGGTCATGGGATTGAGCCCTACAAGGGGCTCCCTGCTCAGTGGGGAGTCTCCCTCAGATTCTCTCCCTCTGCCCCCCCCCTCAGCTCAAGCCCTCTCTCTCTCCCTTTCCAAAATAAATAAGTAAATCTTTAAATAACAAAAAAGGGAAGAAATGTCATTGTTGATCTTGTGGCTTCCCACAGTGGGTGCTGCCACCATGTTCTCACAGCTCCCTACAGACTTGCCAGCCCTGCTTTCCTCCTTTTCAACCAGGGGAGCTGGCCAGTGCTCTTGGGAATGCATGGTAGCTTTGCTTTTTATTTAAAAAGTATGTTGGGGGCGCCTGGGTGGCACAGCGGTTAAGCGTCTGCCTTCAGCTCAGGGCGTGATCCCAGCGTTCTGGGATCGAGTCCCACATCAGGCTCCTTCGTTATGAGCCTGCTTCTTCCTCTCCCACTCCCCCTGCTGTGTTCCCTCTCTCGCTGGCTGTCTCTATCTCTGTCAAATAAATAAAAAGTATGTTGGGTCTTTAGTGCTCCCACGGACACTCATGATACTATTGATTTCATCTTTACAAATGAAATGAAGTTCATGCCCTGCAGTGGGGTGGTGATAAAGAAACTGTGGTACACCCAGACCTTATTAAGATTGAGGAGATAAGTGTGCATGGGTGATGAGGGTAATGCCAGCAGCAAACTGCAAGGTAAATGAAAATAAAGGTGGTTATGGCACCGTGCGCACAAATCCCCAGCATGTGACAGAGTGCACGCTGTTGTGTTCACCTAAAAGAAAAGGGGCAGGAGTGCCATCTGCCAGCGTGCTGGCCCCAGGTCTCTGTCAGGGAGGAGAGATGAGGGTAGCACGTTTCCCCACCTTTTCTACAACAAACACAGATTTCTGTCTCTGAGAGCACCGAATGTCATTTTAGCAATTCTAGAGGCCGGATTGTAGAAAGTGACATGTGTTCCTTCTTGGCTTGCCTCCCCTCTACCTGAGGGTCCCTCCTTCAAGCTTGAGCTCCTGTCCTCTCCCTCCTGGGAGAAGTTAGCCACCTCTGGCCAAGCTCCCTCAGCCTCCACTGAAGCAAAAATGCAATTTATTGAACAAAGTTTTATTGCCTCAATTTTCTGTTTGTTACTTCATGGATACAGTGTTTGAAGGCAAAGACAATCTTGAAATTAGAGGGGTTTATACATAATGTCCATAACGTACAACATTATAAATTGACTAAATACCACCAAACCATACATGCCAAGACAGTTACTTGTCTGTTAATTTTGCCTCAATTAAAAAACTTTTCTTCCCACTTGTAACAAAACCTAAAAACTTGCCAGAGCTAGTAGGGTGTTTGGATATCTTTGACACAGGCACCCCTCCTTCCCTTTTCTTCCGTTGCCCTCTGGTGATTGGTGTACTGTTCTTGATTAAAGTATTTGGCACTGTCCCAAGCACAGTAGAAGAGCTCCTTCAATGCTAGGTTATTTTTTCTGTCAGGGAAGAAGGAAGATTTCTCTCAACTCCACCCTGGCCTCCGGGAGCCCATCTGAGGCTTTGGTTTCCTTCTTTCACCTTATTGTTGCTACATTTGTAGTTCCAGTCTCTCACCTTCCTTTCCGAGTCCTTACTCACCTTACAGCCCATTTCACCGGAAATCCTCACCTGCCAGACCCCTTCCTTCTTTCCCCTTTGCCTCTCTGGACGGAGGTGGGGCCAAGTCCTGCCTCTCTCAGGACCCAGCCCTGGTCTGGGTTCTCTGCTCTTCTCTGCTTTCCTGCTGATTCTCCTGCAGCTTCTCCATCTGCCTTTCTGGAGCTGTAACGATTGAAGCCAAACAGGGGAGCCATACATAAAACATAATTTTGTCGCCAACCTCGGATTACACTGGGGACATTTTTTGGGGAAAGAGCATCCCTCCGCATTGGTGGGAACTGTTGAGCTCCTGTCAAGCCAGGCACAGGCTTTGTGGACAAAAGGCACAGGGGCGCTGCCCTCCATGGCCTCTTTAACAGTGAGTGTTGCTCCACCTGCAAGGTGCTGTGGCCTGACAGAAGTGGGAAACATCTGGATTGCCGAATGAAAGACAGTGTATAGCAACGTGAACAGAAGTACAAAAGAATAGAGACAGTATGACTCCAGTTTTATAACTTCTTGTAAGTAATACGTACAGATGGCCAGAATAAAACGCCTCTGTTTACACTGTGTATGCATAGAGGACATACCACGCCATGCAGCAGGGGACTAGCGGCTGTTATCCTGGGGGATGGAATGTTTAATACACTTTTTTGGGTACAAATGTTAGCTGCTTCCATTCTTGGGGGGAGAGTGGATTGTGTCTGAGAGGTATGTATGAATTCAGAGGAAAGGAAGTTCCTTATTGAATTCAGTTCATGATGATTGTGATTTTTAAATTTAGATACAATTCACAGGGTAATTTGGTCACGAGAGACAGGCAAACCAGTTCTAAAAATACTCGCACTCGGGGCGCCTGGGTGGCACAGCGGTTAAGCGTCTGCCTTCGGCTCAGGGCGTGATCCCGGCATTCTGGGATCGAGCCCCACATCAGGCTCCTCTGCTATGAGCCTGCCTCTTCCTCTCCCACTCCCCCTGCTTGTGTTCCCTCTCTCGCTGGCTGTCTCTATCTCTGTCGAATAAATAAATAAAATCTTAAAAAATAAATAAAAATACTCGCACTAATACTTTTAATATGATGGAATTCTGTAACATTGGGTCTTCACTGACAAAGACCTATACTGTGAACGGCCCTACAGACCAAACTGTTGGAAATAGTACAAACGACTCCTCCTCAGAAAGCAGGATTAGCGCAAAATGAGCCTACTGGTCAAGCAGATTTTGTGATTCAGGCAACCAGAAAGCGTACTTTCAGAATAGATATGAAATAATAAATACTTGACAATTTACAAAGGGTAAGAAGGCATCGTCTGTGTTCAGAAGAACCGTGAGCTTGTCTCTGCTTTTGACAAGATTCTAGAGTGGACCCTGAAGGCTTGAGAGCATAGAAGGCTCCCCTTAACAAAACAGCTCAACTCTGGGGGACAGGCAGCCAGCAGGGCAGGTCCGGGCTTGGCATCCTAGTGGTAGTGAATCTCGGGCTTTGTTAACTTGCCAGGTGAAGCATAGGGAAAGGATGCTGCTGAGGGGCCGTCACCAGAGTGGACAGAAGTGGATGCAATGCACAGAGCCTTTAGTCTGTCTGACACTTGAAAGGACAGCGTGTTCATTAGATCGAAACCAGGATCTTCCTGTTCACGTCAAGTCAGCCACGAGTCCTGCATGTGGTGTCGGACAGTTAGCTGTGCACTCGCTGTGGGGACATGCCGAGTGGCACCGATCCGTGTCAGGGAGTGGGGGGTTGGCCTGACTTCCTCTCCCTGCCAGAGAGCTGTGTGGTGTCCTCACTGCATCACAGAGAAAGCAGTCACTGTGGTGACGCAAATTGCGACTTCAGTGGATAATTGAAGGAGTCGGTCTTCGCTCAAGGAAGGGAAGACATGAAATGCAATGGAGTCTTGAGACTCCTAAAGGGTTCCCTGGGGAAGGAGAGATTAGGTTTGGCCCCAGGGTTGGGAGTAGGACACACAGGTAAAAGGCCCCAGGTGGTTTGGTGCCACATGTGGAGGAGCTTCCTCTTGGTCTTAGTTGCCACAGAACGGCCTTGTGCCTTGCACGGATCTGAAGTTTTTACCCTACTCGCAAGCTCACAGGGTAGCCATGTCGGCAGGAGACGCGAGACTTCCCGTACAGACAGACAGTGACTCACGGCACAGCGAGCAGCGTGAGCAGTAGCACATTCTCATCGTTCCCCGGCCCGCAGTCCCACAGAGGTGACGAGGATGGGCCCAGATGGATTCCTGCACGTGCAGGGAGTCGTGTTACAGGAGAGGACGTCTGAGTTTAGGTCCTTCGGCTGATTGCTCAACTTCCATCTCGCCTGTCTTGTTTCCAGATGTGGGTGATGACAGCCTCTGCCTGAGGTTGCTGTTGGGGGAGGGGAATTGGAGATAAGACAGAAAAGCAGATAGCAGGTAATAAATAAGTCCTTGGTCAAGAGTGGTCGAATCTTCTTTACATGCATGTGTATCGTGACTAGAGGCAAATGCAGAGAAGTGGATTGTTAGCACAAAAGCAGTACTAAAGTTATTTTACTTTTTCCTTTTCTCCTCAACCATACTATTTATAAAATAAACAAACACTTTAAAACCAGTCACTTACATAAAGGGAGAGTGGATACGTGTTTGGCTAATCACCTGTAGAGTCTTCAAGAGAGAGAAGTAAAACTTGAAGTCTGTTCATTAATTGAGAGCATGTAAAATTATCAGAAGAAATTCATTTTACATCTAAAAACATTCCTTGACACAGTAATATGAGCTACAAACATGTTTTCTCATTACGGTCCCTTGTAGTTTCTGAGCTATCTTCCACAGAATAAGTTTAGCTCTGAAATGTCAAAAATTCGCATGTGGTGCTTTAGGCCTCTATTTAGAAGGTGTATCCTGTGTTTTAATTTTTGCACACCTTCTTCAGCAAAAATCACTGGGACAGGTGGACAGTCTGTGTGATTGGCACACACCCAAGCCACTCCTTTGGTCATCCCCAGAGCCCCGGACAAGGACAGAGGCTCAGAGAAGTTAAGGTGAGCTTAGCCGTGTTCCTTGGGTAGTGGTGAGAGGCTCAGCCTGTCCTGCTTCTGGTAGCAACAGAGCTGCTTTTCTTCAGCTTTTTGCCCTGCTGCCAGGCACGTTGGATTGTATGTGCTCGAGCCTCCTCATCAGTTCAGACTGCAGTTACACTCCCATTTCACAGCCGTTCGGGAATGTCCCAAGCTCGTCCAGAGAACAGGAGGCAGAGCTGAGGTTAGCAATGCCAGCTGGAACCGGCTCATTCTTGTCTCCCAGCTCCTAGCACAGGGCCCCGCATCAGGTGGGGCCTGGGGGTGGTTGATCAGTCTACGGTAATGAATGAATACATCTGGCAGATATGACCAGCCAAACAAAGTTGTACAGGAAAGCTCTTTTTACATGCCTCAAGTCGTGTAAGTGAACATGATTTTTACTTAGAAAATTGAAGTTTCTCTTAAAGACCAAAAGCAAAAACAAAACAAAACCCCTAAAAACCAAAAATCAAAACCAAAAGCAATCTTCTCTGAGTTCCCCCATTTGTAATTTGTACAAATTTGTATGTTTGTAACAGTGGGTTGAGCTGTCCTTGGTAGTGAGTGACTCCGAGTGGACACCCACGACAAGGCCTGGGAGGGGTCTGCTGCCACTTTAACTTCTGGACAGTATTCTAGAGAATTCTGTGTTCCTGAAGAAGGGATTAGGGAAGGTTTTGTTGGGATAAAAATGATTTTCCAGCCCTGTCTTCTAACCTTTCCCAGGTGTGTGCAGGGCTCTCTCCCCACAGAGGCACCCGGCCTGGACTGTTTGCCAAAATCTCCACCTTTTTCCAGACCCTGAGTCTCCCAACTTCCTCACAAGCTTCCCCACAGATTAATCTTCTGACAGGGTATCCCACTGCTCAGAGGGGAGTTTAGAGCCCTAAACGTGGCCCCAGCTTTTCCTCAGGAAGACCCCATGCAGCCTCTCAGCCACACTGGGCTCCCAGCCTCTTGTCTTGCCCCAGATTGCCCCTTCCAGGCCCCACCATCCTAGCCTTCAGTCTTCTCTGCCTGGCAGAGCTCTCTTACCGCTCAGCCTTCCCTCATTTTACCTGGCCTCAGAGGCCCCTGCTTTCTTTGGGTTGTGTGTGATACAGCAGGAGAACCAGAGTACTAGGAAAAGGCAATAGTGAAGGGGTTGGTCAACTTCCCAAAGGTAGACAAAGGGTGGGGAGAGGCTGGGCCCTTTATCTTGGGTCATCTCTCAGAGGCACACAGACTTTACCCCTGGTGTGACTCTTCATATTTTCTTTTTTAAAAAAATCTTTTTAGATTTATTATTTTTAAAGATTTATTTATTTTAGGGAGGGAGGGAGAGAGAGAGAATCTCCAGGAGACTCTGTGCTGAGGGTGGAGCCTGACGGGGAACTCAGTCTTATGACCCTGAGATCATGACCTGAGCTAAAAACCAAGAGTTGGACATTTAATCAGCTGCACCACCTAGGCGCCCCCAACTCTCTCTGTTTTCAAAAAAGGTGAGATATTTGCAAAAGACCTATCTGATAAAGGGCTGTTACCCAAAAATATACAAAAAACTCTTAAAACTCAATAATAAGGAAAGAGACTGATTTTATTTTTTATTATTATTATTTTTTTAAGATTTTATTAGAGAGAGAGAGAGTGAGCAAGAGAGCACAAGCTGGAGGAGGGGCAGAAGGAGATGAAGAAGCAGAGGGAGAGGGAGGAGCAAACTTTCGGCCGAGCGGGAAGCCTGATGTGGGACTCCATCGCAGGACCCTGGGATCATAACCTGAGCTGAAGGCAGACTCTTAACCAATTGAGCCACCCAGGCACCCCAAGAGTCTCATTTAATTTTTTTTATATTTAAAAATTTTTTAAATTTATTTTTAAAGATTTTAATTATTTATTTGATAGAGAGCAGGAGAAACAGCAGGGGGAGGAGAAGCAGGCTCCCTGCTGAGGCAGGCTCCCTGCTGAGCAGGAAGTCTGACATGGGACTCGATCTCAGGACCCTGGGATCATGACCTGAGCCGAAGGCAGTTGCTTAACCAACTGAGCAACCCAGGCGCCCTAGGAGTCTCATTTTAAAATGGACAAAAAAGGGGTGCTTGAGTGGTTCAGTCATTTAGTGCCTGCCTTTGGCTTGGGTCCTGATCCCCGGGTCCTGGGATCCCGATCCCAGGTCAGGCTCCCTGCTCAGCAGGGAGTCTGCTTCTCCCTCTGCCCCTCCCCCTGCTCAGGTTCTCTCTCTCTCTCTCTATCTCTCTCTCTCTCTCTCTCAAATAAATAAATAAAATCTTCCAAAAATTAATAAAATGGGCAAAAAATCAGAACAGATATCTCACCAAGGAAGATAAATATATAGATGGCAAATAAGCATGTGAAATTATCAACATCATATTGTCATTAGGGAATTGCAAATTAAAATAACAAGATACCACTACACACCTATTAGAATGGCAGCAATCTAAAACACAAAGACCAGGGTACCTGGGTGGCTCAGTCGGTTAAGCGTCTGCCTTTGGCTCAGGTCCCAAGGTCCGGGGATCAAGCCCCACATTAGCCTGCTTCTCCCCCTGCCTGCGGCTTCCCTGGCTTGTGCTCACTCGGGCGCGCTCTCTCAGACAAATAAATAAATAAAATCTTTAAAAATAAATAAGTCTTGAAAACAAAAAACCCTAAACATACTCTTAACCTACAATCCAGGAGTCATGTTCCTTGGTATTTCTCCAGAGGAGTTGGGAGTGTCCACACAAAAACCTGCACACAGATGTGTAAGGCAGCTTTATTCATAGTTGGCAAACTCGGAAGCAACCAAGATGTCCTTCAGTGGATGAATGGATAAATAAGTGGTGCTAAATCCAGACAATGAAATATTCAGTGCTAAGAAGAAATGAGCTATTGTGCCATGAAAAAACATGGCAGAACCTTAAATGCATATTACTAAGTGAAAGAAGCCATCTGTAAAGGCTATATATACTGTAGGATTCTAACTCTTAACGTAGGATACCATACCAAAACCATAAAATGCACGATACTAAGAGTGAACCCTAATGTAACTGGACTGTGGGTGATAATGAGGTGTCAGTGTAGGTTCATTGATTGTAACAAACGACCCACTCTGTGAGGGACGTGGATAGTGGGGGAGGCTGTATGTGTGGAAGAGGGGACATACAGGAACCCAGCTTAGCTTTCCCCTGCTATCCAAAAGTAGGGCATTCCAGGGCGCCTGGCTGGGTCAGTCAGTGGAGCCTGCGACCCCTGATCTTGGGGTTGTGAGTTTGAGCCCCACATTGGGGGAAGGGGTTACATAAGAATAAAATCTTAAAAACCACACAAACAGAAGTAGAGCATTCCTAGGAAACCTTGTGTAAGCCAAAATGGTGTAAAGCAAAGAAGCAGTTAGTTACCATTAATTTGCATGGAAAAACTGTTTAGCGTTCCCAGACCCCAAAAATAACCTCTCTTAGGCTTGTCTGATACTTTAGGACACATCTTGCTAACATAACACAAAGTAAATGAAGATAGAGCCAGGTGCTCACAGACGCAGTTCAGAGCTCTGGAGGCTTCCCACCGAGATGCTGCGTGTAGTTCCCGGGGAAGGCGCTGGGCGGCGCCACCTCTCTGGCTGCTCCTGGTGTGCGCTGCCTCTGTAAAGGATTGCAGCAAAACACTGTGCTGTTTTCACTTTTTTGCCTTTTTTGGTAAAAGTGAAAATCCCCTTCAGCTTTCTTTCTGTTGGCTAGCAAAACAGGTACTAATGTAGGTCTTTTGTGAAAGTGAAATGGCGGCCCTCGAACTTTTGTTGGTTTTTTGGGTTTTTTTATAATAATTTTTTATTATGTTAGTCACCATACAGTATATCCTTAGTTTCTGATGTAGTGTTCCATGACTCATTATTTGCGTATAACACCCAGTGTACCATGCACTACGTGCCCTCCTTACTACCCATAGGCCCTTGAACTTTTGGAAAGTGAGGGGTACCTGTACTTCCCTCTTGGTGTTGCTGTAAACCTAAAACTACTTAAACAAAGCCTGTTAAGGATACAAAGATAAAGAGACAACACCATCAGTCTCAGAGCTTTCGGGAACTTAGCAGACATCTTGCTCTAGAAATACTGATCGATTGTTGGTTGCCCTCCAGGTGACAAGGCTTCAGTGGGTGTACTGTTTGAAATAAATTAATTCTTGAAGTAAACAGAGCAGTTCTGTCTCAACGACAGGTTTCGAGCTGTAGCGTGTTCATTTTGATCTTTTCTCGTTCCCTGCAGGACAACCCTCCATATGATAAGGGGGCCTTCAGAATCGAAATCAACTTTCCAGCAGAGTACCCATTCAAACCACCGAAGATCACATTTAAAACAAAGATCTATCACCCAAACATCGATGAAAAGGGGCAGGTCTGCCTGCCAGTAATTAGTGCTGAAAACTGGAAGCCAGCAACCAAAACCGACCAAGGTAAGGCATGCTTCTTGTGCCTTCCTCGGATGGTGCTGCCGTGGGGCAGTGGCTCTTCAGTCCCTTCTAATGCCATGTCTCACAGAGTCCAGAGAAATCTTACCTGACCAACTCCAGTGCACACAGAGGTGCTGCTGAGCTCCTGCCGTTCCTCATGGGCGGGGCACATCTCAGCTAAACTGTTGACCTGCGTAGGCATTGGAGGAGGCCCTCCTGTGCTCCCGACTGGTGGAGACACACGTAGAGACACCAGCCCAGCATTGGCTGCCTGTGCAGTGAAGAGGTGTGGGCACCGTCCCTGCAAGTTTTTGTGAAGGATTGCAGGGCCGCTCTGAGTGAGAAGGGGCGAGTGGTGTTTAAGGTGGCCTCATACATCAGTTAGCACATGAACTCAGACTTCAAGGAGGAAGGGAGGTCCTGCCAGTCTAAAAGAAGCGTGTAAAGCAAAGCCACGTGGCGGGCAGCACAATGCCAGTGGCTCAGAGGGGGTGGGGTGGGGTGGGAGGGGGCGTGGTCACGGGCTGTGTGCCCTGATGAAAGCACAAGGTTGGCTTCAGCGGGCCTGGAATGACTCGTAATTGGATGTGGCCACGTGTCCGGGTGCCTCTGTGTGAGCGTACATGTGCTTATCTTTCTGGGAAAGGTTCTTGATTCGCTATTATGGGTAGCCTTCCTCTTGTCCCGTGGAAGTGTCTAGATTTTGTTACAGACTGTGTCCGGTTTTTATTTGTTAACTCCAGAACTTTCTTTTGAGCTCTTAATCCTATATTTTTAGTGGCTTTCTGATGTGTAGCTACCTGAACCACTGTATGGTCTTTTCAGATTAAAGGGAGTGGATGAGGCTGGAATTTGCGAGGCCACAGGTAGTTTTTCAGGGACCGATATAGTCATTTTTGAGTGGAACCCCTGGAAGATGGAGTTGAAAACCTTTTGCACGGGAAGTCGAGCCTTCTCATTTGAAATAATTGCCGTGAAAGGTGTCCATCAGGTTTCACAGCTGAGTAGTAGAAAGGAGTGGGCTTCAGTGTTGAGTCAGAATAGAAAGACCGCCAGTGGACATGGCATTCGGTCATGTACAAGCTGATACTTACAAAAGCTTGACGAAGTATGTTCTTAAGTGCACGTCCTTGGGTTTTTTTCCTGTACCACTTCCTAGCTCCTCGCGTACATCAAGCCTCCTGGCACTTGCTGCCGAGTTCCCTTGCTTCTGCTTTCTGTTACTATATTACAAACCACCTCAAAACTTCACGGCTTAAAATAAGAATTTGGCATTTCTCGTTCTGTAGGTTGGCTGGGCTCAACTGGGTGGTTCTTAGCTGGTCACTCATGGCTCAGTATCTCTATGTAATTCAGCATTCATGGCAACGTTAGAGTACATAACTGCTGCAGAAAAACCTAGGATCGACTGTACATGGAATGTCCAGAATAGGCAGATCTACAGAGAGAGCACAGAGTAGTGTTTGTGGGGGCTGGGATGAGGGGATTAGGAAGTGACTGTGAGAGTGGGTGTTGGTTTTGGAATGATGAAAATGTTCTGGAGTGAAATGGTGGTATCACACAGTTTTGTGTGTCTACTAAAAACAACCTACTTGTATACTTTTAAGAGTTTTTCTTTTTTTGTATCTCAATTTTTTTTAATATCTCAACTTTTAATTAGGGAGTAGGGAAGCATTAAAAATTGAGCGAAAATACCAGGAGTAAAGTAAAAAAACAAAACAAAACTATATCAAACAGAGAGGTAGTAGAGTTGGCAATTATAATACCAGAAAAAAAGAACTTGAAGACAGTTTTGTTCAGCAGTGTATCTCGTTTCTAGTAGATGTCTCAGCGACAGAGCAAGGGCTTAGTTTGGTGGTCGAGTAAAATTTGCCATATGAACTAGTTAGTAACAAACCCAGCCTGATACGGACTCTATATGTACCAAACAACAGCAACAAAATTACATAAAGAGGAAAATCAGATAATTCCTCAACTGAATGTTTCAGTCCCCCGTACATTATTATCTTAAGTAGATAAAATTTAGAATGAGGACTCAAGAAATAATAATAAACAGCAGAAGACTAATTAGATTTTATAGCACATTCTGTGAAGGCTGCTTAGCATTGCACGCCTTCAGGATTGGGGGGGTTACCATTCACATTTTATTCTGAGAATGGAGCCCCTGGATCTCCTTGAAAGGGGGTGGGGGGTTGAATCAAGGATATTATTTACATCCCCTCTTACAAAGAAACTGTAAGAACAAAACTGAGGAAATTTTATAGCCTTTATACCCTTTATTCTCTGATCCTATATGTTGAGAGTGGGAGGTAAAATTTGATAATGTTTTTAAACTCTTACATTTTGGAGGGGAAATAAAATACCTCTGAGGAACATTTGGGTCAAGGAAGAGATTTTTAAAAAGCCAGGGCTAGACCATTTGTAAAATGTAACGAGTGCGCTGCTTTATGTGTGAAAATGCTGGGATGGGGCCACAGTTGTAGTCTGAAAAGCAGTCGTAGCTGTCAGTGTCCTCCCTAGCAAAGCAAGCTAAGCTCAGCTGGATTTTATTACAGTTTAGCTGAGGAGCCAGAAATGCACCCAAAGGAACAGAGAAAGAATGAAGTACTCGTCAGAACTACTATATAAATTGGAAAATATTTCGACTTGATCAAATAAGCAAAAGCACGTTCCCAGAAAAGAATTAAATAGATACAGCAAACTTGCAAAGTGATTATCTTTTGAAAAGCCAGCCTTAGTAATGAACAGATGGTTCCGTACTGATACATTAGGTATTAAGATGAGCGTAGTGAAAAGCAGAGAGCCTGAGTACCCGTCACAGAGGGTGAGCAAGAAACCTTGAAAACCTCTCAGTGCCCCCCACACGCCCAAGGCGCTCATCCAGGCAAGAGCCCCTTGAGGTTCCTGACAGCTAATGAAGCAGCAGGTTTGCTATAGAACAGTTTCTAATCAGCAGAAGACAGGAAGCCATGTTCATGCACTGAGTCACATGTGGTGCAGGTTTCCAACCTGAAGTCAAGAACAACAGGGGGACATGGCACAGTCTCACGGCTGAGCACGGGGTGGAGACTCTGGGAGCTTGCTGAAATAGGGCATGGCCCACGAGCTGGGGTAGTGTCTGAGAGAAGCTGTGAAAGGTGTCCTCAGGAAGAGTGTGTCCCACTGTGGTTGCTTCCCTGGCTGGACGGGAGGGGGCCTTAGGTGCTCTTTTTAATGTGTGTTGATGCATGCCTTCTGTTGATGCCAAGTGAAAGTGATTTTCCATGGCAGTTAGGAACATTTACTTTTTCTTTAAAAAAAGTACTTACATTTTAAAAAATGAGGTGATTAGAGGAATATATTAGGTAAATAATCATTTGGGCTATGTGTGCATATATGGCAAACAGTGGAATACCAGTGGTGGCAGTTGGGGAAATAGGAACAAACAGAATAGCTCTATTATCATTTGTGCTGTTACACAAGAATCAAAGGGACAGATCTTGAATAAACAGACAAAAATATACTTCCAGGGCTTGCTTCCTCTTAGAGATATTTCTAGGTGTGAGGTTAGTAATGCCTGCCCCTGAGGGTGGTATGGAGATTGGATTAGAAACTGCCTCAGCCTCCAGAGATGCTTCCAGGCCCTGCACTCCTGCTTGCTCTGCACAGTCCACCCTCCTTGCCCGCCAGCCCCTCCTCCCTACTCATCCTGGACCCCGTCAGCCCTGCATGGGCCACCCCCTCTCGCCTGTGTCCACCATGGTCACAGAAGCCCTCAGTTGCCCCGTCTCACCTGGTAGCGCTGATAGGCAGAGGTGAAGGCAGGTGGTCTTTGGATGCCTGGTCAGGAGTACTTTGTGCTGTTCCTCCCACTCAAAGTAGAGCTCGTGGCTGGTTAGGCCTTTGTGCCTGGCTCAGCCAGCATTAGCATTTAATCCATAACTTGTTATGCTGGGGTGAAAGACATGGTCCCCAGCAAAGAAATCCGTGGCATATGTAATCCAGAGGAGAGATGCCTTTTTGCTGGGAGCATGGCAGTGGGAAGGAACGCAGCATTCTGGGGCTGCTGGTCCTAATCAGGGCTAGGTGAAGAGAAGCGTGTGTGAGAACGCAAAGTGGCTGCGTGCACCCCACTTCTGAGGTGTGGCCTGGGGTTCCTGGACCTTCCATGCTTCCCCCTCAATCTCCCTTTCCCAACTTCCATTCTCTGTGGCCCTCCCATCCCAGGGCTGGCCTTCCAGTCCATCTAGGACTTACTGTACTTTGGGAGAGCATTGTGGAGCCCACCCCAAGCAGTTGGTGTGATTTCTTCTTCTGGAATTGAGAGCGTAACACTGCTGAGGGCTATCTACCTTCCAGCAGTTCCGACAGGGTGTCAAGTGAACCCTTCTCAGCTAGATCAGAAGCTCCTAGGGGTCTTGTGGAGTGGGCTCATTATGCATTTACACCATGCCTACACCAGACCCCCCTGAACCGATCGTAGTGATGGGACACGTCACCCAGTCCCTACCCTGGAGAAGCTCCACCTGTGTGTCCAGGTGTGTGTATATGTATGTGAGGGGGTGTCCGTGCTAGGCCCGAGATCTCCAGAGTTCCGGAGAAGGGGGAGGGAGAGTGACTGGGGGTTCCCGAAGATGTCAGTTCAGGAAGGTTCCTGGAGGAGGTGGAGGTGTCACTCTGAACAGCTACCCGCTGTTAGCATCTTGTGGCCCAGCACTTTTCTCCCAACGACAGGGGAAAGATGGGTTGCGCCCTGATGGTTAGAATTTTGTGTAAATGGGAAGCCACTTTATCGTAAGAGCACCTTGACGTAAATCAGTGTTGCAGTCAGAAGTTGCCCTTTCTGAGACTGTTCTAACCAGCGGTGCCTGGTCCTTTTCTTGGCAGTAATCCAGTCCCTCATAGCACTGGTGAACGACCCCCAGCCCGAGCACCCACTTCGGGCTGACCTAGCTGAAGAATACTCTAAGGACCGTAAAAAATTCTGTAAGAACGCTGAAGAGTTTACAAAGAAATACGGGGAGAAGCGACCTGTGGACTAAACTCTGCCGCGACCGATTCCAGCGAGTGTGAGCGGAGACCCCGAGCAGTGAAGACACCCCGCAAAACAGGACTCTGTGGAAAATTGACACGTGCCACCACCTGGCGTTTGCTTGTGGCAGATACTAACTTTCTACAGTTTTCTTAATCAAAAGTGGTCTAGGTAACCTGTAAAGAAAGGATTAAAAATTTAAGATGTTCTAGTTCTGCTTTCTTTGTTTTAAAAATCACTGCTTCAATCTACTTTAAAAGAATGGTGTTTCTTTTCTTGTCCAAATTGATCCAAAACCTTCAATTTACATTTAGCCCTTAAGGTTAAGGGGGAAAAAAAAGGTTGCAGTTCCCTTTCTTCCCCTGCCCTTGCAACTCCCACTTTCTTGCATTTGGTTTATTTTTCACTCATTCACTTCCCCCAGACCCAGGGCTATCTCCTCCGTAAAGGAGAAGAGACTGCTCCTGGCAGTTCTGGTGGCTTCTCTACTCCCATGTTGCACTACCCTGTGTGGGAGTTGGTTCAAATTCTCCTGGCTCCAATTTATAACAACCTCCTTAAAAAAAAAAATTAAAAACAAGCAAACCACCACTCACCACCCCACCACCTCCCCCTCACCACCAAAAACAACAAACAAATAACAAAAACAAAAAAACCAGCCATGAAAAGGGAGGCCCAGTTCTTACGTAAAAATCTGGCCGGTGTTACCACAACAACATTGATTAAATGGGCAAACCCTGATGTCCTCGTGCGTGATTGAACTTCAGCCTGGCCTGGCCTGCTTGGGGAAACCCAGGTCTATGGCAACCCCAGGGGAGGGCCTGCCAACCAGAGGACGCTGTGTACTTGTGTGAGGAATTTCTCGCCAGAGAAGCTCCTGAGGCCAAAGGCTGATGCTCCCCCCTGCAGCCACTGTAGAAGACGTGCCGGTCATCGCAGACAACGCTAAAGCCAGAATGTCCATGGGAAATTCCACGCTCACCTGTTCACCGAGCTCCGTCTGAATGTGCCACGGAGCTCGCTCTCCCAGCTCCTCAGTGCAGCGCAGCCCCACTGCGACCCTCCCTCGGCACGGTTTGACCCTTTGCGGGGTTGCAATTGGCGGGACTTGGCTATAGCCAGCAGCAGGCTGGGGTTGCTGGCGCCCTGCTGGCCCCTTCCTTCGGAGCAGCCGGCCAGCCCAGGAACAAGACGGCCTTCCCTCTCCCTCTGGACTCACAGCCTTTGCAGAGTCAAGCTCCACGTGAAGCTCACTCAGTAATATCCTTTACATGTGTTTTATATTGTTTTGACTGCCTTTTTTTGTAGAAATAAAAATTGACCTTAGAATTGATCATCAGATGAACTTGTAAGGATTTGAATGTTAATGTCTTTTCAAAGCAAGTGGGACTGCCCCTGAAATCGAGAATGCGTGTCACTGACACCCAGAGGAAGCTGATGGTCCAAACGCCGTGTGTCACCAACTCCTCTTCTGACCCTGGTGGCTGCCCTTCTTGGTTCTCAGGGGGAACTAGATCCTGTGGAGAAGATGACGTAAAGAAACTGCTTTCTGTGTTTAGCTGTCTAACTTGGGATCTTTCCGGGGCTTGCGGACCTGTAAGGTGGTCTCACCTGCGCAGAGGTGGGTGTGATGGTCGGTTAGGCAGCATCATGTTGTTTAGTTGCCCAGGTGCGTGGCCCCTGCGGTGTGTCAATGAACTCGGCTTCTTTAGTCCTCGGTACGCCCGGGGCGGGTTCTGGAGACCCCCGTGTGCCAGGAACGCAAGAGCGCCGGGCCAGTGTTTCCGTATCTGTCTCTTCATTAGCAGAAAGGTGATGATGGACTTTATTTCACTCACACGCAGATTTGTAATAAAACGCCAAATTCTGTCAGAAGCTATACAAATAAGCCACCATTTGTTCTCGTTGCTTCTCTGAACCCCGAAAGATTGCCATTCTTGGAAACTGTCCCGTTGCTTCATATCTCTACCAGCGTTTGCTCATCATGGGAGGATACCTTTGTCAAAGCCGGCAGCCCCTCGGGGACTCTCAGCTCTGGCATGGCAGCGCATGGTTTGCCCCCTCAGAGGCCTGGCCCTGGGAGAGCGAGGCAGTGGGTGGTCCCTCCCTCAGGCCTAGGCGGTTTGTCCCCGGGACGGGCTTTGAGCACGCTGGCGGGCAGCCCTGGCTGCTCCACAACCCAACAGTTGGGTCCTCTGGAGAAGGGGAGAGCTGTGGAGCAGCCCCCGCCGATCCAAGCCCACTCAGGAATTCACACCCGCCGGGTTCCTCGGAGTGCGCTGGGTCCTCCCCCTCCGCCCTGCCCCTCCCCGCCACACCCACGGCGGAGAATAGGCTTTCTAAGATGCTGCGATCCCGTTCTGCTGCCCTTAATAAAAATGCTCTCCGACACTGGTTTGGTCTTGTGGGTTTCTTCCTTCCTGGGAGTGGGCAGAGCCAGGGCCTGTGTTCTTGTAGATGGGGGAGGGCTGGCCAAAGCCCAGGCTCGCTCTTCTGCCTGCTCCTCTCTCCCCACGCCCAGCTTTTTCAAAAGAGGTGCACAGAGGTGCAGCCTTCCCAGGAGGGTAGCAGAAAAGACTGGAGATCCAGACCATCAGGGCCTGCCAAGGGGCACCTTGGGTGTCAGGGGAGCGGACAGTGGCCTCTGTGTAGAGGCCTCATTTCAGTCCACTTGTCAGTCCCAAGAGAGTGATACCATCCACATTTAGCGGAGGAGCAGACTGAGGTCCTGAGAAGGGCGGCCGAACTAAGGAGGGTGTGCCTGAGGGTAGGGCTAGGCCAGTTCCTTGAATGGTTCCAGCCAGAAACCTGCCTCCAAGTCCCAGTGTCCTGTTGCAGTATTGACTCAGCACGGGGCCATGATGCTTATTTTTTTTATTTCCCCAGTGGAGATCAGACCTGCCCTGTCAGATGGGTCTGCAGGTGTCCTGGAGGAACCTTCCTGGGACGTCATTTTACCAGGAAGCAGGGAGCCGGTCCTTGGATCATCAGCAGGGTACTCTGCCGTGTTCTAGCACTTCATCCTCCGTTGATTCTCAGGACAACCCCATGGACACCATTATCCCTATTTTTACAGAGGAAGAGACTGAGGTTCGTGATAGCCAAGGAAACCAGGCCTGGGTTTTTACAGCCTGGCTCCAGAGCCTATTATAGTCCACCACTCAGGTCCCTTGGAGCCCGACCCCTCCCAAATCCAGAGCCCTACAGGACCTTCTCTCAACTTTCTGAACTCTGGAGCCACCATTTTCTTGCCTTCCTCGCTCTTGCATTAATTGTTCAGCTCAAAATAACTCATCTACTCTATCGCTCTGGTGCCCACTGCAGCCTGGCTTCTGTCCGCCCCTGGCTTCCTGAAGCTTCCTCTGGCAAGGGCCCCAGGACTTCCTCACTGCGCAGTCCACAGGCTGGCGGCCTCTCAGCCCCACTCTCTTGCTTCAGTTGGCAGCACCTCTGTGTCCCAGCCTGTCAGGGCAGCCACCTGACCCAGTTGAAGGCAAAGCCAGAGCTGGTCTTGGTTCTTCCTGCCCTGTCTGTGCTGGCTCTTCCTCCTCTCCCTGCTTCCCTCGTGCAGCACGGGGGGCGGGGGGGATGGCACCAGCTGGAGAAGGAGCAGAGCTGAAGGTGGTCTGGCTCAGGCAGTGCTTGCTCAATAGCTGTTTCCTGGGTGATTGGAACATAATCTTGCAGGAGGGCTCCTAGGGGCACCACACATGCCTCAGAGGATCAGAGCGGAGAGCACTGCCCAACAGCAGGCGGAGGCCAGAACTGAGGCCCAGAGAAAGAAGTCACTTCTTCCAGAGAGCGTTCTCCGAGCAGGCCTGGCTTGGTTAGGAAGCCCCTTTTGCCCCCCACACTTTGTGTTCCTGACAGACTGTGAGCTTCTTGCAGGCTGGGCTGTCCCGGCACCCAGGCCTGGCCTGGCCCAGAGCAGACCTTCTGTTCCTGACTGATGAATGGGTGGAGAAGAGTAAACCCCTTGCCTAAACCACCCAGTGCACAGCAGGTTTGACATAAGGAATACCCCCATCTCCCCAGTGGGGTGCTAGTGACCAGCTCGGCAATGGGCCCTGTGCTGCCTGCAGCCTTCTGCCTTCTCACTTTCCCTCCCCTTGTGAAGTGGACCTCGGTCTCCAGATTATTCTACCAGTCTGGCCATGCCCCCCCTCCTCTCCACTGTTACATGCTCATGGTCCCTAGGGCTGACCTGGGCCCTCAGCTCTGCTCACCCCTCTCTCCCTCCCTGAGCAACAGGAGCCCACTCCACAGCTTCGTCTTGCGTCTGTGCAGACCCCAAGACTCTCCTGACTACCTACACCTCCGTCCTGAGCCTCACAGCCACACAGCCAGGTGCCTCCTCCTCTCGAAATAGAACCCCCTTCCCCCCTCAGAGGAGGTGCCTCTGTGCCAACAGGCTACCTTCAGGCCACCTCTACCGGCTCCAGCCAGCAGCTGCAGGAGTGTGGCCAGACCCCACTGGGCTGAGGCAAGGAGGTGAGGGCAAGGCACTAGGAGGGACTAAGTGATTCCAGTTTATAGCCAGGGAGGAAAGGGAGGAGGAAAGGGCTCGTTGCTGAAAGAATCATGGTCAAGGGAAGGTTATTGTGAAAGATGGAGCCAGAAAAGGGTGGGCTGAAGCCACAGTCAAGGGGGTAGAGCTGTAGGATGGGGGCAGCTGGAAGCTTCAGAAAGCTATCCATACCTCAGGACTGCCAAGGCGGAGAGGGCTCTTTGGGCACCTGATTCCTTGCCTGACACAGTGCATGGTGAATAAATGAACAGGTGGCTCCAAAGCCCTGATCTGCCACTTCTACTTCTTGGTCTGTAAAATGGGGATATCGGTCCCTGCACATAGCCGATTATGTGAGATTAAATGAGACCGGAAGGATCATTGTTCCATTTGCCTCTCCACACTCCAGAGTGGGGCAGGACTCTGTGTTCCCAAGAACTCCCTGCCTGCCACCTTCCCCATCTGCTCCCTGCATCTCCTTGATCCAAGGCACATGAGCCCCAGTTGACAGGGCATGCACACATCACCAGGTCTGGTGAGGACTCCTGGATCCCATTTCCAAAGAAGACTGTTCCTCCTGGAAAAATTTAAATAGGCTTGCAGGACCTGCTTACATCTGCCTCCAGGATGGCAAAGGGATGCCTGTTGAGAACAGGTGACTTTTGGGGTGCCCAGGTGGCTCAGTCAGCTAGGCTTCCAACTCTTGATCTCAGCTGAGGTCTCTATCTCAGAGTTGTGAGTGAGTTCAAGCCCCGTGAAACAACAACAACAAAACAGGTGACTTTTGAAATAAAATTTGAGATGATATTACCTTCCAAAAAGTAGCCTGGTGAGACATTCTTCTCCCAACCTCCCTCCCCCCAAAATAATAAACTTAAGCATGAACAAAACTAGAACTTGGAGTATGTTTTGCATATCTATTCTGTTATAATGACCTGGTTTGGGCCCTGAAGGAGTTGCTTTTGCCCTGTCTTGTGTCTGTGAATGTTTTCTGGGCACAGTTTAAAAACCACCCACATTTACAAGACATATCTTTTATTAATACAGTGATCTCTCTCTCTACTACATCTGAACAAGGAAGATGCTTTGGCAGGCCCCAGGCTCAGTTGTCACAGGGCCTACATGCCTGCAGCCAAGATGGGTTGGCCAAAGCTCTGGCTGCCATTCTGAGCCATGAGGACCTGGACACAGAGGTGACAGGGGCTCACCCAGGGAAGTATGTTACTGGGCCCCCGCTCTCGGCCTGGTTCCAGGCTGTCCCAGGGCTTGACACTGGCCCCCTTTCTGTGCACTAAAGGACATTTATGCTTGGCTGGCTGTCAGGGGCATGGTGGGGAGGGCTCCAGGAATGTTTCCAGAGTGGCTTCTCCAAGGACCCCTTCCCCAGGCCTCTTGGAGTCTAGGTCGTGAAGTGTGCAGAGCTGCACTCCGTCCTGTGCAAGCCGGGCCCGAAGTGTGGGCGCGGTGAGGATACGCAGTTCATGCAGCCGCTCCCAAGAGCAGGAAAAGGCATCGGGGCCCTCCCCGCAGCCCCCCGCGGGAGGCACACTCGGGTAGCCAGGGTGTGCCATCAGCTCGGCTGTCAGGGCGCGGCCCGTGGGTATGCCTTCCAGGGCCCGCGCTAGTGCTCCAGTTACGCGGTGAGCAGACATGTGCCGACCGCATGTGCTCAGGCCCACGAAGGCATCCGTCCACCTGTGGATGTAGGGGCATCAGCGGCAAGGACCAGCAGGTCTGTGATGGGCAGGGCTGGGGTGGGTGGGGACGACGTCAGTGGACGCCTGGGGAACGGCATAGGTGTCAGGTGAACCGCCGGCAGGACCCACTGGGATATCGGCGGGACAGGGGCGGAGGGCCTCACCGTAGGCCGTAGCGGGAGAAGGGGCCCACGGCTGCCCGGGCGTCGTGCTCCACCGCACAGGCGAAGGCACGCGCGGGGGCCTCGAGCCACGCGCAGCCGCCCAACCCGCGCTCCACCGGCAAACGTGTGTAGCTCACCCCGTTGGCCTGCAGCGTCTCTGCGAACACCTGGCACACGCCTGCAGGCGGGGAGGAGTCAGGAAGTAGCACGTCCTACTATCTGGGACCACCTCTCACCCCCAGCCCCCTCGCCAGGGAACAACGCCCCCCGCCCCAACCTGGGAGCACGTGCACGTGTTGGTGCCCGTCCACATGCGTGGGGTCCCCGCCCAGTAATTCCCGGAAGCGTATCAGCTGGGCCTCCAGCTCTTCCCGCACCTGGAGAGAGGACGACAAGGCACCTTGAATGTCTGGGAGCAGCTACCTAGGAGGACTCCCTCCAGGTGTCTCTGCGTGACTGCTCCAGTTTGAACCAGGAAAGCATCTATCGCGCTCTCCTGCCCCTGCCCCTGCCCCTAAATGGCTTCACGGTACCCTCGGGACGAGCCTTGGGGGTCAACGCGAGCCTCTTCCTGCAGTCGCCACCTCCGCACCTGGGGCAAGGCTACGTCTCCGGCCGCCACCGCCTCTCGAAATCCCATCTTGCCGAGGAAGAAGCCTTCGGGGCTGAGCAGCGACGAGGCGCCGTGGCGGGCCGGGCCCACGGGGCGGCCCTCGGATAGGTTGGCGTGGAGGCCCGTGGGGATTTGGTGCCTGCAGGCGGAGCGCGAGCGGGAGCACTGACGGCCACGGAGCGGCGGCTCCCCAAGCCCGCCCGGACCCTGTAGGGTGGCGCCACTCACCTGCCGGCCAGCTCCGCCGCGCTCTCTGCGGCTGCGCCGTTGACCAGCAGGGATACACTGGTCACAGCCCCCGCCAGGAAGGCCTCTACGATGCCTTCATCGCGCCGCGGGCAGTAACCAAAGTCGTCTGCGGTGACCACCAGCCGCACGCGCGCTCGGGCCATGGATGCTTCCGCGGACTGCTCAGGGCTCGGGAGGACTGCATCCAGGCCCCACCCCTAGACGCAGTCCGAGGCTCCGCCCCGACGCGCACGCCCCGGCGCGGCTGCACTTAGTCTTTGTTCTCGCCACCTACCGGTCCCGGTGTGGGCCTGCAACGATCTCCCGCCCGCCGCACAGTGCGCTCGCCCTAACAAACCATAGCTGGATTTATTGTAACGCGGGACTTTCAGTAACTGCAAAAATATTAGTATGAAAAATACAGGGGTACCTGGGTGGCTCAGTCGTTTAAGCGTCTGCCTTCGGCTTAGGTCATAGTCTCAGGGCCCTGGGATCCAGCCCGGGGTGGGAGTCCCTGCTCACCCTGGAGTCGGCTTCTCCCTCTGCCCCTCCTGCCTGCTTGTGCTCTCTCAAATAAATAAAATCTTTAAAAGAAATACGAAAAATAGAGGGAAAAAATGGAAAAAAAATTTTCTCTTACCTTTCCCTAAGCTCACCACTGTTAACTTTCTGGGTAGTGCCCTTTCAGTATTTTTCTAAGCAAATAAACCCGATTCCTTTACTCCCCCACCCCAAAGTTTTTGTGTTGTTTTGAGACGATAATGATCACATCAATGTTATCTCATTCTTGTAACGTTTCATTTTTTGATAGTCTATCAACTTTTTCAAATTTCCTATTTGGTGATTTTTTTCTAGGAAGAGGCTTTTTCTTTCTTTCGTTCGTTCTTTCTCTTTCTGAAAATAAAAGTTCTAAGTAAGAAAACATGTATACAAAAAAGAAAAAGGAAAGGAAAGAAAAGAAAAGAAAAAGAAAGCATGTATACCAATGGCTTTGTTTGAGGAAGCATTAGTCCCGATTCCACAACTCGAGCTCTGTGCCAGGCTACAACGTTTACATTCATAATCTCATTTTTTCCCCCCTCTGTAGTCCACAAAAACTTTCCTTACTGATGGCTATACAAATAGTCACCATGGTTGAGAGAGTTTTCATTGTGATGTGTCTGCTTTGATGTTCCCAATGGAAAGTGCAGCGTTTGTGTCCAGCCCGTGAAGCTGGTAATGTCATTCCTGTTTTACAGATGAGGAAACTAATGCTCAGAGGGGGGAAGTGTCTTCTTGCCCAGCGTGGCCCTGCCAGAAGTAGTGGAGCTGGGACTGGCCTCCAAAGCTCTGGGCCTACTCTGGTTGTCTAGCCCCTAACTCTCCCCTGGGTTGGGGGCAAAGAGGGCAGAGCTGAGCTTGAGCATAACAAATCATATGCTCCTGGTGGGATGTTGTACAGATCAGAGGCCGCACAGGGCTCTTCATCAAGCTCCTGGCATAAGGATTGTTGTGTTCAGTCGTGATTATTGAATTGTTGGACTTCAACTATCTTTCTCCCCTGGAAAGCTGATCCTGGAAAGCCAGAGGCCCTGATGGCAAGCAGATTGGAAAGAGGAAATTGACATTTATTCAGCACCTACTGGTATTAGAAATACTAGAGATTAGGGGAGAGTGCCTCAGTTCCTACCCCCAAGGAGCACCATCTGGTAGACAAGTGGCAATACAAGTGGCAGAGTCGGAATGGGGTTTTTGTTAATTCTGTTTGGGGTGGCTGGCCTTCTGGGAAGGCTTCTTCAGAGGAGGTGACACCTGGGAGGAACATTAGGAGGAGTTTGCTGGGCCGAGGGGTAAGGAGGGAAAAGAGAGAAAGATACACAGGGCTCTTACTGGAGTGCCAGGTGTGTTGTCCGCAGATTTGATTTAATCTCCATACTCCCATATGGAAGGATGCTCAACTATTTACAGAGGAGGAGCAGATGATCAGAGAAGTCGAGTCACACTGGCAGGAAACAGCAGAGCTAGGAATTGAAGCTGGTCTGTGTCTTAGAACTGGGACTCTTACCACTGCTCTCAGGGACACCACAGAGGGGAGGGGGCTGAAGACACCCCCCCCACACTGTGGTCGTCCACACTGGGCAAGGGGAGAACCCTAGAAGGGAGCAGTCAGAGAGCAGGAGGCCCAGGACAACGCAGCGACCAGAGGTCGAGTCGAGGCAAGTGCTTGTGTCAACAGAGGAGGCTGTGGCTTTGACCCTTTAGGGCTCCCCTCAGGTTCGGAGCGCGGACCGGAGCCAAGTCTTGGGACTTCTCCTGGCTTGGGGGAGCAGTCAGATGCATCCATTGACACCCCCCCACACCCAGCTCCCACAGCGAGTGTGGGCGGGGCAAAGATAGAGAAGCGGGGGAGGGGCCAGCCTGGGTCCCGCCCCCAGTCATTGTTCCGGGGGAGCTGGAAGGCATTGAGGCCCAATCAGGATGTAGCATGTAAATGAGCAAGCCTGGCAGGTCGGGGAGACTCCAGAACTTGGTGTCGCCGCCCTGAAGAGGGCGCAGACTACATTGACCTGCACCGTGCGAGGCGCGGACTCTGGTGAGCAGGTCGGCTCTGGGCCAGGGGCAGAGGCCAGGGAGTTTTGGGTCTAGGAGGAGGGAGGGTCGGACACACTCAGGCCCAGAGATGGTCGGAGACAGCATGCGGACGTCCTTGGGGACCCCACCCCCGACGACTCTGGACACCGACGGTGCGCAGACGCCCAGGGGACGCCGAGCAGAGGAAGGGCCCGAAGCGTGAAGGACGTGGGGTGAGGGGAGGAGGGACCCGCGGACCCCGGGACCGCTGACGCAGTGGCTGACAGACGAAGGGAGAATTGGATTCATGGAGGACTAGGGAGACCCTCACGCCATCTCCCTGCCGGCGCAGAGAGGAATCCGTGGCTGCGCTGCGGAACCAGAGAGAGAGGAGGAGGATAGCCAGCCCGTCCACCCTCACCATGACCAGCTGCCGCCACCATTCCGGATACTTGGCAGACGACGAGGCTGGCCACACCACCTACATGGCCTGGGTAAGTGTGTCGGGCAGGGCCCTGACTCCCAAGATCCCCCAAATGTTCCCCAACATCCCACATCACAGCCCTTTCTCAGTGCCTATTGACCTCATCTCTGAGCCTCCTAGTGACATCCATATCACCTTGACCACTCCTCTGACCTTCTGCTGGGCCTTAGTCACCCTTGACTTCATTCACTGTGTCCCCTGACCTCTAGCAGCTCTGGAGGAGCTTGGTAGATTGGGACCTGAGTGGGAGCATGGAGTCTACTCAGAGCCCAAGGGTCAGGACTACAGGTGGTCTGTATAGTGGAGACGGCTGGTCTGCTCAAAGTACAGAGAAGCCCACGTAGGACTCAGAGAGGTTTGTGATTGCCCATTCCTGCCCTGTATGAGGGCAGAAGTGGGCTTTCAGACTCCCTGGCCACATCTTGTATATATGAAATGTATGTGTCAGGGAAGCATCAGGGTGACCCAAAAGTGATCCCTAATTTGCAGAAGAAGAAATTGGGCCTCAAGAGGGACCATCGTGCCCATGGTGTCACAGCCTGCAGTGGCAGAGCCAGCGTCCAAATCCAGGAACTTTCTGACTCCAAAACACACTTCCTTCCACTGCCCACTCCCACTCAGCTCCTGGCACCCTAGGAGGACCCTCAGGGACCCCCTACCCCTGTGGAACATCCCTGCCTTCTGTGACATGCCTGTCTGCTCTGGTGCAGCCGCCTAAGAAGCCACTGTTCCCGGAAATGAGGCAAGCCTCCAAGTTGGGCCACATGCCACACCCACCATCGAGGTACACTCCCACAGAGAGCTTAGGGCTCCGTGGCCACCGACGAAACCCAAGGGACCCTCGGCCCTTTGGTACCTTCTTGGATTTCCTCGTCGAGGGTCAGGTGCTAGACAGCCTACAGACGGTGGTGGAAGAGGCAACGGAGCGCATGACCACTATGAAGACAGAGGCTGGGGTTCCACTGGTGGAGGTGCAGGACCCCATAGAGGTGCCGAGGGGTGGGCGGCGGGTGCGTGCCCGGCCCAGCCTCAGTACCGTGCACCGGCACCGGGCCCGGCCCAGCCTCTGCACTGGATGCCCCAACAACTACCCATCCTCCTCCAGCTCCATGTCCGACTCCCATAGCAGCTTCACAGCTGGCTGGCTGGGCTCCCCCAACCGGCACAGTGACCTGGGCATCCATGGCAAGGGCTCACTGCCA
The DNA here is from genome assembly GCF_023065955.2 of Ursus arctos. Classification (NCBI taxonomy): domain Eukaryota; kingdom Metazoa; phylum Chordata; class Mammalia; order Carnivora; family Ursidae; genus Ursus; species Ursus arctos. The sequence goes on along the minus strand of NW_026623030.1, from coordinate 3,179,962 downwards.
CCCATGAGGGATAGACTTTTGCTGGAGAAGAACCTCAAACGGCTGCTGAAGCTGGAGAACAGAGGGGTGAGATCTAGGGCCATGGCCCAGGGTGGGTGGGATGGACCACAGTCCAGAGCTCAGGGCCAGGGTTAGCGCTGGCTTGGCTGCTTTTGAATGCCCCTGAAAACCCCCCTCTCTCTGCAGAAAGGCCTGGGTCAGTCCTGCTTCCGGAGGGACTCCCTGCTGTGGGACTCGCTGGGCAGCCAGGCCAGCAGCCAGTGGACCCAGGAGCCACCTCTGTCCTGGTTCTCGGGCCTGCTGGACTCAAGCACAGGCACACCCCAAACATCAGAGCCCAGGCCTGGAGAAGAGGAACTGACCTTCCTCAAGCAAGAGTTTGATAAGGAGATCAAGTCATTGTTGAGCCAGCCAGCGTCCTTTGACCTGCCTGGCTACTGTTCATTCCGTGAGCCCCATCAGACCCTGGACTTTCTGGCTGAGCACCACCTCTTCCCCGCCCTTCAGAGTGTGGTCCGCCAGGCTGTGGACAAGCTCAGTGGCGCCCGCCGCCATGATGGCTGCCCTCTCTTCCCATCAGAATGGGAGCCTGCAACAGAGCCCAATTCTGACTCCACGCCAGGCTCCAAGCCAGCCACACCCACCGATGGGGAGGAACCCTACGATGTGCTTCCCACCCAAGTCTCCAGCTCCAAGATGATTCAAAGAAAGAGCGCCAAGGGCAGAGGACAGGCCAAGCCCAAGGAAGGTGGTTCCCCTGTGTCTAGGGCCCAAGTGGCCACCAGATGCAGGATCGAGGTGACACCCACAGAAGAACCCAAGGTTCCCTCACCCCACCACAGGCAGGAGACTCCTGACCAGGACCCTGAAGTACAGAGATCACCCATACCTTCTTCTGGGCCCTTGAGCTCGAGCCAGAAGGCCCATCCCTGGCAGAGCCTGCACATCACTCTGCCTGCCCCTGGGATCGTGGTGGAAGGGTCCTCCAGCCAGACCCCGTCCACCATCTGGGGAATAGCTCCTCCTCTCACCTCCCCCTGCCCTGGCTTCTCCCATCACCTCCCACTTGCCTCCTCTGTAAGAAGCTTCTCCCCATCTCCTGTTTCACTGTATCCAGAGATGACCTCAAGGGTGGAGCTAGGGGGCTTAGGGAAAGGTTTGCATGGGAAAGGCTCTTTCAGCTACCACCCTTAGCACCCACTGTCACAGGTATCTTGCCCTGAGCAGTGGAACCACCTGAGCAAGCGACAAGCTGATGGGGAGCAGAAATCCTGGCCTAGCTACTGCCAGGTGTGGTCAAAGATGAATAAAGCCTATTTTTTATCCTGGGCATTTTTGTAATGTTTACAAGTGAATCTCAGAGGTCCTTCTCTGTGGGCAGCATCCTGTCCCTTGTGGACAGCAGCCTCAGCCAGAGCGGGGCCCTGCATCCTAGGTCCAGCTTCGTCTGCTTCCAACCTTGGACAGGACTCTCCAGTGTGTCTGCTGAGAGCGAGTTACTCAGGAAGGGTATGGAGGAGACGTAGGTAGGTGGCTGCACCCTGGTAGATTCCCGGCATAGCCCCTGACCCTCATCTCACCGATCAAGGCCCAGGCAGGCTTCCTTCCTCTGAACCTGGCCTGGGGGAGAACCCCAGGTTACCCAGGCTCCAGTTTGGCTGACACCATGACTGACATCACCAGCCTTGCCTCAGGCCTGCCAGGTGTGGCCTGTGTGAGGCCAGTGTGGTAAGTGGGAGGGTGCGGCCGGCATGCAGGACGTGTGCTCAGCGGTTGACTGAGACGGCATAGCAGATGTGGCAAGGCAGGACCGCGAGGGCGACGACAAGCGTGGCATCTGTGTGGGTGATGCGGAGGGTGCTCTGGGCGTGAGGGGCATCCGAAGGCATCAGGAGTGGCATGACATGTCTCCCTTTCCCTCCCCGGCTGTTGCACAGAGCCCCAATTACAAGTTCACGAGGAAGAAGCCACTACCCTCCATCTCCTCCAAGTCCAGCGTGTCCCACATCTCCAACCCCTTGTACGAGGAGCTCGTCAACTACTTGGTGGAGCAGGTCGTGTCCTTGCTCGTCTACAAGTACAAGTTTGAGAAGAATCTCTCCAAGCAGCTGGGCTTCATCTCCTTCCCTGTCACCGAGACGCTCATGGACCTCTTCCTGGGCTTCAAGAAGGTGAAGGGCTCCCGCATCTGCCTGTCTTCAAAGATCGACTGGAGCTGCCTGCTGCGCAGGCTGGAGGAGGCCGAGTGGGCCCGGCAGCTGTCCAGACAAGCATCCCAGCATGACTCTGCCTCCCAGCGTAGCTCCCACCACGGCACTGCCCACCGCAGGGCCCCCCACCACAGGGCGCCCCAGAGCAGCACGGAGTCCCCCTCCACGCTGCTGGAGCCGGCCACCCAAGGGGATCAGAGTGAGGCCACAGAGTCCAGCCTCAACAGTGAGTTGCCAGACTCTCAGCTGCTCCCGGCTCGGGAGGGCACTACAGCCGAGGAGCGGGAGCCCGCAAGCCAGCAAGAGCCCAAGCCCGCAGTGTTCTCCGGCACAGACATGGGCTCTCATCAGTGTCAGGAAGTAGTAGACGCGGACAGTCAGAGCGATGAGGAAGAGGACGAGGACGATGACTTCTTAGGGGACAGTGGCACGTCCCAGAGCTCCCCCGAGCCTCGAGCGGAGGTAGAGGTCAGCCACTCCACAAACGTGGGCCCCAGCGACCCTCTGTGAGGCCCCCGGGGAAGCTGCACCCAGCGCTTGATTCCCTGCCCCTCCTCTTGCTCCAATGGACTGCTGCCCCCCATCCCCAGCCGGTCCCTGCCCCGAGCAGAGGCCAGTGTCGGCTGGATGCCCACGAGGAGCTCTGCTGGCCTGTCAGGGGAGCCAACAGGAGAAATAAAGCTTGTATTGATGGAGCACAGTTTTCTCGACCGGCGATTGCAGCCCTGCCTCTGCAGGCCTGAGCACCTGCCCTGGCGTAACACCTCGGACAGGCCTTCACGACAGCTGCAATGCCCTGACCCCCTGACCGCACACGCTCTGCTTGAACACAAGAATCTGCTCGCGGCTCTTCTCCGCTCCAGTGTGCACCTTCCTGGCTCTTCCAGCCTCTTAGGACTCATGGCCCCTTTCCCTAACGGCCCCTATGCGTCGCGGTTCCTGCTTCCAGAGGGAAGGGCAGCAACCGGCTCCCTCTGACATGCCGTACCCTCCTGTTCCTCTCGAGAAACCATGCAGCCGGCCTTTCCTGATGCCCCCTGTCTTTCTTATTTGTATTTCCCAGCTCCAACTCCCGAATCTGGAGGGTCCAAGCTAGGTCCCATGGGGGCTGCCAGTCTGGCAAGCTGTGCGACCAGGACCCCAAGATGGGTGGGTCAGGGACCCATTTTTCCAGAAAGCTCTTGTGGCAAGGATCTTTTAGGGCATATGCTCAGCTCATAAGGCCCATTCCCTGAGGCCACCCACTGCTTCCACCACCGTAGTGTGGGCTCACAATGTTTTGGTACTTTCTTGCCACACCACTTGGCCATAGTCGATTAGCCCCTTTGACGCATCCCTGTTCCAAGCTAGGGCGGTCAGTTTTTTCCCCCCAGGAGCTTGTAATTGGGCTGGACTGAGAGATTTTTTTAAGTTTATTTATTTTTAGTAATCTCTACACCTAACATAGGGCTTGAACTCACAACCCCGAGATCAAGAGTTGCATACTCTTCCAACTGAGCCTGCCAGGCGCCCCAAGATAGACTGAGAGATTCTGGTGCAGTTTGCACTGATTGCTAAAGACAAGTGGACAGTGCAGAGCAGCCATCTTCCAACCCCTCTCTAGAGAGGCAAGAAATCCTGTCTGTAGGGAAGAGCCTGGAGGGGAGCCCTAAGGGCTCTGACACACAGCAGCTGGCACGATACCCACCAGCTTTGCAGGGCTCTCTGCCAAGTCCTCCAGGGGAAAAGAGCACAGAGCCCCGCCCCCCCCCCCCCCCCCGGCCTCAGAAGCACATGTCTAGAGACTGCCCTGGAGTGGGAGCAGCCCCTTTGGGAACTGCCGTTGCACTGTGCTGAAGACAGCTGACCTTAGCTCCTGTTTCAGGCATCCGTTGCTGTGTAACCACTCCAAGGCTTAAGTGGCTCCAAAGTCCTTTTTCCTAATGCTGGAGTTTGGCAGGCTCAGCTGGCGGTGGTGTAGGGAGTCTCTTGTGTGGCTGCTTCCAGCCGGGGGCATGGCTGCGACCAGAACGTCCCGCACGGCCTCTCCCCATCCAAGCTGTCTCCCCAAGGCTCCTGACTGTTCGGTCAGTCATCTAGCCTGCAGTTCCTTACAGCACGAGGCAGCAGCTGGCTTCCGAGGGAGAGGAAGCAAGAACCACTGGTCCTCTTGCAGCTTGTGCTCAGAAGTCCCAAAGCAGCACTTCTGTGCCATTCTCTTGGTCAAAGCAAATTGCCATGCCCACCCAGATTCAGTGTTTTGATGAGAGAGTCCATGTCTTGATGAGAGAAGCAGCTTACACTTATGGGGATGGGAGGAATTGTTAGTAGCCGTATTTGGAGGCCAGCAACCACCCTCCCCACCCCATAGCTGATTGCTCCTTGAGTGGTCCCTGGAACCAAGTTGAGTGGGTGAGCATCTGAACCTGAAAGCAAACTGTGGCTGGAAAGTGGAGGCTGCAGAGACACCATAATCCGCCCTGAGCATCTGCCCATAGGGTGAGCTGGGGAAGGTGGTCTGCAGGGGAAGCTGGGAAAGGGAACAGCTTTGAGAAGGCAAGAGGCCTTGAGAAAGTCGAGGGAGAGCCAGGTTGGCTTCTCTTACTCCAGTTCTGGGCTCTGTTGGGGAGATTGCCTGCTGGGTCCTCACCATCCGCTGGTCTTACATGCAACGGGAAGCTGTTGGCAGCTTTAAGCAGGTGCCTGGCATGATTTGATATATGGTTTTTTTTTTTTTTTTAAGATTTTAAGTAATCTCTACACCCACATGGGGCTCGAACTCACAACCCCGAGATCAAGAGTTGCATGCTCCACCGGCTGAGTCAGCCAGGCACCCCTGATTTTTTTTTTTTTAATTTAAGTAGGCTCTATGCCCAACGTGGGGCATGAACTCACGACTCCTGAGATGAAGAGTCACATACTGTACTGACTGAGCCAGCCAGTTGCCCCCCTCCAATACATGCTTTCTAAAGTATAAATCACTTTCCTGTGTGGAGAGTGACTTGGAGGGCCCTGAGCAGTGGAAGTACAGGACTCTGTTAGGAGGCAATGGTCGATATCTGGAGAGGAGAGACCGATATCAATAGATACTGATCTGGAGAGTGGCTTGGATTAGGGCGATGATAAGGAATGCAGGAGAGATGCTTTACAATCTGTTTTGGAATTAGAGTCATCAGGATGTGTTGGATGAGATGTGAAAATGTGGCAAAGAATGGAATTAAAGACAAGTCCCCATTTGGGGGTTGAATCAAGGCAAGTGGAGGTGCCATTACTGCGACTCAGAAGCCTGGGGGAGGGGGGAAAAGTTTGAGGGAGGAGACCAAGAATTCTGCTTTGGACATACTAAGTCTGAAATGCTTGTTGGTATGTCCAAGAGAACATATCTATTGCATCCCAGATTATACTCTAGCCCCTCCACCATGGATTGGAGGCCCCTCAAGTGAGTGCAGGGTCTGCCAGGGCAGATCTTTAGCAATTTAGACACCCTAAACCCTGAAAAGATCAAGTATCTTATCCCATATGTAATTCAAAATAGAAACACTATTAAACATGAAAACCCCAAAATAACATGTTGCTGTAATTAAAATGGCTCTACTCTGGATTTTCTGAATGCAAAATTCCAAATAATTTAATTAAATATAAACTTTTCTCCCTGCTTCGTTGGTGCCGCTGGTGCATGGGTTGTCAGCCTATTGAGTAATGTAGCCCGGAGCCAGTTCCCCAGTGGCTCTCAGCACAGGGACTGGAATTAAGTCAACATAAGAACGTTCCACCAATGAATAAATAAAGAGTAGTATAAGTTCTCATCCCTTGAAGATTGAGCTGACAGCCCTCTGAAAAGGCACTGAGACAGCGACCCACTCATCAGAAACCTGGCACACTTAGTTCCCACAGTCACTTGGTCTCCCAGATTTCTGGTTTCCTAAGAAACTTTGGGGCTTTCAGGTGAGAACCTAGCGTTATCCTCAAAACCACAGATCCCTGCTGCCCTCTGCTGCCCAGTGGCCCTGTGCATGTGATTCCGCCCTGCAAAGAGTCCGTGAGTTGCCAGGGGAATTAAAAAAACCCAGAGTCCAGGGACTGAGGTGACCCATTCTCATAAAGGAGGTAATGACCGAATCACTGGGGGATTAATTAATCCTGGGATTCAGGAACTGAAGAACCAAGTTTATCCAGTATCTGAGATGCATCGACCTCGTGACCACAAAATCCAGTGGTCCAGCAACCCTGAAGCTGAGGACCCAGAGTCCAAGAGGAAAGATCGTGATTGAAAGCCCGATGATCCAAGATCAAGGGGTTTTGTGAACACCTGCCCGCAGGGTCCTGGGATCCCCAGCCAGGTGTCCAGGGGCTCAGGTGCCCCTGGGTGGGGCGCCCGAACCTACAGAGCCGCTCGGCAGCTGCTCTCTAACCATTCTGCGCCGCACCAGCCTTCCCTTAGCATTCATTGGTGAGTCCTCGGAAGCGTGGACCAATCAAAACCCTCCTCGTGTCTCCAGCCCCCTCCCAGTCGCCGCTCTGGAAAGCTGGGGGCGGGGCCCCTCCAGGCTGACCCAATGGCAATGCAGGCGGAACGCCGTGCGGGCTGGCGATTGGCTGCCCTTACTGGCTCTGTCAGAGCCGGATTGGCGGGTGGCGGAGACGGAAGCGTCCCTTGGGCCCGAGCCGCCGGAGCTCGGCCGGGGCGATGTGGAGCGCGGGCCGCGGCAGAGCTGCCGGACAGGCGCTTCTGGGGCTGCTGCTGACGTTCTTGGTGGCGAGCAGCGGTGCCGCCAAGACCGGCGCAGGGCTCGTGACCTGCGGGTCGGTGCTGAAGCTATTCAACACGCAGCACAGGGTGCGGCTGCACTCACACGACATCAAATACGGATCCGGTGCGCGGGGCCCGGGACTGGGGCATCGTCAGGGGGCGGAGCCCAGGGCTGGGAGTTTGAAGGTGGGGTGGACTTGGGGGGAGTCTTCAGGGCTATGAGTCTGGGGGGGGGGTCATCAAGGAGCCTGGCTAGGGAGCCGGGGGGGCCAAGGACCGGCCGTTTTAAGGGGGGGGGTCGTCGGAATATTGGGGGCGAGGAGGGTCGTCCGGGAGCTGCGGGCCAAGGGACTTGGGAGTTCAGCCAGGGTCCAAGGGCCAGAGATGGGGGCTGGGAGTGAGCCGTTGGGGTCCCAGGATTGAGGTTGTCCCGGAAAGTTTATGGTGTGCGGGTCAAGGGTAGGGAGTTCAGAGATTGACTGCGACCCCGGGGTGGGGTGGGATGTCGCCCCTCAGGCAGCGGCCAACAGTCGGTGACTGGCGTGGAGGCGTCTGACGACGCCAATAGCTACTGGCGGATCCGCGGTGGCTCGGAGGGCGGGTGCCCGCGCGGGTCCCCGGTGCGCTGCGGGCAGGCGGTTCGGCTCACGCACGTGCTAACCGGCAAGAACCTGCACACGCACCACTTTCCGTCGCCGCTGTCCAACAACCAGGTGAGCCCTCGCCCCGGAGAGGCTCCTTGTGTGTGGTGAGGGGGAGGGCAGGGGCAGAATCTTGACTCTTCCTCTCCGTGGCTCTGAGCCTCAGCTTCCTGTGCGAAGTGGCAATTTCAATTCAGAAATGTTTACTGAGCACCACCTCTGCGGGGCAACTGACAGGAAGAGAGATCTGCTGGATAGCTTATCTCCTGGGGTTGAGTTGGACCCAGGAAGGGGATCCACAAGGCCTTTGGGTGGCGAATATGAAACTGGGCAGGGAAGGAGGGACTCAAGCTGGGTCTGGAAGGATGAGTGAGAGTTCTCCAGGCCACAGAGGGGGAGAATAGGGGTTTTTGCCAGGCCTAGGGAAGAGCTTGTGCTCCAGTGGAATTCATTGAAACTGGGGATGGAGAGGTGAAGGGGTGGAGTTGGGGTGGATGAGGGTTGTGGGGTTAGGGAGGGAGTGGGGAGGAACAGAGGCTGTTTGTATGAAATAGAGACCTGTCAGCCTAGGATGTCATGCTGAGTGAGGCTCAGAGAGGTTAGGAAGGGGAACATGGAGGAGAGAGGAGGAGGCCTTAGCTACTTGGGGGCCAGTGGCTACTGCCCAGACAGATGGGGTAGGGTGTGCATGTGTTTAAAGAGACCGTGTTGAGAGCCTACTGGGTGCTGGGGGTGGCGGTGGTAGTGTCCTATTTTGCAGCTGTGGAAGCTGAGGCTCAAGGGTACAGGGAAGGACCCAAGGACCAGTGCCCTGGGTGTGAGTGCTGCTGCCAGAGTGACCACAGGGGATTCAGTGTGCCCTCTGTGGTGAGCACTGTCCTTCTACCCCCTGCACCCGTAGGAGGTGAGCGCCTTTGGGGAAGACGGTGAGGGTGACGACCTGGATCTGTGGACCGTACGCTGCTCAGGGCAGCACTGGGAGCGAGAGGCCGCTGTGCGCTTCCAGCACGTGGGCACCTCTGTGTTCCTGTCAGTCACTGGAGAGCAGTACGGGAGCCCCATCCGCGGACAGCACGAAGTGCATGGCATGTCCAGCGCCAATACACACAATACGTGGAAGGCCATGGAAGGCATCTTCATCAAGCCCAGTGTGGATCCCTCTGCAGGTCACGATGAACTCTGAGTGCCATGGATGGGTGGATGGAGGCAGCAGGGTGGGGCATCTGCGGGGCCACTCTTGGTGGAGACTTTGGGTTTGTAGGGGTTCTCAAGTGCCTTTGTGATTAAAGAATGTTAGTCTGTGATTGTGTTTTGCTGTAAGCCTGGGGGTGAACAGGAGGTGCCAGCCGTCCCTGACCTGGCTCACCATCTCTTCCTTAGTGCAAAACCTCTTGTCTCCAGCACGGAATGACAGCTAAACCCATTCAAACCTTGATGCTCTTTCATGTATGCCAACACTGCCATCACAACATCCCTCTCCACCTTCAGATGGTCTGATGGCAAGTGACCCCAGTTCCCTAGCTCCTGAGCTTCATGAACCTTAGTGTTAAGGCCTCACACCCTAGCCTGCCTGGGCATGTGGCATCTCAAGCCCCCACTACAACTTTCCAGGGTCCCCAAGGAGATAACAGAACTTCAGAAGATATTACAATGGAAGGTAACCACAAAGGACTACTACCTGCAGAAATCTGAGTAGTGTTCTTGGAAGGAGAGGCACAATTCTGGCAGGCAAAGCATTGCAACTTAAAGGCAGGAACAATAAATGGGAGAGCCCTAATAAAGGAAGAGAACAGTTAGTTTTGCTGGTGCATAGGTGACCTCTAGAGGTTATGGGGGAGACTACAGTCTTCCTGGACTTGCTAACTTGGCCCAGGTGGGACTGTATAGGTAGGAGGGGAGGGGTTAAAGGGAGCTGCTGGGGGTGCAGAGTGCCACTTTCCTGAATGAGAATACAAGAGCCCAAGGAGAAGCTGGGAGTAGCAGCTGGTGGGAAGGGGCTTGGAGGAGTGTGGGCAGAGCACCTTGCAGGTGAAAAATAAATTGTGAGACTTGACGGGAGGTGGCTCATGCTGTAGGCCCTGGACCATTACTTCCCCGCCCTCTCAACCCATGAGCTGCTGCTCTGATCAAACACAGACCACCTGACCCCTCCACTGCCAACCCCCTCAAGCATTTGTCTGCAAGTTTAAGCTCCTCTCCCATCACCCACCTGACCTGCGACATGACAGCAGTACACCTAGATGAATAGCAGAACCAGTGTACAGCATGTAGGAAGCCTTGGGGAACCAAGGCTGAAGCTGTGACAACACTTAAGATGGCTCCAGACAGAACACAGGACAAGACCAAAAATTAAATTGCAGCAGCAGCAGCAGCAGCAGCAGCAGCAGCAGCAGCACAGCACACGTTTACTGAACACTAAGTGTCAGGCACTTGGCCAACGATTTACACAGCATCTCATTGCTCCTGGCAACAATTCTGGGAAGCAAGTTCAATTGTCTTAATTTTGCAGAGGAGGCTGCAGGTTGGTAAAGATTCAACCCAGCTCTACCTGCCTCAGAAACATTTGCTCTTGGTCATTGCATTGAGAGAATAAAGGGGGGGGGAGCGAAGCACCATAGCCTGAGCAACCCCCCCCCCCCAACACACACACACACTGCAGCTGTGTGAGGGCTGAACGATGTATATCCTCATGGGTTATCAGCTCTGGGTAGGCACTTAATGCGTATCCACAAAGTGGATAGCAATCGCGGAGACACTCAAGCTGACACTCTCTTGCCCGTACCTCCCACAGATCCACAAGGCTTCAGGGCTCCAGGACCAGATCTCTGCAGCTCAGGCCTAACCGGGTGGCTTCAGGTCAAGCCAGGCGATGAGGTGGGGTTGGGTGGGGAACGGGCACTACCCCAGCCGGGAAGCCCACTGCAGCCGAGTATCTTGTCCGGGAGGGACAGGGAGAGATGTCAGCACGCAAAATGAAGCAGCCTGCGGCACTGCACCGCAGAGAACTAGAAGAGGGTTCGGGCATTTTCCCAGGATCGCAGCCGTCTTCCCAGTGGGCTCAGCTGCGTGGACTGCGCCCCCCTCCGGGCTCCCAAGCATTCTCGCCGGCGCCACTATTAAACTCGCGGAGACTGGAGCTGAGAAAAGGCGGGCAAAATCCTTTTTGATAAGTTATGAATGGGGAGAAAGTGTTTGTAGTACTCATTGTTAAAACCACGGAGCCGGGGACTTGGCTCGCTCCCGGCCAATCGGAGCCCGGAGGCTATTTTGAAATCGCTCCGGTTTCAGCCAATAGGCGTGCAGGAGGTGAAGCCCCGCACGGACTCCGACCAATGAGCGCGGCGTTATGCTAAGAAGCCGGGGGCCGGGCCCCGCCGACTGTCAGCGGGTTAAAGATGGAGCCGGCGAGCGAGAGGGCGCCACGAGGTGCGGGGTCGTCCTTATGGGGACGACAGGGGCGACCAACCGCCAGGACCTTTCTTTCGCTAACCTTCGCGTCCTGCCCTGGCCTGGTTTGGAAGGGGCGTCCCGCCGCGTGAGTAGCAGGGTCCGAGGCGGAGAGCACAGGCAGGGCGGCCCTACCCGGCGGGACTGTGCGGAGGGGAGAAGCCCCGACCCCGGGCGCCCTCCCCGGGCAGGGGACTCCAGAAGGGCGGGAAGCCTCCCTTGTTCTTTGCTTCGCTCTGGGCCGCCAGGCAGAGAATCTTTAGGACTGGAGCCCAAGTTGGGGGCTAGGGGTCAGGGATGGGGGGCCTGAGCCTGCGGGGACGCGTCGTTCGGAATGGGGCCACCCTCCTTCTCTCGGAGCCGCAGGCCGAGTGAGGGCGTAGGGTCGTCGGGCTGTACCCACCCTCGCTCCCTGCGCGAATGGGCTTCGGACTGCGGTGGAGCGCGGGTCCCTCTCCTTTGTGTGTTCGCCCCCTCCCCCGTCCGCTCCCGCTCTTGGGTTGGAGCTACCCCTCAGTCTGGGGTCTCTCCCGCACCGCAACGTGGAGCGTGCTGGGGAAGGTCGGGGACCTTCTGACGACCTCCAGGACCGCAGCCCTGCCGAAATCCTTCCCTCCTTGAGGTCCAGGACTGGGCCTCTAGCCCCACCCACCCCCGGTTGAGCTTCCCGCCCTGAGCTTCTTGGGGTCCGTGGGGGTCCCCCCTGCTGGCCCCAGGTGCTCTGACGAGGTTGCACTACTGTGCTCTGAGAAGCAGTGCAATGATATTGTCAAAGCATCTGGGACCAGCCTTGGGAACCCCCCCTTCCCCACACCACCAACCCCCTCCCCAGGCCGGGCCCCTTGGGCCTGCAGGCCCTCCCCTCCCCCCCTCCCCAGCCTTGCTCCCTTCTCCATGGAAACTTGAGATCCTGGCCAGGCCTGGGCCTCTAGGGTCAGAGGGCACCCTTCCCCCCAGGCAGAAGCCCCACCCCAGTGGGCCTGCATTCCAGGTCTCAGATCCTCATGGACCACCACCGGGAGAGGCGCTGGCAGGCCTGCCTGACACTCTTTCCCTGTTGCACTACTGTGGGCCGCTGGGAAGCAGTGCAATGATGAAAGGGCATCGGTCAGGCCCAGCCCACCACCCTTAGCGCCTGAAGGGAGGGAGTTTTGCTGCCTCACTCCACTTTCTAGCAGTTAGGAGCAGGTGTGGAACTGGGCTGGACCCTCCATCAGAGGATTAGGTGAGTGCAGAGCTGGGGGATCCTCCCACAAATTCTCCTTCTGGGTTGCGGCTGAACAGGAGCAGGGGCAGGGGCCCTGGATTCAGAAAAGCTCTGGTTTGAAGATCTTTCCATACGAACTCCCGGGGTAAGGTCGGGGACTCCAGCTTCCGTCAGGGCCTTGTGGAGGAATGGAAACCCACTGTGTTGCCTGGCTCAGTCCCAGCTCAACTTTGACCATGTGCAGGTGAACTACACCCAGCCCTCCTTGAGGGCTTGGGGAGGGTCAGACTCTGGAGAGAACATTCTCCTGGGTTCTTAGGAGCAGCACTATCTGGGGTGGGTGGGTGGACTTGGGCTATGAAGCCCATAGGTGATACCCATCAACCATGCCAGCTTGTTCTCTTACAGGGAGGTATGCTGCCCTGAGACTGCAGGAGGGACCAAGAGGTGCCTGGCATGCCCCTCCTAACAGCTACAATTAGGGGGGATTGCCAAGGAGCCAGGCCCCAGGCATGCCTGCAAGGCCACCTCCTCCATCAGGACCTGCCACAATGCAAAAGGCTTTTGTGTGCCCAGTGACGGTCATTCAAGCCTGTCTCTTTTGAGAGGAGGCCTAGGTTTCCAGATGGGCATTTGGGAGTACCCCTCACCCCTGGCTGAGCACATCAAGATGTCAGCTTCACCCCCACCCTGGGGGGTAGAAGACTGGGCATCTGTGGCTGGAGGTGGCCATCATTATTTCTGTGTAGATTCTGTGCCCACGGGCTGGAGACCCTCATACAGCTGTCTCTGGCCCTTGCTGGGGGATGCTTGTGAACTCAGGGCTTTGCTCAAATGTTCCCTCTTAGGGAAAGCCTTTCCTGGGCTCCACAGCATCCAATATTCCTCCAGTGGAGCCTGTTAGATGGAAATTTCTCATTGTGACTGAAGTCCTCATTAGACCGGGAGCCCTGAGGGCAGGGACAATGTTCCTTTTTATATCTCTCTTGGCAGTGCCTGGCACAGAGGAGGGGGCCAATACAACTTTAATAAATACAAATAAGTACATGAAGTGTGAAGTATTATCAGCACAACATGGTGGGGGGGGGTAATTAGGGGTCTACTTAACCCCTCAGAGGATGCTTGTGCTGTATATAAAAAGCCACATACTGTATATTTCAAAGTAAGGTCTTTAACTCACACAGCGACAGAAAGTAGAATGAAGATTTGAACCATGTGTATCATATCTGTTTGCACCCCATGCTAAAATTTTTTCCTCCTTGGTTATTTTCATCTTGCTCTCTGGCCTCAAAGCCGGAGGAAGTGAGGTCCATCTCCTATGCTGGGGACAGCAGAACCTAGAGGGTTGGTGGTTTGGCAGTGGGAGGTGAAAAATCTCTTTGGACTTCTCAGATACACTCCATGGATCTCAGGTTGATGGGGGTAAAGGGGGTGTGGAAGCAACAGAGAGGAAGCAATCCAGGGTGGACCCCCTTATCAGAGTGGCTGCGGTGGATGGTGGTGACATCGCCGACCAAGTAGGAGAGGGAGAAGAGAAGCAGGTTTGGGGTTGGGAGGGAAGAAGCTGTATGCCAAAATGGGTATGTTCAGCATGAGACGCCCAAGAAACGTCCCCAGCAGAAACTTGGATGTGGTTCTGGAATTCAGGGGAGGTCTGAGCCTGAGACGCAGGTTAGAGTTGGTTAAGTCAGCTCTGAGTTGGGACCAAGAAGTGGGGTAAGATCGCCCCAGATGGTACCGCGAAGATGGGCTCTTCTGAAACGCATAAGGAGCAGCTGGAGATGCTGGTGAAGAGCAACCACGAGTGTTTGAGTATAGAGTATTGAGAGAGAAGATAGAAGCTGGGGAGTGGTGGGTTTGATGCTGAAGAGTAAATCAGGAGACAAAGAGTGAAGTCTGGGGCCAGAGGAGTTAGGGGCTGAGTGAAGCCCTTGGTGTTGTCTACAGACCCCTAGGAGGGAGGCCGAGCAGGCGGAATGGGGAGCAGTGAGAGCCTTAAAGAAGTTTGAAGAGTTCGGGTGCTAACCACGTTCTCCGCGTGGCCACTGCCCGCTCCCCCACCAAGGCCTGCAACGCGCCAGCAGGATGGGGTTTCCGCCCCGCGCGGCAGCGTTTGCCCCGTCGAAGGCTTCAGAGCGCATGCTCAGAGCGGGGGCATTGTCGCGTGCGGCCGCCTCGCGCGGATTGGTTCCCTGCTCGCGAGCTCCGGGGGGATTGGCTAGAGCGGTCGGGGCGGTGGTGGCGGCACGCGGAGGGAGGCTGCGTCGGCGCGGCGGCTGTGGGGCAGAGAGCAGGTGCGTCCCCGCGGTCCCCGCCCCGATGGCCCCCGTCGGCCGCGGCGACCCGATCCCCGGCCCACGGGACGTGCCCCTGTCCCCCGGCTCGAGGAGGGTGGGGGTCGGCGCTCCTGGAGCCTCGGTGGCCCCGCCCCGACGGCCGCTCCGCCCCCAGGCCGCCCGGGTCCGCCCGCAGCCCCTCTGGGATGGAGGTCCTGGACGAGTTCGACAGCGAGTTCCCCCAGAGTGTGACCTTCTGCCAGCTCATCTCCGAGGAGGACTTCGAGAGGCAGGCGGCCACCTACACGGAGCGCGCGCTGCGCCGCCTCTTCCGCAGCATCGACCGCAACCCCGCGCTGGCCGAGAGGGTGGTGCGCAAGGGCAAGCTGGCGGAGTACGAGGGGCGCGGGCTCCTCTCCTTCTTCTGGGTGCGAGCCGGCCGGCGGGCCTCCGAGGGGGGAGGTGCGGTGGGGGGTGCTCACACCGCTCCCGCTCGCTGTCCTCTGGGGCGGAGCTCTGAGGATACATTAGGGGCGGGGCGGGGCCGGTGTTTGGGTGGGGAGGGCCCCTTCGGGCCTAGCTGGAGCGGCAGGGTAGGGTCTTCCAGAAGCCCCAGGGGGCCCCGCTTGGGGAGTGCGGCCGGCAGGCGTCTCACCTGTCTGGCTCCGTCCTGCCCTGCCTCTCCCCTTGTCGCAGGCGAAGTTCTTCTGTGCAGTTCAGGGGGAGCTGAATTGTTGCAACAGCATGGGTGCCCTGGAGATGCACCAGCGCCTGGAGCAGCTGAAGAGGAGCATGCACCGCGTGCACCTCTACTCCCAGGGTGAGGCCCAGCCTCTGCCAGGCTCCAGGAACCCAGCGGACCTGACGCGCGTTCCCTCGTCCCTGGTTCTGTGCTTGGCGGCGCCTTTTTTTTTTTTTTTTAATTTGGTGTTTATTTTTAAAGTTTTTATTGTGAAAATGAACATACACAAAACTGGTACCGGTCACCCTTCAGCTTCAGCAACTGTCTCCATCTTGCCAAGCTTGCTTCACTCTCACTTCCCCCCCTTCTTTTTTCTGGAGCATTCTGGGGGGAATCTCAGACATCATTGTGTTCCTGGATCCTTTAGAATGCTTTTTTATATATTAAAAAAAGACATTTTGTTATCACAATGTTACCCGGATATTATTGACAACAATTTCTTAATATCAGTTGATACTTGGTTTGGGTGTTAGGTCCTTTGAAGTTCCTTTTCACTAGGATGGCCATAAACTCCATGTCCACACTGGCACACTTGTGAGAGTGGAATGGAAGGGGGCCACACTAGTGACCACGAAGGGATGGTAAGTGAGGGATGGCCACATCTGTTGCAGTCCCTTTGAGGTGGGATGCCCTCACCTCACTCCCCCATGCCATCAACTTGAAGAACTGTGTTGTCCTTTGGGGCATTCCACTCTGGGTTTACATCTGTGGTTAGGGGCCACTGGTGCTGTCTGTCCTGTCCCCCTGCCTGCATTTCTTGGACAGTTGCTCTAAAGCCTTGATTAGAGTCGGGTTCAGTTCTTTCGGTGCGTTTGTCTTCAGTGATACGGTAGCTGGTGGCGGAGCAGCTCTCTCCGTTGTGTCAGGCGGCCCTGCTCACCTGGGGGTCCCACCGCCCATGCTGCTGCGTGTGAGTGCGCCACACCACCTTTTCATCCGCTGGGCCCACAGTATGTGTAGCTCTTACATGGCCTTACACTGGCCTCCTGAGGTAGTGTCCGTGCTATTAAACTCATTTTACTGCAGAGGACATAGAGGCCCAGAGTCACATAGTAAGCAGTGGAGTCTGGACTTGAACTCAGGTTTGGGTTGCTCTGGGGCCCGGGCTCTTAGCCTCCAGGTCAGTGCTCCCTGGTGGTGGTGATCATCGTTCTAGAAGAACCCTTTTAATAGGCTGTATGAGGCACTTGTTCATACCCACTTTGCTAGCGTCCAGTAGAAATAGACGCATTGAATATAGAAAGAAAACCTGAGGTGGAAAGAGGAGAGGGGGCAGGCCCCAGAGTCCTGCTACTCAAAGATTCTCTCCCTGAGCCCACTTCTGTAAGACCTCCTACAGAAGGGTTTCCTAACAGAGAAAGCAGCCTTTGCACACCCCCAGGATGGTAAACTCACCATCCAGGGCCTGGATACCCCATGAAGGTGCTGGCTGACTCAGGAGCTTTCCACAATGCTTGGGGTAGGTGGCAGCCTGACCTGCCTGGGATAAGCCCAGCCCTCCTTGGTGGTGATACTCTGCTACTTCCCCTGAAATTCTGGCCTTGAAGTCAGACAGTCGGGGTGTGGATCCTGTCTGGGAGCTTCCAGTTCTACTTGTAAGAGAGAGACAAAACTACCCTTTCTGCATGGGGGTAGTTGTGGGGTGGGTGAGATGGTGCGTGTTGGTGCCCCTCAGCGGTGGCTCTAGGCATTCTAACGTTGTGCCCTGTGGGGGAGGAACCTTGTGAAGAACCCACACCGTTGTTTGGCCTCCACTCTACCCTGTTCTGGCCATGGGGTAGGCACTCATTGGTCCCTTTTGTTACAGATGCCAAGAAGAAGAGAAGAAAGCCGAAACTGAAGAAACCAGAACCCATCCTCTTGCGAGACCGATCAACCTCCCCATGCCTGCCACCAACGTTGCTGCCACCTCCACCACTGCCGTCACCTGCCACCACCATGGCCTCCGTGGTGGCCCCATCACCCCCTGTCTACACTATGCCTAGGGTCTTTGGCCCCTTCCCTCCGCTGCCCAGCAAGTCGGTCAGTGAGCTCATCCCCCGTTCCACGTGGTCCTGGGAGGGGCAGGCTCTGCCCCTCTGCTCAGAACCACCCCAGCGGCTCTCCCGGGCCCACGGCAGTAACTGTCAGAACTTTGTTTTAAGTGGCAGAACACTATCTGGAGACAAAATCTTGGGTGGAATGTTGGTGGATTAAGCAGATAAAATGGGGTCTGCTCTGGTCGAAGGATTGGAGGCATGGAGTTTCACCTGGTTGGCCTCAGCTGAGCAAGGCAGCAGCCAAAACACGGGGCAGAATGCTCGGGTGCCCAAAGGACAGGTGGAGAACCGTGGCCACCCCCCAACATCTCCAGCCCCATGCCTGCTCCGCGTCATGGCTGGTGTTCTCCTTGCCACTCTCTAAGTGCCTGTGCAGTGCCTTCCTAACCGCCTGCTTCCCCTGTCCCCTGCTTATCCCGCACACTTGCCAGGCAGCCTCCCATCCTCCCTCAGTTCCCAGCCCCCATCCTGTCCCCATCCCCCTAACACCAAGCTTGAGGTGGGTGCTAAGGATGTCCTTGATGTATTTGTTGAATGAGTGATGGTCACATAGTTTCTCTAGTTCTTGTATAAGGTATTTTTCTTCCCAGTGAGGCCCCCAAGCTTGTCCTAAGATTTCCTTTGTTTCCTGCAGATGGAGAAGTTGGAGGTTGCAAGGTCAGAAGTGAAATTGAACTGGGCTGGCCTGTCATCGAACCCAAAGAGGTGGAAGGAATTGATTCTAGGCTCGGAGCAAATGAAAAGAGAGCATTTTAGGGAGCACGATGTGTGCCACGCTTGGTTCCCGTTTCCCCCACCTTGTTGTTAGTCCTCCCCACAACACTGAGAGGTTGTTATTGCCATTGTGTACGGGGACGGAGTCAAGGCTCAGAGATCTGCTCTGTGAACGGGAGTCCCTGTGGGAGGGCCTGCCGGGGAGGAGCCCAGAGCTGATGTTCCCCTCTCCGCCCTGTCTTGCAGACACATGGTTGATCTGACCCCCTTGGTCCTCAACCCTGGAGGCTTCCATTTCTCGTACCTGGCCGGAAACAGCGCGCACAAGCTCCATTGCCCTGGCTTCCCTTGGTAAGCATGCCTCTGAGCCTCTCGGGCAGGACATCGTCCTGGCTTACCTGGCTTGATGGCATTATGGCAGTGTGCACGAGGGCCAGAAAAATGTTCTGTATGATGGTCCTTTGCATTTTGTGAAAGGACCCTAATGTAATCGGGTGCTGGAAAAGTCACTCCCCCTGCCTAGTGTTTGTAAATGCTGAGAATTGGAAACAAGCAGCTCAGAGACCCACGAGAAAGGGAACAATCCCATCAACTGTGGGTGGCCCCTAAGGCTTATACACATGTATTTTGCAAAGCAGGGATTTACTGAATGTGTGGTTGGTTGGTTGGTTTTAATCACCTGTTTTTGCCCCTTAGGGTGGTAGTATTTCCCATGTCATCCGTGGAGTGTTATTTCAAAGTATGTATTTAGACTGGCTGCTTCATTGCATCAGATGACTTTTTTTTTTTTAATAGCTGTTTTTTAGAGTCTTAGATTCACAGCAAACTGAGAAAGAGCTGAGAGTTCCCACATGCCCCCTGCCCCTACGCAGGCACAGACTCCCCCGCTATCAACATCCCCCACCTTATAATTGATGAAGCTACGTTGACACGTCATTATCACCCAGAGTCCATATGTTTGCACTCACGCCTGGCATTGTCGATGTATGATGACAGATGTCCGCTATTACAGCGTCCTACAGCATAGTTTCATTGCCCTCAAAATCCTCCGCGCTCCAGCTCATCATCTCTCCCCCTCCCCTAACCCCTCACTACCCCTGCTCTTTTTACTGTCTCCGTAATTTTCCCTTTTCCAGGATATCGTATCTTGCAATCCTGCAGTAGGTAGCCATTCCAGATTGGCTTCTTTCACTTACGGTTCCTCCGTAATGTCTCTTCATGGCTGGCTAGTCCCTTCTTAGCGCTGAGTCACTGGGTGTGCTGTAGTTTATCCATCCGCCTACTGAAGGACATCTTGGTGGCTTCTAAGTTTTGGTGATTATGAATAAAGCTGCTGTAGACATCTACACGCAGGTTTGTGTGGACGTGAGTTTTCAGCTCTCTTACCGAGGAGCATGGTTGCTGGATCATAGGGTGGTGATGTGTTTAGTGTTAAAGAAACTACCAGCCTGGTTGTACCATCACGTAGTCCCACTAGCAACGAGCGTGCATGCAAGGGACTTCTTATGTTAGAAGCCTGCACAGTGCTGTAAAGATGATTCTGAATGTAGTTGATGGAAAGCTTATTCACGAAGACACCCACAGTGTAAGCAAACCTGGAAGAGTGTTTCTGGCTTCCTTAGTAATGAAAGACGCACACGTTAAGGTTGTTGGGATGTAGGTTCGTACCTATCCCAAAGCCCCGAGGAACGAGAATCCTGTGCTACCAAGGCTTTCGGAGGAGATTCATTTTTGCTGTGAAAACACTAGACATTGGCTTTGTCCCTTTAAAAATTCTTTTATTGAGATAATTTGCATAGCATCGTATGAATTCGCCCATTTAAAGTGCCCACTGTAGTGGCCTCTTATGTATTCACATTTGTGCAACGTTTCCATCATGTCAAAAAGAAGAGAGTGAAAAGATAACCCATAGAATGGGAGGAAATATTTGTAAATCAACAACAAAAAACCCGTTCCAGGAAAGGGGCAACGGGCTTGAATAGACATTTCTCCAAAGACTTACAAATGGCCAGTAAACACAGGAAAAGATGCCCCATGTCGTGAGACGTCAGGGAAATGCAGATGGCCACCACGGTGAAATGCCACGTCGCGCCCGCTAGGACGGCTGTCATCATGAAGGCAGACAATGACAAGTGTTGACGAGCCTGTGGGGAAACTGGAACTCTAGCGTGTGGCTGGTGGGAATGTAAAATGGTGCAGCCACCGTAGCAAAAAAGCACGGTGGTTCCCCAAAATGTTAAACACAGGATTACCATATGACCCGGTGATCCCACTCCCAGGCATGTGCCTGAAGGAATTGAAGTAGAGACCCCAACAGGTGCTTGCTCATGAATATTCATAGCACCAGTATCACAGTGGCCAAAAGGAGAAGACAACCCCAGTGTATCCAAGATGAGCAAAATGCGACCTAGCCACATCCTAGAATGTTGAAACAAGTGGAAGAAGCCAGCATGAAAGGACAGATTATTGTGTGGTTCCTGTTACATGGGAGATCTAGAATAGGCAGAGTCCCTAAAACAAAGTAGATGAGAGGTTACCAGGGACTGGGAGAAGGAAGTGAGCTGTTGCTCAATTGGTACAGTTTCTGTTCGGGGTGTTGAAAAAGTTCTGGAAATAGAGAGTGGTGGTGGCCACAGGACATTGTAAATGTACCTCATGCCACTGAATTGTACACAGGAATGGTTACAATGGTTAATTTTATGTATATTTTACTACGATTAAAAAAAAAAAGAGACCCTAGCACCAATTAGCTGTCACCCCCAGTTCCTCCATCCCCCAGCCCTAGGCAGCCATTAACCTCCTTTCTCTGTGGATTTGCCTGTTCTGGACATTTCACATAAATGAAACCGTACGATAACATGGTCTTTCGTGACTGGCTTCTTTCATTTAGCAGAACGTTTGCAAGGTTCGTCCATGTCATAGCACGTGTTACTACTTAATTTCCTGATTGTTTGTTTTAATTGGCAGAATAATTCATATTTGTTTTTTTTTTAAGATTTTATTTATTTGACAGACAGCCAGCGAGAGAGGGAACACAAGCAGGGGGAGTGGGAGAGGAAGAAGCAGGCTCCCAGCAGAGAAGCCTGATGCGGGGCTCCATCCCAGAATGCCGGGATCACGCCCTGAGCTGAAGGCAGACACTTAACGACTGCGCCACGCAGGCGCCCCTATTTATTTATTTTTAAAGATTTTATTTATTTTGGAGCGAGAGCAAGTGCGTGCATGTGAGCTTTGGTTGGGGGGAGAGAGAGGGAGAGGGAGAATCTCAAGCAGACTCTGTATTGAGCAAGGAGCCCGCCCCAGGGCTCGATCTCACAACACTGAGATCACGACCTGAGCCGAAACCAAGAGTCGGATGCTTAACTGACTGACCCACCCAGGCGCCCCTCGAATAATTTATTTTATTTTTTATTTAAAAAAAATTGATCTAAATTTGAGTTAGCATACGAATTTCCTGTTTTTTAAATTTCTTTTTTAAGACTTAAATTTTTTTAGAGCAGTTTCAGGTTCACAGCAAAATTGATAGGAAAGTACAGGGTCCCCATACAGCCCCTGCCCCCCCACGGGCACAGGCTCCCTCATCGTCAGCACGCCCTCCAGAGCGGTGCGTGTGTTCACAGCCCCTGAGCCTGCCCTGGCACATCGCAGTCACACGGAAGTCCACGGGCTACGTCAGGGCTCCCCTTGGGAGCGTACATTCTATGGGTTGACTTTCTTCTTACGGTGGAATGGTATTGCATTGTTATGGATACACCGCACTTGCTCCATCTATTCATGAGTTGATGGACATTTGGGTCGTTTCCCTTTTTTGCTCTTGTGAATACTGTTAGGAACATTTGTGGCCAAGGGTCTGTGAAGACATAGTTTTCAGTTTTCTGGGGTATACCCTTAAGTGTGGAATTGCTGGGCTATGTGGTAAGTCTGTATCTTGAAGAACTGCCAAAGACGCAAGTCCCTTATCAGACATAGGATCTGCAAAACTTTCCTCCCACTATGTGGATTGTCTTCTCACTTTCTCAGTGGTGTCTTTTGAAGCACGAAAGTATAAGGTTAGTCCTTTTGAAAGGCAGTTTACCAAAACATCAGGAGCCATAGATGTCTTGGAATGCTTTGCTCTGGTCTTGTCTTTTTTCTTTTCTTTTCTCTTCTTTCTTTTCCTTCCTCCTTTCCTTTCCTTTCCTTTCCTTTCCTTTCCTTTCCTTTCCTTTCCTTCCCCTTTCTTTTCCTTTCTTTCTTTTTCTTTCTTTCTTTCTTCCTTTCTTTCTTTCTTTCTTTCTTTCGTTCGTTCGTTCTTTCGATTTTATTTATTTGAGAGAGAGAGCACAAGCAGGGGGAGTGGCAGAGGGAAAAGGAGAAGCAGACTCCCCGCTGAGCAGCAAGCCCAACGTGGGGCTCGATCCCAAGACCCCGGGATCATGACCTGAGCCGAAGGCAGACACTTAACCAACTGAGCCACCCAGGCGCCCTTGCTCTGGTCTTTTCAGTCCTGGAAACTGGCCCCAAGGAGATGATTAAGGTAAAGAAAAAAGCAATGGTGTATAGAAATGTTTAGGGCAGTGTCATGTAAAAGGAGAAAAACTGGAAACAGCATAAGCGTGCATTCGCCTACTGATGGCATATTATGCAGACATAAAATTATAAACATGATTCTATACATTTGTAGATCCATGTAGATTCATGATCTGTAGATTTGTGAGTTTATGTCTAAGTGGAAGCAGTAGGCTAGCCAATCAGAAGGAGGTGGGATGAAGGGAGAGGAAGCTGACTGACTGCTGGGTGACAGAGAAGGGGTTGTCAGCAAACACATGTGCAGTGTTGTCAGGAAGCAAAATGTAAAAATCAGGTGTTGGCATCACCAGATCCTCACAGAATTGTGGGGCCCCGCACCGGGGCTGGACCACCATCAGAGTGTTGCTGTCGGGATACCTTCTAGCTTTTTCTAGGCATAGTTTTATGAAGGTGTGATTCAATTAGACAGTGTCATTTTCTTATGTTGCCTTTGTCACTTATCATTAAGGCCGTGGGGGCTGGTCCACTTCTTGACGGTCTTTCGAAGAGGAGCTTCGTTGGCTGCATAATCAAGACCCTGTGTGGGTAGTGCCGTCACTTCACTCCACCGGCTGCCGCCACGAGCACATGCGCTGCTTCTACTTGTCTTTTCCACCAGGGTAGTTAGTGCTGGGGTTGAGGTCTTGAGTGCTAAGCTGTTCCTGAATTTCAGATGAATTTCCTAAGTGGAATTATAAGGGAAATGGTATGAACAGTTTTCAAAAAGACTCTTTTTTCAGATTCTGAAACAATATGTATTTGCTGTAGACAATTTGAAAGCCACACACCAAGGAGAAGAAAAGCCGTACCAAATCCCTCTTGGTCCCACTGCCAGAAATAACCAGCACTAGCATGTATTTGTCTCTGCCCTGTGGGGATACATGTTGATACACATATGGTCTGTTACCTAATAGGGAGTGTCCTGTTAGGCAGTTTTGTAGCCAGCTCTGGAATGTGTTTCTTCTCATGTCCTTAGAAATATACTTAAATTCACCAATAATAAGAGATGCAAAGTGCTCCGTTGTATGGATGGGATATTTCCTCAGTCATTCTTGCTCGTTGAAACATTGCACTGATGGGGACAATTTTAGGCTCTTGTTATGTGTTGCTTTCTGAGTGAGCTGTGTTCTCATGATGCTATCGTCAAAAATGGGTTATTTTTAATTGGCTTTAAACAGTTTACAAAAGCAGGATATGTTCTTTTTTTTTTTTTTAAAGATTTTATTTATTTGACAGGCACAGTGAAAGAGGGAACACAAGCAGGGGTAGAGGGAGAGGGAGAACCAGGCTTCCTGCTGAGCAGGGAGCCCGATGTGGGGCTCGATCCCAGGACCCTGGGATCATGACCTGAGCTGAAGGCATACGCTTAACAACTGAGCCACCCAGACAGCCCAAAAGTAGGACATGTTCTATGGGAAAAAGTTCACAATAGAGAAATGAACACATAAATATAAGAGGCCCCTGCTGCTAAGAGTCCCACTGCTAAGAGTTTTGTGTGTACCCTTCTAACACACACACACACACACACACACACACACACACACACAAATACACTGGTTAATTTTGTAACCAGAGCAGGACCATATTGCATGTACTTCCCAGCAACTTGCTTTTTTTCACTACTGTACCATTGGGGCATCTTTTTTTGCTGGGATATACAGACTACCTCAGTCCTCCAACAGCTGCAGAGCAGTCTGCCACATGGCATCCATGGTTCCTTTAGCCATTCCCTGAGGAATGTTTAGGTTGTTTCCAGGTTTTCACAATCACAAACATTGCTGTGATGAACAGCCTGGAACAACCATCTGTGGGAGAGAGTTCTGGAAGTAGAAATGTCTTGAGAGCCATCCCACAGCCTGAAGTTTTGTCATGTGTACTTCTGATGGCTCTTTGTGCCAGTATCTCACCTCATGGACATGTCTTGGCTGTCTCCTGCACAGGACCTCGGCTTGTAGTGGCTCCCCCAATACCGAGGAGACGCCACTCCCTCCTGTGAAGGCCTCCATCTTCACCCCGCCTGTCTTGCTCAAGTTCCAGCCTGTGCCAAGACCCAAAGATGACTCTGAGAACAACCCTAGCAGCACAGAGTCTGTGCCCCACAAGAGGGGCACATAACCTCTTCTCTACAGACCATGGCTAGAGGAATGAATAAAGTTCCCATGGAGGTGCCTTACTTGTGATGGGCTCCCTAGAGGCTGTACAATCCAATCCTGTGGGCATCCTCCAGTCAGAAGAGGTGGTCAGGGTAGTGCAAGCCTGAGGCCCCCTTGGCCTGAGCCTGCATACAGTAATTGGTCAGGTCAGTGCTACTGTGAAGTCCCCTTGCTTGCACTCTAACATGGGAATTCAGCCACGGTATTTTTAAAAAAGATTTTATTTATTTGAGAGACAGAGATAGCAAGAGAAAGCATGAGTGGGGAGGAATGGAAGAAGCAGGCTCCCCACAGAGCAGGGATCCCGATGTGGGGCTTGATCCCAGGACCCTGAGATCATGACCTGAACTGAAGGCAGACGCTTTCCTGACAGCCACCCAGGCACCCCAGCCACAGCGCTTTGAAAGAGAAATGAGTGATGAGACAGTGCTGCCCTTCCCTACAGTGACTCTGTGGCCCCTTTGGGCCTCGCTTGACCCCACTGAGTTGCAAATCTACCATTTTTTCCTACACTTGGCCCCTAAACTCAAGCCTTATCTGGGTGTGGGTTTAGAAACAATGATCTGTTTCCTCCCTGGAGGGAAACAAGCTGGTATGTTAGTTTCCAACTTGGCACCTCCCTAAGAAATTTCAGAAACACTACTACTGTCTCACACACCAACCTGCATGTGATATGTGAGTCCTCACAAAATGCTTGGTGACTGCAGGACATAGCAGATACTCACTGAGCCCTGTGTATGCCCCACACCTTGCTTGGGACTGGAGATAATAAACCAGGTGGTTGGGGTCCCTGCCCTTAAGGAGCTTACATCCTATCCTCCTATGTGTGTGTGTGTGTGTGTGTAACCAGCGCATAGATCTAATTAATAACAGGGTTATAAGTTGTGGTAAGTCCTGTGTGAGCTGAGTTGGACATGTGTGCAGTGGGCTGTTAGGGTAGGCATCTCTGAGGAGATGACCTTTATATTGAAAACTAGAAAATGAGAAGGAGGCAGCCATGAGATGAGAAAGGGCAAGGACAACTGGCTTTGGGTGACTGGCTAGTGGTACGGTTGAGGAGTAGTGGGTAGAGGGGGGATGGATAATTCTGTTTTGACCAGACATGTTAAAATCGAGATCAGTGGTACCTAGGTAGAGGTCAGGAATCTGGAGTGTTGGCCGTTTAATAATGAGAGTCAAGGGATACAAGTGGTATTTAAAACCACGAGTGGGGGCAAGATCACCCAGTGCTTGGGTGTAGATGGAGACCCAGGGCTTAGGCTGGGGCACACGAACATAGTGATCTGGTAGAGGGAAGGGTCCTTAAGAAAGGGGAAGAGTGAGGGCTTTGGACTTTCGGGCTTAAAGGTCATTTGCCCCTAATTTGCCCAGGAGAGGGGCCTGGAGGCAGTGGGGACTGAATGGGAGGAGAACGGGCACACAGCGAACGTGGACGTGGCTTTGGAGGCGTCTGCCGCAGAAGGAAACACATATGAGCTGGAGGCTGGTGGGACTTATGGTGCCAGGCAGACTTTTTTAAAGACCTGAGAACCCAGGTGAAACCAGGGCAGGCTTGAGCAGGGACGGCACCTAGCCAGGGCTGGATGGTTTTGCGAAAAGTCCAGAGAGAGCATCCCCCACCCTCTCGAGAAAGTGGGGCTTCGAAGTAGAAGCCCCTGGGCCCCGCCAGCGCCTAATCCGTACAGGGAACTCTCCCCAGGAACCCTAGGACCGGGCTGTACCTGCTGGGCATGCGCACTTCGCACCTGGCGCCGCCGTTCCCTCTCGCCTCGCGCCGGCTTCCGGGGCGGGTCCGCGGGACCCGGAAGTAATTAGGAAGCTGGGCCGGGAAGTGGAAATCTGGATTGTTTGCCGTCGTTTCTCCGCGCTCTCTGGTTCTGGCACCGCCAGCACCGCTGCCGCCGCCGCAGCCATGGGGAAGCGGCAGCATCAGAAGGACAAGATGTAAGTTGAACCGAGCGGAGCCCCGCTCGGCCTCAGTGCCCGCCTGTCCCTCGCTCCGCGCTGCCCCCCTTCCCTCTCTCAGAGCTGGTTCCCAGAGCCACTCTCAAAGTGGAAGCCTCTGCCCCCTCCTCAGGTGGAGAATTACAGCCCCCTGCTCCGAAGTCTCCCGGGCTCCCGGTTCTAACACACCGTAGGTGCCCTCATCTGAGCGTGGCCCGCCCACCGCCTCGGCTCTGCTCTTGAATCAGCCCCTTCCTCTCTTGCTCCTCTAGTCTCCGTGCCTGCTGGTTCGTCGGCCTACACTCATGCTCCGGAGTCTCGCAGTTTAAAACAAACTGGTCTTGCGCCGTGCTTCCCTCCAGCTGCCACTGTGGTTTGTTGTTTCTTCTAACAAGACGTGAAAGACTTGCGTCTGCTTGCTGTGTTCTCATGTTTTTTGAAACCACTCCAGGCAGGCTTTACTCCCCAGCACTACTCTTGTCAGGATCCCAGTAACTTCTCTGTTGCTAAGTCTAGTAGTCAGTTCACAATTCTCATTTTGTTGGGCTTCTCAACAGCATATGACACAGTTGACCACCTCGCTCCTTCTGAAGCCCTTCTTTGGTATGTGGGACACCATACGCTCTTGGTTTTATGTCTGCCTCAGTGGCCTGTCTATTCTCAGTCTCCTTTGCTGGATCCTTCTCCCTCTCTCCCAGACTTCAAACACCCATGTCCTCCACGGTTTTTCTCCCTTTATGTTCTTCCTCGTGATCTCCCCCGTTACATTAGTCAGCTGCTTACTCAACATCTCCAGTTGGAGGTCTGATGGACATCTCAAATTTAATATGCTCCCCTCTCTCAGTGGTCACACCGCCATTCAGTTTCTTAGGTCAGAAGTCTGGGAGTTAGCCTTGGTGCATCTTTCCTGTGGCTCTCTCCAACCCTCTGTTCTTTGGTAAATCCTTGTGGCTCTTCCAGGAACCACTTCTCACTAGTCCACCAGCCCTCCCGTAGGTGGAGTTTATGGCAGCTCCTCCTTGAACCTTTGTAGTTGCCTCCTGATTGGTTTTCTGCTGCCTCTCTTGCTTGTCCCTCTCTACACAGGCACCAGAGGGACGCTTTGAGGAGTTATGTTAGATCATGCCAGGGCCCTACTCAAAATCCTCCAGCAGCTTTCCATCCTGCTTAACGCCAGTCCACAGCTCTTACCCGCTTGCGGGGCCCCATGTGATCCGACCACCGCCCTTCTTCATCTGCTGCCACATGCCCCTGTGCACACTCTTCAACGGCTTCACCCTTTTCTAAAAACTCAACAGCTTTTCCTGTCTCAGGGCTTTTATATGTGATAAGCCTGCTTGGTCTCTCTGCCTGGAAAGTTCTTCCCCAGATCTCCACATGGCTAGCTCCTTTGCATCATCAAGTCTTCTGTTAAATTTTGTTCATTTCCTTCAGAGGAAAGCAGGCCTGTTTGTATTTGCTTATTAGTTTGTGTATCCCTGTGTTTTGTTGTATTTACCACTGTGTGTCTGTATAGTAGGTGTTTAATAAGCATTTGCTGAATGAGTGAAACAATTCAGTCACCAGTTACTTCCAGAGACTGTCCTCTTTATAAAGCGGGGTGGTAGTAAGAGTCTCTTCCTCTTCTCCAGGTACATTACCTGTGCCGAATACACTCACTTCTATGGCGGCAAGAAACCAGGTACGGCGTGAAATCCTTCTGTTCCTTTGGTGTGGATGTGTGTGTGTGTGTGGGGGGGGGTTGTAATTAAGGAATGACGTCTTCACTACACAATAAGACTATAAAAGTTAACAATGAACGAGAACACAAAGTGTAGCAGACAGGTGGGTTGAGAACACGGATAATTCGCAAAAGAGAAAATACACTAAACACATGAGAAAATGTTTAATCTTGATGGCCATACATACATGTATATACGTTTCGTGAGAGCACGCGTGAGAGTGAGTACAGGTCGGGGGAGGGGCAGAGGGCAAGAGAGAGTCTTAAGGAGGCTCCACGCTGAGCACAGAGTGGATGCAGGGCTCGATCTCACGACCCTGAGACCATGACCTGAGCCAATATCAAGAGTCAGACGCTTAACCGACTGAGCCACCCAGGCGTCCCAGTGGTGATATTTTTTGACATAGATTAAGATAACATTCTTTTTTTCTGTCAGGTTAATAAAAAATAAAAAGAACGATAATACCCAGAGCCATCAAGGCTGCAGTAGAAAGAGCACATTCTCATTAATTGCTGATGGGGATAACACCAGCACAGCTGTTTTGGAAAGCCAAGCCAGGCCCCACAGCAAGGGTGTTAGGGTTGTGGGAGAAACCCAACCGCAGTGGCTTAAGCAAGTATGGACTTTTCCCTCTAAGTTTGTTCTTGACGTACCCCATGTGTTATACCTATTGAAACGTTTTTAACCCACACTAGTTTTTGCACTAGGTAGTGTACGTGAACTTTTGCCTTGGCATGGAATTGAGTTGGTGGTAGGAACACATACATGAGGTTACTTACAGAAGAACCTTTCTTTTCATCTTAAACAGATATCCCACAAGCAAATTTTCGTCGTTTACCTTTCGATCACTGCAGGTAAGAGTTTCGAGTGTTAATCTGTCCCTCCTAGTTGTGTTCTGATGCTCCTTATTTGACGGTGAATCTGATCCTTGGGGATGCAGATGGGGGTTCTGTCTGTGTTCCCTCACCTAGATCTTCCTTGAACTGAGAGAAGGTGACCTAACAGTGATAAGAACTAATACTTTCTGCTCCTTCTGTGTCTGTATGTTTATGCACTGTTTCTTTTAGCCTCTTTCTTACCTTCCAAGGTAAGTAGACTGTTGGTTAGCCTATTTTATACTTGAGAGGATCACCGTTTAAAAGTGGGAAGTCCCTCGCCCAGGTGTCACATCCAGGAAGTGATGCCTTTGAGGCTTGAACCCGGTGGTCTGACTCCAGGCCCATGTCTTTCATGCTTTACTTTTAGTCCAGAGTCTAAGTAGTAGCAGCATCAGTGATCGTCGTGATACCGTGAACCCCATTCCCCTTCCCTGGGAACACAGGTTACTGGTGGGGATGGGGAGAGACCCAGCTGTAGAGCCACTCAGATGCTTCTTCCCACCATGGTTGGTGTGTGTTTGAACAGAACGTGGGTCTGTTGGAGAAGTGGGGCTCGCAGTAATGAACCCCAAGACATTGGGGGTTTGGGGATGGTCCATTTGGGCCTGAGTTTCCCCCAGCTCGAGCTGAGATCGTCCCTGCTCCGGACACATGCATTGTGTGTTTGTGTGTGTGTGTGTGTGTCCCCCATTGGGTTCTGATTCCGTAGGTCACGATGAGCCTTGAGAACTGACAGAGCTCTCCTAGTGCTCTCAGCCAGACACCACAGGCAGGTAAGGGTGTAGGAAGGGCCAGGGATGCAGCCACTCGGTCTGCCGCAGGAGGCTCCCGTGTAGCGCTGAAGGAAGGCTTTTCTCTGCTCCTGGCACTTGCTCAGGGAGGGTCAGCAAGTGGGACCCAGGCATCATTGGCTGGATTTCTCCCCGCCCAGTTTTGTCATCAGCCTCGTGGGAATGTGGTCTCCTTCAGAGTGCCTGTGAATGGATTTTATGGAAATACTTTCATCCTTGGTTCCCAGTTCCTCCAAGAGGTCTCCAAACTGTGTTTCATCCGCTTTTTAACTACCTTGGGTTCTGGGTAAAAATGTGCTTTGAGAACATGCCCTTCAAGGCCCGTTTGGGAGAAGATGCATGTACGGTGTCTCGCTATTTGGAGCTCGCTTTGTTATTGGGTCGTGTTTTCATCAGTCCCCAGCAGCAGCAGGGTCACCCCTGGGTTAGAGTAGTAGGTTGGGCCAGAGAGGGAGGGGTGAGGTTGCCCCTTGAGGGCTTTCTGGAGCAGCATCTGGGGAGGTGACCCCGTCACTGCCAGGCTGTCCAGGTCTGGGGGATTGACCTGTGCTGCCCAAACTTAGAGATGACCGATTTACAAACAAGCCAGGTCAGCCAGGGCTCTTGATGGCTAGTGATGGAAACCCGGTGCAAGAAAAAAGGGTATTGACTCAAGGAAGTTCACCAGGTACAGTCTCCCTTCATCTGTGGGTTCTGCTTTTCCTTTTTTTTTTTTTTTTTAAGATTTTATTAATTTATTTGACAGAGAGAGAGCCAGAGAGCACAAGCAGGGGAAGTAGCAGAGGGAGAGGGAGAAGCAGGCTCCCCATGGAGCAGGGAGCCCGATGCGGGACTGGATTCCAAGACCCTGAGATCATGACCTGAGCTGAAGGCAGCTGCTTAACCGACTGAGTCCCCCAGGTGCCCCTGGGGTCTGCTTTTCCTAAGCAGGCTCCCCATGAGGTGGTAAATGGCTTGTGACAGTCTGGGTCTCTGCAGACCAGTCTACCCCCATATCCATGTATTAGAACTTACCCAGGGCTCCTAGGGCACTTACCTGAGTCACGTGCCTACCCCTTGGAAATGTGGGGGGAATTGTGTGCACACACTAAGCAGGAGCAGGCGGGGCACCCCCAGACCAGGATCTGTTGGGATGAGAGAGGGCAGCTCTCAGTAGAAGAGTGTGGCCTACCTGCTATGTGAGGTTTTAGGGAGTGAATCCCAATCCTGCCGCCCCAAAGGCTACCTCCAGGAACCTCTTTTGGGCTTGAACGTGATGACATGTGTCACGTGACACGGCAGATAGCACCTCCTGGGACCCTTGCCTTGTATTTATTGGTTTGTGCAGGGAGCTTCTGAGGGGCAGGGATGTGGGGGTCACCTCTGTACCGGCACCCAGCCCTGGCTAGGCAGAGGGGCCCCAGAATTGTTGGAGGGAAGAAGGGAGGAATGAAGGGAGAAGTCACGGGAGCCACTGGGTGACCCACAGTGACTCTGTCCTTTCTCAGTCTTTCTCTACAGCCATTCGTCTACCCAGTCTGCACCCCTGAAGGCGTCGTCTTTGACTTGCTGTGAGTTTTCCCTCGACTTTTGAGCTAACAAAAGGGGTGAGACTGTTGATACCCACTCAGGAAGGGGGTATGGGACCAGCTGGAGGGTTTGTGGCTTCAGGCGTGCCAAGCCGGGCCACGCTGGGGTCTTGGTAGCCTCGGGGGCCCTGGGTGGCCCCTTGGGGACACAGGAGGGACTTCCAGAGCCTCGGGATGATGCCGCAGTGTTGCTGTGACCCCTGGGCAGGCAGCCTTGCTAGCAGGCACTACTGTCCCTGCCTCGGGTGGCATTGACCTCTTTCCACACATGGGGGTGTCTAGGGTTCTAGTTGGTCTACCTATACCTGTTTTGGAATGTTAATGAACTTGAGCACTTTTCACTTGATGAAAGCAGAGCCATAATTTAGGTACATACTTTCCCAGTGCTGTGTTTTTAGCGTGCTGCTCAGTTTTATGTTCCAACATAAACGAGCTTCTGTAATTTTTTCATGTTTCAGTCTCTTTTTGGAAAATGTGGAAAATACTTCAAGGTAAAAGGAAAAATTTACAAAATCACACTATCCAGGATAACCACTGTCAACATTTATTCTCCTCTTTTTCTGTGAGTTTATTTCTGGCACGTGGTTGAGGTCATACTGCGAAGATAGTTCTGAATCCATTTTTCACTCAGTTGTGTCATCAGAATTCTCTGGAAGCCTGATTTTTGATGCTGGCCCAGTATCTCATTATATAGACGTATCAGTATTTGCATATGTCTTTGTTCGCTGGCTTGTGTTGTTTATCCATAACCGCAATAAAAACACTGGACGTACGTTGAGACCCACGTATCCAGAAACACTCCTCACTTCCTTGGTCAAGGCAAGCTGCTCGCGGAAGTGAAGCGGAGCGAAGCCCATTCGTAGGTCTCACCTGGACGCGACCCTCCTGGACGGTGGCCTCGTCACCGGGCTGCGCCTGACTGCCTGGGTGACATTCTCTCTTCTCTCCCCTTCAGTAACATTGTCCCTTGGCTTAAGAAGTATGGGACCAACCCCAGCAATGGAGAGGTAAGCGGCTGGGCAGGAGTTTAAGAGATGCCGAGTGAATGCTGTCCTCTCATCTGTCCTTTTGTTCTGTGTTTTTGGTACACGTGAGCGCGGTAGAAGACTGTTCACGGGGCACCGTGAGTGGGACTGTCCTCCCCTCCCTTCCCCACACTGTTCCTTTCTGGAAATGTTCCCTACACGTACACGCATGTACAGACGTACATCTTCTTTCCTTGGCCCGTGGATGCAGTCACACGTGCGAACCCCTCTGTACCTTGCTTGTGCACCCCACAGCGTGTCGGAGATCTGAACATCAGTGCGTAGGGCCCTGCCACGTTCTGTGGTGGCTACATGCGTCTTCCTGTGGGGCTGCTGCAGCATGTTTGAAGTTACCCGCTGTCACAGTGGACAGGGACTGCCCTTGTGCACGTTTCTCCAGACACACATATGAGTGTCCTCCCAGGACTGCTGGGTGACAGGGTGGGTGCGGTTTCAGTTTTGGAAGCTACTGGCAAATTGTCCTCCAGGGAAGTTGCAAATGCCTGTTTCCCCATACGCTCAACGACCATGAGTATCATCAAGTTTTTAGAAATTTTCCTTGCCTCAGCCTGAAAGCGTTTTTTAATTTTTTTTTTTTCAAGATTTTATTTTTAAGTAATCTCACACCCAGTGCGGGCCTCGAACCCACAACCCTGAGATCAGAGTTGCATGCTCCACTGATTGAGCCAGCCAGGCGCCCCTTAATTTGTATTTTTATCCTGAGTGAGGTTAAGCAGCTGTTTCTGTGTCACGCATACAGGCCCAGTGTCAGGAATTCTGTGCCACTCGGGAAGAGAGCCCCAGAGCCAAGTTCCAGTGTAGTCGCCTTTTCTGCCCCCCGCTGCGTGCCTCCATCATAAACTCGTGGGGCTGCTACAGTTCCCACGTTCCGGTGGTCCCTTTACTTCTCGGAGCCCTCTCGTTCCCTCACACTGCAGCGCGGGCCCGTTTCTTCACTTCCTCGGTGGCATCCACTTGCTTGGCGAGGTGTGGGCCTGTGCTGCGTGCAGCGCCTGCGAGCTGTCAGCTGTGGGAGGTAGAGGCGTTCACCGACGGGGCTGGGGGCCTTGGGGAACGTCTGTGTGGCAGCGCCGTTGAAGCTGAGACCCGAGGATGGGGGGCGATGGTGGCAGATAGAGGCCACGTCACGGGGGGCCTTGAAGGCCCTGGGGGGAGCTCGGGTTTGTTCTGGGGGTGCTGGAGGCTGGGCAGGGTTTCAGGCAGAAGCGTGTCGTGAT
Organism: Ursus arctos; assembly: GCF_023065955.2. Taxonomy (NCBI): domain Eukaryota; kingdom Metazoa; phylum Chordata; class Mammalia; order Carnivora; family Ursidae; genus Ursus; species Ursus arctos. The sequence continues at coordinate 3,146,091 of NW_026623030.1, read as the reverse complement.
CTGGCCTGTGTTTTTGTTTTGTTTTAAAGATTTTATTTGACAGAGAGAGAGCACAAGCAGGCAGAGCAGCAGGCAGAGGCAGAGGGAGAAGCAGACTCCCTGCCGAGCAGAGTCCGACACGGGGCTTGATCCCAGGACTCTGGGATCATGACCCGAGCTGAAGGCAGACGCCTGACCGACTGAGCCACCCAGGTGCCCCTGGCCTGTGTTTCAGAGGCTCGGTTTGGCTGCGGTGGGGAAACGGGACCGTAGGGAGGCAAGGGTGGAAGGTGGGAAAGCAGCCAGGGGGCTGTGCGCCGTCTGCGTGAGAGGTGCTGTGCGAGCTCGGACCGGGATGGGGGCTGAGGAGGTGGCCCAGAGAGGCTGGACCCACGACTGCTGTTACAGATGGACCTGGGGGCCTCGTGGGGCCATCACATCAGGTTCTGTGTTTTTCCCGGGGCCGGGGAGAGCTCAGTAGGAGCCTTCTAGTGCAGCCCCATCTCGGGCGGATTGATCAGTTAGCGTGTCCTGTGTCAGGGATGCCAGGGACAGACCGGTGGAAGCACGTGATCCAGCCTGTGCTCGGCGTTCCAGGCCAGGGGGGCTCAGCAGGAAGGCGGACGCCTCAGAAGCAGAGGTTAGCGGCAGGAGGGATTCGGGTGCGCGGAGTAGGGGCAGGCAGTAGGGTGGAGGTGGGGTGAGGAGAGCCAGCAGGGAGGGTGGGGACTTCTGTGCGACCTTGGAGGACGGTCGACTTCAGGGTGGCCGGAGGAGGTGTTTGAGGCGGAGAGGTTAACCTGATGAAATGCGGCCTGCGTGAGGAGGGCTAGCGTGCCGGGCGAGGCGGGCCGGTTCTGGCGCCGTGGAGCTGAGAGCCCTGTCTGCTGGGATGAGGCCCTGCCCTGCCGCGGAGGACAGCAGGCTGGATGAGGCCTGGTCAGTTCTGGGACGGAGACCCGGGAGGCCGTGCAGCGTGGCGGCCGCCGTCAGGGAGGCCCAGGAGGGCCTGGGCGCTGTGCGCTCGAGGGGAGGTAGTGAGGGGGCGAGCAGCGTGAACGGCGTCCTGGTCACCAGCCTAGGACAGGTGAAGTGTCACTGGTTCTTCACTTCGCCGAGGTCTTGTTACCTGTTTCCCAGAGGCCCTTCTGTGCTGTCCGGGCTCCCTGGCCCTTGTGACAGAGTGTAGGGTGCTGTGGGCCCCTCGGTACGGTGGGTGGCTCCCCAGTGGTCCTTCCCCGCCCTTGGAAGAAAGGGGGCTAGACCGGGGGGGGGGGTGTCCTGGGCCCGGCCGCCCAGGGCCGTTGGGCTTGTTCTCAGACGGTTGAGGTGGTGCTCGCAGCCCGGCCTCCCTTAGAGAGAGCTCTCCTTCAGGCGTCTGCTGCGTCCCTCCTCATGGTTTGTCATTCGAAAGCGTGACTGGCAGTGTTTTCCTGTGAGGCCTTCTGCTGGGAGCCACCGTGGGCTTCCAGGGCCTTGCCGTGGGGTCCGTGCTCCCTGCCTGTGCCCCGTGATTGGCTGTGGTCGGGGTTCATTGCCTTCCCTGACATGAATGCTGCGTCCGCCTCAGGGGAGCAGCCGGTCTCAGGGCTCCTCTAGGCCGGAGGGTCTGCACCCTGCGCTCCCAGTGGTGGCTTTCCGGCCCCACTCTGCCCCGGGGCCCCTCGTGTCTTCCTGTCCGTGCTTGTCCTCATGGCCTCCGTCTCCTTCCCCGTGGATATTGTCGTTCAGTGGCCTCCGGGGCGCTTTTCGTTACTTTGGACGTTTTGCTTCACGGGTGCGCTTCAGAGCCCCAAAACATGTAGATGCTCGGCTCGGCCTCTGGGCCCGGTTAGCGGGCCCAACATGGCAGCTAACAGGGGCAGTTCACCAAGGGCAGGCTTGGCCCATGTGCCTTCTCGGGGACCCAGGAGGAGCGTGTTGTGTGCAGGGTCATGTTCCCGGGCTGCCTGGGCCCGAAGGAGGAGGGCTGTCTGATGGGAGCAGCCTTGGAGCGAGGACCCTGTTGTCTGTCCTGGAGTCGAATGCCCACCTGCACCGGTGGCGGGATGGTGGGGGGCAGTTGAGTGACAACGGAAGGAATGAAACCAGCCGTGGAGGAGCAGGTGGGGGCTGGCCGCTGCAGGAGGGCGAGGACCCAGGGGCCTGGCCCCAGGGTGCCCATCCGGCGTCTCCTCTGTGCCTCGTGTAGGCAGGGCTGGGCCGGGCCCGCACCAGAGTGGCCACGGGCCGCTGGGACGTGGGCCCTCAGTCAGGTGCTCCCGGGCACACAGCTTTGCCTCCCCCTTCTGGGGTCCCTCCACAGTCCCCTTCACTTGCTCCAATCCAGGCCCCCCACTCCGGGGCAGCTTTTTTCCTCTGGCTGCCTGGGCTGTGTTTTATCGTAAAGTTTCCCACAGTAGAGGCGTAAACTGTAGACAGTGCAGAACTTTGAAAAATAGAGGATCCCATCACACTCACTCAGCATGCGGGGGTACCGATTCCTTCCCCTCCCCCCACTTTGTAATGTTCTTTCTTAAGTAGTCCTACAGCAGAACAGTAGGGGCATGCCTGTGTACCCACCACTTAGATGAAGAAATACATTCATTTTTAACTTCAGAAGTAGTCAGTGCATCAGGGCTCACCATAAAAACGTGTCAGCACTTGAGAAGTATAAAACACACCTCCACCCTCGGCGTCTAGGCAGGGGTCGCCCCTGTGAGTGCGCCGCTCAGAGGCTGGGGGTTCCGTGGGGCAGCCCTCCTTATCCACGTCACTTCTGGGTCCCGGGGCCCTCAGGGTGGCCCCTGCGGCTTTACTCCTCGCCTGCAGCTGTGAAGGCTTGCGTGGTCAGAGACTTTGCCCATCTCTCTGCTTCACCCAGCCTCATAGGCTCTGCATTTCTTCACATCAGCCATTTATTCGTTACGACTAATTTTAATAATTCTTCTTCCAGAAACTGGATGGGAGGTCCCTGATCAAGCTGAACTTTGCAAAGAATAAGGAAGGTGAGTGGTCCCTTTTATGGCCATTTCAAAGACTGTGCCACAGACCCCAACGCCCCGCCTCTCATCAAGTACTCTGCAGAATCCATCATTCCTTTCTGATCAAGCCGGACACTCAATTTTTCAAATACAAGGGGCGGCTTGGCTGACTCAGTCAGTGGAGCCCGCAACTCTTGATCTCGGGGATGTGAGTTCAAGCCCCACATTGGCAGTAAAGACTACTTAAAATAATAAGATAAAATGGTTGAAGTGGCAGAGGTTATTTGTACTTTACCCCAGTTAAAAAAAAAAAAAGATGTAACATAATTTTTCCTTAAAGGTCCAGGTAGTTTAAAGCTGGGGGTGGGGTGGGGGGTGAAATGTTGAGTTTTGGGCACTTCTTCCCACAAGGGCAGCGGGGCCGAGAGGGTTGCTGATGGCCTCTGTGTGTACAGTTGGGCCCGTGGGCATGGACCCTGTCTAGCTGCGACCCTGGTCTGCTCACTGCTCAGACGGAGGCCCAGGGCTGGTGGGCGTGGGGGGTGATGGGTTTGCCACTGGTTGTGAAGCCCCACCCCAGCCCAGGGGTCCTGCTTTCTAGTCCTCCACATTGTCCACTGTTGTTGTCAAATATACCAAAGCTGAGTGACCGCCGCGGGCACCGACCTTGCTCTTGACTCTTTGTGGGCCTGGCCCAGTTCTCTCGGCCCGTGCAGATGCCACGGTTGAGGTTATCTGCGCTCGTTGGGTGTGTGCGTCCTGGGAAGATGCTGGGGTCTGACACGCCTGTCTCCCCCAGAGCCTGGCCCACAGTAGGTGGCGGCTCACCGTAAAAGAGGGAGTGGCCTCGACAGAGCAGAAGCACGGTGCTTTGTGGATGGTCTCTGGAGGTCAGGGAGCTCCGTGCTGGTAGCCAAGCACTGTAGACCTTCCGCTCTGAGATCGGCTGACTCCAAGGCCCACAGCGTGTCTCTCATTCAGCACGTATTTACTGAGTGCCTGCTATGTGCAGAGAGCAAAACAGACCACATCCCTCCTGGAATAAAAGCAGCTTACGTTATGGTGAGGGAGGAAGCTGGAAAACAGTTCACCATAGTGTGTCAGATGCTGCTTCTGCCAGCAACCGAAGATAAGGAGCAGGGAGGAGAGGGAGTCATAGCAAGACACGCTGGTGGGGTTTGCGTGGGAATCCAATGAGAGACAAGGCGTGAGGGATGTGGGGGAAAGCGTTCCAGGCAGAGGGCACAGCCAGTGCAAAGGCCCTGAGGAAGCCTGTATTGCTGGCACAGTGTGAGGCGTGGAAGCAGGGGTCTGTGGTCAGAGGGGTCCGGGTTGGGGACAGTGCAGAGCAGTCGTGTAGGGCACGGGCAGCCACAGAACTCTCAGGTGCCAGCCGGAGAGGAGAGACGAGATCTGAGCGTTCACCTGTTTTTTTTGTTTGTTTGTTTTCTTTTTAACATTTTTGACCTGCAAGCACCTTTTTTTTTTTTCTTTTTTTTTTTTAAAGAAGGCTCCACACCCAGCATGGAGCCCAGTGCGGGGCTGACACTCACAACCCTGAGATCAAGACCTGAGCTGAGATCAAGAGTTGGATGCTTGAGGGGCGCCTGGGTGGCGCAGTCGTTAAGCGTCTGCCTTCGGCTCAGGGCGTGATCCCGGCGTTCTGGGATCGAGCCCCACATCAGGCTCCTCCTCTGGGAGCCTGCTTCTTCCTCTCCCACTCCCCCTGCTGTGTTCCCTCTCTCGCTGGCTGTCTCTCTCTGTCAAATAAATAAATAAAATCTTAAAAAAAAAAAGAAGGAAGTCCACACAAATCCGTGTGGTTGCCATCTCCTAAGTCTCTTAATCTGTAAATACCCTCCCCCCACCTTTTTCCACAGTGTATTTGTTGGGACTTACTTGAACGTGCTTCCTGGCTGCCTGGTGCAGAGTCGGTGGGGCAGGGGCGGGGCAGGGCGGGCAGTGGGAGCTTGTTGCAGTAACACAGGCCACGGTACAGGAGGTTCGGGAATGGGGCAGGGTCTGAGATGGAGGAGGAGGAGGCCAGGGTGGTGGCTACTAGCAGCAGGCTGGGGGCTGATGGCGCAGACTCCTCCAGGGAAGGCCATGTAGGGCTTGGGTTTTGCAGGACCACTAGGAGTTTCCCACTGGGATTGGAGCAGGGGGCTTGAGCAGCTCATTGTCCCTCTGGGTCTCCGTTGTGAGCCTGCTGACAGGGTTCTGCCTCCTCTCTTGCCCTTGGCCCTTGGCCCTTTCTCTGACTGGTTTTGCATGTGCCTTCTTTCTAGGAAAGTACCACTGCCCGGTGCTGTTCACCGTGTTCACCAACAACACCCACATTGTAGCTGTCAGGACCACTGGCAACGTCTACACCCATGAGGTGGGTTCTCAGGAACGGTGGCACGTGTAGGCTTTTCGGCTCTTCAGCTGTGTGGCTCAGGGCAGCCCTGGGCTGGCAGGGCTACGTTCTGAGAGCCACCGGCGCAGTCAAGAAGAGGTGTGCCCTTCCTGCGGCCTCCGGACCTGAGACCTGGGGGGTGGTTTTGTACCCCATGGGTCCGCCCCACAGTTTTGGTCTTCATTGATCAGGCCCTGGGAGGGAACCTGTGCTCTGAGGACAGGCCCAGGGCCGAGGGGAGCGCCGAGTCGTGTCCCCCCGCCCCCACCTTGTGCTGGAGTCCCCAGGTGGGCTGGCAGAGGGCACAGCAGCAGTCGCGTTGGTGCCATATTGCAGGGAAGCCCTCTCTGAGCTGTTTTCCCACCTGTCCCTGGCCGTTGGCAGGGTCTGGATGGCCAGCGCTGCCCTAGGGGACCCAGGGGTCACTTTTGCCCAAAGAATGCACAGATTTGGTGGGAGGGGCTTGGTAGAACTGCATGGCCGGCCTTGTTGAGCCCGTTTGCTGATGTCAGATGTGTGTCACGGGAGTGTCCTTCGGTGAGCTTTGCTGAGATGGCTGATTCGAATATCTGGAACTCAGCAGGCTCTGCGCTCCATGGCGGGGCCGCTGCCGTGAGCCCCTGGAGGGTACGTGGTCGGGGCGGGCACGATAACCGTGGGCTCCCTCCTGGCTGCAGGCAGTGGAGCAGCTAAATATCAAGGCCAAGAACTTCCGAGACCTGCTGACGGACGAGCCCTTCTCTCGGCAGGACATCATCACTCTCCAGGTGGGTGTCCCCTTGCCTCTGCTGTGCCCAGGAAGGACCCTGGTGCCCTCTGCCAACCCCGCCTCCCCGCCTAGGCTCAGGGGCCTGCCTGGTTGCGGTTTCCCAGCTGCCCCCAGCTCCTGGCAGCACCCCCAGCTCCAGCGCCCCTGTTCTCTGTCAGCCCGGGTCTTCACACGGCCGCTTCCGTCTGGCTCTCGCATCTCCTTCCGATGCCTGTCCTTGCTGTGTCAGGGCCGCTCATCTCTGCCCCCAAAGCCATCTCCGTATCCAGGTGGGAGAGGACAGGCTAGTGTGTGTCCTACCCCAGCGTTGAACATAGAACGTGCCTCTAGATGTCAGCCCTGAGTGGGTTCCTGAAAGACCTGGACTTAGAAACTCGGGGGGTGGCCTTTGTGGGCTGTTCCTGTCCTTGGCTTGTTCCATCCTCATCAGAGGTCTGCGCGCGCTCCCGCCCACAGGGGGCCTCGCCGTCGCCAGGGCTCGAGGCGCTGTGGGCTCCGTGTCTGGCAGCCACGCTGAAGGGAGCGTGTGGGGGGGTGTGGGAGGCCTAAGGTAGCTGCCCCGTGTCTGACCGCACCCCCAGATGAACATCCATCCGTGCTCATCAGCCGTGTGACGGGGAGAAGGGGACATAGTTTGGTGTGCCACTGTCCCCACCCTACCCCTGCTTGTGGCCTTGCCCGGGCAGAGCCCGCTCCTGACCCCTGGTGCCCTCCATTCCCTGCTCGACACCTCAGATCTCTGTGCTGCCCCTGGCCTCATGCCTTCCAGGCCTGGGACTCTCAGGCCACCCGCCCGTCCTCTGCTGCCCGGCTCACTCTGCCCCACGTGTTGTTTTTGCTGCAGGACCCCACCAATTTGGACAAATTCAATGTCTCCAATTTTTTTCATGTGAAGAATAACATAAAAATAACAGATCCTGGTAGGTACAACCACAGCTGGCCTGGGTGCCAGGGGTTTGGGTGAAATATGTAGTGCTTTCTGGGGAAAGCCCTCACCTTGCTGGGGGCTGGAGCTTCCAGGAGTCTTGCTCAAGCCCAGACTGGCTGATGCTTCGCTTCTGTGTGGAGGTTGGCAGGACCGCACTTGCCCACACCCGCCCACAGGGGACCTGATGTGGGGAGTCCCAGCCGGGGCCCATATGCTTGGTGGGCACAGCCACCTATGGTGGAGGCCTGGCCCCCGCCTCTGCCCCACTCAGGGCTCCACCCCAGGGCCCCTTGGGGCCGCGTCCTCTCCCAGGTCCTCCCCTGGCTCCTTAGAAGTTGTCTCTGTTCCCACTGCAGGGACAGGTGATGAGTGCAGGCTGCTGGGTCCCTCTGGCGTGGAGGCAGGTCCTGGGGTGGGGGGGCCGGTGACTGGGGCCAGGGGGCAGCTGGGGACAGAGTCCAGAGCTGACCACAGCAGAAGCTGCAGCAGACTGACTTGCCACCCTTGTGGGCTCTTGCCTCGAGCTCTTCCCCGCACCCTCTCCCCTGCATCGTAGCCACCAGGAAAGTGTCACCGTGTGGAGGCTCGGGTTACGTGGCCTGCATCCTCCTCTGGGCTTCCGCTGTTGCAACTGGCTCTGGCCTCCTGTCCCCATCATGCCTGTCTGGGGACACTGCTGGGTGATCGGCTGAGCAGGGCCACCGTGCTGTTTTGTAGATGAAGAAAAGGCCAAACAGGACCCATCTTATTATTTGAAAAATACAAATGCCGAGACCCGCGAGACACTGCAAGAGCTCTACAAGGAGTTCAAAGGGGATGAGGTCCTGGCGGCCACCATGAAGGTCCCCGAGAAGAAGAAAGTGGACAAGCTGAATGCTGTGAGTAGGCAGAGGGCCACACAGCTTCCAGTGCGGCCAGCCTGCCCATCTCGGCCCCTCAGAGGGGTCCTGGGGGAAGGAGCTCGTGGGGGCCCTGGGATATGTTTGGAGGGAGGTGGCCGGGACCCCTCACAGCCCAGCTGCCCCTTGGGGGCCCAGAGGCGGGCTGCACTGAGGCTGGGCCTCAGGAGGCTGAGGGTGGCAGATGCGTGTGCTGGGGGCCACACAGGGTCTGTATCTCACCCTGGCCCGAACTGGGCAGCCCGGAGTTGATATGCTGGGTGGACCTCTGCCTGGGTACCACGTGACACTGCATCCTCAGGACAGCAGGGAAGAGACAGCCCCTGGGACTACCCTGCAGAGCTGGTCAGTTGGTGCCCAGAGGAAACCCAGGGAGAGATGACAGGGGTGTTTCAGGGTACCGTAGCGCTGAGGGGAGGGGACAGGTGGTGCCCTCTGCTTGGGTATCACGTTTGCTTCTCGTCGGCCCCGAGGCCCCCAGTTGGCAGTGATGGTGCCAGGATTTGTGCCCCGACCTGTCAGGCCCCAGAGCGGCTCCTTCTCCTGTTGAGGCAGGGCTATGGGGGATGGGGGATAGAGGGGCTCTGAGGCTTCCTCAGAGAATTATCCAGGGAAACTTGCGAGAGAAAAGAAAGAAGGTTGGTGTTCACAGCCCCACTCCTCTAAAACAACAGTGCTTAGCGTTTTGGTGTATTTCCTTCTGATGGGGAGAAATCACCTTTTTTTCCTCCTCTGTCTCGGACAAAAATACAACATATTGGGGCTTATTATTTCCTGACTAAAAAAGCAATGTGTTTACTGTAGAAGATTGAAACCTTTGAAAAGGAACTAGAGTCCCTCGTACTGTGAACCCAGCAGTGACCAGTTCCTAGTTCTGTCCAGGGTCTCAGTTACCATGAGAGCCTTGGCCAGCTGGGCCTCAGCCTCCTGCCCAGGCGGGGCCCTCTGTTGCACGTGTCCCCGCTCGGTCCCCTCACTCCCTGAGCCCTTAGAGGGCCAGGCCCCCTGGAAGTCCCCGCTGGGCTCTGTGGGTGGCAGCCAGGGACAGCTTCTTAGAGGCACTGAGCGGGCCTCAAGTGGTGGGGTCCGGGCCTTCCAGCCTCCCGGGGCACTGCTCATGGGCCGCCTGGTTTTCTCTGCAGGCGCACTATTCCACCGGGAAGGTCAGCGCCTCCTTCACCTCCACCGCCATGGTTCCGGAGACCACGCACGAAGCAGGTAGCTGCCCGTGCACCTCCGTCCCCAGTAGTGCGGCCGAGGGCGGGCGCCCTGCCCCCCAACGCCCCCCATCCCCCACCCCAAGCGTCGCTCCATCTGTGCCAGACCTTCATGGGTGCTGTGGCAGCTCTGGTGTGGTCGGGCAGTGACGGGTCCTTTCTGAAAGTGTGTATGTATCGGGGGGCGGTGGGTTTGGAGACTGCAGTGGGGGCCCAGCTGGGGGCAGGAGACCCTTGGGCTCCAGCCCATGTCCCACCATGGCACCGGCCCCACACCCCTTCCTCTCGTGTTTTTGGCCTACCAGGCCCCCACTGTCCCCTTCCTCCCACTGATCCCATGTCCAGGCTTTTCCAGTACCCCCCCCCCCTTAACTACTGAGCCCTGCCTCGTCCCTCTGCCCCTACACCCACCCTGCCCTGTGGCCCGGGGCCGACCCTCGGGCTCTCCCCGGAGCCTGGTGTGGGTGGGGGGTGCTGCCCCAGCCGGAGGGCAGCACAGAGCTCGGCCTCGGTTCGCAGCTGCCATCGATGAGGACGTGCTGCGCTACCAGTTTGTGAAGAAGAAGGGCTACGTGCGGCTGCACACAAACAAGGGCGACCTCAACCTGGAGCTGCACTGCGACATGGTGCGTGTGGCCGCCGTCCCCACCCTGAGCCCGCGCTCCTTTCCAGGGTCTTAAATCCATGCCCGCACTTGGTACGCGCTGGTAGAGCGAGCGAATGTTCCACCTGGTCCCTAGAAGGCCTGGTGCCCGCACTTCCCTCCCCTGTGAGCCGTGCACTGCGTTTCCTGGGCCCGTGTTCTGGGCGGGGCGTGCGCACCCATCACTCAGAAGGGGTCAGGCTCCTTACACGCGCGCGCACACACACGCACACACACCCCTGCCCCCCACTTGCTCGAGTGTCTCTCGGCGGCGCTCGCTCAGGGTCACGGCAGATGCAGGTGTCCTGTCGTTCAGCCTCATGGGTCCTGCTTTACTGTGTCCGGCCGGGCAGCTGAGCAGCACCCCTGCCTGAGAAGGGCCCTGGGTGGTGCTTGCAGTCCTCCCGTCCGCTGCTCCTCACCTCACGGAAGTATCTGGGCTGTTTTGTAGACGCCAAAGACCTGTGAGAACTTCATCAAGCTCTGCAAGAAGCAGTATTACGATGGCACCATCTTCCACAGATCCATCAGGAACTTTGTGGTGAGTGACGAGAGTCTGTGCTGGCCGCAGACTCGCGCCTCTGCGGGGGTGCGGGACTCGTGGCCGGGGCGAGGGCTGCCGGTGTCTCCTGTGATCGTACCCATGAGCCCCTTCTCGGGTGGGGAACATGCGGGCTGACCCCTAGGTGTCCCCAGCCCGGCCATGCTGGGCTCGTGCAGAGAGGCGGCCCGAGAGGGCTCTGTCCTCACCAGCAACTCAGCTGCTCTCGAGCCCACCTGGCCGGTGGGGAGTTGGTTCAGTCGGTGGTGGGCAGCAGCCGGAGGGCCAGTGGGGCCTTGGGCGCATGGGGCACAGCTTGCTGACTGGCTTTGGTTCCTCTCACAGATCCAGGGGGGGGACCCCACCGGCACAGGCACAGGTAGGCACTGGTGGGAGGGCTTCCCCGGCAGCTTTGGCTGCTCTGTGGGCCATGGCGGGTGGGTGGGCGGGAGGCGTGCCGAGAGTTTGTATGTGGAATCTGATAGGCCGGCCACCAGCCTGCTGTGTGACCTCAGGCACATCCCTCATTTTTCTCTCTTTGAGATGGTTGCAAGGCCTAGATGGATGGGGAGAGAAACACGATGCCCTCTGGCTGCTCTAGAGCCCCTTCCGGGCCTGTCGGCTCCGAGGCCCAGGCCGCTCACTCACTCGGTGTGGTGTGAGCGGTCGTGACCCGCAGCTTTCACCCTTTACTCCTTGTACTAGGGGTCCGGCCCCACACAGGGCTTCGAGGGGCCTGGGGGCTGGGGGGAGATCCGTGGGGAGACGGTGATGAGGGTCCCTCGAGGCCAGGGGTGCCCTCTGAAGTACTCGTCAGTGTCCCCTCGGGACTTAGCGCAGATTTCCAGAGCTGGCTGCATGCAGCTGGGACCCAGTCGTGGCTGCTGCCAGCCGTGCTTGCTTCCTCTTGCAGGCGGGGAGTCGTACTGGGGAAAGCCCTTCAAAGACGAGTTCCGGCCCAACCTCTCGCACACGGGTCGGGGCATCCTCAGCATGGCCAACTCGGGGCCCAACGCCAACAAGTCTCAGTTGTGAGTCAGCGGGCACCTGTGGGTGGCTCCTCCCTCTCTGCTTTGCCCTAAAGGGGCTCCACCTGAGTCCCACCCAGACAGTGGGCAGCGCCCTGGAGGAGATCACATACCACCCCCGTGTGTGTGCCTTGGGGTGCGTGCTCACGAAGCCATAAACGTAGGTGGTTGCTCAGAGACCAGGGAGGCTGCAGGAGGCGGCAGGTGCTGGCCTTGGGTGGCGGGGGAGGGGCGGTGGCCTAGGACATGTAGTGCATTTGTCGAAACAGGGCGGCCCGGTGAGGGCCTGAGAATTGTGCTTGCAGCGCTGGTGTGTCTGATGCCTGGGACACCCAGCCTCATCCTAGTGGGTCAGCCGAGGGGGTGAGAATAGGCTGGAAGTATGGGCCTGGGCAGCCCCATGTCCTGGGAAGGGCAGGGGGTGAGGGCCCAGCGGGAGTGAGTGTGGGGAGGGGAGCGGCCAGACCCAGCCTGGCAGGGGCAGGGGCCGAGGGGCGTCTTCGGGGTGGCGGAAAGACAGTTTTCTGGAGGAGCCTTACGCCATGGGGCAGGCAGGCAGGGGAGATCGGTCTGTGCAGTGTGGGGGCCGGTGGTCAGGGATGGTGGCATTGGGGGTGGTGGCTTTCCTGCACATGTGATGGGATTCCCCTGCAGAACTGTCCGGCTGGGTGGAATGGGGGTGCCTGTCCAGCCAGGGTTTCTCTTGACCTATCTGTCCTTCCCTCTCTGGGAGCTGTAGGAGTTCACCTGAGTTTCATCATTTCCAATTTTTAAAAATTCTTTGGTTTCTGCTTGTTCTTTGTTGACTCTTTCCTCTTTGCTCTCTTTTTACGAGGAGGTTTGTATTTTTCTTCAGAGCTTTTTAGATTAGGCATCTGTATTCTGGATATTTTTTCCAGGTGTTTCCAGTTGGAAAAACTGCCCATGGTATTTTAAAATATATTCCAGTATGTCTCTCGTACAGTTTTTAGTTGTACTTAAGGGACTCTACCCTTAGTTCATTGGTTCATGGGGTCTCCAGAAGTTTTGGAAGACTTTAGTTTTTTGAGGTGGGAAGGTTTTAATTTTTGTTATCATGTCTTTACACACCGTGTCTGTACACGGATGCGAACCAAGTGTTCTGCGTCCCTCCCGCTGTGCCGGCGTCAGAGAGTAATCCCTCCTTTTCCCGGTTCAGTTGCAGCCCTGCCGCTGACTCGTCTTCTCACGTGAGGTTGCCCGCTGGAGCTCTGGTCAAGTGTGGCGGCTGGGGCCACCCGGACCCCGGGCCATCCTCTCCTGAGGGGGCCCCGTCAGGTGGAACACCTCCCTTTTGTACCCTGAGGGTCTCCGAGCTTCAGTGACTTGTTCTGGGTGATTTTCCACGAATCCTTTACCTGTAGGAGGTAATCCTACTCAATCATACTGGCTCTCTGTAGGAAGTTCTAGTAGGGGAGTCCACCTTCCCTGCTTCCACAGCATGTTTTGGCTTGATTTGGTTGTTTCCTCTTTAATATGAAATTTTAGATCATTTTTGTTTTTAAAGATTTTATTTTTATTTTTATTTTATTTTAAAGATTTTATTTATTTATTTGACAGAGATAGAGACAACCAGCGAGAGAGGGAACACAAGCAGGGGGAGTGGGAGAGGAAGAAGCAGGCTCCCAGCGAAGGAGCCTGACGTGGGGCTCGATCCCACAACGCCAGGATCACGCCCTGAGCCGAAGGCAGATGCTTAACCGCTGTGCCACCCAGGCGCCCCAAGATTTTATTTTTTTAAAGTAATGTCTGCACCCACCGTGGGGCTCGAACTTATGACCCCGAGATCAAGAGTACACGCTGCACCGACTGAGTCAGCCAGGCTCCCCAAACTTTAAAATCATTTTCTCTAGAGCAAACTCTAGGGGTGTTCTAATTGGAGTGACAGGACATTGATATTTTGAAAGGATAGATGTAGGACATCTTCCATTTAAGAACGTGGCTTGACTTTCCCTGAGGGTATGTTTTCTGTCTTTTAATGTGGTTTTGGAGTTTTCACCTGGGTTCCCTGCCTTCCCAGATAAGGCTACTTAAGGATTGTATAATTTGATTTTTTTTCTATTTATTAGAGAGAGAGAGCATAGGGGGAGGGGCAGAGGGAGAATCAGGCTCCCCGCTGAGCAGGGAGCTTGAATGTGGGGCTCCATCCCAGGACTCCAGGATCATGACCTGAGCCACCCAAGTGTCCCTAATTTGATTTTTTTTTTTAAGATTTTATTTATTAATTTGACAGAAACAGCCAGCAAGAGAGGGAACACAAGCAGGGGGAGTGGGAGAGGATGAAGCAGGCTCCCAGCAAAGGAGCCTGATGTGGGACTCGATCCCAGAACGCTGGGATCACGCCCTGAGCCCAAGGCAGACGCTTAACGACTGTGCCACCCAGGCGCCCCTAATTTGATATTTTTAAATCAGAATTCTTTGCCAATTCTGTTGCTTATATAGGGAAAGTTTTTTTGGGGGGGTGCCTGGGTGGCTCAGTCCAGTGCCTGCCTTCAGCTCAGGTCATGATCCGGGGTCCTGGGATCGAGCTCCACATCAGGCTCCCTGCTCAGCGGGGAGTCTGCTTCTCCCTCTCCCTCTGCCTGCCACTCTCTTGCTTGTGCGTGTGCGTGCCCTCTCTCTCAAATAAATACAGTCTTTTTAAAAAGTCTATTTTAGGGGCGCCTGGGTGGCACAGCGGTTAAGCGTCTGCCTTTGGCTCAGGGAGTGATCCTGGCGTTATGGGATCGAGCCCCACATTGGGCTCTTCTGCTGTGAGCCTGCTTCTTCCTCTCCCACTCCCCCTGCTTGTGTTCCCTCTCTCGCTGGCTGTCTCTATCTCTGTCGAATAAATAAATAAAATCTTAAAAAAAAATAAAAAGTCTATTTTATATCTACTTTATTAAATTCTCTTATAATTTGAATAGTTTTTATTAAGAGTGTCTTGGGTTTCCTAGATACGGTTATCAGCACAAGGTAGTGTTCCGCTCTTCCAGCCTGAACACCAGCCCCCTCAGGGTCAGGCCTGCAAGGAGAGGACGTGGGCACCCCGCTCTCCAGGTTACATGCTGCTTTACCATCTGATCATTTGTTGCTGGGCCTACTTTTTGGGAGAGGCTGTGTTTCCAGATGCTTTTCTCTTAGCATCTGTTACTCTGGTCAGACCGTTTTCTTTTCCTTCTGGAATTTGTGGATAGAAGCTCTGGGTTGACCAGCCTAGCTGTTACTGTTTTGTCCTGGAGTAAACCTGGGCTGGTCCTCGCCACACTGGGCGCTCCGCCGGCCACTGCTTTAGGCCACTTGCCGCTGTCCTCACCCCTGATCCGGGTCTGCTGGCCAGGCCTGAGGTCCAGTGTGCACAGCCTGGGGAGGCTTGGCGGACACGGGGTCTGCGTGGTAAGTAGCATGCCAAGGACAGCTTGTGCGGACCCTTCACGCTAACTCCTTAGTCGGGTTCCACTTTGTGCGCCATCTGGGTAGCTTCTGTTTCTTGCCAGAATGTAACTGGTCCATCTCAAGATTTCCAAACTTCTGGTGGCGTCTCCCTTCCCGTCCATCACCACGTCTGCATTTCCGCTCTCCTTAATGGCTTACGGAGGGCTTTTCTGGTTTTATTTTATGTAATTTCCTTCTGTTTCCATCTCCCTGGCTTCTGTTTCTCTCCTTTCTCAGGCTCCCATCTTGCTCTCCACCACTGCCGACAGCACGTACTCCCCTGTCTTCGCAGGTCACAGAACTAATCGTAGACTTGACTTCCTTTCTGGTATATCTTTGTTTGTCCTGTCGTTGCTTTTCTTGCTTTCTTTTTCTTCAGGACTGTTTCATTCCCTCTTAAGCTTCCTGAGCTGCGTTAGAAACGTGCGGTGGAGAGACCTCTTGGTGGGCAGAGTTCAGGTCTGCACAGTGGTGGGTGTTGACGTCTAGTCGGGACTTGCCCGCCGGCCGTGTCTGGTCAGGCCCAGGGGGCTCCAAAGGGGTGCTGTCCCCGGTGGAATGGGCTTCAGCCTCTGTCCCTCGCCGAGTGTGCGTGCCGTGAGCCGTCGGGGACGTGGACGGCATTGCACGGTGTCCCAGGAGGGCTGCCCGGCCCACACCGCTTCTCAGGGGACCCCACCCCAGGACGCTTCTCTCCATCTCTTGTTAGACCTCTCCTTCTGTTCTTTTACTCAGAGCTTTCCAGATTCCTGAAGTTTTAGGGCTGTCTTTATGGCACACACCTAGATTTGGGGTTAATTCAACCTGATGGTCTTAGGTGCGTACTTAACTTTCCAGTCAGTAACCATATTTTATCTTAATTTGTACTGCCAGGTTACTGTTTTTTAAAAATATTTTTCATTTCTTCCTTTCCTCTTTCTCCCAGTTTGGAAGTTACGTGTCACTTCTGGCTTTAAGTAGATTTATTTCAAGCCTGCAGTTACCAGTTCATCTCTCTCCCTCCCTCGCAGACAGACCTTGCCCGAGCCGTCGCCCCAGCCCAGCCAGCTGACATGTTCATATCGTTGGGCATTGAAATTTCACTCATTTTTACACCAAATTAGATGTGACAGTTTACTAGGTCAGCATTTATGGGTGTTTACCCACGTTCCTTGGTGTCTTTGCTCCCTTTCCTGCCCGTCTGCTTTCTTCCAGTTCAGAGTCCCTGCTGCTTCAGCTGCTGTCGCACCGGGACGGGCTCTGGTGTCCAGTCTCCCTCTCCACCCACCCCCCCCAACAGTCTCTGCCTGCGGGCTCTGGCAGCGTCTGTCCGCCCACCAGAAGTTGGCAGCAGCCGAGGCTGGAGGCAGAGCCTTCCTTGGCCTTTCCTGGGCAGCTGTGCCCGGGGCCTTCTCCTGGGGAGCTGGGGTCCCGGTGCCCCTGGGTGGCCTTGGCTGACGGCCTGCCCTGACCAGGCAGGGTGTGGGGGCCGCGCACACATGTGAGCTGCAGCTTCCCGGAGCTGCTTTGAGGGGACGGGGATGCCTAGTGTGTGCCCAGAAGTCTTGGGGGCCCAGCAGGCTGGGTGGGGAAGGCTGCCGGGCTCTTCCTGACCCCCTGTCCTCCTCGCCCAGCTTCATCACCTTCCGCTCCTGCGCGTACCTCGACAAGAAGCACACCATCTTCGGGCGGTAAGAGAAGCTGCTGCTGACAGCCGGGGCGCTGCTGCGGGTGGGCTCCTTGCCCAGCGGGACCCTCTCGCTGCCTTTCCCCTTGCCTGGCTCCGTGCTCACTTGCCCGCATGACCATCACTGCTGAGGTCACGGCCATGCGGAAGTGGGGCCTTGGGGCCTTTCTGTTGGCCAGGGGATGGTTGGCTCCGCAGACCTGCTGGCTGAGGGGAGGGCCGCTCTAGCCCCCTCTGGCCGGCTGCCCTGTCCAAACTCACCCTCCTCGGGCTGTCCTCTGGGTGCTTCCAATTCTCAAGCCTGGGCCATGTCCTCTCTGTCCTCTTGTCCTGTGAAGGCCCAGGTGGTATTTCCAGCTTGTGGCCTCATGGCACGTCACGCCCCTTGGCTCGGCAGCCTGTAGCACAAAGGGCACTATGGAGAGCGTGGAAGCAGTGTGTGCGGCTGTGGCCCACCCGCCCTGCTCTCACCTCTTCCCCCACCAGGCCCCTCATCCCCGTGGCACCTTCTCAGGCCCGTCCTCCTCCCCTCTTCCTGCCATGCCACAGGGACTTGGCTCTTGGGGGTGCGCTGCCCTGGGGCACATTCAGAGGTACCCCCGTCCCTTGGCCGCAGGGTTGTTGGGGGCTTTGACACACTGACAGCCATGGAGAACGTGGAGAGCGATCCCAAAACCGATCGCCCTAAGGTATGTGCCGCGGGCGAACCGAGGGAGCGCGACGGCCCGGGCTGGGCACCGGGCAGGTGGGTTTGGAGGGGCCCGCTGCCTCCTGCCGCCCGCTCACTCGCCTCCTTCCGCTGCTAGGAGGAGATCCGCATCGACTCCACCACGGTGTTTGTGGACCCCTATGAGGAGGCCGACGCCCAGGTGAGGTGGCCATGGGGCGGGCAGGGGCTGCGGGGAGCCTGCCCGGCCTGCGGGGCTGCGGGCCAGCTGTCACCCTGCTCCGCCGTAGATCGCCGAGGAGCGGAAGAAGACGCAGCTCGAGGCGGCGGCCCCAGAAAGCACCGTAAAAACACAGCAGCCCAAGCCGGGGAGCCAGGGCCCCCAGACGTACCGCCAGGGGGTGGGCAAGTACATCAACCCAGCAGCCACGTGAGTGCGGCGAGGGCGCTCGTCCCGTTGCGTGGTGCCCTCAGAGCCTCCCGGTGCCCACGGGTGAGAACCCGCCTGTGGCGAGGGAGCGGCGGGCATTGGGGGTGAGCAGGTGCCGTGGGGGCCACGGTGCAGGCTGGAGCTCGAGGACTCGAGCTGGGGGAGGGTATAGTGACTGTGTGACCTCACAGCCAGCCGGCGCTGCGGGAGGGCGTGGGCTCCCAGCTCGGGGGCTGGTCCGCACCCAGCAGCTAGAGCGATTCTCCTCTTTCCAGGAAACGGGCAGCAGAGGAAGAGCCGTCAACCAGCACAGCTGCTCCTGTGGCCAAGAAAAAGGCCAGCCGAGGCTTTGGGGACTTCAGCTCATGGTAGCAACGGGTCTACCCCTCTGGAGCCTCAGAGGGACTCAGGGCGGGGTCCTGTGTCCACACCACGGAGTTCTCTGTCCTTCCGACTACAGCTCACTAAAGCTCTTGCTTGTTGCCCCGAGTCCCCTTTCCTGGCCCTCGGAGTCCATGAGCCTTCCCAGCCCGAACCCACGTCTCCGATCACCAGGCATGGGCTGTGGCAGTGTGGGCTGGGGTCGGGGAGGAAGGCGGGATCTCTTGACCCGGGCTTTCCTACCCTCCCCCACCCCAGCGTGGCCCCTGGGACCTGGTTAGAAACAGGTTTGTGGAGCCCGGACCTTCTGGAGGGGGGCCGGTGTGGGGGAGGGGGCGCAGGGGCGGGGCTCCACACCTGTGGCTGCCACACCTGGAGGAGTGCCTGCCGCCAGTGGCTTGAGGACCCTCGCCCAGAGCCTTGACACGAGTTTCTAAAACCTCTTCTGCTGCCTCTTGCCTGGACTCCCTGGGGCCCGGCCACCCAGCAAGGACTCGAGGCTCTCAGCCATGTTCCCGCGCGGGCCTGCTCAGCCCGGTGGGGGCTGCACCCAGGACCCCCTGCCGCTCTGCCTCAGGATGGTAATAGGAGCGCTGGGAGCCGGGGCCCAGCCCTGCAGTTCCTGGCTGTGCCCCACACCCCGCCCTCCGCCCTCAGGGCCTGACTTCGTGCTCACTTGACCCTTCACCGCAGCACTAGGGCTTCCAGACCAGTCTCACCAGCGTTTCCAGACTTAAAAATCCCTTCCCTTGACGTTATTTTTCTATAAATGTAAAAAAAAAAAAAAAAAACACAAAAAAACCTGTAACATTTGCTGGCCCGCCCTTTGTTTTCTGTTCATTCTGTAGCCGGTGCCAGCGTGGCTTCGCCGCTCCTGACCTTGACACCACCACCTCGGCTTTCCCAAAGCACCTCTGCAAAAGCGTGGGGACAGCCGTCCACCCCTCACACCCACTCCCAAGGCCTGTCATCTTCGGGTCGGCACGGGCCACGACCCCCTCCAGCTTGTCACACTGCAGTCCTCACTTAGGCTCCATCCTTCTTTCCCCCACCCAAACCTCAAATCCATCGGCACGTGTCAACAGCTGCTCCGGAACTACTGAGCTCCTTTTTCCACCTCTGATGCTGAACCCCAGACCCAAGCCTGGTCTCTCACCTGCCTCCATCCAAGCCCCGTGTGCACGTCCACACAGGTGCCCTCCGGGCTCCCTTCCTAGAGCTCATCCGCCCAGTGTCTTCGTGCTTCACACCAGGCACTGGCTGTCCTCTGTGCAGAGAACAAAGTCTGTGTTCCACACGCACCCTGTCCTCTGCAGCCCTCTGCCTGTGACTGCAGCCAGGGACCGGGCTCTAGAGCGCCCGCTCAGCCCTCTGTACCCAGGGCCAGGCCCTCGTCCCTCCTCACGACCTCTTCACCACGACCCCTCCCAGCTACACCGAGACATCGAAGAGCTGGTGAAAAGCTTACACTCCAGTGTTTGTGCCGAGAATGCCTCCAAGAGCCTGGTTCACCCAGGAGGAGAGGGCTGTGTGCAGGGACAGCTGTGTAGACACACTGGCAGGCCTCCGGATAGCTGCTGGTGGCTCAGGGTGTGGGTGGGGGTGGAGGCCCTGGAGAGGGAAGGTCCCAGAGGGTTCCCAGACTCCTCAGCCTTTGGTGTTTGGGGGAGGGAGGAGCTCAGGTGAGGCTTTCTCGGGCTACGTGCACCAGCCCCAGACTGGCGGAGTGGGGAGCCCGGCAGCACACTGCTCCGGGACACGGCGGGCCGCAGGCCACCACACAGGACCAGAGCGGCCACAGGAGCTTGGAGACCCCCGACACAAAGCTCCCAGCGGAACCCAGGGCCCTCAGCCTCAAAGCAGAGCGCCTGAGACAGAAGGACACATCTCAGTGGAAGCTTTATTTTTCAACCTCACACAGACACAGAGGACAGAGGGCTGGACATGGAGGCTAAAGGAGGCTTGTGCGCGTGAGCTTGGCAGTCCTGCTCCAAGGGGCAAACCTTCCGCTGTTGTCCATCCGTACGTCCTTCCAGCTGTACCCAGCGACCACACCCACCTGGCCCAAAGCGTGGCTGGGCCACCTGGGGCTGCAGATCCACCCAAGAGCCTTTCACAAAGGAGGGTTTACATTTCTGTAGGTCGTTTGGGAACTTTAGTTTTCTAGATATTAAAACCACTTGGATGTTTTAAGTACCTGGTGAGGTCCTCAGGTAAATTAAAAGACTTGGAAAAATTCCCATGTCTCATCTTGCCTAATGTCTGACAGATGCCATCAAGAATAAGCATTAAGGTACAAAAATACTATATATATGTATATATAAAACGGCAACAAAACTAAACCACGCTTCTAAAGCAGATGTGCTGTGCCAGAGAACACTGCGTAGTTTAAGTTAAATGCATTTCTGGTCCTGGCATCACCTCCCATTCTTAAGGAAAAAAAATACTTTAAATAATTTAAATAAAAGTCACAGGATGATGTTTACTGTTTAGGAATTTAAGAGGGTGGAACATTCCAACACTTCACCAGTACATCTGGTTGTGGTCTCATGAATGTCCTTCCCTGAAGCCAGCTCAGGGTCCGTTCATTTGGTTTCGAAAGGAGCTTGGATTTTTCAGAAGACCAACAAAAAATGTGGTAAGAGTTTTCGTTGGTATCAATTACAAAAAAACCCAAAAAAACCAAGGCCTAAGAAGACTAGTAAAAATGTTCCAATGCCATCACAAAAGACACTACAAAAACCAAAGTGCTCAAATTGAAGGAGCAGTAACCTTGTCCAGAACATATAAAAGCTGTAAATATAGGTTTAGTATATACAAAACTCGGTCAGAAGAATTTGAGAGCATTCTTCAGTGTAAGCGAAGAGCTTGCAGGGAACCTGCCCTCGGCGCCCCCAGGACCCCCCCCCCCCATCCTCTCGGGGCCTGGGGCGCAGCACGGAGACTCGCGGAGGGACCAAGGCAAGAAGGGAAACGTCAGTTCAGGTGAAGTTTTCGATGACGAGTACTCAATGAAGGGGCCGTTCTGTCCCTTCACAGTGGCCACTAGGGACTGCAGCCGCCACGGTGCACGCTCCACGGGTCAGCTGCGGGGTGAAGCGCCTGCGGATCTCGGAGCAGGGCAGCGAGTGCGCCGCGCGTGCAGGACCGGCCCGGGCGCCTGCGGGCTGTACAGCTGAACGTGGACTTAGACACACGGGGACGGTGTGGGGACGACCTAAACCTGCGGCGGACGCCAGCTCCGGGAGGCAGCAGCCTGCCGGCGTACCTGCACGCGCAGAGGCTCCCGCAGCCGTACGAAGATCTGCCCTTGACACTTGGAGACACGCGTCGGCCCGCGGCAGGGCGCTGCATCTCCCCACGTCCACGGCTTCGCTGAGCCAGAGACGTGGTGCCGAGAGGGAAGCTCCGGGTGAGCAGCTGTGCCGGAACCAGTCAGGGCAGCCCGGTGCCTGCCCAGGCCATGGGCTCTGGGCTCAGGGGAGGGCTGGAGGGAGGGGAGGGACCTCCCACAGGACCGCAAGCCATTCTCTCGCCCTTCTCGGCCACCCTGGGCTGACCTTCTCTGCAGGTGGTTTCAGAGCCACGGGCCGGGCTGGGAAACGTCTGGGTACGCTGCCCTGCTCTCTCCCTGCCTCCCTGGGCCCTTTTCCTGCCCCTCAGCACTGGGGTCTCAGGAGGTTCGTGCCATGCTACACCAAGGCCCCACCAGACTCCTGGAGCAGCAGGCTGGGCCCAGCAGCCGGAGTCAGGTCAGAACATTGAAAACCAAAACTTATTTGGGAATGATTTTGGGCCTCCATTCTCCGAAAACTGGCCCAAACCCTGCATTGTGCCCTCTCCCTGCGGAGGCACTGGTGGATCATAACTTAAAATACATCGCAGAGACACAGGACGTAGAAGCCCGCCCAGGTCCCTTCTGTGTCAGCTCAAGGGGCAGAACCAGTGGGGCACGGGAGACCCATATTCGTTTACAGAGTTTAAATCTGTTTTGGAACTTTAACCTTTCCTGAAAAAGTTTTAAAATAATCTCCCAAATCTCAAGTTTGGAAGTTCATCCCACTAGCTCTGGCCTCTTTCATACGCAAAAGTAATTCTTTTTCTTCAAGTGCATCAGAATGGAAAAGGAAGTCCGACTTGACTCGGTCCACTGCCTTAACTTCTAACAGCGTGGACCACCCCGTCCAGAGACTGACACAGAAGCCCGACCTCCAGAGCCCTGCCGGACTGCAGCCCTACGCACATGCGCACCTGCGGCCCCTGCAACAGTCTTTGCTAACGCTTACTTTCTAGATAAGGAAGCTGTTGGCTTAAATAAACAAGATGTTCCATTAGATTTCTCTATTTATAGCTTACCTAAAATATAATCAGTGGTGTCTTCTAGTTCTGAACAAGGCTTAAAAAAAAAAGGTCCCTTGGTGTATAGATTTGTTGACTGTTTCTGGAAGATTCCTAAATGAGCACGATGCCTTAACAGCTCATTTGCAAGAGGAATGACCCATTTGTAGTTTCACGAACTAGGAAAAAGTGGCCTACAGTACCCTCAGTCAACGAGAGGGGAATGAACTTGCCCTCTGAAAAGCCCCTAACCCTGTGGTCCAAGAAAATTTGGTTTGGTTTTCTATCAAACATGAAAGAGCACAGCCAAACTCTATCTTAAAGGCATAGCTTAAAAGAAGGTATTAACTAGTGGGTAAGTCATCAGTTGGTTAATTCTTTATCTAAAACTTGAGAAGTTAGAAAAAGGTCACTGAAACATTTCAGAAACAGCCATGTACGTGAACAGGACAGAGGCTGGAGGGACACCTTACCATCGGAACGGCCGGGAGAGGCCAGCCCGCAAGGTTCAAGTTCAAGAAACACTGTCATCCAGGATGCTCCTGGATGTCTCCATTACACTTTCAGTCTCTTTCACAAAATAGTATTCAGAAGAGAACAAAGTTTTTATTTTACTCCCAACCATTGTCTTTGATCATGTGGGCAAGCTCAATAATAAATTTTCCTTCCTTGTATTTCTGACTGCTTTCAAAGGCATGTTCCTTGAAAAAGAAAAAAAGTAGAAAGAAGGTTTCAGGGCAGAATCGATTCACTTTTCAACTTCATTACACTCTTGGCAAACAAAATAAGTGTATGGGATCAAGTCTCCCCAGGTGTTCCTTGTTCCACTGACCAGGGCCGGGGAGAGGTCTGTCTGCGCGACAAGCCCATCCGGGGCAGGGCAGCCCGCTGCACTCGTCCCAACCTCGTCCTAACCTCACAGATCAACTCTCGGCGAAAGGGTAACTCCGGTTCGTCCCTAAACATCTACGGCGCACAAGGCAAACTGGGAGGAAGAGGAGCAGAGACTCCCTGCAGGGGCTGCGGGTAAGAGGCAGGTGAAGGCAACTACACCGAGCGCCCTGGGGATCGTTGAGGACGTTAGAGGAAGAGAAGGCCCTCGGATGGGCAGTGAGGGTGGAAAGGAATGGGGCTCAGTGGGGGATGTGTGCGCATGTGCCCGTGCAGGCCTCAGCTGGGGACTGCGTCTCCTCATGTGTGAGGGGGAATACGGAGAACAGGAACAATCAGGAATTCCAGAAAGAGGGAACACAGGTGGCCCTGACCAAAACCAGCCAGAACGGCTGCAGGGGACGACTGCACTGGCCACACCCACGCGTACCTCTCAGATGCCGGGTGTGGTTGGGGGTGTGGGGGACAAATTTGGGAGTCAACAGCAGGGGTGGGGAACAACGGGAGCAGGGAGTGGGGGGGGGCAGAAGCTGCCCACGGGTGGGCCGGGGGAGGCCAGGTCTCGGTGGGGGTGGCAGCAACCGTGCCGAGCTCCGCAGAGGGGTCTGCCGTCACCGCTACCGCACAAGTAATGTCACCAGCCACCTGTGTGGGGGACACTCCCCTCGTTCCAGGGGGCCTCAGAGGGCACAGGTCTCCAGGGCTGTCACCTGTGCCCTGGGAGTGAGGTGAGCGCGGGTGCGCCCACGTGAGGACCTCCATCTTTAACGGGCTCAAAGGAGATTCTGTTGCGAGAACACAGATTTTCTGACACTTCCAGCGGGAGGTCTTATTCCTTTGCAAATTTTGTTTCTGTTTGTAATGTGTGTTTTCTTTATTGTGCTAAGTGTGGGCCTCTCCGGGAGGCGGAGTGGACGGTACTCACGTATTTCCACCCGAGCGTGGTTTTGCAGTTCTCACAGTAGATGTCTGCGACCGCGTGCAGGCCCGTGAGAAGGACCCTCTCCTCCGCGGGGCCGCAGCCCACGTTCACCCTGCGGCAGGAGGCAGCACAGCGCTGAGGACCCCGCGCTCTCCGCTGGCCCCCCTCCGCCCGCCCTGGGTGGTTCTGTCTCCAGCTAACCGCGTACCAGAGGCACTGCCCCCTGCCCACCACCACCTGTCGTGAGAAGAACAACTGTATTTCCCCAGGAGAAGCCCAGGCGGGCACAGGCTGCGGGGGCAGTGACCACGGCTCTGTATGGAGCGCGGTCAAAATCAAACCCACCACAATGGGTCACAGGCCACACCGCGTGTGGCAGCTCGTTCTCCGGTAAGAGCACACCCTTCCCCCAAATCCTCACACTAGAGACAGAAGAATTCCTCAAGACCATATGAAAACACTGGGTCATTCCGGCGGTGTCTGGTGGCTCAGTCGGTTAAGCGTCTGCCTTCGGCTCTGGTCGTGATCCCAGGGTCCTGGGATGGAGCCTCAGGTCGGGCTCCCTGCTCAGTGCAGAGTCTGCTTCTCCTTCTCCCTCTGTACCTCCCCCACCCTACCCCGGCTCATGCTCTCTCTCTCTCTCAAATAAATACAATCTTAAAAAAACAAAAACAACACCACTGGGTCATTCTCGCCCACCGGGGAACTCTAGCTACATAGTCCGGCTTTGAGTAATTAAGTGCATGGACGGACAGAAGCACTAAGTGTGACCTGACCACGAACACAGCATGTCCCCAAGGCCGATGGCAGTAGTACTCACACAGAATTGAAGAGGTAGGCTCGTCCCTGACTTCCCTGAAAAGACTGCAAAGAAGAAAAAAATTTTAACACGTTTATTGCAGTAAGATGAAAAGTCTGGCACTTTGGGATGAAGGTGGAGAGCCTGTCTCGGGTCACGGACCTCAACACGAGTGGAGGGGCCGCCTCGCGGAGTGTTTCGATCAGGGCTCAGGAGGAGCAGTGACCCCAGGCCTCCAGGGCCCCGGACCCCACAAGGGACCTGGAAGTCACGGTGCTCCGAGAGCCCCAGAGGGGCTGCTCAGCGTCCTGATTCCCCCCACCATCAGTCAGAGAGTAGGGGCGAGGGGACGTTCCCATGCTTTCCCACTGAAATTTAAAGCAAAGCCGCATCCCAAGATGACCCCTTACTTGGAGGAAGGGACCTTCCAGTGACCTCTCCCCCAGGAAAGTGCCGTAAGCCAAGAGACAGCTTGCAGCACACTCATGTAGTCTGGGACGATAAAGGAGGCAGGATGGGGGTACCGTCCGGTCAGTTCCAGACTTGGCGCCCGCACCCTTCACTCTCAGCAACAAGAGGGAATGTGAGTTCCCTCTTAGGCAGATGGGGGGGGCTCGTCCGCTTCAGTGCCAGGCTCAAATGACTGAATGGAACACAGGGACCTCAAAAATAACCAAATCAAGAGAACTTTTTGGGGGGTGTTTTTTGCCCATCGCCGCAGCACAAATTCAAAAGACTGTGAGGGATGCTGACTGGAGCACAGGGCGACAATATCTAAATATAAGAGGCACACGCTGTGTGACCAGCCGGCCCATTCCTAAGAATTCACTGTCGAGACAAACCAACCGGAGGGCATAGGGAAACGTGTGACAAGAATGGTCAGCGGTAAGTGTTTGCAATCGCACAAAGGTGAGACCCACCAGCAAGTGAGCAAACAAGGGCACTCACGTTCAGGACTCACGTAGACTACTAAGAGGGGGACGGAAGCAGCTGGGCACAGGCGGGTGTGGGGAGAGGGTCACAAACACTGGGAAGTGAAGGAGAGCTAGCCATGAAATGCCATGTCGTGGGGGCCCTTCAATTAAAGGGAAAACCATAGGGCACCTGGGTGGCCCAGTCAGCTAAGCATCTGCCTTTGGCTTGGGTCATGATCCCAGGTCCTGGGATCGAGTCCTGCGTCGGTAGCCACGCTAAGCAGGGAGCCTGCTTCTCCCTCTCCCTCTGCCTGCCTCTCCCCCTGCTTGTGTTCTCTCTCTCTCTCTCAAATAAATAAAAACTGAAAAAAAGATAAAGGGAAAACCATGTTCTTATAGAGGAGGGACAGACCACATATGCCACCCGACTAATAGCGACAAGTGGAAGCGCCCCCACGGGCCCCGGACGTGCGTTCACTGGAACAGCATGGAGACCCCCATGCTAAGCCACTGCACCAGTTCAGTTTGGGGGCTCTGTTACTGCGGCATAACCTGGCCTGAGGCTAACAGCATTTTGATTGAGATATACAGCTTTCAGACTTGAAAAAAAGGAAAGAAAGAAAAAAAAAGAAAACCCTTTTTAAGAGTTTTCCTTTCAAGTGGCTTTCTAGAATTAGGAATTTTACTTGATGTCCAATTTAACAAATAATCAGCTTATGGGCTTCCCCACACATCCTTATCAGCCTTCAAGTCTGTAGACCCATTTCCCTAACTCTCTCACCTACTCTGAAAATCCTTTCCCCTCCCCCACAAACCCTTATTTACAGGGTTTGGATCAGTGATGTGGCCAGATCTGTGGTTCAGGTTTAGAGTCGGACCGGAGCGGGAAGCGGTTTCGGCTCCGGGGCGCGCAGGCTCCATGGTCGTGTGCCGGCCGCGGCCCACAGGGAACACCAGAACCTTCTAACGACCAGACCCGCCTGCACCGAGAACGGCTCCCTCGGGCCAGGGCATCACCGCCGAAGGACAGGGACGGCCCCAGGAGCGGCTGAACCCCGTCAGGACCCCTGCCCTCGGACGAACTGGATCCTGCTCTGCGCGGGAAGGGCTTCCCCGATCGCCAGCCGGACCGCGAGCGCTCGAGCCGCTCGGCAGCCTGTGCCTGGGCCCGGGGCTCGGCCTGACTCTCGCCGACACGCGCCGTGAAGGGCACGGCTCTCGCCGCCTGGCGGGCCTCTACCCCCGTGTGACTGGGGAGCAGCTTCACGGCTTCCGGGCTCGTCAAAGACGCATCCCGGACTCCTCGGGGCCCGCCTCCTCGCAGCCCTCACGGCACGTTCCAGAACGGAGGCCGCCGCCCGCTCAGGAGTCCCGGGAGGCCGCCAAGCCACAGGGCTCGCGTGCAGGCCCCGCAGCGGCTCCGCCGCCGGGGAACCCAGCCGCGCGACACACGGCACCTCGGCAGGCGGCCGACAACGGACAAAGGAACCGCGGCAGAGCGGCGGAAACGCCGCCTCGAGTCCCAGTGTTTCTCTCGGACGCTGGACGGCAAGGAGACGGCCGCGCTGCTGCCCAGTGAAAACCCAAGCAGACGAGCGATCTCCTGATCGAGGGAAACAAGAAGCCTACGCAGAGACCCCGGAGAGGCACAGCTTCCGGGCAGGCTTGGCTCTGGAAGGCGCAGGGGGTTCACACAGCCCGGAAGGCGGACCCGTGAAGATGGGGGCGGCGGGGCGGTCACGACTGTGCGCATGGGGGGTGCTCGTGACCCTTGGGGATGGGTAGGAGAGAACCGGCCCAGCGGCCCGAGGGCACATTCGCTCATCTATCATCTTAAATGTTCAGAAGTGGTGGATCACAGACTTCATATACTGCCCAAAAGGAGTCCATGAGAAGGAACGGGGTACGTTCTCTGGACACCCCCAAGGATATGTAACGATAAGGGACGGGGCTGTTCTCTGGACACCCACGAGGCTGTTCCCAGCCCTGCAGAGCGCCCAGAGCAGCTGCTCTGACCCTGTTCACAGCATCCCTCCTGGGTATTTTTCTAAGAGAGCCAATTTCCCCCATCCCTCCCACCATAATCTGTTTTCTTCTTAAGCATTCTGAGTTAACATTTCTTCATTTCCTTATTCTTAAACTATTTCCACAGATTTTCTAGACTTCCTCTGTTCCTTCGATGTTTTTTGGTTTTACGTGAACTTTACTGCTCTCACAAGTAACCTACTCACCTTGCTCTTCGTGATTTTCTGTCCCAGCTGCCTAGCCCTCCAAAACCCACCCACTGCACAAACACCATGACCGACGTCACACCAAGATCACGGTGCAGTCACACTCAATCACGCACAAAGCTTTCATCAATGCTGCCCAGAAGGCTCTAGACTCCCAGGACACGACCGACCCAGGAAGTCATGTGATGGTCACATGTTTGTCTACGAAGCAAGTACGACCGTCGTTGAAGGGATTACATCATTTCCCAGACACAAACCACTTGCCTTGGAGATCAGCTCATCGTGATTGGCCAGGTGGGCTCTGCAGTGGACACAGCTGTATGTTCGGTGACAGTTTGACAGATAAGCTTGGAAAGTTCTGGATTTTGTCATCTTCACCATCTCGGCTGGGCACTCCTCGCTCAGCTCAGGGCTGGCACTGGAAGGCTGGCAGCTCTGCTGGGCTCTCTGACAAAAGAAACACTCACAGATGGACGCAAGAGCCGTTGCTGCTCGCAGGATGTGTTCCACGGTGCACACATCTGGGACGAGAGAAAGGGTCACAACCTGTCAACGAATCAGGACGAAGCAGAGGGTTACGGACGGAGGGAAATACTTCAAGGCGGCGTGTTTAGGATGTGTGTCTTTTGAGGAATGGGAGGGGCGGGCAGAACCAGAAGACAGGATTCTTTAATTAGTCACTGTTTCACCATTCTTTTTTTTTTTATTAAAAGTTTTTTTTTTTAAGATTTTATTTATTCATTTGACAGAGAGACAGCCAGCGAGAGAGGGAACACAAGCAGGGGGAGTGGGAGAGGAAGAAGCAGGCTCATAGCAGAGGAGCCTGATGTGGGGCTCGATCCCAGATCGCCGGGATCACGCCCTGAGCCGAAGGCAGACGCCTAACCGCTGTGCCACCCAGGCGCCCCAAATGTTGTGATTTTGATGAAATTTCTCTAACAACAAAACCTAACTGTAGAACTTCCAAACCTACAAAGGGGCAGATTACCGAATGACAAAATGTCAATCTAAAAGGACGCGAGAAAAGGGGCGCCTGGCTGGCTCAGCTGGGGAGCGCGCATCTCGTGATCTCGGAGCCGTGAGTTCAACAATTCATCTAGATGCAATGAACAGGAGACATGCCTCAAAATGCAGACGCAGAGTGGCTGAAAGATTGGGCTAGAAACCTGGCTAACAATGTATTTGCTTTATGTATTATATGTATATGATTCACAATAAAGAAGTTAAAGTAGTGAAAGGATTGGGCGCCTGGCTGGTTCGGTCGGTAGAGCACGCGACTCTTGATCTCTGGGTTGTGAGTTCAAGCCCCACGCTGGGCATAAAACTCAGTTAAAAAAAAAAAAAAAGAACAGGATTACTGATTATAGTGTGTAAATATGGTATACTTATTACGTATTTATGTTACACTTAAAATACAGCACGTAAGTATATAGTACAAATATATTTATGTTCTACTATGCCTTTTGCTGACTGACAGAACGAACACAAATGATTACAGACAGAGAGGATGTGCACAATGTGATGAATGAATCAGACCTAAAGACATGGAGAAAACTGTGTCTAAGAACTGCAGAATCCACATTCATTCAAAGCACACATTTACAAAAGCCAGCACTACAAGTCTCACCCACCTTCCAAAAATTGAAAACACAGTATATTCTCTGACCGCAATACACTTAAGTTAGACATCAATAAGAAAACATAACAAGAAAAATCTTCGTATGCTTAGAAATTCAGACACGTACTTCTCCACAAATAGATGCAAAGAAAATTCTGTGCCCATGGACTGGAAGAATACTGTTAAAATCCTCATACTACCCAAAGCAAGCTATAGATTCAATGCAATCCCTCACAAAATACCAGTGGCATTTTTCACAGAACAAAGGATCCTAACATTTGGATAAAACCACAAAGACCCCAAAAAGCCAAAGCAATCTGGAGAAAGAGGAACAAAGCTGGAGGTACCACAGCCCGTAATTTCAAACTGTACTACAAAGCTACAGTCATCGAGGCATGTGGCGCTGGTGCAAAAACGGCCACACGGATCAACGGAAAGAATAGAGAGCCCAGCACAAAACTCACGCGTGCGTGGCCAATCTCGGACAACGGTGCCAAGAATACACGACTCTCTTCAATAAATGGTCTTGGGGACACTGGACAGCTAGGCACAAAAGAATCAAACTGGACCACTGTCTTACATCATACACAAAAATAAATTCAAAATGGATTAAAGACTTGAATGTAAGACCCCAAACTGTCAAACTCTCAAAGAAACCATAGGCAGTAAGCTCTTCGACATCATTCTTAGCAATATGTTTTTTTTGGACCAGTCTCCTCAGACAAGGGCAACAAAAGAGAAAATAAACAAATGGGATGGTATCAAACTAAAAAGTTTTTCCATGGCAAAGGAAGCCATCAACAAAAGACCACCTATGAAATGGGAGAAAATATTTGCAAATCCTACATCTGATAAGGGGTTAATACCCAAAATATACAAAGGACTTAACACAACTTAAAAACAAACAACCTGATTAAAAATGGGCGGGGGGGGGGGGGTGGCTGGCTCGGTTGGTAGAGCATGCGACTCTTGATCTCGGGGCTGTGAGTCCGAGCCCCAGGCTGGGTGTGGAGCCTACCTAAAAGAAAAATGGGCAGAGGACTTTAATGGACATTCTTCCAAAGAAGACATCCAGATGGCCGACAGACGCATGAAAAGATAGAGGACTCAACATCACTAACCATCCGGGAAATACAAATCAAAACTACAATAAGCTATCAGCTCACACCTGTCAGATTGGCTGTTATCAAAGAGACAAAAAATAAGAGTTGGCGAGGATGTGGAGAAAAGGGAAGTGATGGAAGCAGCCCAAGTGTCCATCGACAGGTGACTGGATAATGGAGGTGTGGCGTGTATACACAACGGAATATTACACAGTCATCTCATCAGGAATCTTACATGGATCAACGTCAACAGCACTACAGTAGGTGAAATAAATCAGAGAGAAAGACAATATCACACGATCTCACCTGTATGTGGAATCTAAACAAAAAAATGAAACAAAAAACAAAACAGAAACAGACTCACAGATACAGAAAACAAATAGTTGGTTACCAGAGGGGATGGAGGTGGGGGATGGGCAAAATAGATGAAGGGGATTAAGGGGTATGAACCTCCAGTTATACAATAAAGGAAGTCGTGGGGATACAATGTATGGCACAGAGAATGTGGTCAGTAACTTTGTAATAACTTTTTATGGGGACAGAAGATAACTAGATTTATGGTGGGGATCATTTCACAATGTACAAAAATATTCAATCAATACGACATACAGTTGAAACTAATAGGATATTGTGTGTCAATTATTCTCCGATCTTTAAAAAAGTATAATCTGAGGAGAGAAAAGGCATGTACTTCTATGTACCCATGGGTCTAAGAATGGAAATTAGAAGATATTTTTATTAATATTATTAAACAATAATAAAACAACTACTTTCTAGTACTTAAAGGGAAATGTATAATCTTATAGGATGTAGATTAGAAAATATAACAGGTGGAATTGATGAGCTAAACACCATCTTTTTTTTTTTTTTTTAAGATTTTGTTTATTTATTTATTTGAGAGAGAGAGTGCCCAAGTTGGGGTGAGAGGGAAAAGGAGAGGGAGAAGCAGACTCCTCGCTGAGCAGGGAGCCTGACGTGGGGCTCCGTCCCAGGACCCTGGGATCATGACCTGAGCCAAAGGCAGACGCTTAACTGACCGAGCCACCCAGGTGCCCCTAAACACTTATGTTTATTTATTAATTTTAATGCCTACAGCAGCTTTATTGACACTAGCCAGAAAGTGGAAACAAGCCAGATGAGCAAACAGTGGTGCACCCCTACCCTGGAGTACCACTCCTCTATAAAAAGGAACGAGCCATGAACATACACAACCACCTGAAGGACTCTTCAGAGGATTCTGCTACGGAAAGAAAAAAGCAAAAAAGCCAAACCCCCAAACGTGACAACTATATTATTCCATTTATATAATATTCGTGAAGTGACAAAATCATGGAAATGGGGAACCGGTTAGAGGACGCTGGGGGTTGGGGGGGGCTGAGGGGGGGGAGTGAAGTGGGTGTGGATGTCAGATGGCAACACAAGGAATCTTGCTGTGATGAGGCTTTTTTTAAATCTAAATTCAATTAATTAACATATCGTGAATTATTAGTTTCAGAGGTAGAGTTCAGTGATTCATCAGTCTTATATAACACCCAGTGCTCATTACAGCACGTGCCCTCCTTAAGGCCCATCACCCAGTTAATGCCCTTAATGCCATTACCCCATCCCCCACCCCTCTCCCCTCCAGCAACCCTCAGTTTGTCTCCTATGATTAAGAGTCTCTTATGGTTTGTCTTCCTCTCTGATTTCATCTTATTGTTTTCCCTCTCTTCCCCTATGATCCTCTGTTTTGTTTCTCACATGAGTGAGATATGATAATTGTCTTTCTCTGACTGACTTATTTCGCTTAGCATAATACCCTCTAGTTCCATCCACGTCATTGCAAATGGCAAGATTTCATTTTTGTGATGGCTGAGAATCCCACTGTGTGTGTGTATACACGCATGTATATATATCATATGTGATATCTCATCTTCTTTATTCGTTCATCTGTTGATGGACATTTGGGCTCTTTCCACAGTTTGGCTGTTGTGGACACTGCTGCTATAAACATTGGGGTGCAGGTGCCCCTTCGGATCACTACATTTGTATCTTTGGGGTAAATACCTAGTAGTGCAATTCCTGGGTCATAGGGTAGCTCTATTTTCAACTTTTTGAGGAACCTCCATACTGTTTTCCAGAATGGCTGTACCGGCTTGCATTCCCACCAGCGGTAAACACCCATCTTTAAAAATTAAAGTAACAGAGAAATAACCCAAAGAAAATATAAGGAAGGAAATGAACAGGAAAAAATGTAATGCAACACACAAGGAAAATATGGATATGCAAGAGAGGACCAAGAAAGCCAAAGTTTGTCCTGGAAAAGACTGACAAAACTGGTAAAGTTTTGTTCGAGTGACTGGGGAGAGAGGTGGGGTGCGGGGAGAGATGGGATATAAGTAATAACGTGGCAGAAATGGAAAAGGGATATCACTTTCTTTGGATGAGATTTATGGGTAAGAGGATGTTGTGATCAATTTAATATATTTGAAAATGTGAACCACACAAATAAATTCTTAGAAGAAATATGACTGAAAAACAGGACTCAGGAAGAAACAGCAAACCTCAACAGCCTGATAAACATTAAAGAAACAGGAATGAACCAGCTAGCTTAACTTGATACCAAACCTTGATCAGGGCAGTGCAAGAATGAAATTCACTATAATTTTCTTCTCATGAACCAAGATGCAAACACCCTAAATCACTTTACCAAACAGAATCTAATACTATTTTTTATTATTTTTTATTTTTTTAAAGATTTTATTTATTTATTATTTATTTATTTATTTATTTATTTATTTATTTATTTATTTGACAGAGGCAGCGAGAGAGGGAACACAAGCAGGGGGAGTGGGAGAGGGAGAAGCAGGCTCCCCGCCGAGCAGGGAGCCCGATGTGGGGCTCGATCCCAGCGTTTTGGGATCGTGACCTGAGCAGAAGGCAGGCACTTAATGACTGAGCCACCCAGGCGCCCCTGAATCTAATACTATTCTAAAAGGATAATAAAATATAATTAGGTTGACTTTATCACAGGAATACAAAATCATTTAATGTTAGAAAATGTAGTTCATACAATGTACCGCCTATTCTCTGAATCTGTTTATCTCAATAGATGTAGAGAAAGCATTTGACAAAATCTACCATCCATTCACAATTCTAACAACATTCCGTGCAGACTAAGAATATAAGGGAACTTCCTTATCTGTTGAGACATCTATAAAAATGAACCAAACCACAGTGAACATCATCCTTCGTGGTAAGACTCAGAAACATTCTCTCTGAGATCAGGACTGAGCCTCTACCGCCATTCCCACAAGCCCTAGCCCAAGTCCCAGGCGGCTTGGCAAGGCAACAAGGCATACGGATCAGAACGGAAAATACACACTTATGCAACAGTGTAGCAGTACAAAGTACCTAAGAATAAATTCAAAGACCTGAAATACCTTGACAGAGTAGAGTGTAAGATTTTCAGGGACAATAAGGAATACCTAAATAAGCAGAGATATACCAAGATCGGGACCAGAAGATATTGTAAACATACGAATTCTCCCCAAAGTAATTTTTATGTGTTTTTTGTACTTTGTTTTTAAAGATTTTATTTGAGAGAGAGTGTGTGTGCGTAGGGGGAGGGGCAGTGGGGAAGGGAGAATCTCAAGCAAACTCCATGTTGAGTGTAGAGCCCGACACAGGGCTTGATCCCATGACCCTGAGATCATGATTGGAGCCGAAACCAAGAGTTGGATGCTTAACCAACTGAGCCACCCAGAAGCCCCTAGATGTTATTTAAGTAATTTCTACACTCAACGTGGGGCTCAAACTCATGACCTCAAGATCAAGCGTTGCACGCTCTTCTGACTCAGCCAGCCAGATGCCCCCCAACAGAATTTTTAAATTAAATGCAATTCAAATCAAAATCCAGAAAAGATGTGTTGGTGTGTGTGTGTGTGTGTGCACGCATATGCAAGCCAGGGACCCAGTGAGAGGCAGAGACTGGATTCTAAAACTTATCCTAGAAGGGTCTATGGGGGAGGGAAAAGTTTTCCTCAACCCTCTTGGGGTCCCTGGCTGGGTCTGAACATTAAACTGGCAAAGACGGATCAGCAGGAGATATGCACAGAGATTTTACTGAATGTTTCCATGAACATGGGACCCTTCGCAAGAGAATGGAGAATCAAAGCAGCAGCAGAGCGGGAAGCTTTTCTACCATTTAGTCAAAGAAACAATTTATTCATGAAGAACTGACAAGGCAGAGGGCTTTGGTCGAGGGGGTAGTCCATGGTGGAAAAGTAACTAGAAAGATAGGGCAGGTTTAACAAGGTTGTGCAGAATTCTTGGCCTCGAATTCCCTGTCTCTGGTGATAAGAATATCTTCGCTCCTCCTGGGAGGACCCCTTTCCCGGGGGGTCTTATGACCTGTGTCAGGGAATAAGGGCAGAGGGGGAGGTCAGAATGACCTTCCTCCTTCTGTCATTTTCTCAAAGTCCTCCAGCTTAAGACACTCCATATGCCGAGGTGACATGTTTTGGGGTAGTGCGTCCTGAGCCCCATCGTGCCAAAGGTCAGAAGTAGTGAGGGCGCTCTTGAAGAGCGCGAAGGAAGCCCATCCCCCACCTGAGTCTGACCGAGAGCAGTCCTGCCGTTTCCATAGTCATGGAGGCAGAGCGGTGCCGGCAGGGGACGGGAAAACAGGTCGATGGGACCCAAAAGAGAGCCTAGAAACAGACCTATGCATAGACCAGATACCGCAACAGTGAAACTGCAGCTCCCTGGGAAATAGACGTTTCCAAAAACTGGTGCTGGACGTTAGGGACACCCATCCACAGGAAAAGACCAAGTTGGATCCTATTTTATACCAGCAATGACAATTAATGGTTCGTCCCATTTCCCAACAGAGAAAATCAGCTAGCAAGAATATTGTGGAGGAAGTTTCCATACAAGGGGCACACACCCACGCCTACACATCTGTCCTCCAAAATGAAGCTCTGGTTCTTTCTCCACTAGAAGTTTTCTCAACCAAGGATTAAGGGAGTTCTGAAGAAGTCTGATTATATTTGATAGTCCCCATCAGGGATTCCTAAAACCACCTTTTCAAGCCATCACATTAGCCCCAACACATTTTATCTGCTGCCCCCAAGCCACTGGGCACTCTCTGAATTTGAACCCTGGCATCCCTCCCGTCTTGGCGGCAGGTTGTGTGGGGGGGAGGATCAGCCTGGATGCATCCCACCGCAGCAGCCCAGCTCCCACCCGTGTCCCACACGGGCTGCATAGACACCGTCAATCCACACGTGCACCACCCCCCCAATTCGGTGATGACCCATAAGGGAGGAAAGAACGTCCTCTTCTTTTCTTTTTTAGTAGGCCCCACACCTGAACTCACGCGCTGCGATCCAGAGTCCCGGGCTCGAGGGACGGAGCCAGCCAGGCGCCTCCTGACCTGACTGCTCACTGAGCTCATGTTGAGTCGGCTTTAAGACCTTCACCTGAGTTTCTCTCTCTTTATCGAAAGGAGCCTTCAGTTGTGCCCCTTCTCTGCTCAGACCCCCTCTAATGAAGGTTCCAAAAGCACATGGTGAAAGGGGCCGAGAGTCCGGAATCCCAGACTCTTCCCGGGCTGGCCCGTCAGGTCTTGAGAGTCCTGCCCCTTTAGTGGCAGAAACACTGTTCCCCGTGACTGCACGGAGAACCCGCCGACGCTGCCCTCTGGCCTGGAAACAAGGGATTTCAGGGCGCCTGGCTGGCTAAGTTGGCAGAGCGAGCGCCTCTTGATCTCGGGAGTGGTGAGTTCGAGCCCCACACTGGGTGTAGGTCCCTTTAAAAAAGTGACTTCACTTGTATTCATAAGAACAATGGGGGCAACACCTCTCACTTTCAGCTCGCACGCAGTTCCCTTTGCACGGGACCACCCCTTCCGAAGCGGCAGCTTGCCGAGGCCCTTCTGCTTATCGGCCTCGCTCCGTGGGGCGCCTGCGCCCTTCCGCAGGCCTCCTGGACGGCCTCGCCCCGGGGGACCTGAGCCCGAGGAGCGCCGGTGTCCGCAAGGCCCGTCTCTGCGGAGCAGCCCTGCTCGCAGGCTCCCGTCACCCTCGCGGAGCCTCGTCCGCGCTCAGCGCTCACGGCAGCCCCTCCACGGCGGGAGGGCGCCTCAGGAACACCCACTTCACCGGCTCCATCCTGAGCGCCACCCCGTCACCATCCGGCGGGGGTTCCTGGCAGAGCCACGGCCAGGCCTGGTCTGGGGGAAGCGTGTCAGGCTGTGTTTTCACCAGGCTCTTAACCTGGACATCCACTGCGGCACTGGCGAAATCACGTCCAAGTGTTCAGGCAACCAGTGTGCAAAGTGGGCTTTTACAACAAGATCTCCTGGCAAGTTAGGGGCCGCTGTGACGTGAACAAAAGGCAAAGGGGACGCAGTGAGCCGTGTTCGCCACAGGACACTGTTTCCCCTGGGTTTGGAGGGCAGCCGCCATCCCCCGGAAGATATTACTGTGGGGTAAGTTTTTGGAGCAAAAACAATATTCTGGATTCCAGAAATTTCTCTCCTAAAATAAACATGTATATTGGGGCGCCTGGGTGGCGCAGTCGTTGAGCGTCTGCCTTCGGCTCAGGGCGTGATCCCGGAGTTCTGGGATCGAGCCCCAGGTCGGGCTCCTCCGCTGGGAGCCTGCTTCTTCCTCTCCCACTCTCCCTGCTTGTGTTCCCTCTCTCGCTGGCTGTCTCTCTCTCCGTCAAATAAATAAATAAAATAATAAATAAATAAAATAAACATGTATAATTATTTTAAGAGAACGTGAATCAGGCCCATGTCCATATGGTGCTGTTACCACACTTCTAAAGACAAAAACATGAGAAATAAAGCCCCAGCCAAGCAGCTCTGACATTTCCAGGATGGAGTGGAGGCTCCCGAGAGCCCCACACCCTGGGACACCCATTCTCTCTACTCCCCACGCCACCTCCTCACACCGCCACGACATGGCAGATGGGCTCAGCCCCAGCCCTCCACTTCCCCGGGGAGGAGGAAGGGAGGCACCAGGCACACAAAGCGTTCAGCCAGAGTTCATGGCGAAAGTGGGACCCCAGGTGGGTGGCTCGGGCAGGGACATCCACATCCTCCACGGAAAAGGGAACATGGGGGCTCTGCACCAAACACACTGGCAGCAACCCTCAGAGGTGGGGGTTCCTATTAGTCCCACCGTGCAGATATGGAAACTGGGGCCCAGAGAGGTTAACCAACCTGCCAAGGTTGCACAGCTAGTAAGCTGTGGATTCAAAGCCAGAGTCTACACCCTGGACCACTGTGCCTGCAGACAAATGAACCAGAGTGAACTTCACTCATCGATGCAAATTAAAGGCGGTCTGGTAGGTCTTACAACCTAGCGGGTGGGCAAAGGTTTTTAAAAAGTCGCTATCACCACTGGCGAGGGCTGGCTGGGATGTAGCCATCTGGTAACACCTATCTGCGCTCCTGGGCGCACACCCCTGGACCTCAGCTGGGGGCTAGGAAGCACGGGGAAGGTGCCTTCCTTTTCACCATCTGCCTTTTGGTAACTAGATTTTTTAAAAATATTTTATTTATTTATTAGATTGAGAGAGAGAGAGAGAGAGCACAAGCACGGGGAGTGGCAGGCAGAGGGAGACTGTGGGACCCGAACCCAGGACCCTGGGATCATGACCTGAGCCGAAGGCAGACGCTTCACCAACTGAGCCACCCAGGCGTCCCGGTAACTCTAGATTTTCGATACCAAATGTATGTAACTCACTCACACAGGCACAGAAAGACCTGGAAGGATTCACGTCAAAGGGCAATAGCAGGAGTCCAGTTTGCCTTTGGCAGAACCAGCTTCCCCTCACACACACGGCCTGCCTTCTTACTGGAGTCACAGATGAAACATTTTTCTCCACACATTTCAGGAGCTGCAGGCTTGGTGATCAGCAGACCCCCTGGAAGGGGCAAGATTTCTCCAGTCCTACCACCTGTCCGGCTGCCCCCAGATAAAGCCCCCACAGCCTCTCGGGAATCTGGGCAGGGGTGTCTGGGCAACTTCAGCACCCCGTGGCCCCGCGCCTCTGCTCTCCAGGTCCTAGTCCTCACCCCTCCTCCCTCCTGCCTCAGGTCCT
Source organism: Ursus arctos (assembly GCF_023065955.2). Classification (NCBI taxonomy): domain Eukaryota; kingdom Metazoa; phylum Chordata; class Mammalia; order Carnivora; family Ursidae; genus Ursus; species Ursus arctos. Next base: position 3,107,237 of record NW_026623030.1, on the reverse strand, counting down.
GCCTCTGCCACCAGTCTCCCGCAAGACTGGCTAATGTGTGTGCACTGAGCCCTTTTCCAACAACCTGTAATACATTCTTTTGTATTTCTCCCATGAGTAACAAAGTCCCCCAGAGTCAGGGCCTAGGGACATTTCCTAGCAGAGGTTACTGGCCTGCTTGCTAACAACAGGAAAAGGACCAAGGCACTAGCTACAACACACCGCTGCCCTTCTCATTTGAAAAGGTGGGATCCAGAAGGCTGATGGAAGCAGGACAGAGGGTCGGAATCTTCAGCTGTAATTATTTAACCACATGCTAAAAAGGACATAATCAAATATTTGAAGGCCTGTGTTGGGGCAAGAGAAGGAAAAACCAGAGATGCAAAGAGCAATCGAAGGGGGCCAGTGCTCTCGGGAGAGAGTGCCCCCACTGGGAAGCCAGGTGACAGCACGAGGGAGCCAGGAGGTGAGGTCTGGCAAGAGACAGGCTGCCGGGCGTGAGGGCGGACAAAGCTGCCAGAGCGCTTGACTCAAACCGTGCCCCATGTTTCGTGGCTGTGGAACCTCAAGCCAAGCTGTTGCTTTATCTGTAAAATGTGGGTAAACTGCGATTCACAAGGTGGTCCATGCAAGAGGTCATGTCACGGTTACAGTAGGACAGAGGGACAGAGGGTTGGTGGAGCGCCCCTCCGCACCTCACAAGCCCCACCTCGAATCCTGGTCCTGGTTCTGAGGCTCTTCAGGTGCTGGATTAAGGTGCCCTTCCCCGGGTGTGGACAATAGCGGGTTGGCTCCAGGATTTCCATTCCACTATCACCAGCAGACAGCTTTTCAGAGTGCCCCAGGGTTTTGATCACAGGAGGAATGGGGACTTCTTTCCTGAATCCACCTCACGCTGTCCTCCCCAGAACGCTTAGCCCTCCATCTCTTGGTTGTTCAGAACTGTCTCCAACCTCTCCTGAAATCTCATGTCAAAATGTCTATTCCCCTGGGGCGCCTGGGTGGCACAGCGGTTAAGCGTCTACCTTCGGCTCAGGGCGTGATCCCGGCGTTCTGGGATCGAGCCCCACATCAGGCTCCTCCACTATGAGCCTGCTTCTTCCTCTCCCACTCCCCCTGCTTGTGTTCCCTCTCTCACTGGCTGTCTCTTTCCTGTCGAATAAATAAATAAAATCTTAAAAAAAAAAGTCTATTCCTGAGAGGTTCTGCTGATTAGCAGCTCTAACCACTTTTCTACAAATGTAAAACCAAATGAACCTCGAATGAGAGCATCACAGAATGGTCTGAAAGGAAGATTTCTATTGCCTTTTTTTGTCTTTTTCGAAGTTTTCGTATTTTTCTTCCAATGTCTGCAAGTCGCTACTGAAGTTACATCAGGCACCTAGATCTAACAGAACACGTGGAAAAGGCAAAATCCAAGACCCGGCAAGTTGAGAACAGATGGGATTACGCAGTCTGACGTGCCCTCGCAAATTAAAAGGGATAGCAGTAAACAGGCAAAATGGGCTTAGATAACACCAGGAGATTCCTCGCTTCTTTGTGTTTGAATCGGGGCTCCAAGGTTAACAGAATCTGTGTTATTCAAGTTTAGCCAAGTAGCTTCTTGAAATGCCAGTTCTGTATCTTCCTGGTTAAACCCACGCAGGCAGATTCTACTGGCGATCTGACCTCAGCGTCCCAAGCATTCCCAGCCGCTGAGGATTGGTTTTGCCAGCTCCGTCCGTCAGAAGGGCTCTGTGAGGCCGAAGTGGTCATGTATGCTACCGAGTAACTAAGAATACTGCTTCTTCATAGTCTAGTTTCCATTTATCAGTCTCCCGGGGGGAAAAAATACATTCAAACTCTATGGCAGCCCCTTGCCCTCTCCGCTTTCGTTCCTGCCCCTTGACACTGGGTCCTTGTGAAACTTAGGGACAACAGACAGGAAATCAAGAAGAGGCTTTAGAGGAACACTGCTTCCAACCTAAAGAGCTTTACACATGGCAGTGCTTCAAAAATGGTAAGATTCAACGTCCGGACTTCAGTTACAAGAAGGTCTCCATGTCAGTTGTTCATGTTGGCAAGTGCACCACAGCAGTGGAAGATCGTAACAATGGGGAACACAAGGCGTGGGGCATATTGGGACTGTCTGTACTATCTTTGCAACTTTCACGGAAATCTAAAGTTATTCCAAAACAAGAAGTTCGCTTAAAAAGCAAAGGCTATTTGGGACACCCGGGTTGGCTCGGTCGGTGCAGCATGTGACTCTTGATCTCGGGGCTGTGAGTTGGAGCCCCGCATAGAGTGTAGGGATTAAAGATGAAATCTTAAAAAAAAGAAAGAAAAAGAAAAAGAAAGAAAAAGAAAAAAAAGGCTATAGCTCAGATTGGTAATTAAGATTATTCAGTTACTTTTTTTCTTAAGTGCCCAACAGAGCCAGACCCTGTGCTACAGGTCTGTTGTAGGACATGATTTTGCTGTGGTCCTACCTCTGAGAGGTTCCTGCAAGTAGAAGACACTCTAACCCTGTGAGATGCAAGGGGAGGGAGCATAAGGGTCCAGAAGAGTCTCAGTATTATCATTCCTCAAGTGTGCCACCTCTGTCACCCAAGAGCCTGGGGCTGGGGGGAGTGGGGAATCAGTGCCCGATTACAAAACTCAACCACCCCAGCATCCAGCACAGCTCCTGGCACGGAGCAGGAACTCATCTGCTAGAAGGGAGCAGAGGCTGGAGGTGCACAGGTGTGGGAGAGGGGCAGCTTGCTCAGGTGAAGCACCTGGAAGAGTTCCCTAGAGGAGGTAAGCCTCCTCTCCAGGTGTGGGTAGGAGTTTGGGAGTGAGGTGGGGGGAAAGTAACATTCTTGGCAAAGGAAACAACAGGTTAAAGTGTATATTCTAGCTAGAAAGAGGAAGAAGAAATGCAACTGAACAAAAAAGCTTGGGGGTGGGGAAACTGATGTCTTCCAAAGCCATCTCTCCAAAATGAAATCACAGGGTTTTGTTTGTTTGTTTTCATCCTGGAACTCAGCACATTATCTGGACATCAAAGATGTCAATCAGAGGCAGGCCTGGGGGAGGGGGACCCTACTTAGGTTTCCCAAGCTATGGCTTTTGCAAGCCTAGTGCTACAAGCGGGGAACTGATACGGAGGACAATTCATTTTAGTCACGATCTTTATGTGGGCAATCTGAAAACATCCCCCTCTTTTAATAAACATTCCTAGGAGCCCTCTTTTGTCCTCATTTCCCTCCCCGGTCGCAACATTATTTTTTAAAGATGGAAAAGCCTATTATTATCAGGCATCTAGTTCATTCTCTCATTTTTCCGTGGCTGAAGTGGGGAGGAGGCAGGGAAGGGAGGGAAGAAAGGGGGGCAAAACCAAAGATTAGGCTTTGTGGTCTGCTCCAACACGGAGTGAGCCAAATAACAACAAAAAATCAAATCAGAACAAAAACATCCACAGGTGCGGCCCGCTCGCGCCCCGCCCGCCGGCCCAGACGCCCAACAGGTGCCTCCGGGCCCTGCCCGCAGTCGCAGGAGCCTCGGGTCGCCACAAAGTAGCCGCCCGCGCAACAGTCTCCAGGCCCGCCCGTACTCACGGCCGCTCGGCGGTCCGCGCCCCAGCCCGCAGCGTCCATCCGGCCCGAGCCCCGGTCAGTGCGGGCTCGGCTCTCAGGCGGCGCGGGCGCGGCCCGGGACGCGTTGCGGCCGTTGGCGCCTCGGCAGGGCGCGAGGCATCCTACCGCCGCCGCCGCCCCGCGGGCCGCTTGCCCTTTGTTTTGGAGCCGCGGCCCGGCCGCGCCGCCGTTAACGGCCTCGCAACGCGGCGTCGGCCAATCAGCGCGGCGTCCCGCCTGCGCTCCGCCCCGTGCCCCGCCCCGCCCGCGCGTTCCCTCCCCGCGCGCTCCGCGCCTGGGAGCTCGACCGGCTCGCACTAGGCCGGCCTGGGCGGGAGCGCACGTGCCGCGGAGCGCGCCGTGCTCCCATTGGCCGGCCTGCCGAACGCGGCCTCGGAGCCAGCCTATGAGGGTTGAAGGGCCTGGGGGCGGGGCTCCGCGGGGCGGGGCGGGACGTGGGGGAGGGCTCAAAGAGGATCGCAGTGCGCAAGCGTGGGCTGGCGGGGACCGCGGTGCTCGGCCCAAGGTCTTTGCCCGCAGGCTTCCCCCGCGGTGGGGAGCCCGCGGGTCATTGGTTCTCTCCGCACGCCTGGATCGGCCGAGGGACTCCAGGCCCACAGCTTCCGGGGCCGAAGCGGGGCGCATGGGTAGGCCGTGCGCGGGACTCGGGCTTCCCTGGCCGGACCACTCGCAGACTCGGTCCTCAGAATACGGGGTCCTCCGCGCTCGCTCACTCCATCCATCCTCCCAGAACTCTCCAAGCCACTCTACCTGAGAACCTCTGTATCTGCATCTGGCTCTCCTCTGCTCCAGAACCCCCAAATCGGACTCGACGGGAAGCTCCATTCTCCGGGTGGCCCTCCCGGCCCCCCAGGCAGCCCGTCCCATCTTTACGTCTACACTCAGTACCCCGACGACTCTCATGTCATCTTGTTGGTCCCACAGCTTTCCTCTTTAGGTTGTTTCTTAAATTACATAATAATTTTTTAAAAACCACAGTGTCGAGGTCACAATGTATATAACATTTTTATACATGTTAGCATCCTTCAGATCTTGTTTCTTTTCCGCAATGCTGTGTATCTTTAAAGATCTTTCAGCGTCTTTGGATGTGCATCTGATTTATTACTGTACTTAGAAGGTCTCTGAATATTGTCCATTTGTCAGAACTTAGCCATTCTCCTAGCAATGGCTCCAGCTCCCTCCCTTTTACAAAGCTGGCTGCAAAGTGGGAACGCATGATCGGTTTTCAGAAGCATTTTTCTGATGAGTGTTGGTATCTCTTCATTAATTATTAAGCCTTTCATATCTTCAATTTTCAACTTTCAGATCTTCAGTTTCCAACTGGGGGTAGGGGTGTTCCTTTCTCTTGTGAATTTTGAGATTCCTTAGATGGTCTTAAATATTAAGCTTTTGTTGTTTTTGCTTCCACAAATACCTTTTCTCAGCCAGTCCTCTGTTGAAAAAAAATCCTGATATTTACAGGAGTCAAAGTTTATATAATTTTGTATCCTGCTTTGAGAAGGGGCATTTTTCTCTTATTGCAGTTTTTAATGAATGATTTTAGTGGCTGCAGAATATTAAATTGAACATCCCCAAACAACTGTGTGGTGGTTAGGCACACCAATGACTTCTGCTCGGTTTCTTTGGATTCCTTCATTCTTTGGGAAAAATTTAGCACCAGGTTTCCTATTGTTCTTTGCATTGTGGTTCCTAGCTCCATTCTTAAAACACATCTTTCCCTTAAAATCTAAGGGATTGATGTATGTGAATCATGGAGGATCCTTCCAGTGTCCTGGCCTGTCAGCTCACTGTCCCCTCTCCTGCAAGGATCTTGTCCTCTGCATGACCCCCAAGATGGACCCCCTTCCTGACTCCTGACCAGTGCCTTTCAAATGTTTTAAACTATGACCACGGTAAAGAATACATTTTATGGGTACAAAGTTTCTATTTGGGATGATGAGAAATTTGGGGGACAGTGCAGATGGTTGCACAACAATGTAAATGTACTTCACGCCGCTGTGGCTTTATACACTTAAGAACAGGTAAAATGGCACATTTTAAGCTTTAAAAACTCATTTTACATTATGATCTAGCACCCATACAGGAGAAAAGTTTCATGATTTAATACATACTCTCGTGTAATGCCCTAACATTGTCTATCCTTTTCAGTTTTATTTTTATTGATGTCGTCCTGCACGACTCTCTGTGTGATTTCATGAGGCGTCTCTCAACCATGGCCTAGGGTTGGCCACCCGCTGCCTAGTTCCTGTTGTCACCACCCTCTGATGAGCTCAATTTCAGACAGCCCACTCTGGGCCACCACTGGGCTCTCTGGCCCCGTCCTGTTAGCAGGACCACAGCCACCTTCACCCATGCTAGGAGCCACACAACTTACTGTCCTCACCACCTGCCTACCTCGTGGCTGTCCTCCTCCCTCTGCTCACCTCCCTTTAGCACCTTTCTCACATCACAGGCTTGCCTGGCAAATCCCGGTCCTGGGTAAATGTGACTCTCTCTGCTCCAGCTGGAGAAATGCTTTCCCTTGGGGAGACTAGTTTCTAGGGCAGAACAGTCCCCATGGCCACCGTACGCCTGCTGTGCCTGTTGTGGCCATTCAGCTTCCCACCTTCCGGAAGGTGGTCCTACACCTCCCCCTGCCGCTGTACTGGCTCTGTGCCCTACTTCCAGAAGACATCAATGGCCGGACAGCATTCCTCTAGGTTCCACACGAACCCTTCCACCGGCCCACCCCCACCGCCACGCACACATTGCTCTGTCCTCTATGACCTGCATGTCCCTTGTGCACGGGGTCCACCTCCCTGCATGCTGGCTGGTCGGCTTCAGTCACAGTGTCCTCTTTCTGCTGCGTCCTCCGTCCCCGCTTCATTGGGCTGTCCTGTCAGGATAGGAGACACAGCATCCTCTCCATATCCACCTTCTCCATCACCGCGCTTCTCTCCAATTCCTTAACAGCAAGATTGCTCAGGAGCAGCTGAGCTCCTCTCACTCTCGGGCTCCCTCCACAACCACTCCACCTGTTCATTGCCAGAGCTCACCTGTGGGTTCAGCCACATCTCATTGGTGGCCAAGCAGCACTTCACCAGCACCTGATGCCTCCCAGGATGTGCCTCAGCACAGACCCGCAGACCCCAAATCCCAGGCTTCCAAGTCCATCTGCCCACTCTGAACCACCCTTGGAGCTCTAGGGGACACCTCAAAGCCAGTGCACCCCAAATCAAGCCACAGCTCTCACCACCTCAGTACACAGCCAAACTTCCAGCCCAGCCAAAACCTCTGAGCCCCTCCCCACAGCTCTCCCCATCATGAGTGGCCCCTCAGCAGGCCCCTCCCCACAGTGGCCCCTCAGAAGGTCCCTCTCCTGCCACCAGTGCCCAGCACCTGGGCCACTCTCATCTCTCATGTTGATGACAGCCATAGGTGAACAGCAAGCTTTGCCTCCTTTACTCTTCACACATTGACTCTTTGAGAACAAAAGCCAGATCTGTCTCCCCTCAAAAGCCTCCAGGAGCTTTCCATTGCACTCAGACTAAAAAAACAACAGAGTCTTTCCAATGCCCCCCAAGACTTGGCACCTCCCTGGTCCTCCTGATTTCCTACTTCTATCCCTGCATTTGGCCAACTACGACATTTGGAGGGACCAGTCCGCACAGGACCATCCCCACTTCCGACACCAACGGCACGTTTGGGAGTCCCCAAGCTGACCCTTAGTTAAGGTTGACAGTTTCCTGGAGGGACTCCCAGAGAGCTGTTTACTCACGGTTACAGTTTACAGCAGAGGAAGGATGCAGATTAAAACCAGTCGCAGGAAAAGCACCGGGGGTGAGTCTAGGGGAGTGCCATACCTGCGCTGTTGGCCGCCTTCTGTCCTTGGAGACACACACAAGCCTCCTCTCCAGCACCCATGAGTGACGGCCCGCAAGGTGCTGCCGGCGGGGCAGTTCCTCAGAGCCTGGTGCTCGGAGCTTTTATTGGAGTTCCATTGCACGGAGTGATTAATCGAGTGTCCTCCTCGTGATCTCAGTCTGCAGCTCCCTCATCACAATGCTGGTCTTTCTCGTGTGCTCCAGCCTGAATACCATCTGTGCCGTGTCCCTACTTCAAATCACATTGGTAGGCTATTGGAAGGCCCCAGGCAAAAAAGGCACTCCTGTTAGAGCTTGGTAACTGCCTCCCAAAAGCAGAAGGCAAATGTCATTCTTTAGGGGTAAGGTTAAATTGTTTCCTACAACCTCCCCTTGCTTACTACTCTTCAGACACACCACCTCCTTGCTGCCCCTTCTTGGGGACTTTGGGCTTGTTGTCCCTTCCGCTGGAAGGCCCCTCTTTCTTCAGGATCCTGCTCGAATGTGTCCTCACCAGAGAAGCTATCTCACCCGGGCTGTGCGGACCAGGGGCTCTTGCCCACCACTCCCTCATCACCCAGCTTTGGTGTTCCTCCTTAACACCCCTCCCCACCACCACAACGGGTCTGTGTTGTCTTCTGTTTGGTTTATTGTCCATCTCCTCTCCCCAGGTCGTGAGCCACCTGAAGGCAGGGGCTTGGTTTGTCCTCAGCTGTACCTGCAGTGCTTGGAAGATCATTTGCTGAACGAGCCACTCCTGCAGGATGCCTGAAGGGTACATGAGCTCTAAGACGCCCAGCTCTTTCCTCTAGGAGGCCCAGTGCCCCGGAAGCAGCACTGAGGAGAAGGCATGGCAGAGTCCATGAGCACCTGGTGCACCATGGCATGGTGCCTGGGTGCTCAGCGGTGTGGTACAGCCGCTTCCTGAAAGCCTGCCTGGGGATTACGGACTCAAGCCCAACATGGGTGAATGGATCAGGCTACACACGTCCAAGGCCCACGACATTACAGTTGTCTCGTGCCCGTGGGAGGCTCTCCAGCCCCGTGTGTGGACACGATGGTGCGTTCGCGGTCATGTGCTGGAGCTGGGCCCACACAGGCTCTCGCACACAGGGATGGCTGAGGGCTGGGGCATTGCCCGCCTCCCCCAGAGGATCCGATCTGGCCAGTTGTTACATGCGCAGTTGTGTCCCTCCAAATGTGACTGTATCTGGAGATAGCCTTCAAATAGGTGCTTAAGTCAAAATGAGGTCGTTAGGATGGGCCCTGATCCAGTCTGACTAGTGTCGTTATAAGAGGAAATTAGGACACAGACACACAGGGATGACCATGTGAGGACACAGGGAGAATGGGACTGTCCATCGACACACCAAGGAGATTGGCCTCAGAAGAAACCAAACCTGCCGACACCTTGATCTTGGACTTCCAGCCTCCAGAACTGTGAGAAAGTAATCTCTGTTGTTTAAGCCGCTTGGCCTGTGTTACTTTGACAGTCCTAGGTGAGCAAATACACTGGGTTTGGGGGGTAGAAAGACACCAAAAGCAGGGGGCCTGGCTGGCTTACTCAGTAAAGTATGCGAGTGTTGTTCGCAGAGTCATGAGTTCAAGCTCCACATTGGGCATAAAGCTCAATTAAAAAAAAAAAGGGCACTTAAAGCAATTCTCCTAAAGGGTCTTCTAACCAAATCCTTCCTAAACCCCTTGGGTTGGCCAGGCCGGGCAGCTTGCTTAGGGGTGACTTCAAAGCAGGCTGGCAGGTTGCCTCACCTCCCAGCCCCAGGGCCCTCCTCAGCCAAGTGAGGGAATCAAGTCTCTCTGTAGCTCCTTGGGGTTAAACTTCTCTGATTTGCTGATAAGTTTCCTTTACGAGATTCAAGCCCATTAGGAAGAGTGCAGTTGCTGTCGGCATAGCAACCACAAGCCATCTTCAGTTCTTCCCAAATTAACAAATTCCCAGCTTCAGGGCTGAGGAGAGAAAGATGTAAAAGCAGAGATGAAATTAAGTTACTGATGGAAGACGTTGCCATGGCATCACGCTGTCCTTGGATTCTGCCAGCTGCCACTGTGATTTCTCCATTCTTCGTGCAGATGAAGGAGTCGAAGAGAAGATAAAGAGCAGCCTCCCACAGGGAGGGAGAAAAATAAAGTATATGTTATGATTAGAAATAGTAACTAATGATGGGAATTTATATTTTAAGAGTAACTATACATCCAACATACAGGGTTTCTCAAAATGTAAACAAATCACCTAGAATTTGTTCAAATGTGTTTGCTGAAATGCAGTATGGCTGAGATGGGTCCTGAGACGCTGCAGTCTAATTTTTAATCATGGTTATATATATATAATATATAACATAAAATTTACCCTCTTAAACCAGAGATTCTGCATTTCTAACAGGTGATGGCGAAGCGGTGGGTCTGTGACTCGCGTTTTGCACGTTAGCCTTTTTAGAGCCTTTTTTTGTACCAGAGCCTGAAATAGGTGGCAGGTGTACCGAAATGAGCAAGACACACAGTGTGCTTTTCCAGGAACTTCCTGGCAAGTGGACAAGAGTAGGGGCGATGTCGTTTCAGAGGAGCGGACAGAAAACTGTCTGAGTCACAAGTGGGGTTGGGATGTGCATGTTGGAAGATCGAAGCATGGGGGTGGGGGGTAGTAACATGAAGACTGTAATTGCTGTACCGACTTGCAAGTTTGCTAGACCATTCCCTAAAGAAGGGCATGGAGGCTGTTTATCCTCTTTTTGGGGATTTCAAATAGTGCTGGTACAAACACCTTTGTCCACGTGGCTGTTCTCTCTTGGATTATTGTCTAGGGAACAACCCCCCCCCCCAATCCCAGTAATGGAATTACTGAGTCAAAACACATCTGACCGGCTCATCACATTTGCCAGATTTCAGTGTATTCATTCATGGCACTGTCAGCAATGCCAAAGGACACGTTTCCCTACAACTCCACATTTGGCTTTTATAATTTTGCTTTTGCTAAAAGCAGATGAGCAAACAAACAAAAAACCCCAGAAAGCCTATAGGGTAAGGTATGCACGAACTAGCACTTCATCTTTTTTTTTTTTTTTTAGGATTTTTATTTGGGGCACCTGGGTGGCTCAGTTGGTTAATCGTCTGCCTTCCGCTCAAGTCATGGTCCCGGGGTCCTGGGATCGAGCCCCATGTTGGGCTCCCTGCTCAGCAGGGAATCTGCTTCTTCCTCTCCCCTTGACCTTTCCCCCTGCTTGTGCTCGCTCTTTCTCTCTCTCAGTAAATAAAATCTTAAAAAAAAAAAAGATTTTTATTTGAGAGAGAGAAAGAGTGAGCAGGAGTGGGGGGTGGTAAGGGGCAGAGGGAGAGGGAGAAGCAGACTCCCCACCGAGCAGGGAGCCAGCCCAAGTGGGGCTCAATCCCGGGACCCTGGGACTATGACCCAAGCCAAAGGCAGACGTCCAGCTGACTGAGCCACCCAGGTGCCCCGCACTTCATCTTTAATTTGCATTTTTCTAGTTTTTAGTGGCACTGGATGCTTTTCTTCATGTAAGCAGATAATATTCTTTGATTGAGTAACAGTTGGGAATGAGGCAGGATTTTTTGTTTTGTTTTGTTTTTTTCTTAAAGATTTTATTTATTTATTTATTTATTTATTTATTTATTTATTTGACAGAGAGAGAGAGAGCCAGAGAGGGAACACAAGTGGGAGAGGGAGAAGCAGGCTTCCCACTGAGCAGGGAGCCTGACATGGGGCTCGATCCTGGGACCCTGGGATCATGACCTAAGCCCAAGGCAGACGATTAACGACTGAGCCACCCAGGCGCCCTGAGGCAGGGTTTTTGTAGTTTTATGATTTTTTTATATTTTGGGAAATTTATTTTATTATTGGTCATCCTTGTCAGTGTGCCCCAGCTCCTGTGGTTACCCCCACTGTTGTCCACGTTGGCCTATATTAAAATCAGATGCAGAGCTCTTTCTTAATAGTTTTCTCCAAGCACAGCTGCCGAGGAAGCGCCCTTCTAGATGCCCTCGTGAGAAAGGCATTGGGGGAGCAAGCAAGAAGATAGGAAAGGCCTTCACGTTTAGCTTCGACATGTAGAGAACTCGGAAGCATCACCCCCTGCCCTCAGAAACAAGAAAAAAGTTGAAAAAAGTGAAAATCAAGGAACTTTTCTTAGATGCATCAGAGAATTGAGGTCACGGGACAACACCCCCTCCCCCAAACTGTAGAGTCAGGCAAGGACAGAGTTTCCCAACTTACCAGGAGCAGGAGCCAGTGGAGCCAGGAACTGGTGGGAACACCTGCGTGGCCCTTAATGGTGATGTTCATGACATGCTGGAGGCTGAGCGAGGACTTGCTTGAGAAATACAAACTCACCCTCAGTGAACCAGTCTAAGAGAGGGGCACACTTTTCTGTGTTTTACTGCCAAGGAGCCCCAGCAGGTCCTCACAGTGAAGATTGGAACAAAATTCCTTTGTATTTGACAGAAGGGAGAGGGGACATGTATGTAACCATTTGAAATACACCCAGGTGGTTCACTCTCCATAAAAATACATACATACATACGTACATACATACGTACATACATACGTACATACATACATACATACATACATACAAGGCCAGGCAGCAAAAGAGACAACTTCCCCAGAGTCTCATCCAACATGGGCACTCCAGCCCCCCTGTAGGCTTTGTCTTACCTAAGGGGGCAAAAAACCCCGAGAAGCAGCACTTGTGAGAATCACGGGCCAGGCCACAGGCCCACGAGAAGACAGACCTAATCATCTGATCCCGGGACACTTCCCCTCCCTCCCTGCCTTCCCGCCCAACAGCAGGGCTCCTGTTTCTTAGAGAACCGCAGCCGCAAGAGCCGCAAGGCTGGGTCTTCACGGATCTGTGTGGCATCCCTGAGCAGCGGGCATGCTAATCCTCTCTGTGTCATTCCAATCTTTTTTTAAAGATTTTATTTCTTTATTTTGAGAGACAGAGAGAAACAGAGAGAGTGTGAATGGGGAGGGGCAGAAGCAGAGGGAGAGAATCTTGAGCAGACTCCCCACTGAGCACAGAGCGCCATGCGGGGCTCGACCCCACACCCATGAGATCATGACTCGAGCTGAAATCAAGAGCTGGACGCTTAACCAACAGCCACCCAGGTGCCCCCGTGTCGTTCCAATCTTAACACGTGTGTTCCCAAAGTGAGCGTCCCTGCAAGGCTGAGTCCACTGAAGAAGGAGTCTCTAGGGACACCCAAGGACAACAGGGGAAACATAAGCAAGGACACGGGAGGAAACCTCAGCCTCTGAGCCTAACTCCTAGCCAGAAAAACATACAAACCTCTCATTAAAATGTTGTCTACCTCAGTTCTATTACCCAACATCTGTCTGACATTCAACAAAAAATCACAAGCGTGCTAAAGAAAAGTCTGAAGCGTCAAGGCAAGCCTCAGAACCAGGCTCAGCTACAGCAGAGATGTTGGCATCACTGGGCAGGGAATTTTAAGGTTTTATTTTTTAAGTAATCTCTACACCCCACATGGGACCTGAACTCACAACCCTGAGATTAAGAATTGTCTGCTCCTCCGACTGAGCCAGCCAGTTGCCCCCTTGTATGGGGAATTTAACACAGCTATGGTAACATGCTAAGGGCTCAAATGGAAAAACTGGGCAACATGCAAGAATAGATGGGTAATGTAAGCAGAGAGATGGAAACTCTAAGAAAGCATCAAAAAGAAATGCTAGAAATTAAAAAAAAAATTAACAGAAATGGAGAATGGCTTTGGTGGGTGCATAGGTGGGCTGGGCACAGCTGAGAAAAGAATCCGTGAACTTGAAGATATGACACTAGCAACTTTCCAAAGTAAAATGTAAAGAGAAAAAAGAAAAGTAACAGAATGTCCTAGAACTGCAGGACAGTTATAAAAGATACCACATATACAGAATGGGAATTCTGGAAGAAGATAGGAGTGGAAGAGACATTGAAAGTCCTAATGGCTGGGACTCGCTGCTGGGGTCAGTGATGGTGGATGTGTGGCTCAGAGGCCCAGGCACCCACAGCAGCAGCTCTGGGCCCAGTGAGCACTCTGTCACTCTTGGGGACAGAGCCTGGATAACGAGCACCCCTTCACAGGCTGTGGTGTGGGGGTAGGCATCAGCCTCGGGGTGCCGCATCAGTGCATCCAGATGCCAGGCACTCTGGGCTTTGTGGCTGAACCGGTGTAAGCCCTGGATATATCCCCAAGCTCTGGTGGCATGGCTGGTGTGCTCACGAGTCATCTTTTTTTAAAAAAATAATAATATTTTTTTATTATATTATGTTAGTCACCATAGAGTACATCCCCAGTTTTTGATGTAAACTTCCATGATTCATTACTTGCATATAACACCCAGTGCACCATGCAATACGTGGCCTCCTTAATACCCATCACTGGTCTATCCCATTCCCCCACCCCCCTCCCCTCTGAAGCCCTCAGTTTGTTTCTCAGAGTCCATAGTCTCTCATGCTTCATTCCCCTTTCTGATTACCCCTCCTTTCTTCTTCCCTTTCTTCTCCTACCAAACTTCCTACTTCTTATGTTCCATAAATGAGTGAAACCATATGATAATTGTCTTTCTCTGCTTGACTTATTTCGCTTAGCATTATCTCCTCAGTCCCGTCCATGTTGCAGCAAATGTTGAGAAATCGTTCTTTTTGATGGCTGAGTAATATTCCATTGTATATATGGACCACATCTTCTTAATCCAGTCATCTGTTGAAGGGCATCTCGGCTCCTTCCACGATTTAGCTATTGTGGACATTGCTGCTATGAACTTTGGGGTGCATATGGCCTTTCTCGTCACTACGTCTGTATATTTGGGGTAAATACCCAGTAGTGCAATGGCTGGGTCATAGGGTAGCTCAATTTTTAACTTTTTAAGGGACCTCCACACTGTTTTCCAGAGTGGCTGTACCAACTTGCATTCCCACCAACAATGTAGGAGGGATCCCCTTTCTCCACATCCTCTCCAACAATTGTTTCCTGCCTTGTCAATTTTTGCCTTTCTAACTGGCGTAAGGTGGTATCTCAGTGTGGTTTTGATTTGAATTTCCCTGATGGCTAATGATTTTGAACATTTTTTCATGTGTCTGTTAGCCATTTGTATGTCTTCATTAGAAAAGTGTCTGTTCATATCTTCTCTCCATTTTATGATTTGTTTATCTGTTTCTTGTGTATTGAGTTTGAGAAGTTCTTTGTAGATCTTGGATACCAGTCTTTTATCTGTAGTGTCATTTGCAAATATCTTCTCCCATTCCGTGGGCTGCTTCCTAGTTTTTTTGACTGTTTCCTTGGCTGTGCAGAAGCTTTTTATCTTGATGAAGTCCCACAAGTTCATTTTATCTTTTGTTTCTCTTGCCTTTGGAGATGTGTCATGAAAAAGGTTGCTTTGACCGATGTCGTAGAGGTTGTTGCCTATGTTCTCCTCTAGGATTTTGATGGATTCCTGTCTCACATCGAGGTCCTTCATCCATTTGGAGTTTATCTTTGTGTATGGTGTGAGAGAGTGGTCAAGTTTCATTCTTTTGCATGTAGCTGACCAATTTTCCCAGCACCATTTATTGAAGAGACCGTCTTTTTTCCACTGGATGTTTTTTCCTGCTTTATCAAAGATTAGTTGCCCAAAGAGCCAAGGGTCCATTTCTGGGTTCTCTATTCTGTTCCATTGGTCTATGTGTCTGTTTTTGTGCCAGTACCATGCTGTCTTTGTGATCACAGCTTTGTAGTACAGCTCGAAATTCGGCATTGTGATGCCCCCAGCTTTGCTTTTCCTTTTCAACAGTTCCTTGGAGATTCGGGGCCTTTTCTGGTTCCATACAAATTTAAGGACTATTTGTTCCAGTTCTTTGAAAAATGTCATCGGTATTTTGATCGGGATAGCATTGAAAGTGTAAATTGCTCTGGGTAGCATGGACATTTTAACTATGTTAATTCTTCCAATCCATGAGCATGGAATATTTTTCCATCTTTTTGTGTCTTCCTCAATGTCTTTCAAGAGTGATTTATAGTTTCTAGAATATAGATCCTTTACGTCTCTGGTTAAGTTAATTCCAAGGTAACGTATGGTTTTTGGTGCTATTGTAAATGGGATGGATTCCCTAATTTCTCTTTCTTCAGTCTCATTATTCGTGTATAGAAATGCAACTGATTTCTGAGCATTGATTTTGTATCCCGCCACGTTACTGAATTGCTCTATAACTTCTAGTAGTTTGGGGGTGGATTCTTTTGGGTTTTCCATATAGAGTATCATGTCATCTGTGAAGAGAGACATTTTGTCTTCTTCTCTGCCGATTTGGATACCTTTTATCTCTTTTTGTTGTCTGATTGCTGTTGCAAGGACTTCTAGTACTATGTTGAATAATAGTGGCGAGAGTGGGCATCCTTGTCGTGTTCCTGATCTGAAGGGAAAGGCTTCCAGCTTTTCCCCATTGAGAATGATATTTGCTGTAGGCTTTTCATAGATGGTTTTTATGAAATTAAGGAATGTGCCCTTTATCCCTACATTCTGAAGTGTTTTAATCAGGAAAGGATGCTGTATTTTGTCAAATGCTTTTTCTGCATCTATTGAGAGGATCATATGGTTCTTTCTTTCTTTCTTTCTTTCTTTCTTTCTTTCTTTCTTTCTTTCTTTCTTTATTCGACAGAGATAGAGACAGCCAGCGAGAGAGGGAACACAAGCAGAGGGAGTGAGAGAGGAAGAAGCAGGCTCCTACCGGAGGAGCCTGATGTGGGGCTCGATCCCACAGCTCCGGGATCACGCCCTGAGCCGAAGGCAGACGCTTAACCGCTGTGCCACCCAGGTGCCCCGGATCATATGGTTCTTGACTCTTTTCTTGTTGATATGATCTATCACACTGATCGATTTGTGAATGCTGAACCATGCTTGCATCCCAGGGATGAATACCACTTGGTCATGATGGATAATCCTTTTAATGTACTGTTGGATTCTATTAGGTAGAATTTTGTTGATAATTTTGGCGTCCATATTCATTAGGGATATTGGTCTGTAATTCTCCTTTTTGATGGGGTCTTTGCCTGGTTTGCGGATCAAGGTAATACTGGACTCATAGATGAGTTTGGTAGTTTTCCTTCTGTTTCTATTTTTTGAAACAGCTTCAGGAGAATAGGTATTATTTCTTCTTTGAATGTTTGGTAGAATTGCCCGAGGAATCCATCAGGCCCTGGACTCTTGTTTTTTGGGAGGTTTTTGATAACTGCTTCAATCTCTTCATAATTAATCGGTCTGTTTAAAAAATCATTTTCTTCCTTTTCAGTCTTGGTAGTGTATAGGTTTCCAGGAAGGCATCCATTTCTTCCAGGTTGTTTAATTTATTGGCATAAAGCTGTTGATAGAAGTTTCTAATGATCCTTCCTATTTCATTGGTGTTGGTTGTGACCTCTCTCTTTTCATTCATAATTTTATTAATTTGGGTCCTTTCTCTATTCTTTTGAATAAGTCTTGCCAGCGGGTTATCGATCTTATTTATTCTTTCAAAGAACCAGCTTCTAGTTCTGTTGATCTGCTCTAGTTCTGTGCTCCTGGTTTCTAATTCATTGATTTCTGCTCTAATCTTGATCAACTGCTTTCTCGTGCATGGATTAGGCCTATTCTTCTGTTCCTGTTCCAGCTTCTTGAGTGAGAATATAAAAACTGCATTTTAGATTTTTCTATTCTTTTGAGTGAGGCTCGGATGCCTATGTATTTTCCCCTTATGACTGCCTTTGCAGTATCCCATAGGTTTTCGACCGTTGTGTTTTCATTCTCGTTGGTCTCCACAAATTATTTAAATTGATTTTTGATTTTCTGGTTTTTTTTTTTAAAGATTTTATTTATTTATTTGACAGAGAGAGACAGCCAGCGAGAGAGGGAACACAGGCAGGGGGAGTGGGAGAGGAAGAAGCAGGCTCCTAGCAGAGGAGCCTGATGTGGGGCTCGATCCCAGAACGCCGAGATCACACCCTGAGCTGAAGGCAGACGCTTAACGACTGAGCCACCCAGACGCCTCCATCCCTTCACTTTCGGTCTGGATGTATCTTTAGGTTCAGGATGAGTCTCTTGTAGACAGCAAATGGATGGGTCATGTCTTTTTATACAATCTGCAGCCCTGTGGTGTTTTATGGGAGCATTTAGGCCATTCACATTGAGAGTGATTATTGAGAAATATGATTTTAATGATGTCAGTTGCCTGTAAAGTCTTTGTTTCTATAGATTGTGACTTTCTGTTCTGTATCACTCTTGGGGCCTTTTTACTTTTATAGAACCCCCCTTAATATCTCCTGTAGGGCTGGTTTCGTGGTTATGAAATTGGTCAATGACTGGCAATTCTGGAAAGTCTTTATCTCTCCATCAATTCTGAATGACAGCCTTGCTGGATAAAGGGTCCTTGGCTGCATGTTTTTCTCTGAAAGATCTTTAAAAATGACCCCCCAACCCTTTCTCTCATTCCAGGTCTGTGTAGACAGGTCTGACGTAATTCTGATACCTTTCCCTTGGTACGAGAGAAATTTCTTTGCCCTGCCCGCTTTCAATACTGTCTCCTTGGATCTAATATTTGCGAATTGCACTATGACGTGACGTGGCGTAGGTTTGCCGTGGTTGAGCTTGGGAGGGGTCCTCTCTGCCTCTTGGACACGAATGCTTGTTTCCTTTGCTAGATTAGGGAAGTTTTCAGCTATAATTTGTTCAAATATATCTTCTAGGCCTCTGTTTTTCTCCACCCCCTTGGGGATGCCGATGATTCTGACATTGGAACATTTCACTGAGTCAGTGATCTCCCGTAACCTACATTCTTGAGATTGGATTTTTTTGAACCAAGTTTCTGTTTTAACTTTCTCTTCTACCATCCCATCCTCCAATTCGCTGATTCGTTCTTCTGCCTCATTCACCCTGGCCGTCAGAGCCTCTAGTTTTGACTGCATTTGATTCATAGAATTTTTAATTTCTGCCAGATTTGCTCTCATTTCCACCCTTAGAGATTCTATATTCTCATTATCATTTTTGTTAATACTTTTTTCAAGTCTACACATCATCTTGACCATTGTTACTCTGAACTCCATTTCTGATAATTTGGTTACATCCATATCCATTAGTTCTGTGGCAGAGGCCACAGATTCATTGTCTTTTCTTTGCTGGGGGGGGATTTCTCCTCGTCCTCATTCTGATGAGGAGAGGTTGCGGGGTTGTCCAGAGCCCAAATTATTGACTGGGACCCAGGCAGTGCGCACTTGTTTTATAAGGACCTTAGGGATGTGGGCTTCTTGATTTTTCAGCCTGCCTTCTGGGGGAGGGGCCTGCCGCGCCGATACTCAGGCAACCCTGTTTGGGTAGAGTCTCCATGTCCCCTGTGAGGGGGGATGGGGATGGGCACCCTGTGAGCCGGTATTTCCAGGCTTTTGTTCTCTGGCAGTTTTCCCTGGCGGTTTGCTGTGCCTCTTCTGAGAGTCAGAGTAGCAGTGGCCGAATCCCAGCCTCTGTCTCAGAACAGAGAGATCGCGGCCCGTTCTCCACTGAGCTCTTCTGGCCACTTTAACTCTGTTTCTGTTGGTGCTGCCAGAAACCCTGCAGCGTCCTGGGATGTGCGCCCCACAGCCGGCGTCCCAGCCCTCACTTCCAGGGCCGGCACGTCTCTGTCCTTTGTGCTTCTTTTTTTGTTTTTGTTTTTTTTCTTAAAAAGAACCATTTATTTTTTATTTTTTAAAAAGATTTTTATTTATTTATTTGACAGAGAGAGAGACAGCCAGCGAGAGAGGGAACACAAGCAGGGGGAGTGGGAGAGGAAGAAGCAGGCTCCCAGGGGAGGAGCCCGACGTGGGGCTCGATCCCAGGACCCCGGGATCACGCCCTGAGCCGAAGGCAGACGCTTAACGACTGAGCCACCCAGGCGCCCCTGTCCTTCGTGCATCTAACACCGCCAGCCACCCCCGGTTCCCGTGCGCTCCCGAGCCCCCTGTTTCAGTGTGGTTTGCGGGCACTCCAGAGCTTCGGTTTTCCGTCTGGTGGCGCACGTTCCCCGGCTCACGGTCTCAGTCTGCTCTCTCGCGGGTGCCGTCCATGAGTCCGCCCGCTCCCCCGTGCAGGTGGCTACCGCTTCCCGGTGCCCGATCGCGGCAGCTCCCTCCCCCTTCCGTTTATCTTCCGATATCCGTGCGCGGTTTCACGGCTCCCCGCTTCGTACCTCAATACTCAGCGCTGGAGATGTTCATTTGTAGAGATCCAGATGCATCTTCCTGCGTCTCAGGCTGATTCCGTGGGTGTTCAGGCTGGTCTGGTACCTATCCAGCTCGACTCGGGGGACCGGCTGAAAAAGGGGTCCCCTACTCCTCTGCCATCTTAACTCCTCTCTCACGAGTCATCTTCTTAGCAGCACCCACCAAGGGTATCCAGGAATGAGTGGCTGAACAGAATAGGGCCCTGTGCCCCAAACTCATTGGGCATCCTGGGCCCCTTCTCTGCATAATAACCCTCTCTTGTGGGTATAAGTATGGATATCCATGCATATGGATCCATCACAGGAACAGGACACAGGAAAGGACAGCTAGGTCCACAGAGGCCACACGTGGGAGCCTCGTTCCCTTAGCCAGAGGTCAGCATGGCCATCTAACCAGGCACCACCAGCCCCTAAGTAATGGTGAGCTCTTGTCCTGAGCCCAGAAATGGGCTCTCCATAAATGATGAGCTGTTTACAAAGTGGTATTTGTGAACTCGTTTTTGCAATAAATTAAGTGCTGGGAGGGGTGCCTGGCTGGCTCAGTTGATCATGTGACCCTTGATCTCGGGGTTGTGAGTTCGAGCCCCATATTGTGTGCAGAGATTACTTAAAAATAAAATCTTAAAAAAAAACAAGTGCTGAGAAAAATGGAGTGGGGCCCTGGCTTCCCAGAAGGTAGTGTGAGTGCCTCGGTGTGTTGCCAAACAAGGGTGAAAATCACTTCAGATTTCTTGTCTAAAACCATGCAAGCAAGGAGTGAGAGGAGTAGAATGTTTAAAAAGAGGGGGCACCTGGGTGGCTCAGTCAGTTAAGTGTCCGACCTTCATTTCGGCTCAAGTCACAATTTCAGGGCTGTGAGATTGAGCTCCGTGTTGGGCTCTGTGCTGGGCATGGCGCCTGCTTAAGATTCTCTCTCTCCCTCTGTTCCTCCTCCTGCTTTCTCGCTCTTAAAAAAAAAAAAAGAGCTTACATCGATCTGAGATTCTGACCTATACAATTTTCCTTTTCTCTGAAGAACCTCCTTTATCCTTTCTTGCAAAGCAGATTTACTGGCAACAAATTTCTTCAGCTTTTTAAAAAAATTTTTTATTTTTTATTTATTATTTTTAAAGATTTTATGTATTCATTTGAGAGAGAGTGAGAGCATGAGCTGGGGAGGGGCAGAGGAAGAGGACAAGCAGATTCCCCACTGAGCAGGGAGCCTGAGGCAGGGCTCCATCCCAGCACCCTGAGATCACGACCTGAGCCAAAGGCAGACACTTAACCAACTGAGCCACCCAGGTGCCCCTAAAATTTTATTTTTAAGTAATCTCTATGCCCAGTGTGGGGCTCAAACTCACGACCCCTGAGATCAACAGTCACACACTCTTATCAACTGATCCAACCAGGTGCCCTGAATTCTTTCAGCTTTTGCCTAAGAAAGTATTTCTCCGTTTTTTTTTTTTTTAAGATTTTATTTATTTATTCGAAAGAGATAGAGACAGCCAGCGAGAGAGGGAACACAAGCAGGGGGAGTGGGAGAGGAAGAAGCAGGCTCCTAGCAGAGGAGCCTGATGCGGGCTTCGATCCCATAACGCCGGGATCACGCCCTGAGCCGAAGGCAGATGCTTAATCGCTGTGCCACCCAGGCGCCCCGTATTTCTCCGTTTTTGAAGGATACTTTCACGGATACAAAATCCTAGGTTGGTGTTTCTTTCTCTTTCAATATAGTGTTTAACAGGAGTGGTGCAAGGGCACACCCTTGCCTGTGCCTGACCTTGGGAAAACATGTAGCTTCTTATCATCAATAATGTTACCTACAGGTTTTGTTGTTGCTCAATTGACGTATACTTGATACATACCTATAAGTTTCTTGTAGATGTTCTTTGTCCAGTTGGGAGAGGTCACCTTTATTACCACTTTGCTGAGATTTTATGGTGAAAGGTGTTGGGATTTTGTCAGATGCTTCTTCTGCATCTATGGATATGAGCATGTGATTTTTCTTTAGTTTGTTGATACGACGGGTCACATTGATTTCCTAGTGCTGAACCAGTCTCGCCTGCCTCAAATAAATCCTACCTGGTCAGGGAGTGCAATTCTTTTTTTTTAAGATTTTATTTTTAAGTAATCTCTACACTCATCGTGGGACTTGAACTTACAACCTTGAGATCAAGAGCCACCGACCAAGCCAGCCAGGCTCCCCTGCAATTCTTCTTATATGTTGTTGGACTTTCTCTTCTTCTTCTCGCTTTTTTTTTTATTTGACTTTCTAATATTTTGTTGAACATTTCTGCACTTATCGCCATGAAAGATATTATGATTTCTTTTCTTGCCATATCTTTGCCTGATTTTTGGTACATTAGGGTAATGCTGGCCTCATAGAATCAGGTGTGCTCCCTCTGAAGAGACTGTAATCGTATCATTTCTTCCTTTAAATGTATGTGTCTGGTGCAATCATGCACCAGGGTATTACCCGAATGAGTTGAAAACTTACACCCACCCAAAAACGAGCACGTGAAGGTTTACAGCAGTTTTGTACAGAAGTGCTGCACACAGGAAACCACCAAGATGCCCTCCATAGGTGAATAGTAAACAAACTATGGTACATCCATACAGTGCAGTATTCGGCGATGGAAAGAAATGTGCTGTCATGAACAGAGAGGAGAGTGGTGGTTACCAAGGGTGGGGGAGGTGCTGGTCAAAGGGTCCAAGCCTTCACTTGTAAGATGAATGAGTTCCGGGGGTGTAATGCACAGCACGGTGAGCGCAGTTAATGATACTGTGTTGTATGCTTGATATTTGCCTAGAGTAGATCTTAAGTGTTCCCACCACACACACACACACACACACACACACACACACCCCGTAACTGTGGGAGGTGACGGATATGTTTACCTGGCAGTCGTGATCATTCCATGAAGTAAAGGTATTTTGAATGATCATGTTATACGCCTTAAATATATACAATTTTATTTGTCAATTGTATCTCAATAAAGTTGGAGGAAAAATGAGCTATCAAGCCGTAAACCAACATTAAGTGGCCTTGAACACAACACTGCTACATGAAAGAGGCCAATCTGAAAAGGCTACATTCTTTATACTTCCAGTTACATGCCATTTGGGAAAAGGCAAAAGTATAGAGACAACAGAGCAAAAGGGTCTGTGGTTGCCCATGGTGAGGGGAGAGGCCGGTGCTTGGAGCCCTGCGTGCTGGCTACTCGGCGTGCTGTCAATCCTAAACTGGTCAAAACAAAATCTGCTTACTAAACACACACACACATACATACGGATATGAGCAAGAGAGACTGAGTGGCTGGAATTGGTGGAGAGGAGCTCTTGGGAGATGCGGGAGTCAGGAAGTGACTAAGCTGGTTTGAAACCACCAGTGAGAGATAGGGTGTCCCATGATCCAAGAGGATTCTGGCAAGGGTAAATCAACTGCTTTCCGAATTTAATACATGTATTAGAGTCCTGGGGAGCAAAAATGTAGTCATAAATACACAGCTCAAGGTCTACTTTATGCATAGAGTAAACATAAGAAAACAGCAATGGGAAGAAGTAAAATGATTTTTTGGGACAGAATGTTCTGGAATTCTCCCCAGTCGCAGATATGGCATCTTCCACGCAATGTTTTCTAATTGTAATAATTGCCCTTCTCCAACTGCCAGACTAACACAAAGTTTTAAACCTCTTGCTACCTGTCAACTGCATTTTAGAAATTCCCGTGTACCAGGAGTGCTACCTGAATATGGGGGACAGTGGGACCGGCAGCCCAAGTACTGGGGTGCTTCATGGGAGGGGCTTCATCTCTCTGCTCTGGGGCCTTGGGTCCGTGGTCTCAGGCCTTTGTTCCAACGCTGGGTGGACCTGTGCTGCCGATTCACCCTCAGGACTGGGTGTGGAGGGCTGAGCCCAGAAAGGTGCAGGTGGGGAGCAAGGTCAGATGGAGGCAGGGACAGGGTGCTGATGACCAGGGCTGAGGGAGCACCCTTGGCGGCCTGGTGAGGCCTCTAGAACCACAAACGGATACCTGTTACCGCCAAGGAGAAACAAAACGCAAAGCCAAAACAAAGTAAGGAAAGGAGAGGGAGAGCGCTGGTGTGGACGCTGGGGCAGGCGCGGGGCACACCTGTCCTCGAGAGTCCTGAGAGCCACTGGGAGGCAGGGGCTGCCATCCCAATTCCACCAGCAGACACTGAGGGCCCACATGGCCTTGGCTGAAGATCACAGCTGCTCTGCAGCGGGGCTGAGTTTAGGGCTCGATCTGACAGGGGCTGCTCCGGTGGTGGGGTGCACGTCGGAGCTATTTGGTGTGTGTGTGTGTTGGGGGAAAGACCTGTGTTCTCCCATCTCGGGTGGGCCACGCTGTCTGGACGGCAGTATGTTCTTACATCAAGACGGGAGCTTGCACAGACATGCAGGCTCGTCTGCAGCACGTGGGAAACATGCGCAACCCAGGGGGCGGAAGGGGGCGCCCGGGCCGCCCGGCGGGCTCCTTGCAGCTGCACGCCGCACTTGCGAGAGGGAGTCGGCCATCACATAGCATCTCCAGTGTCTGATGGACAGGCCAGTCTCAATGGCCACAGCTGAGAAAGGGGGAGGTCGGCCTCGCTTTTATGGACTGAACTGAATCTTAAATTGGCCAGAATTCAAGCGGGGCCGGCCCGCCCCTCCCGCCCAGCACCCCGGTTGATGGTCCTGGGAGTGCCTATTGCCTTCATCTGTGAGAGGGAACAGGGCGGGACGGGCTGGAGCACCCTGTTTCTTCTGTCATGACATCATCTGCTTTTTTCATCCTTCTTTCACTAAAATACTTTGTCTCATCTGCACATCGCTGTTAGTAGCTACTCGGCTTTTCAGAGGATGAACTCTTGACAGCCTTGGGCCCTCCTGTGACTTTCCCTGGTCCTGTGCTCCCCGCTGGGTACCATTCTGGCCTCCTGGGGGCCCAGATTGCAAGCACTGTCCCCGTCTGCCCCCTGTCCTCCCATCCCTGCATTTCGTCCTGACACACTCAGGACCGATGCAGCTGCCTTTGCAGACTTTCAATCTACAGTGACGGTGCCTTTTCTGATGCCACGAGAGTGCGCGCCTCTCATCCCTGTTCTCCTTTAAGCATTTATTACGTTTGTAATTGTCATTTTATAAAAATGCCTGTCTTCCCTGCCACAGACAGCGCCACAGGCAGCTCTGCCGGCTCTGTTCCCCGCGGCCTCACAAGCCCCTCTTATCTACTGCCCCACCCAACCTCACTTGCACTTCTCCACCGCTCTTCGTTTTCCTGCTTTTTCAAACCAGGGTGACCTTCCCGTACCTACTCACGGGGCCCTCCTGCTGGAGACTCCTGGGGCAGTGCTAACGGTCACTTGGGGCTCTGTCCCACTTCTTTGATGACACCCTTTTGGGGCACTTGCTCTGCTCTCTAGTGCCTCTGACCGTTGATTCCTCTGGGGTAGAAGCATAACGCCACCCTGGGGAAGGAGACCGGGGAGGCGCTGGCTGCCCCACCCCTGCTTATTCACGACGGGCGAATTTTACGGATTCCATGAAGGGGCTCTGGGGATTACAATACTTGAAAATCACTGCTGTGTGGGATGTGTGCACACAGCAAAGTCTTTCAAACGCAAATAAAAACTCAATTCCTGGGGCGCCTGGGTGTTAAGCGTCTGCCTTCGGCTCAGGGAGTGATCCCAGCGTTCTGGGATCGAGCCCCACGTCAGGCTCCTCCACTGGGAGCCTGCTTCTCCCTCTCCGACTCCCCCTGCTGTGTTCCCTCTCTCACTGGCTATCTCCCTCTCTCTGTCAAATAAATAAATAAAATCTTAAAAAAAACCAAAAAACAATTCCTTACGAGAAGTCAGCACTGGCCCCTTGGAGCGCCTTCCCTCCTGGTGCAGCTGGCTCAGTCACAAAAAGCCCGCATCTTTTAGCTCCTGGGGTCTGCAGGCTCCCCAGGGACCGGGACTACTTTAGTGCGCAAGTCAACTCTGGGAAGGAAGGAAAAAAAGGGGGGCACCCAGATTTCTGGGAGTGGTAACAGGGCCACTGGTCCCTGACTCTCCAAGGCAGGTTCTGTCAGCTTGGTGACCGTCTGTGAGTAGACAGCCAGCTCGTGTGCCCACACCCCCAGTCTGCCCCAGACTTCCCACCAGTGCCTGGGCCTGGGCACTTTGGCCCCGGTGTCCCACATGCTCCAGGTCACTGCACATCCCCTTGCCCCTCCTCCCACCATTTCCACAGGTGACAGGAAGGAGGCTTTGTTACCTTTTGGTCTTACTAAAAACAGGGCAACGGCTTCCCTGCTCCTCTGACCAAGAAATTAAAAGAGAAAAGCATCTCTACACCCAACAGGTGAGGGGACTCGTGCTCCATCACCTCAGTCTCCCCTCAGCCTCCTTGGGCCTCTGTCTTGTCCAACCCGGCCACCACAGCTAATGACACCACTGCGAGGGAAGAACATCCAAGCCCCACAGAGCAGTACTTCATGACAGACCTACAGGCACCACCTCAATCAGGCCTCACAGGGACAGGCATTCCTCCTATTTCCGCTTCTCTTGCTGGCTCTTCCTTATTCTCAACAGACACCCTGCTCCCCACTCTAAAAAACGTCTGTCACGGGGCACCACCTCATCCCATTTCCTCCTCTCTACCTTTTCCTCAAAGGACCTTTGTCTTCACCTTTCCTTGGTGCCAGGCTCAGAGAAAAGAGCCCCTTGTGCCACGTCCACCTTGACCCACCCCTTCCCTGGCCCTCAACCCTGTGAGGCCCAGTAGCACTGTCCCCTCTCTGCGTCTCCTTCCTCAGACTCCAATGTGGTAAAGCCCATCACCCATGAAAACCTTCCCTTCACTGCTCCCCTGTGGACACACCCAATCCCTCTCCCTCCCTCTACACTTGGGGCTCCACAGGGGTCTGCACCTGCCTCCACCTGCTCTGCAACCCCACGACCTGGGCTTGGCTACTGCTCTTCCCAGAGAGGCGCTCTGTGGCCACTGGCCAGCTCTGAACGCTCTGGTTCTAATTAAAGAGAGAACCAACCAAGATGCGAGTCTATACTGCCAACTGGACTGGCTGCGGAGCTCCTCATGATTAATAATGTGGAAAAGAGAGGATTATTAATTCCTTACGCTGAATAAGGAAGATGATCGTTAAAACTACAGGATTACAACTACAAAGAGTGTTGACCTCTCAAAGGGAAAGTGAGTGCGATAATCCAATGAGCGTTCCAAATACCCATCAGTTTAGGCAAGATCAGCTCATCTCCCTGAATAAAGTTTCACACAGGTCCTCCCCGCTCAGATTAATAGAAAGCAGGCAGTTCAGTCAGCAGATGTCACAGTGCTACCTTACAACAAACAAACAAAAACAAAGAAAGAAAGCAAGCATTTAGGAAGATCTGCTATTTACTCTGTTTTCAGGTACTGGGTTGGAAACCTAAAATGCATCTGTATGATCTTTATAACATGCGAAGTTCCACTCTCCAGTCGAGGTCTGAGCGCACAGACTGAAGCACGAACAGCACGATGACCGGCTCAGAGCCAGCTGCAGTTCTCAGCAGAGGGCAGGTTCTGAACCCAGAGTTATGGGCCCGAAGCCTGTGCTCTTTCTACACCACCACACCAGAAAATCTTCCAACATTTTTGTCCTGTAAGTCACTGCACGATGCCCAATATTGAGAAGAACCAAACGTCCCAGAGTCCCTAATACATTCGTGACATCTTGGTCTGAAAAGAGAGGCTGCCAGGGATACCTGCCCTGGCAGCAGAGTCGTTGAAGTTTAGGAAGATGAGAAGAGGCGCACATGGGCGCTGTGTCAGGACTCCCAGCACTGCTGTCTTCCCCCCTCTAGAGCCAAGCGACTGAAGAACGATCTGGAAAACCTGATGGAGCACTAAAATCCCACTGGCCTTCAGAAGCACCAGTTTATGGTTCTATCACTGATTACTATAAGCAAAGTCAAATTACGAACACGCTTATTTGGGAAGCATTGTAATAAAGGACTAGACGACTTCCTATGTTCACACATGAAATTCCAATTAAGCTATACATGCGCAGTACTATGTTATTTTGGTAACACAGGGACACAATTTAATGATTCTAATTTTTTTTGTAGTTTTTTTTTTTTACAAGTCAGGTGCCATAAACATTCAAATAATCCATCTTTAAAAAGTACGTTTACAACATCAAAAGAATTAAGATGAAATATAAACCTTTCTACTTACAGTTTTTATACAGATTAACCAAATCACAAATACCACAAATAAATGTTAAATTGTAACAATATAATGAATAAACATTCAGATTCTTAATAAAATCTTCCTTTAACATTTTTTTAAACTTACCATTATACTAAATAATCTATGCAGAGTTTTGGGG
Source organism: Ursus arctos (assembly GCF_023065955.2). Classification (NCBI taxonomy): domain Eukaryota; kingdom Metazoa; phylum Chordata; class Mammalia; order Carnivora; family Ursidae; genus Ursus; species Ursus arctos. Next base: position 3,079,219 of record NW_026623030.1, on the reverse strand, counting down.
TACAATACCAAGAAGGCACCAACAGTACAAAGCAGATACAAAGCAGTTTCAGAACTTTCTCGAGTGCTCTACATGGATGAACAGCACAAAAAAGGCAACAAGCTTTAGGTAAACCTGGTGCAACCCCAGAGAATCCCCTCTGGTTTCCCAGTCGCTTCCGATCCGTGATGCGGAACCGGATTACAGTGAGAGAGACCACATAGCTACTGTTACATGCTTCTCATCTGCACTATAGGAGTATCATATTTCAAACACCGGCATGACAAGCATGACAATTTTAAAGCACAAATGCTTTAAAAATGTATAAGCAAAAGGATTGCTCAGATTTTTCAAAACCACTACATTTACAAAAATATTTCCCTTAAACTTGGGATTGCTCCAAAACATTGATTTACAAATATAAAAGTATTATGGAAGGACCCAAAGCATGTGTGCATATGTGTGTATTAACATACTGTTACCATACTATATAAAAGTTACCAATTTAAAAACCGTATTAACATATAAGCAAATAAAGGTAAAACAGTCTCCTCTGAATGGTCTGAACATTATGTGGCATGCGGTGTGGGCAGCATACATGTGTGACTCCCTACTTAGATACAACCAGTGATGAGCCATGCGTGGCTCCAAAAGCTGACAGGACCCTGCACACCCGTCACCCGTGCCTGCAGCAGCACGACGGACTGTGAACACACCGCACGCTGCGTACTGCACATGAACACAACGATATGCTTCGACCCATGCATCAAGATGGTCTGCGTGTCTCCATCAGCTCTGAAGACTTGTGTCAGCACAGAGTCGTCATGAGTTCTCTCAGATCCACTCCACTGGCTTGGTTAGGTATTGTGTTTCATACTAAATGAAAAGGTTGGAATGTTTCAACAGGAATTTTTTGCTTACTTTTTAGACACCAAAAAAGCCATTAGTCTGAAAGCTTCTCTGAGCATACTAAGAATGGAGGCATTCGGTATCACCAGTAAGGAATTCGGATGACCTAAGCGGTATATTTTTAGAGATGTAAGATCCAAATGACAAGCCTATCACACATAATAGCTAGTACTTTTCACACCTTGATTACGATAATTCTCCGACCTGTTAAACCAAGTTTGGCATGATTAATAGAAAGCACACAATTTACAGCTGCAGTGATTCTAGAATGCAGTTAGTGGTTTCATGCCAATCTGACTCCACAGTACCAGCGAGGGGGATGGGACAGCCTGCAGTCCTCAGGTATTAGTAACCAAGGCTATGGCTTTCTGTTTAGAGGACTGCAGATTAACCTCATAATACTAACATTCCACTTAAAAAGGACAAAGAAACAAGAGTAAGAAAACTGTCAATGCTTCTTTGAAAATGAAAACTGACTCACCAATGTATCAGGTAACAGTCAAACCTCTACCCTATCAATGCCGTACAGACCTTTACACGGCAGCTCTGAGCACGGAGATGAAAATCACATATTTTACGGCAAGAATCTCGATGTGGCTCCGATCTCTGAGGCTGAGTCAGCCGTCCTTTGTTAACCTGTGAGGTGTGAAGATCGGCACCCTGGGTCGGTTGGTGTGGGCCAAGTGGCACTGGGCCGTCCTTCCCAGCACCCAGCCATGCCCAGCAGCATTTCTGGGGCACACAGGCAGGCCCTCTTTAGAAAGAACCAGAGAATCCAACCTGAGACGTTTGGGCGTCTTCATCAGAGTCTGACATAGTACTTTAGACCTATGATTTGAGTAAAGGAACATGTCAGAGTTGATTCTCTGCTGTGCAAAGGGAAACTAGGACCCTGTAGAAATGCCTTGTGAATCATCTTCTGTAAACCAGTGTTGGGGCAGTTCCCCGGGTGGGAAGGGGAGGCCCTCAAGGATTTCTGCTCCAAGCACAGACTGAAACTGACTGTTGTCCTTTTGGACACGCTGATCCAGAGGAAACCGACACTGAATCTTAACATGAATATGAAGATCGAAGATGTACATTTATTTTCATGAATTACAAGTGCATTTCTGTTCATATTAGCAGGCAGTCTTTATATAACCCATTCTCCATTGCTGTCAAAAATCAAACAAGAAAAAAAAGGACAGCTGAGAAATGAAAAGCTAAAAATAGAATTAGTTTTCCTAAGTGATCTGCTGGATAGCATTTCCGTGGAACACAAACTCAGAGGTAACAATAAATTTTTCGTTTCAATCATAGGCATGTGGCACTTGGACAGTCATCTCTGCACAGAAAGCTGTAACAGTCATGCGAGGGTACAGTAATTATTGAACAAGGCAAATTTCTCACCACAGAGAGAGCAGTGGGGGAGTCAAGAGGAGGCACCGCACTGGGACAGAACACCAAGTCAACGCCACAGCGTACAGTGGCGGGAACAAATACTTAAAGAGATCAGGATAGTACGGGATAGAGCTCCAAACATGACTTAGTGCTAGCTTTTTCTCATGGTCTTAGCAGTATCAGAAACATTTGAGAGTACTTGACGACAGAACAGTGCTTCATGTCATGAGCTCATGAAGGCTTTATTACAAATTGTTATACTGTAGGTTGAAAAATGAACTTGAGATGCTGACATGCTGTAGGAGAAAAAAGAATTGTACACTTTCTCATTTAAAGACGCAGGGCTCCTCTCTGCTAAATCCTGAGGCATTGAATGTGGCTACACTGAACGTGGCACGTGGTGTGAAGGAGCTCGGGGGTATGTGTCCACCCGTGTGTGCAGCTCTGCCCCGTGACGTCTGGCTGGCCTGCTGGCTGCTTCTCCACACACTTTTCTTAGTGCCCTGCTGTGACCTGTGTCCATCTCTCACTAAATCCCGAATGCAGCTGCCACATTAAATCTTTCTGTGTAAGCCTTGCGAACAGTACTGCAGATAACACATCGGGGCAGGTGTTATACCTCTACAAATGGTGTAAGAAACCACAGTAAATCTACAGAAGGAAGTTGCTGGGTGCAGTACTTCTTTTATTTAGAAAAATGATCGAGTTTTCTAAAAGCTGGGCAAACAGCACAAACCTTAAATATGTTAGTGACTAACAGGGTATGAGAAAAGACACGGGCAAGTGCCCCCAAAGATTCCCGAGACGGGAACACTTGCTGCAGGCTGCAACGACATCCCAGGTGTTTCCACATGCTCCTGCTCTGAGGAAACGCTGACGGGGAAAAGGTGAAGTGCAAATAAGGGGCTGTCACTGACTTAAAGTGCCCTAGGTAGTAGCCTTCCCTATCATAAAGTGAGATGCCAGTGACGAGAGCCAATCTGGAAAGAACTATCTCTGGTGTGACTGCATGGGTCAGCAGGGCGGCACGTAGGAAGGATTCAGGAGAGGGAGGAACCACTGCATCTTTCAAACCAGAAAGCGATTAGTGACTAAAGCAACGGTAAGCAGTAGGTGCACCAAAAGTACATACTGCCACAGGTCACCAGTGGTGACACACACAGGGATGCCAGGAACAGTTCTCTGGACTGAAGGAATTCTTTGAAAGCATAAAAGCCACAACTACCAGAAACCGCCCCTCCGAACGGCTCAAAGGAGTCAAGGTGGATAAGCCGAGACGGGCTGGAGACAGGACCGGGGTCAAGAACTGGGAAGAACAACACCGATGTCTGAGCACGTCCAGTCCTCTGAGCCCTTGTCCTATTGAAAAATAAACAAACAAACAAGCCTATGAGTTAAGAATGACCCACATTAAAGCAACATCAGCAGCAGCATTAGGAAAATGGAGAAGTGAAAAGAATGGACGAACATTATGAAAACTGGAAAAGTATGTGTGTGTGTGGGGGGAAGCAAAAAAAAAAAAAAAAAAAAAAAAAAAAAAGACTCCTGCAAAAAGGTCACTTCACCTGGAACCACTCGGGCGTGCGCATCACAGGGCAGCTCTGAAGGGGTGGGCTCTGCCCGCAGTGTGCAGGCGCCTCTCCCTGGGCGCCTCAGAGGAGGTTTCCGTGACACTCACAGGGAACACGTGCACGCACGTGCGCTCGCAGCTCGGCAGGCTTCCGTGTTCTTAAGCTGCCTTTTATTAACTGGAATACCCACCAGTCCAGTGGTCAAAACCAGGCTCTGAAGGTCTTTGTAAAGAACACACATTTGGCGGGGCACCTGGGTGGCTCAGTCGGTTAAGCATCGGACTTAGACTCGGGTCATGATCTCAGGGATCCTGGGATTGAGCCCCATATCAGGCTCCTTGCTCAGTGGGGAGCCTGCTTCTCCCTCTCCCTCAGCCCCTCCCTCTGCTTGTGCTCTCTCACTCATGCTCTTTCTCAAATAAATAAAATCTTGGGGGAAAAAAAACCCGAAATCCCACACATTTGGGGAGCCTGCGTGGTTCAGTTGGTTAAGTGTCCGACTCTTGCTTTTGGCTCAGGTCATGATCTCAGGGTTGTAAGATCAAGCCCCACATTGGGCTCCACGCTGGGCATGGAGCCTGCTTAAGATTCTTTCCTTCTCCCTCTCCCTTCCCCCTCCTAAAAAAAAAGAAAGAAAAGAAAAGAAAAGAAAAGAAAAGAAAAAAAGAAAGAAAGAAAGAAAGAAAGAAAGAAAGAAAGAAAGAGAAAGAACACGCATTTACACAATGTTTGTTTGTGACCTCCTATTCTTTTTAAAAAAATTTTTTTTAAAGTAATCTCTATGCCCAATGTGGGGCTCAAACTCACAAGCCTGAGATCAAGAGTCACACATTCCACTAAGTGAGCCAGCCAGGCTCCCCTGCTGCCTCCTATTCTTACCAAGTCTCTTTTCCTCTCTGGACGTCCAGTTGGGACAGAATCAACCACACAGAGCCAAGTGTGTTGTTATAACAACTCAAGTTCCCTGTGACTGCAACAAAGCAGGACAAGCAAAATGAAGTACTGGCTGGAAGTGTGAGGCTGGCTGGCCTGGATTCTGCTGAGGCAGGGAGCCCTGGCATGGGTCCCAAGAGCAGGAGATGGGTCTCATCACCTACGTCTGAGGTGATCTGACAGCAATTGCCCCACCAGGCCTCCAGGACGGCACCCTGAAAGACTGCAGGTGGCACCCTGAAGATAGCCGTCACTCATTTACTACACGTGACAGGGCCCACCTGGCTCTCCAGATGTCTGCACATGTGCCACCTGCAACAGGTCCACTAGGAGTGTCACACCAACAAAGCATAAGCAGCACATGTCCCCCCTTCATTATTGTAATACCTCTATTTTACTTGAAGAGATTATATTACAAATCAAATCTACTCGAACCCTTTATAGGCTAATAGTTCTCAAGGGTGAGCATCAGAACCCTCTGCAGAGCTTGTTAAAACACAGACTGTTAGGGGGTAGGGCACAGATGGACCACAGTTTTGAGAACCACTGCCATATGTAATGAATTAAGTTCATCCTCAGGTCTCCACTAGTTTTGTTATCATCCCAGGGAGAAGTGAGACATTACCACTCAAATCAGCTTGTGTTCTTGGTTCTGATGAGGAAACCTGCTTGAGATGGCTGGGAGGGTAACTAAGTGTGTCAAAATACAAACAAAACAGATCTTCTCTTTGGAGAGGCCCTTATTGTTGTGAAATGTTTGCTAGTATGATCTGGCAGGATGTCACTCTGCCATTTCACAATGCACTTTCAGGCAAGACGGCGTTCATCACCACTCAAGAGGGCAGGAAGGATGGTGGTTACAACCCAACTCTGTGACAAGGAGATGGACTCAGACATGGGAAATGACCTCCCTCTAGAGGTCCGCTGTTCTGGACTGCAGCCAAACCTACTGGCTGGGGGGCGCCTGGGTGGCTCAGTCGTTAAGCGTCTGCCTTCGGCTCAGGGCATGATCCCGGCGTTCTGGGATCGAGCCCCACATCAGGCTCCTCTGCTGGGAGCCTGCTTCTTCCTCTCCCACTCCCCCTGCTTGTGTTCCCTCTCTCGCTGGCTGTCTCTCTCTGTCAAATCAATAAATAAAATCTTAAAAAAAAAAAACAAAAAAAACCCCACAAAAAACCTACTGGCTGGGAGAAATTAATCAGTCTGAGAAAATTCACCAACAGGCAGAGGAGGAAGTCAGGCACCTACCTTCACCAGCCTCTTCAAACAGGAGGCTTATCTAAAACCGACCCACTTAAATAAAACAGAATGAACACCTCCTGAACCTTTCAGACCACTCAGGGCAACAGTAAAGCCTGTGACGAGGCAAGCAGGCGACACCTGGGGCTTCCTCTGGAGTAGTCTTTACCATCTCCTCCCCCAAAGGCGTCCCCATGGCTGTGCTCTGAGGTCCTGTGTGGGCATGTTTTCCAGTTCTTTCCTATGTAGCTGGGCAGTCAACATCACCTTTCGTTAACATCCCTGAATGTTCCAGCACCTGTACCTCCCTGATTGTCCAGTTGTAGCTTCTGATCTCACTGCTGCAGGCTGGGAACTCAGTAACACTGCGGCACAGTATTGTGAACGAGTTCCTCAACCTCTTCCAGGGCACAGAACTACTGCAAGGCAGGTATGGAACTTACAAGAAAATGGCGTTGTGGGTCCAAAGACCCAGAGCTGTCTAACTTTGCCACCAGTGTATAATCTTCAGCAAAACGCTTAAACCCCTGCAATCTTCAGTTTCCTCAATCATAAACATGGGCTGTGTGCTGACTTCAGACAATGTTGCTGTGAGCATCAAAAGAAAATGTTTGTGAAAGAACCTGGCCCACAATTTAATGCATGCCCCCGGCCCTACCTTCCTCTGGATCCACTTCTGTCTTCTAGATTACTAAATTACAAGCCCATCTAGATGTTGGCAACCTTTGAAATGCGTAAGACAAGATAGACTGACAGGTGGACGGAGGAACAGATGGACAGATATGTGACAAAGCATGTCGCAAAATGTTAATCACAGAATCTAGGTGGTCGGAATGTGGGTTTCTATTATTAAACTCAACTTTTCAGAATAGTTGAAAATTGTAATTTAAAAAACATTGGAAGTAACTAGATCTACTGAGGTGGTTATTTTTGATGTACAATAATCAAATCATTATGCTGTACACCTGAAGCTAATATAATATGCCAATTATAATTCAGTAACAAAAAGTAGGGGGGAAAAGGCTATAAGCAAGTACCATGCCTTTTGCTCCCATGGAGAAAGTGAAGTAAACACAGAGTGACCATCTCTGCCATCTGTGTCCCTGGTAACAAGCCCTAGTCCTGGACTCTCAGAACTGGGGTAGACCCTGACAGCCGCCATGGCCTCCATCTGCTAACTCGGACTTCAGGAGACAGCAGGCCAGCAGGTGGCTGCGCCCTGCAGCCCAGGAGCATGCTCGCCTTTGTTCTGTTCCCCTGGCGGGTACACTGCCCTTTTCTTCCAGTAGCCGTGCCAGCGGTCCCAAGGGTATCTGCTCTCTGAGGTTACCCAATATCCTTACTGCCCTAGAGTCACCTGCCCTGATGCTTCAGGTCTTTGCCGAAGATGCCTGTGAGGGAGAGGCGGGCTCCTCGGTAACCCTGGGCTTCAGTCTCCCACACGGGCCTGACTCCCTGGCCCCGCACTGCTGGGAACCTCCCCGGACAGCGGAATGCCCCCTTCCTGACACTCTCTTTCACACTAAAAACATGCGTGGTAGTTCTGTGTGTCTTTGTCCCCTACTAACCCATGTGCTCCTTTGAGGCCAGGTTTAGGTTTGTTTGCCCTGCTCCCCACACGTCCCTGTCCCAGAGGAAGCACGCAGTATGTGTGAACTCAACAAGAAAAAGATGGAGAAAAACAGAGGCCCCCAACAGACTTCAGGAAAATGAGCTGTTAAAGGGATTGTGAAGCAGTCGAAGTAGCTCAGCTCAGTATTCTAGGCCAGGGCTCAGAACACCTGTTCCTGTAAAGGGCCAGATAAAACTATCTATAAAACCCCGAGGCAGGTGATCTGACCTTGTGCAGACACAGGGAAGGGAGAGAGCAGGCTCTGGGAGAGAGAGGACCCCTTCCACTGCGAGCACCAAGCAAAGGGACCGGGAAGGAGAACCCAAGGAGACTCCAGTTAAGGAGTGAAATGGCTGGGTCCCGGGGTCTGCCTTCCCATCAGCGAGTGACCTTGTAGATCACTGCACACAGCAAACACTTTAATAGGTTGTCACATCATGGGGAACGAAAGGAGAAATGAAACCAAGCCTTGCTAGACTGTCCTCCTCAGCCTCCTGTTAACAGCCTCCCGCTCTCATTCAGACACTTCCCCAAGGGCTCCTAATGTCCGTAAGCCCGTGCTTCTTCCACACGTCACTTGAAGTTTGTCTTCTAGGACATGTCCAGTGTCAGGTACTAGGGTTAGGAAATCTGGAGTCTTTCAGACTTTGCCCTCCCCCCACTCTCCCGAACACCGCTTCTCGCCTCTACAACCCTCGTCCAAGCCTCTAGCCCTCCGGTCTGGAAGCTCACAGATTAATTTTGAGCTCATCTTCCATCCAGTCTCCTCCTCCAACCCTCCAAGCTTAGATACCAGACTTCTGAAAACCCCATTTTCTGTCCCCCACACTAGCAGAGTGTACTCTCTCCCGGTTCCCAGCCTTACTCTGCCTGGCTTGCATGGCTGAGGCTGAGCTGGCCATGTCTGTTCTCAGATCCTTTCCACCCTTCCCCTGTTCTTAACGACAGGGCTGGGAGCTTGTCAACTGCACTGTTGCACTTCATTGCTGACTGGCTTCTGAAGAGATTCTGCCAACAGCCAGCACACACAGGAAAAGCCAGGTTTCCTTTTTTTCTGCTTCTTAGTGACACATGACTTTTCAGGAGGAGGGAGGCTCCTGGTTTCAGAGGCACTGGATGGTAATGGCGGCTTCAGGCTCCAGAGATCCCCCACATCGGTGGCAGGAGAGGCTCCTGACCCCTTCTTAGCAATGGTGATGCTCTAACAGCTGCAGTTACAGCAGCTGCCCAGCACCCTCGCTGTGTGATGCAGGATCCTGGCTAACACCATGTTACTTCTGTTCCTTTAGCTGGAGGCCTCCAGGAACAGCTTCCTGGGGTTACTAATCTGCAGGTAACCCCACCTTTGGCTTTCCGGCCCTTCTAATGCCCTCTGACCAGTTATACGCCCTCTGTGTGAAATATCCCGAGCAGCTTCTGCTTTTGAGCCTTGGTACGGCCAACCCTCAGCCTGAACCATCGTCTCTAGATCCTAACGTACGAAAAGAGAATGGACAGGGCAGGGAAGAATAGAGCAGAGATACAGTTCTATCAGATGCAGACTGCCACAGACCCCTTCCTCTCTCCGCCCTCAGGGAGCCTCCTGTTCCGGCGGCACAGGCATAGCAGCCCCGCGGCCAGTTGTCGGCGGGCTGCACGCAACACCGCTGTCTGTGGAAAAACACCTCCAGCCCCTCCCCAGGCCACTCTGCCCAAAGCATTTCTCCAGCACATGCGTCAGCCCTTGGTTGTCATTCCTGACTTCACTGCTCATTTCTACAGACTTGAACACAATTCTCACTCCTCCGCTCACTCGAGTTCCCACACTATTCTCTCTCCTCTTTCTGCGTGTTCTCTAGAATCAAGATCTGCATTTCCTTCTTTCTTGAACACAATTTTTTGAAAATCTTACCGATACCACTGCATTGTTCACCAGACTTTCTGACTTAAGCACAGGAAGCTTCCACATGGAACTCCAGGAAATCTTTCTTTTTTTTCTTTTTTAAAGATTTTATTTATTTATTCGACAGAGATAGAGACAGCCAGCGAGAGAGGGAACACAAGCAGGGGGGGTGGGAGAGGAAGAAGCAGGCTCCCAGCAGAGGAGCCTGATGTGGGGCTCTATCCCAGAACGCCAGGATCACGCCCCGAGCCGAAGGCAGACGCTTAACCGCGGTGCCACCCAGGCGCCCCGGAAATCTTTCTTTTTAATAACATTTAATTTATATTCTCTTTCCCCTGCCAGGGTTTATTGTGCTGTTAAAGCTCTAGGTACCTGACAAATTTAAGATCTGTATCCCGGCTGGAATCTAGCTGTCTCTTCGAAGATGAGCTCTTTGAGCTTTTCCTTGGGCAGGTCATCCAGCTCCATGTCAAACTTGAATGGCGCCTCAGCGATGGGCTGTAGGAGAGCACAGAACACGAAGCAGACAAGAATGGTTATGGTGGAGGTAGTCATGCACGGATTCATGATGTCTGTGGCTTCGACTCTGAAACATATACAGCAGCACTGACATCTACGGAAACCAAGAGCTGTGATAAAGCGTCTGTGCATCCATGTCCCATCTATGCGTTCCAAAAGGTGCATATTGTATGAACGTGTAGTAAATGGAGGGGGAGAAACTAAATCCACTTTGAGCATTCTTCTGAATTTATCACTAATCCCAAAATCATTCTCAAATTTTTAAGGCACTAAGTGTTAAAGTAACAGAAATTTGCTGTTGTGGGGGTGGTGGTGATACATTTATACAATCAAAAACCATGATACTCAAATCAATGTACTTGACTAAATACATTACAGTTACCTTCATATAAAAAATATTATGGAGCCATGAAAAATGAAGCTGTAAGGAAGATTAATATCATGGGGAAATGTGCACATTTGTGTTAAACAAAATGAACCTATTTTTTAAAAAAATTTAGATACAGAAATATAAGACCGAGAAGAAAATATTCCAAAATCTTAGTATCTGTGTAACAAGACTACCAAGTGATCTGTGTCATAGTTTTCTGCAAGTTTTCATTTTTATTTTTCAGCACACTCTGTAACTAATCAGAAGGCTATTTAAGTACATATTTAAGGGGCGCCTGGGTGGCTCAGTCACTTAAGTGTCTGCATTTGGCTTAGGTCACGATCTCAGGGTCCTGGGATCAAGCCCCATATCAGCCAGACCCACATCCCTGGCTCAGTGGGGTGTCTGCTTTTCCCTCTCCCTCTGCTCCTACTCCCCGCCTGTGTGCTTGCTCTCTCTCTCTCCTTCTCAAATAAATAAATAAAAAACCTTAAAATAAAAAAAGTACATATTTAAAGTGTCTCTGTCAAGGAATTCATATATATAGCTGAAAAAGGAAATCAGTCAATTGATATTATTTATATTTTGATTTTTAGGTACCCCCAAACTAACCCAATGTTCTAGGATGAATCTGATGAGGATTCCCGCTATCAATCAGTGGATGCCCAGTAGTTACCAGGCACTCCTAGATTTTATCTATGCAATCCTCACAGCCAGGCTTTTAGGGGTAAGGAAACATGGACACCAAACTCTGCACTAAGCACTGGCTTCTTTGAAAGGGGGAAAAGGATTCATGTCCATGAGAGAAAAATAAGCAGCTAGCCCTCTTTGAAGGGCAGCTCCATGTGTGGGGTCACACTGGTGTCCTACATATGCCATCCTTCTGGTCTTCCCAACCCCCTACTCTGGTTTGGGGTACCACCCAGGCTCACGATTAGGACATGGGGGGCTCACAGAGCTAGTCAGAAACCCAAACCTTACACTCTCCCCTCCTTTCCTATTATTTACTATGTTGTAGGTATCTTTGCAAGCTGCCCCCATTATTTCTGAGGGGAGGGGACAGAGATGGAAGGGGTCTGATTAGGAAATACTTTCTCTTTTTGATTTCTTCTTTCTCTTTCATTTATCAGTTTTTAGCTTTTATCTCTTTTCCCTTTCTCTTCCACTTTCCCCTTTAACACACTCTGCTTGGATCTCCCCCTTTTAAAACAAGTGTCAAGGCTTGCTGACTATACATGAGCCTCAACTAGAAAGATCCAAACTTTGGTTCATATTGCATTTTTCTTCATTACTGTCCAGAGAATAAAGCCCCAGAAGACTCAAAGAGGCCAGGGAACCGGGACTTTCCTGGAGAGGACATGACACGCAGTATCGTTACCTGGCTGTCCAGCATGCCAGAGGCCTGCCACATCCATCTCTGGACTCATTTCTCACCACAAGAAGCTCTTGTGTTCCCATCCCCAAGGAGGCACAACAGACACGAAGTCATCAAGCCACAGTGGGGACTGTCCAAGCTGACCCCCCCTCGCTTTGCAATGCGCCTCCCCAAGCAGGCAGCTGGCCTCCTTCTCACCCTCAGGCAAGCACTCTGATTTAGGGACCTCTTCCTGTCACAAACCATGACAATGGCCTCCAGCCTTGGACCCCTTGTTTATCTGTGCTCCCCTTTATTCATCCATTTCCGCAGCCCCACCCTGCTGCAGGTGGCCTGGAGGAAGCTTTCTAAGATAAAAGGGGCTTGGGGGGTGGGGTGGGGAAGTTTCAAGCTGTGCTGACAGCACTAGTCCTCAAGGTCGACGATGTGGGCTACTGACAGGACCAGGTGTGGCACCACATACCACTCAGGATCAATCTAAGCATGACATCTGGGCCCTTCCTGGTTGGGCCTACTGCTGGCTGATAGATATCCCTGAGGAAGCAGCCAGGAGTACGGGTCTTACCTCATCGCTTGGGTCATAATACTGCTCCAGATATGGATGGGCCAGAGCCTGTTCTACTTCAATCCTCTTGTGAGGGTTGAATGTCAACATTTTGTCCAGTAAATCCAGAGCTACAAAGAGAAAGGTTTTGCAGTGGTGAGAAACCAAAGGAACATTTACTGAATTACTTTCCATTTCCTGCTTAAGTAAACTTGACCCACAAAACAATGGAACTAAGCATCGCCATGGGGAGAAGAGCCAGCACACTGGATGCCTATTATCTCTCTGAGCTTCTTGACACTGTGACCATCTGACAATCGCAGACCCAGACTCAGAAAGGTGACGTGATCAGCCAAAGGCTAAAAGTGGAAGACCAGGGTTCAAATTCAACTCTGCCTACAAAACCTGAACTTCTCCTAAATCACTACTCTGCTCTGCTGGCATCCGAAGGTAATGTGTTATATATGTATATCTCTTAAGACAACTCCAAAGTCCTCTCTGCAATGGTCAATTTATCTTTCAACACATAGAGTAGGCCTCCAAGGTCACAGAAGGCAATGGTCACTTGTCCTCCTATATGGTTTCCAGGTCCCGGCTGAGATCCATGTGTGAAGCACAGGCCCCCTGGCTCACTCTGCAGCTTGACATCTTTCTTGATCTGGTCAGGAGTCAGCAGCTGAACATTTCCTCCATGTAGAGAGTGCAGGGATAGAAGCAAGTGTGGGATCAAAAGGACCAAGAGGGAGGGACAGCTAATGAATAGCTTACCCTGGTGGCCTCCACAGCTAGTGTCCAGGCACTACTTCAAGCCAAGGGGAAAGCCAAAGGTCCTGGCTGACAGAGGCCGGAACATGGGTTAAGGGAAATGTGACCGAACAGTTCCTGTATTTAATATCAGGAGCAAGTTTCAATGAGAAAGAATACACGCTAAAAAAGACATTACTGATCTTAAAAAAAAAAAAAAAGTGTGCTTTTATTTAACGATGCTCAGAACAGTGGTTTCTAATTTAGGTAACAGGTCCTTTCCTCAAATTGAAGGCTCTCTACAGGGAGTAGGTAAGGAGCTACCCAGCTCTTTTAAGTGCTAGCTCACAGCTCTGAGGCACCCCTGAAAAATCTAAGGACTCCAAGGAACAAGTCTGAAAATCTATTCCAAGTCTGAAAAATGACTAGGTGATATAAAAAACATTTTTTTTAGAGAACACAGTGATCAATAAAATAAAACCAAAAATGAAAACACTGCTATCTACTCAACAAAGTCTTGTTTCTTACAGTGATAACTTCTTAGGTCGTCGATCTCATCCATCTGCAAATTAGCACGTTTCACTAAGTCCCGAGAGTAGAACGATAAAGGAAAATAATCTAAATCATTTACTCACTAGAGAAGGTGTTCAACCCTGGAGAGCAGCAGGCCAGTACACTGTCTGAATCTGAAGTGCCTGACCGCTTGTGTGCCAGGAAGTCAACCTCCGGAAAGCACGAGGAGGCAGCCCCTTACTGCCTGAGGTGACTGAAAGCCCAGCAGGAGAGGATGTGTGTGCACGTGCACGCATGCGTGTGCGTGCCTGCATGTGCATACTCAGCTCTGGCTACTACCTGTGACTTCCTTTGTTGCATGTCACCCACCCTTAATCTTTAAGACAACTGGGAGATAATAAATGTGGTAAACCACATGCTGGACTGTCATGAGAAATTCCACGCAACACAGAACTTCTCTCATGTCCACAAAACAAACTGTAAAAGTTTTTTACATAGTGCATTTCTACAAATAGTACACTTTCGAATTTGCCTCTATCTATAATCTTTTCAATACACCTGAGTGTACCGTAGGAAAGTAGGGAACAGTGACATTTTGCTTTATAGGCTGGAGAACTTTTCGGAGCAGAGGATGCTCTTAGGAATCTAGGGTGTTGACTAAAGCACTGTCTGGACAGGAGAGGTATTCATCACTGCAGCCATAACTCGGGGTCTCGGGGGCTCACGAACAGGCTAGGTTTCAGAGGCAGCTCTCTCAAGAGTCAGGATAGTGTAGCACAATGGTCAATAACTCAGGCGCTTCTGGCCCCAGTACAAGTCCCGCCGAACCCCTAGCAGATATGTGAGCACCTGACATACCACTTGCTGGGTATTAGAGTCCAACTATCCGTAACACAGATAGTAACCCTACCCTACCCACTGTTCCCAAACACTGACTGCTCCCCTCCACCGTTTCCCCCACCACAAAAGAACTCATAGATATTCCCCAAGAACTTATTTTTTTAAGATTTCATTCATTTATTAATTTGAGAGAGCGTGCACGTGTGCGTGCAGGGACAGAGGGGGAAGGAGGAATCCCATGCAGACTCCACACTGAGCGCAGAGCCTGATGTGGGACCCCAAGATCATGACTTGAGCCAAAACCGAATCAGACGCTTAACCAACTGAGTCACCTAGGCACCCCTCCCCAAGAACTTTCTTGAGAGATCAGAAGTCATTTGGCCTTTTGTCCAATTAAGACACCGTCCGTCAGGAAAATCCAGGAGGGTCTGGCCACAGTCAGATTCTGACAGCATTATTTCTAAGCCATTGGGGGATACGTCCCCCTCCAGATCTTGCTGGTACTAAGTAGGGAAGCACTTCAAGGCAGCTGGTATTTGGCAGCTTAAGCAGCTCTAAAATAGACCTTTTAGTTCCTTCGAGTTAAATTCCAGGCCCTTAAACCTAGAGGCAAAAATTGCAAAAGAAGATAGCTTTTTTTTTGCTACTTGAAAAATAACTGCATCTCCAGCTTCCTTTTATTGCTAGTGCTATTTCTGCATTATTCACAGCTACAGAAGGAGAAAAGGAGAGAAACGGGAAGCAGCTGGCAGGTGCTGATCCCACAGTGAGAGTGCCCAGCCTCCCTCCTCCCACGCCACACAGCAATCCACTGGCACTACTAAGATGGCATGAATCACTCTGCTTGTGTGTATGCTTCCTTGGATATAGGTTTTATTTCCCCTAAAAGACTGGAAGTCCCTTCGAGGATGGGATTACATCTGACCATGATCCCCGACTCTCCTTGGTAGCCTCCTAGAACCCCACGCATTCTCTTTAATTTCAGTGGTACACAGCAACAAGACCCTGCCCTTCTGGTCCATCAGCTTTTTTTCCTTCCCATCTCAGCACAGACCCTGGGGTGAGTCATATGATTGGCTCTCCATAGCACCACTGCAGGTCCATCTCACCGATCCAGCAAAACTCTCATCCGAGATCAAGGCTGCATGCAACCTGTCACTCCCATCCTCAGCCTGAATTTCTGGGTAAGGCCAGAGAAAAAGACCTAGCTGTTCAAACTGTGCCACTGCAACAATGCTTTTCAAACTTACCAGTCTTAGAACCCTGCTCTTTAAACCTACTGACGATTGATCTTAAAAAGCAGTTAATTCAGCCACAGTTCAAACTGTACAAGCACTTTTCTCTGAGAAAAACCACTGCATTCAGTATGTGGCAGACATGCTCTATGTGTTTATGTTCTCATTTTGTCACACACAATGTGCAGAAGACATGAGAGAAGGGTGGGATTTAATAAAGCAAGTACTTTTTACTGCTCTGTCAGGGACACTCTGTCTTACATGCAGTTGGCACTGGTATTTAGCGGTGAGGGCATGGCACTGCCACTGTCTTGTCCTGGGTTGAGGTGCTGACAGTTCCACTCACCACTGCTTCTGCACCAGAGCGTAGATGGCAGCACAGAGAAAGTGTGAGAACACCTTAGTGTTACTACGAAAGTAGTTTTAACCCTATGGACACCCTGAAAGGACTGGGGGGACCTCTGAGGTCTAAGGAACACACTATCAAGAACTGTGTACCAAAGATTTTTAATCTTTATCAAGGCCCCCCAGTGTCCTGGGAAATCTCTGCTCAGCTGCTTTTCTATTCTAAGATTCTTCTCACCTCACACAGCTTGAATCATACCCTTCCTGCCACGTGAACCTCATTACTCTGTGCAGGTTTTCCTGAGGGTGCTGAGAAAACAGAGGTCCTCAGGAGCAACCCTCCTGGACGTCCCTCCACCAGATTCACACATATCCTTACTGTAGAAAGAGGAGACCCTCTCCCTGTTTGAAGCCAAACCTCCACACCATGTAGCCAGCTCCCCTTCATCTGGACCAGCTGTTTCTGTCTGCACTGTCCATTTCAAAGTTCCTGTTCACACTGAGAGCTTCAACTACTTTTTAAAATTTATTTGCGAGAGAGAGAGAGACACACACACACACAGAACGCACAAGCATGCATGAGTGGGGGGAGGGGCTGAGGAGGAGGGAGAGGTAGAGAGAATCACAAGCAGACTCCAGGCTGAGCACGAGCCTGGTATTGGGGCTTGATCTCAGGACCCTAAGATCATGACCTGAGCCAAAACCAAGAGTCACATGCTCAACCAAACGAGCCACGCAGGAGCCCCTCAAATACTCTCAGGTAGTCACCAATGATCCCTCAATTGGAAACCTCTGTTCCATGGCGACTGCTGAGCACATCTACTTTCTCATGATGCCATCTACTGCTTCTGTGAAATATGCACTAGTTATTTTCTTTGTCCATTGTTCTTTCTAGTTTTCAAGAGTTCCTACTCCTCTTCCATCGAAGGTTTGTCTTCTCTAGCTCTGACATGTCATTCTTCTTACCCTCTCAAACTTCTGTATGATTCCAAATGCCATCTGTGAAAAAATTCCTAAATCTTTAGCCTAGAGTGCCGACCCAAACTTCAGATACATACAACTCTCTGCAGGCAATAAAAGAGTATATAGCTTATAACCCCATTCACAACTAATATATGTATTTATAGGTGCAACTACAGAGTCTGGGAGCTTTTCAAAGAGGTTATCTGAGAAATGGAGACAGACTTCTTATAGGAATTGCACTTTTCTTAATTTTAAAAAATAAACAGAAGCAGGAGAAAAAGAACTGTTGGCTTTCCTGTCAGTGCCCACTGCCCCTCTAATACAGTGGAGCTGCGCTTGCCATGGGGAGCTCTCAGGCTCGCCCACACCTCCTGGCTGTGCCATGGGAATGGCGACAATGGCCTAGCCACACTCATCTGGGTTCCCTTGGCCACAAAGACTGGTGAGGGATGAGTACAAAGAAGCAATGAATCCCACAGTGGGGTTGAAACTATCAGGAAGCAGGTCAGTGTGACCTGGAGCTGCTGGTGCCCATCCTGGCACCACAAGAATAGAGCTAAGTAACAAAGACAGCAGACAGGAAGACAACACTGAAAGACAGACAGGTCCAGATTCTGGTCAAAGGGCCTATGCGCTGGAATCCAAACATCACTGGACCTGTCAAGTTATGAGAGCCAGCACAGTCCTCCTTTAGGCGTCAACTGTTGGCAGTATTCTTGTGAGGTGGAACCAAGAAAGCCTCAAAACAGCTGACCCTCTAGTCTGTGAATGACTCATCCATGATCCCATCTCTCAGCCTGAGCATGCACAGCCCCATTGCTCAATGTAACCGCTGCTAATCTTCTGACATACACTGTAGGGTTTCTCTCTCAGGTTCTTTTACATAGTGGAGATCACACCTTATATAAAAAATACTGTATTATTTCCCCAGTAACTATTGCTCATTAATATTTTCCCATGCTATAAAACTTTGTAAGGGCCACTTCTGGTGACTTTATGGTATTTCTTCAAGCAGAGGCATCATAGTTTCCTCAACCATTCAATTAACATTTAGCCTTTAGTTGTCCTTAAATTTAATATGTCCAAACTCAAGTCTCAACTGCCACTCTCTAAAATGTTCCTTCTACTTTTCCTCATCTCACTATTTCTTCATGTAAATTGTGTTCTTGTCCTTTGCTCCTTTATTTATTCATTACGGTCTTAGATTTCTCTCTGTTCTTCAGGCATGACTAATATTAATGATGAGTCTAACAACAATAAACTAGTAATTCATGTAACTCTCCCAAAATTACCCTATGAGGCGGGAAGTGCAATTTATTCCAATTTTGAGATGAGGAAATTGTGAAACAGAGAAGTTAAATAACTTGTCCAGAGTCGAAGATTTGAGGTGGTGGGGCCATCTGAAATCAGGAGGCCGACTCTAGAGCACACAGCTTAAACCATGGCACTGTGCTGCCTTAACATTAATACTTTTAGAATAGGGATCCTTCAAATGTTTTCAATTGGGAACATTTTCTACCTATTCCTCACACCTGACCTATCTAATCTATTTTAAGTTTTAAACTTTTATGTGATCAAATCTACCATTTTTATCTTATGTTTGTTTTCTTGGTTTGTATGTTTTTACAGCCTAGGAAGAGTCTTTCTCCATTCAGAGATCAGAAAAATACTGAATATGCTAAGCATCGTTGGCTTTTAATGGCATGATTTTTAAAAACATATTAAATTATCATTTCTTTTGGAACTCACGCTGACGTGTGAGTAATAATTTAAATTGATTTTCTTCCAAATAGTTATTCAACTAGCCCAGTACCATCTGTTGAATAATTTCTTCCCCCTCACTGGAGTGATTTTGGAGAGAATCCTAAGCTAGACTCCTTTTAAGAAAAAACTACAGGGATGCCTGGGTGGCTCAGTCAGTTAAACGTCTGTCTTTGGCTCAGGTCATGATCCCAGGGTCCTGGGATAGAGTCCCACATCAGGCTTCTTGCTCAGGGCAGAGCCTGCCCTCTGCCTGCCCCTCCCCCTGCTTGTGCCCTCTCTCTCCCTCTCCCTCTCTCTGCAAATACATAAATAAATAAAATCTTAAAAAATAAAATAAAATAGGCTTACCACTTAAAAAAAAAAGAAAAATCTACAATACTACTGTTCAAAGGACTCAGCAATCAGAAATTTCTTTTTTTTTTTTTTTAAGATTTTATTTTATTTATTTGATGGAGAGAGCATGAGCACAAGTGGGGGGAGGAGGGCGGCAGATAGAGGGAGAGGGAAAAGCAGACTTCCCGCTGAGCAGGAAGCCCGATGCAGGGCTCGATCCCAGGACCCTGGGATCATGACCCAAGCCGAAGGCAGATGTTTAACAACTGAGCCACTTAGGTGCTCTAGCAATCAGAAAAAAAAAAAAAAAAAATTTTTTTTAAAAGATTTTATTCTTTATTTGACAGAGAGAGACATTCAGAGAGAGAGGGAACACAAGCAGGGGGAGCAGGAGAGGAAGAAGCAGGCTCATAGCAGAAGAGCCTGATGTGGGGCTCGATCCCAGAACGCCGGGATCACGCCCTGAGCCGAAGGCAGAGGCTTAACAATTGAGCCAGCCAGGCGCCCCCAGCAATCAGAAATTTCTAACGAATATGTGAAAAATACTCAATCGCAGGCTTTTTTTTTTTTCTTTTAGAGTAAGCTCTACGCCCAACGTGGGGCTTGCACTCATGACCCTGAGGATCAGGGGTTGCATGCTCTACTGACTGAGCCAGCCAGATGCCCCATCTCAGTCGACTTAAAGAAAAACAAATTAAAATGCCATTTCTCCCCATTTGTTTGGCAGATCCAAAAGTTCAACACACAAAACTGCTGGAACAAAAGATGTGACAGAACTGCCAGACTGCCCTCCAGAGAGGCTCAACCAATTTACATGCTACCAGCAGTCTCTGCAAACACCCGTTTTCCTCACAGCCTTGACCATGGTGGGTCATCAAACTTCTGATGCTTTCTACTGTTATGAGTGGGAAAGAAAGAAAGAAAGAGAGAGAGAGAGAGAGAGAGAGAGAGAGAAAGAAAGAAAGAAAGAAAGAAAGAAAGAAAGAAAGAGAAAGGAATTACTGATCTTTCAATGTTCATACCTCATATAATAAAAATGAGTACCTTTTCCTAATATTTGAGATATTTACATTTCCTTTTTTGTAAACTATCATTAACGAGACTTAAAAGTGTGTGTTTCAGCTTGAAAGTTTTACTGTTGTGAGTTCCCTGAAGTCTCCCATTCATTTATTTATGTCATTTTTGTACAAATCCAGACTACTAGCTCCGTGCAGGCAGGTAATCAGTTTTATTGCTCTTCTAAGTCCAGGGCCTTGGAACCCTGATGGCACAGAACACTCAGATCTATTTATTAAATAAATGAATTTATGTATGTTATAGTAAAAAACTAGAAACAACCTGGTGGCAAATTAAATATGGCCACAAATTCTTTGCAGCTCCTCCCATCAATGGGGGATTTATTTCTCCACCACTTGACGTGGTAATTTGCTTTGACCAACAGATTGTGGCAGAAGTACC
This sequence comes from Ursus arctos, assembly GCF_023065955.2. Classification (NCBI taxonomy): domain Eukaryota; kingdom Metazoa; phylum Chordata; class Mammalia; order Carnivora; family Ursidae; genus Ursus; species Ursus arctos. The sequence continues at coordinate 3,058,711 of NW_026623030.1, read as the reverse complement.
TGCTATTCTAAGACCTTGCAGTTTCTGCTTTTTCTTTTGGAATATTTCTGCCATCAGAAGAAGCCCAGTTTGGTCTACTGTAAGATGACAGGCAATGGCACAAAGGAGAAGCAATTCTAAGATGTGGTTGAGGCCACCTCAGACCATGCAACTTGAGGCAAGCTGAGCAGACCCGCTTAGCTGCGCCCAGGCCAATGGACTTGTGAACAAATACATGGTGGTCATTACAAGGCCCCAGACTGTGGAGTAGTTTGTTACACAGCAACAGATCAACTGAAGTGAACTTCGATGTCCAATATGAGACCGTTTAAAGACACTATGAGTCATCCCTACAAGGGAATACTACGTAGCACTCTCTATAACTAGGGATATGGAAAGATCTCCAAGATAATGAATTAAAAAAATCCAGTCTTGAGTTATTCTTCGAAAAAACCTGACTTGAAAAATTCTTAATGACAAGATAAAAAAAAAAGTGTAATTTGTTTTGCAGGCTCCCAAACTTCCTGAATCCTAAAAATGTGAACTTAAGCCAAGCTAAAAAGTAGCAAAGAGGAGGAGGGTTGAGGGGTGAGCAAAATGGGTGATGAGGATTAAGAGGCACAAACTTCCATTTCTAAAAATAAATAAGTCATGACAGCGACAAGAAGCCCAGCATAGGGAATACAGTCAATAATACTGTAATGCACTTATCATGGTGAGCATTTCACAATGTATATAATTATGGAATCAATATGCTATATACCTGAAACTAATTTATTATTGTATGTCAACTACAATTAAAAAAAACAAACTTTTTTGGAAAGGAGCAAAGAGGGGCGCCTGCCTGGCTCAATGGTCTACACACGTGACCCTTGATCTCGAGATCGTAAGTTCGTGCCCCATGCTGGGTGTAGAGCATACTTTAAAAAAGAATAAAATAAGGGAAACCTGGGTGGCTCAGTTGATTAAGTGTCCAACTCTTGATTTTGGTGGAGGTCATGATCTCAGAGTTGTAGGATTCAGCCCCATGTCAGGCTCCATGCTCAGTGTGGAGCCTGCTTGCCCCTCTCCTCCTCTCCTCCCCCCAACTTGTGCGCATGCTCTCTCTCTCTCTCAAGTAAATAAATGTCTTAAAAAATAATAAAATAAAAATAAATTAAAAATAAAAAGCAAAGGTGGAAAACTACACAATCATTCCCAGATTCCCGTACCGTACTGCCCCTGCTCTCAAGTAAAAGGGAAGAAAGCAACAGAGTGAGTACTAAATAAGGTATTACCCAATTGCCACAAACGAACTTTTCAGGTTAGTGACCTAATGATTTAACCAAGAAAACAAACAAACAAAAGCTAAGTCTAAGAAAAATAATCAATAAAATAATACTTACCTTTGGAGTCAGCATTTGGGAACAGCCTGTTCCATGGCACCTTATTTTTGTGTGGAAGAGAAAGCAAGTAGTTTCTAGCTTTTAAATTTATTATACAGTTCAGGTCTTCCTGTGATGGGGATCCAAGAATACCTATCAGAAAAAATAATTAGCTGTTAATTATCTAGACCCAGGTACACTGACCTTTTGGCTGTTGGGGCACAACGGGCCCTGATAATTGTTTTCTCACCATCTCCCCATGCTTACCTTTCTTAAAAGTTTTTACAAGGATCCTTAATATTTGTAATCAAGCAAGATTACAAATTCATAGGAAAGAGTCGTCAGAACTATTCTTACTTTCATGAACTAACTCTTAAGTAAACTGTGGCCAGGTGAACTGAGTAAATCTAGCCCCTAAAATGTTCAGTAACCTTACCCAGAATGTGGTTCAGCTGGTCGAGATAATGCTTCCCCGGGAAGATGGGCCTGTTGGACAGCATCTCTGCCAGAATGCAGCCTACAGACCAAATATCAATGGACTTGGTATAGCCCTGTAGTGGGAAGGGAGAAAAGACTGAGAATGATATGTAATGTTACAGGACACAGTGAGATCCTCCGGCAGCACAGGCACATGGCTGACAGGAATTTTACCTTCTCCTCTGGCTCTACAATTCAGAAATAAGAGAGTATGCAGATACAAATAATAATTTGGCCTTCTTATAAAAGTTGTTGGACAACCAAGATTACTTGATTTTATTTCTCTCTTCAAAGTTAACTTATTAATAAATGAGAATTTTCAAAGTATACTTCATTCCTTTTCTCAAATGATTTGAAAGAAAGCATCCTTATAAGCTGAAGCTGGAAAAAGGAAAAAACATTAAAACCCCTTGCTTTAGGACATCTGTGGCCCATTTATCCATTTTGAAAACCTGGAAACCAACTCAAAAGAAGAGGCACTGCTATACTTCCAGAGTATCTTTATCCGTTTTGCAAATCATTTTCAAAGAAGGCAGGCTGAACACCCTTCATCTCTAGCGGGGGTGGGGGGAGTGTGTGCTGGCTCCATCATATTTTACCAATCCGTATTTCTTGTCTATTCAATTTTCAGGTATAATTTTTCTTTTAAAGGAATTCTGTGAAAAGACTTGGAATAATTATCTGTCTAAATCATTCAACAGTGTAAAAAAAAAGATAGCTTTCCAAGGACTGTAAGTTGAATTTTATGAAAAATACTAGGTATAGTGATAAATGAATAGAGAAAAAAAATTCAGCCAAATATTAAAGTTTAGAGAAACCTAGTGAAAATTTTTTTGAAAATCAAACACAGAATGATCTGATATGCAGCTATGATAAACTGGGGTTGAATTTCAAAATAATTATCCCCCAAATTCTTGCAATCCAAAATAACTTTTGCTTTGGGCCAAAACCAAATAAAGAGGAACATTTAAAACACACAAAAAAAATAACTAAAAGGAACCAGGGCTCCCTGGAGAAATGGCTGCTCCAAGTCTGGGACAGGGAACATACTATGACGTAAGCCTGGAGTGTCTAGTGCCAAAAAGGAAGGAAGTGCTCAACACCAGTGGGGACATGTCAAAGCGGCTCCCATTAGAAAACCTGGGACAATTTGAACATCAAATACAGAATGGTAGCTATGGAACTGATGCCACTGAATAAGAGAACCATGAATTAGTAAGTGGAGAGAACTAAAAGAAGGAACGATAGAGCTACAAAATCGTCAATGGATAGTAAAAGTAGTGGTTGAAAGTATGATGAAGAAGATAACTTACACAATCTTAAAGTATTTCCTCACAAATTCCTACTCACCTAATAATAATTATTACCATAATTAACCATAATTGTCACCATTACATGGTGGAGAACCAGAGGACACCATTTAACCAAAATAGCAACATGAATTTCACCAATACGGACTAAATCATCTATGTCCATGTTGAGATACAATACACTGAGAATAAAACATTGTTTCTGTGGTACTCATGCCCAGAGTACATGACACAAAATTGAGGTGCATTCTACAAAACATCCACTGGTACCCTTCAAAAGGATCAAGGTCAAGAAAGGCCAAGGAATTATTTCAGATTGAAAATGACTACAGAAACTACACAACATGTGAGCCTGAAGTAGGGGGAGAAAAGCTATAAGGATTATTGGGACAATATCCAAAATTTGAATATAAATGATGCATTAGATATTGGATCAGTGTTAAATTTCCCACTTTTTTTTTTTTTTTTTTTTAATTTTTCACTTTCGATCACTACCTTATGGTCATATTAGGGAACATCCTTCTTCCATGGCAGGGTTTCTCAACCCTGGAACTGCTGACATTTTGGGCTGGATAAGCCTTTGCTGTGAGGCCACCCTGTGCACTGAAGGATGTTTAACATCTCTGACCTCTAACTACTTGATGCCAGTAGGTAGCATTCCTCTCCCAGTTGTGACAACCGAAAATGTCTCCAAACACTGCCAACTGTCCTCAGGAACATAAGAAACACTGTTCTAAGGAAATACACACTGAAATGCTTAGGGGTAAAGGGGCACATCTACGATTTACTCTCAGATGATTCAGAGGGGAAGAAATCTACACATTATATAGAGAGAATGATACAAGAAACAGGACAAAGGACAAAGAACTGGTGAGTCTGAATCTGAAGTGAAGGGTATACAGAAGCTCTAGCCAGCAGTTCTCCCAGGTGGTCCAGAGCCCCGGTGGCTCCCCTTTAAGGATCTGAGAGGTGACACTACTTTTGTACTACCAAGGTGCTCTCCTTTTCACTCACCCTCTCACAAGTACACGAGAGATTTTCCCAGAGGATACACAACATGCGACGATACTGTACATGAAATATGACAGTATCTGAAAGATCTGTGTACCTCAGTGAACCAGTATTTTCCAAATGCTAAATACTACAAAACCATGCATCAGTGAGTGTAAGTAGATCAATGGGTTTTAATAAGACTGCACAAAAACTTCAATGGCATGGTTTCAGATTCCACAATGAAACTTCCACTTTGTTCAGTTTCACTTATAATATCAAAAAGGAATAGTCACAAGTAGCTGAAAAGACTACTAACATACTCCCTTTCCCAATTACGTATCTGTGTGAAGACTCTTCTTCACGGACTTAAACCCAAACAACCTACTGGACAGACTGAGTGCAGAACTAGGCAAGAGTCCAGCAATAGTTTATTAGGCCACACAAAATTTGAAAAAGTAAACAATGTCACTCTTCTAACTAAAATGCTTTTGCTGTGGAAATTAAATATACTTTTTTAATGAAAAATACTGATGTTGACAAGCAGCAGCTTTATTACTGTTATTTAGATATTAATATTTCTTAAAAATTTCAGTGTTAATTTCCATACAGTAAATACTGATGGATATAACCCACGTAAACAAATCTTGCTTAGCATCTTTGATGCTTTTTTTTTAAAGATTTATTTATCTTAGACAGCCTGTGAGCGAGTGGGGAGGAGGTGCAGAAGGAAAGGGACAGAGATAGAGTCCCAAGCAGACTCCACGCTGAGGCTGATACAGGGCTTGATCCCATGACCCTGAGGATCATGACCTGAGCCGAAACCAAGAGTCAGACGCTTACCCACTGAGCCACCCAGGAAACCCTAGTCTTTGATACTTTTTTTAAAAGAGTGAAGGAATCCTGGGACTCAAATATTTGAGAACCACTGCCTTATACTTTTCTCGCAAGCTGAAAATTCTATGAAAAAAAAGTTACAAATATACACACAGCACACTAGCCAAAAGGGGGACAATGAGGATAAAAATAAAAAGATGATAACGGACAGCACGTATTTCATGAGTCCATAATAACGTTTTAAAAACAAGGGGCGCCTGGCTGGCTCAGCTGTTAAGCGTCTGCCTTTGGCTCAGGTCATGATCCCAGGGACCCGGGATCAAGCCCTGCATCGGGCTCCCTGTTTGGCAGGAAGCCTGCTTCTCCCTTGGGGCTCAGTCGTTAAGCGTCTGCCTTCGGCTCAGGGCGTGATCCCGGAGTCCTGGGATCGAGCCCCACATCAGGATCCTCCGCTGGGAGCCTGCTTCTTCCTCTCCCACTCCCCCTGCTTGTGTTCCCTCCTTTGCTTGCTGTCTCTCTGTCAAATAAATAAATAAAATCTTAAAATAAATAAATAAATAAATAAATAAATAAATAAATAAATAAATAAAAACAAAGGTGGGAGGGGCGCCTAGGTGGCACAGTCAGTTCAGTGTCCAATTCCTGGTTTCAGTTCAGGTTGGGATCTCAGCGTCGTGAGATCAAGCCCTGCACTCGGCTCCCCACTCAGCGGGGAGTCGGCTTCCTCTCTCCCTCTCCCTCTGCCTGCCCCCCTGCTTGAGCACACATTCTCTCTAAAATGACTAAATCTTAAAAAAAAAAAGGTGGGAGACAGGAAGAGAAAGAAAAAATGGAAAGCTCTTCATAGAAGGATGGCAGTGAATTAATGTAGAAATAATACATTTGGAAAATCACCATTTTGCAATCCCCAATATAATGATAGAGACAAGGGGTCATCAAGGAGTAAACTACCAGGGTAAGACTGCTGGTAAACAGGAGCTCCATATACGCGAGTTCCAAGAATCCATGGGGTTCCTGCCAGAAGAGTGTGACCTAAACCTAATCATAAGGAACCAATCTGTACTCTGCAAAGTATTCAATGTCATGAAGAAGACAGGAAGGGTGGGAGGACTGTTCTAGAGTGAGCACAATGCATGAAACGTGAATGAGATCATAGACTGAAAATAAAACAAACAGCTGCAAAGAACTTTTGGGATAACTGGGATGTCACTAAATGAATGCTGACTGTCTCAGTGTGCTAAGGGTACTATGGCTGTGGGGAAAGAACACCCCTCTGCCTTTAATGAGTATTAATATGGCCCAAAGGGTCTAGGAGTAAAGTCTTAGTTTGTATCGGTGAAGTGTAAGAAGGTTTGACCAAAGGGAAGTGAGAAGAAGGCATCAAGGAAGGCAGAGACAGCCAGGGAAGGAGCAGTAAGATGTTAACAGCTGGTAAACCCAGGGAAGGGGTGTACGGGTGTTCACTGTACTCGCAATTCTTCTATGGGTTTGAAAATGTTCTAAATTAATAAAAAGAAAAAAATGAATTATGGTGCTAGAAGTAACATTCTCAGGCTAGAGGTGCTGTAAATAAAAAAGAATTCACATTCAGATTTATTAGTTAACTCTACAAGCAGAAAGTGCTGGGCAACTTATAGAACACAGAGGCCATCCTTTTTGGTTATTTCCCCCCAGAGGGTGAAGACAGTGGAGTCATCTCAAGTTGGGATGGAGGCTGCAGGGCCATGAAGGCACCAGGATAAAAAGCACACGGTCAGCTCTCCTTTACAACCGGAAGGCACCATGCGCACACGCGCGCGCGCACACACACGCACGCACGCAAATGCTTCTGGTTTGGAAAGGCTGTCACATGGCCAGTCCAAAGAAAGAACCTGCTACTTGGGATTATGTGTAATACAGACTTATGAGAATCAACATGGCATTTTCTTTTTTGAAACATCTGTTACACTACATCCTTCTTTATAAAGGAATTTATTTTAAAGGAATTTGACTTTTATAACTAAACTGAACAAACGTATATCAAGAATAACTAACTGCTTTAAACAAATTCCATTTCCTCACAAAGCAACTTAAGTGTTCATCTCAAGCCTTGCTATTTATAAAGGATGGAGGAAGAGAGTGAAGCCCATGGGCCAACTAATTCCCTTAAAGCTTCTTGGGTCGATTTCTTTTTCCTAGATCTGAGACACAAGGCCCAATGTCTACTTCATGGCTTTTTTTCATGTATCTTAACATCACATTAACAGTAGATGGTGTTGAAGAAGTTCATCAAGACAACAGGACTGCCAGCTGATCCTTGAGCTGGACCCGGGCAACAGGAAGCTCCTCGCCCCCTCCTCTATTCTCGGAATATGTGCTCTGCCCACCGTTCCCACAGCAGGAGCCATTTTCAAGGATGTAGCCTTGAAAGAATAGGTGTTTTTGAGACCATCTGGGCAGTATACGTGACTAAGCCCAGTTAAGGCTTCTATATAAACTTTTAAGGTCTGGAAGATGAGTGCCGAGATTTACTTACCTTGTGGCTGCCCAAGACAAGCCTTGTAATAAGTCCCCTTACGTATTAAGACTGCCACTACCAATCTGGAGTGGTCTGCCTCTTCAGTTTCTCCTTGCCCACCCTGTACTGGGGGTAGTTTGCAAACCAAGAGATGGAATTAAGTTCAAAATCCCCTAATTCTGAGATATTAGATACAGAAGTATGCTGGGTCCACTTACTTTCTCAAATCTGACACTTCATTCATATACTATTTGCAAATGATATATGAAAAATACTGAATCTCAATCTCTACAGCAGCCCTCAATGATTGCCACCTGACTCATAAACCTAACAAAGATGTCATACTTCAATTTTCCTTGCTTTTGAAAGTTTATTCAACATTTCTTATAACCAAGACACATATTGTTAGAAATGTTCGCCTTCCACCTGTATGCATTCTCCACAGCCGCTCTGAGATGCAGAGGTGCATCTGGAAGCAGGACCACCATATAATTTTGAAAGAATCCATAGCAGTTCCTATTTTTTCCATACCTACATTTTCTTCAAACTATAGTGTAATTTTGCTGGAGAGACAGTCTTCATTATCAGATAAATCCGACCTTTATACAACAGCCTGGTCCACCTTCAGAAAAAATGCGCACTACGGGATACCCTCCAACAAACCCAGTCTGCACTCAGCAGTAGCAGCAGCAGGAGTCAAAGCTGCCACAGGCAGGACTTCAGGAAAGCTGACCACGGGCTAGAACACGGACCATTTATTGTAACAGCGACGAGACAGGCATGCCCCAGCTCTACAACACACCACTACTCCAGCGGAGGTAGAGAAGCCAAAACCCGGGGCCCAGCAGGTCGATGCTGAAACTGGAGATGAAGACAGCAGCTTGGTTCTGGCCAGAAAGGTCAAGCCTCAACCTAGGTGAACACAGGCTTACTACAACACACAACCAAAGTTCTTTCGTTTCTTGGTTTTCTTTCTATGCAAACTCCTGACCCTTACCTTGGAATTCAACATAATTTCCGGAGCCCTGTACCAACGTGTGGCTACATACTCCGTCAGGAACCCTGTGTGATCATGGTCCGGATCTGCAACACGGGCCAAGCCAAAGTCACAGATCTAAGAGAGAAAAAAATGGCACAATTTAGAGACTCTAATGAAATTAATATCAAAACATCATAAAAATAAAAAAGATAATAGCAATAATGATGATGATAAGCAGTTGCTGCCATTACTACGTGGCAAAACTTCGCTGGAAATTCTATGTACTCATTTTTATATAATCCTCACAACAACCTCTAAGGCAGTGATGACCATCCAACACGCTGGAGATGAGGAACAGGCTGGAGGAGTCTGTTAAAAGGCATCCTCATCTTTCATTATCTGCTTATCCCACAGAAATCTTGCTTAGGTCACTTGACAAAAACTGTACTGGGTAAAAATAAAGTCACCAGAAACTGCCCAGGGTCCTTTCTCGGGCTACTCCTGCTGGCCCTCTGAGGATCAACATTGCTAGATCAGCTGCACTTGCCTTGTTTCTCAGACTTTACTTCCTGCCATTCTTCCATCTGTTCCACAAATGCAGGTACCTCCAAAGATTCTTCCTACTTCCTTCTCTCCCATGTAGTCAAATCCACTCCCAAAGCCTTACAAGAGGTTTCATATACTGAAGATGAATTTTTTTGAAAATTTTATTTATTTAAAAGAGAGAGAGAACACACACAAGGAGGGAGAATAGCAGAGGAAGAGGGAAAAGCAGGCTCTCCGCTGAGCAGAGAGCCCAATGCAGGGCTCGATCCCAGGACTCTGGGATCATGACCCAAGCTGAAGGCAGGCAATCAACTGACTGAGCCACTCAGGCGCCCAGAAAATGATATTTACTTTTTTTTAAGGTAAATATCCAGCTCCAATACTTTGGTGCTACTCCAGACTCCAACACATATAAAATTTAACTATAATATACAGTTGACTCTTGAAGAACATGGGTTTAAAACTATGCAAATCTGCTAATACATGGATTTTTTTTCAATAAATATATTGGAAAAATTTTTTTGAGATTTGCAACAATCTGAAAAAACTCGCAGATGAACTATGTAGCCTAGAAACACCAAAAAATTAAGTTAGGTATTATTGCAGGAATACAGTGTATAATATATATGACATACAAAATATGTTAATTGATTTGATGTTCTTGGTTAAAGCTCCTGGTCAATAGAAGGCTATTAAACTTGGGGGGAGTCAAAGTTATACGCAGATTTTTGATTGTGTGTGTGGGAGGGGGCAGGTGTTGGTGTCCCATATCCCTCTGTTGTTCAAGGGTCAACTGTACTTAGACTCATACAATTGGAGGATATTTTAATTCCTTTGCATTGGGGAACTAACCTGAGGAAGGGAGAGACATGTTCATAAAGCCAGGCCAGAGTATAGGACAAGGCAGCCTGGAAAACAGACTGTTTTGTAGCCTTACTGCTTTAATTCAGTTAAGAAATGCTAAGAGCCTGAGCTCAGGCCATAAAAATGGAGACAAGGAGGAAAGGACATGCTGAAGAGATATTCACAGGACTTAAATGGACATCAATCTTTGCTTAAATATCCCAGAACTGGGTGTCTCAACTCAACTTCAGAAAGCTCCCATCCACCTCATAAATGTCTTCCTCTAGCCTCGGACACCGGCATCACCATACAGTGCCTCTAATCCCACAGGTCCTGCAACAGATTTCAACTATACCATTCAGAAGGAGTTACGTATCTGTGGCTGCACAATTCACATCAACCTACTGCATCTTCAAAAGAAGCAAATGTCACATCTGCTTTGGCAGTTACTCTACCAGAGGCCATTTTCTATGTGTATTGAGTCGCCTGGTGAGGAAATCCTGGGTCCTGCTCCATAGCTCTGACGCTAACTCTGGCCACTGTACTCTCATAACTTTGGTCTACGTTAACTTCCACCATAAGCACGACCATCACCTTTCAAAGCTGGTTTGCTTGCCAAAGCCATTACACTCCCAATAGTTACGGGCCTGTCAGAGGACCTGGTTGATGTATGGCCATAAGCTTTTATGCAGGATCACAGTACGTTCTAACTTTGGCCTGGCTGATCCTGAGGCTTTCAATGTACCTGGCACCCTGTTTGTTTCTTCCAAGCCTTTTCTACCAATTTCAGTAACACCGCCTGCAGGAAGGCCTCCTAGTAATCATGTCCAGGAGGCTCACTAGCAACATGGTCCTCTTTGGCATGATTTCCAACTCAGAGAAGCAACTACTGACGATTTCTTCTTATATCTGGAGGCGAGTCCTCTAAACCATTCCGAGCCATCACCTGCCACGTTGCCCTACCACCAATTCATTTTAATTCTGTGGCTTGAACTCTTCAATATATCTGTGACCCACAGTTTCTCATTTTTTCACTTCATCTGATTCAAAGTCAACCAAAGCTCACCATTCAGTCTGCCTTCAGTTGTATAAATGGACACCTAAAAGCCACATTTTGAATTGTACAGAGAAGAAATACTGCATCTTGTCAGCAGAGCAAAACCAGCACAAAGCCCACACCATGGCCACAGATTCTTCATCGCCCCCATGCCTAGTATCACACAGACTGGATGGGTCCAGACTTGATACACAGCTTTTTATCGGCTAGTTGAATAAAAAAATAAGTTCCAGATAGGTTTAGAAAGCCAGAATATAAGAAATTCACGTATGAGGGAGGCCATGTATTGAAGCTGATGTTTCCACGCTCCTCATTAGTGTGGGCAAAGAAATGGAGGCTGTGTTTTAGAGGGCTTGATTAGATTCCTAAATATCTACAGAGACAGGGGATAAGTAGAATAACTTTAAACAGTCATGGCAGATTTATTTTCTAAAAAGGGACACACAGGGGCGCTTGGGTGGTGCAGTCGTTAGGCGTCTGCCTTCGGCTCAGGGCGTGATCCGGGCGTTCTGGGATCGAGCCCCACATCAGGATCCTCCGCTGGGAGCCTGCTTCTTCCTCTCCCACTCCCCCTGCTTGTGTTCCCTCTCTCGCTGGGTGTCTCTATCTCTGTCAAATAAATAAATAAAATCTTTAAAAAAATAAATAAATAAAATAAAAAGGGACACACCATTATAATCCCATCCTCCATGCTCTTCTTATATGGTCTCTGAACTTGTATCAAGAGGGTAGGCTCTATCTTCCCTCCTCTTGAATTTGGGCAAACCTTTATAACAGCTTGAACCAAGAGAACATAGCAGAAGTGATACTATGTGACTTTAGAGGCTATTCATAAAATACAACATGACTTGCACCTGGCTCTCTGTCTGCTGGGCTACCTGGAACCCTCTGCCCATCTCAAGAGGAAACCCAGGACACGTGGGCTACATGTGGGTGTTCCAGGTGACAGCCAGTATCAACTGCCAGGTCCATGACAGGATTCCAGCCCCTACCTTCGCATTTTCTAGCTGAGATCCAGACGTGAGAGCAGAAACCAGCCATCACTGCTACCCCTTGACTAAATTCCTGATTCTTAGAAGCTATGAGCTAACACATGATTATTGTTGTTTCAGATTACTACATTTTCAGGAGATTTGTTACAGAGCAAGAAACAGCTACTACAGTGGTAGTGGACATAGTGCTTGTGGTAGGACAGGCACTCTCTGAGCAGGCCCCACTGAAGTGATACTGAACCACTGAAAAGATGTCAACCACGGAAAGACCTGGGGAAAGCCAGAGAAATGCCCTAAAGAATCTAGCTGGGCAAATGTGAGGGGCAGAGGTGGCAACTAGACCAGAAACCTCCTAAAACGGCTCTTGAATTGACTGCTTCCACATCTCAACTGCCATGGCCCTGAGATTCAGTTTAGTTTGTCTGGAATTAGGAAGTCTAGATTGGCTACCCGCCCGCAAGCTAATTCATCCTCTAAATTCCTGCCTAAATGTTGTTTCTAAAATATAAGTCACCCTTCTGGCTCAAAAATCTTGAACCAATCCCCTCTGCCTACTGAATGAAACCCAAATTCTTCTTCTTCTTTTTTTTTTTTAAAAGATTTTATTTACTTGTTTGAGAGAGAGAGAGAGCACACGGGTAGGGGAGGGGCAGAAGGAGAGGGAGAAGCAGGCTCCCCGATACAGGGCTCGATCCCAGGACCCTGGGATCATGACATGAGCCAAAGGCAGACGCTTAACCAACTGAGCCACCCAGGCGCCCTGAAACCCAAATTATTTAAGTGTAACCTTCAAGACCATTCACATGCTGCCACCGAACTACCTTCCCGATCTCCTCTCCCCCACCATCTTCTATGACCACATCTGCTCCTATTGACTCCACACTACACCCGCTTTTTTAAATAAAGATTTTATTTATTTATTTATTTATTTATTTATTTATTTATTTGACAGAGAGGCAGCGAGAGAGGGAACACAAGCAGGGGAAGTGGGAGGGGGAGAAGCAGGCTTCCCGCCGAGCAGGGAGCCCGATGCGGGGCTCGATCCCCGAACGCTTAGATCATGACCTGAGCTGAAGGCAGATGCTTAATGGCTGAGCCACCCAGGCGCCCTACACCTGTTTTTATGACCTAACTATGCAACAACCTTTCCATTGAGCACCCTATCCATGCCATTCCCTTACCCTAAACCCAACTTGAAAGGCACCCCTTCTGAGAAGTTTCCCAGAAATCAACAACACCCCCACCCAAGAACTGATTGCTCAGTTTTCTAAACTCCTCTAATACTTTGTTAGACACATATTAAAGTACATCCCACAATCCATGATAGTTAACTGTGCTTATGCCCATCTTCCCAGCTAAAAGAGAAACAAGTTCCCCCAAAAAGGCAACACTTGACTGACTTGTTATTCCTAATTGTCATATACATGGTGGACACCTGACGTTTGGTCAATAACTTAACTTATTTTACATGTTTATAGGAAGCACAACAACTGGGGTGGATTAATTGGCACAGACTCTAACGGTGATCATTTTTCACAATATCTGAATTGCTGATAATCTTTTAAAAAATAAAAATCAGGGTACAGAGTTACCAGGGTTAAAATCTTATGTTAAACAATGTTAGTAAAATTACACCAAAGTGGCAATATTGAGGAAGAAGGAAAAAATTAAAAACTGGAATTCCTAGTATTCCTTCACTAGGAAGGACAACATAACCTATCATGCTGAATGCTGCAATACAGCTATTTCCTTAAGATTAAAACTAAATGTGCAGTTGCTCTTCCTCATCCTCTCCCTGCAGGAAATCCGGTCCAAAAGCCCTTCAGGGGGGTTCATATGACATAAGGATCTCCGTGGGGTTAGGAGAACCGTAGCGGCTCACTGGAGTGTGAGGTAAGAGGGCTCCAGATCAGGGCGTAGTCTAGGTGTGAGGTGAAGAGGGAATTCATGTGGGGAGGCAGCAGCAGCCCACCTAGAGTCTGAGAGTCTGAGCAAAGTGAGCAGAGGATCCATGGATTATACTGTACAAACCAATTATTTCACTGGAAGTTGCAAAATGGTGATTTTTCTAGTTTTATTATTTGTTCTGCATGAACTAGCTGGCATTCTTTTTGAAGAGCCATTGTTCATCAACTGGAGCTGTTTATACTGATGCACAAATCCTACTGGAAAGACATCCCTTTCCTTCAGTGACCGATTTTCAGAACAGCGAGTTGGTCTAAGGGTGACCTTGTTTTATTATTTGTATCCCTCATGCCTAGTACAGGATATAGAACCAGAAGGTTCTCAAAAGTTACTGGTTACAATTTAAAAAAAGAGGGAGATGTGGGGTTTAGACCTCTAAAAGATTTCACAACCCTATTCACGGTCATCAATGAAAAGCTCATATGATTTAAAAAAGACAAAAATAATAATACCACAACACTGAAGGCTAGCCAAATTTATATGGTAATGACTAAAAACTATGAAGTCTACAAAATAAGAAAGTATATTCATTATAATTCCATACAAAGGAAGGTATGGTCAAGTAGCATATGGTACAAGAAACATAAAAGGACCTCCAGCACTCCTACCTGGCTGCTTTTTAGGCTATGTAAACTCAGAATTTTATTAAACAAAGGAAACCCCAAAGACAGATTTCACTTCCTATCTTCCAGAGTCCTCCCTCCCAGGCATAACCAGAACAAAAAACTCTGTGATCCTAGCACCCTGGGACTCCAATTGGGATTTCTGTGGGCTCTGTCTAGCAAACATCAAGGACACAGACTGCTAGAGACCTCATTCCCCTGGTAGTTCCACTAGAAATATGCTAGCAGAATCTCCAAATAGGATCTCTAACCCTTGTGTTTCTGTGGCCCTGAGCAATAAAATGGGAGTCTACAAGAGAGGCTCTCAGAAAGGTTCTAAGAAGTCAACATCTACTTGTCTCAGGACTTCAGAAAACAAGTGCAAAGCATGTTTATGGAAGTGAGAAAGAAATCTTAACTGCAGTTGACCTTGACTAGAATGAAAGTCAAAAGTTAACAGTCTAAAAGACATTAATAACAACTGATACCCCAGGGCTCAAGAGTAAGAAATACTTTAGTAAGAGAAGCCAATGGAAAAAGGATGAAATGACATGACTTCATGTGAACTTGAAACTTGAAAAAACCCTAAATAATAAGAGGCAAGATCACAGGTTACAGACTTCCTTGGTACAGGCATCATGGTCACCCCAAGGTACTGAGGATGTGATGGATATACAGTGATTTCAGAGCGCAAGCAGAAAAGACCCTTTTCCCCACTGCTGCTCTCTCAACCCTCACAGATGCACCTAAACTGCCACCGTACCAAGACCTACCTTTGGGAAATGCTCACCATGACAAATCAGGGATGATATACCATACTCATCTTTACAATGAGATTCTCTCCTGAATATTCATGCTCACGTGAATGAAGCCACACCCCATATCTACACTTCAAAATGTGGGTGAATTATACTGCTGTAAATATCTAAATTATCCTATTGTGTTTCTGAGTCTCTGTGTTATGCTGGGTTTTGAAAACAATACTTGGATTGTGCAGATGGCCAACAACACAGATCTATCAATGTGGGTGTAAATTTTGGTGAGTATGAATAAAATGGCCCTAGGTAAAGACAAGCCCACAAATAGAGAACAGACAACAAAGTAATCTGGTTCTGTTTGTTTTCTTCTTAAGGATGAGCATTTTCAAACAAAAGTTAAGAGTCAACTTTTCCCATACTGAAAATACTGATTGAGAATGTCTCTCCAAAAACAAAAGCAATCTGTCATAACAGAGTTGTGGTAAGAAATAGAAAGAAAAAAGAAAAGAACTAGGAGACATAAAAATATTGTAATTTTTCAAGAAAATCACTAAGAGCCAACAAAGTGTGGCCATTCCTACAAGCAGCTTCATTCCTTTTGTGCCCACCTGGCTTTTAGTTGCAGATCCATGGGAAGGGATCTGGTTACACCCCATGTAAGACATAAATCTAACTTTGTAGGATCCCAAGAGATGACAGAGTCCAACCCAACTGTATCTAATGTAGGAAGCTACCCTCTTTCACATCTCAAAGAATGTTAGTCATCCTGTTTTAAACACTCAATGATAGTGAATAAGCTGACCGACCGACCACCTGGTAACAGAACCCACTGCCTTTTTTTTAGATAGTTCCAGAAGGTTCTCCGGGATCTACTTCCAACCAACAGCTCCAGCTTAGCATTAATGACTTCCTATTACTCATCCAAAGCTGCAGCCACACAAAACAGGCCTCAGTGTTTTACGCACTAATCCCTTAACTTCTTACTTTCCTTTCTGCTGTTCCTTTTGCCTACTAAGATACTCTTTGCCTAACACAGCCACTCCCTTACTGAAAGCCTGCCCATCTTTAGAGGACCAGCATGGACACCACCTGCTTCCTGATGCCTCTCAAAGCCCCAGCCAGAACTAACCCACCTCTCTCCTTTGCATCTGTACACTTTTCTTTTCAGTACCTCAGTTGCAGCAGATATTATTATAATAATCATCTATCGTTTATCAGAATTCTGACCTATCAGTTTTCAGACTGCAGGAGCAGACACTCCTCCCTCTCCCTTGCCAGGTATTCTTTAAGGGCTTCTCACAGGAATGTCTGTTAAACTGAAGTCCAAGAAATGATTACTGCTATACATTTAAATGCACTTTTTACATAGCTTTGAGATATAATTCACATACCATATAATTCACCCACTTAAGGTATACAGTTCAATGGTTTTTGGTACTGTACTCACAGGGTACACAACTGTTACCACCATCTAATTTTAGAGTATTTCTGTAACCACAGGAAGAGTTCGTGTATTCATTAGCAGTCTCCCCATTCCTCCCCAATCCCACCTGCCTAGGAGTTTATTTTATTTTATCCACTTTCTGTGCTACCGATTTATCTATTCTGGACATTTCATGTAAGTAGAGCACACATTACGTAGTCTTTTATGACTGGCTTCTTTCACTTATAATAATTTTCTAAGGTTCATCCACATTGTAGCATCTATCAGTATTCCATTCCTTTTTATTTCATTGTATGGATCTACCACATTTTATTTATTCATCATCAAAGGACATTCAAGCTGTTTCCATTTTTGGACTATTATGCTACTTTAGATTATTTGTATGCTAGTTTTTGTGTGGACACATTTTCATTTTACTTAGGTATACACCTAGGAGTGAAATCCTCCTCACCAACATTTATCATCTGACTTTTTGATTATAGCCACCCTAGTATGTATAAATTGGTATCTCATTATGGTTTTGACTTGCATTTCCCTACTGATTTACGATACCAAGCATCTTTCCATGTACTTGTTGCCTATTTGCATAACTTCTTTAGAAAAATGTCCATTCAGATCCTTTGCCGAATGTTAAACTGGGCTATTTATCGTTTATTGTTGAGTTACAAGAGTTTTTCAAATATTCTAGATATAAAAGTCTCTTATCAGATACATGATTTACAAATATTTTCTCTCATTCTGTGGATTATCTTTCACTTTCTTGATGGTTTACTCTGTAACACAGTTTCCTAATCTAGATAAAATCAATTTTTTTCCCCTTTTGTTGCTTGTGCTTTTTTTGGTGTCACGTCTAACAAGATCTGCCTAACGCAAGACTGCAAAGACTCACTCCGATGTTCTCCAAGCCTATTCTAGTTTAGCTCTTAGATTTAGGTCTTTAGGGGCACCTGGGTGGCTCAGTGGGTTAAGCAGCGTCCTGGGATTGGCTGCTACTGGCTCCACACTCAGCAGGAAGTCTGCCCCTCCCCTGGCTCGTGAATGCTGGCTCTCTCAAATTAAAATCTTTTTTTAAAAAAGCTTTTATTTATATATTTTACAGAGAGAGAGAAAGCAAGCACAAGAGAGCACAAACAAGGGGAGTGGCAGACGGAGAGGGAGAAGCAGGCTCCCCACTGAGCAGGGAGCCTGATCATGGCGGGCTCTATTCCAGGACCTGGGATCATGACCTGAGCTGAAGACAGATGCTTAACCGACTGAACCACCCAGGCACCCCTCAAATTAAAATCTTAAAAAAAAAAAAAAATTTTTTTTTAGGTCTTTGATCTGTTTTGTGTTAATTTTTGTACATGGTATGAGCATATATCGAGCTGTCCCAGCACTTCAATCATTTGTTGAAAAGAATGATCTTGGCACTCTCAACCAAAAATCAGTTACCATAAACATACAGGTTTATTTATTAACTCCCAATTTTATTTCATTGATCTATATGCCCCACTCTTATGCCAATATCAGTGTCTTGATTACTATAGTTTTGTAGTAAGTTTTGAAATCAAGAAAGTGTAATAAGCCCTCCAATTTTGTTTTTTCATAAGATGATTTTGGCTATTTTGGGTCCTCTATTCATTTCAGGACCAACCTGTCCATATCTGCAAAAAAGCCACCTAGAGCCTTGTCAGGGAACACACTGACTCTGGAGATCAATTTAGGGGAGCTCTGCCTTCTAAACAGTATTAAGTCTTGCAATCCACAGACATTGGATATCTTTCCATTTATCTAGGTCTTCTTGGATTCACATGCATTTTTATCAGACTGAATCCACATCCCTTCATATCTAATACATCCTGAGATTTCCCTCCTTGTTTAGCTCTGCTACTATTAAAATAGAAATATATGCATTCAAATGCTACCCATTTTTAAGAGAACTCTGAGGACTGTAAGGATCTAGGGTTTCCCCATTTATTGGGAATGCCTTAGGTACTAGTCATTAAAGGTTAAGTTTTTTGCTGTTTTCTGAGTGTTCTTTGTATAAAATTTATTGAAAAAAAAAGGTTACCAGTGAAATGGATTTTTTTACTTACACATAATGCACATGATCCTTTTATTTTTATTTTTTTAAAGATTTTATTTATTTATTCGACAGAGATAGAGACAGCCAGCGAGAGAGGGAACACAAGCAGGGGGAGTGGGAGAGGAAGAAGCAGGCTCATAGCAGAGGAGCCTGATGTGGGGCTCGATCCCATAACGTCGGGATCACGCCCTGAGCCGAAGGCAGACGCTTAACCGCTGTGCCACCCAGGCGCCCCACATGATCCTTTTATATACGTAAGCGTAGATATACACATATATGTAAGAAAATACCAAGAACTTTGGAAGAAAATATACCAATATATTATAGTGGTTACCTCTGGAGAGAAAGGAACAATCAAATGGAGAAGAAGAGAACTAGCACTTTTTACTTGCATGGGGGTGGCCATAAAAATGTTTTCATGTATTTCTGGTGTGATTGGTTTTTTTTAAAGATTTATTTGTTTATTAGACAGAGAAAGACAGCCAGTGAGAGAGGGAACACAAGCAGGGGGAGGGGGAGAGCAAGAAGCAGGCTCCTAGTGGAGGAGCCTGATGTGGGGCTCAATCCCGGAATGCCAGGATCACGCCCTGAGCCGAAGGCAGACGCGAAGGCAGACGCTTAACAACTGCGCCACCCAGGCACCCCTCTGGTGTGATTTTAAATATGAATAACAGTATAAATATGCCCCAGTGAAAGAGTTTTTTTCAACATATATCACCCTAAGAGTAAATAACGAGGCTGACCTTGAGATCGCAGGTGGTGTTGAGCAGCAGGTTGGAAGGTTTGAGGTCACGGTGCAGTACATTAGCTGAATGGATATATTTTAACCCTCTGAGGATCTGGTAAAGAAAATAGCAGATATGGTCGTTGCTGAGGTGTTGCGTCTTCAAGAGCTTGTATAGATCTGTTTCCATGAGGTCCTGTACTATATACCTATTTAGACAGGTTAAGGTAATACAGCAAGTATCTGGTTACACTTAGCAAAGCACAATGAAATAAAAATGAACCCTCTCCCCAAACGGTCCATTGATATATCACAAGGCCTACAAGGAAAATGAGGAACTGATGATGAAAACCTGGTATACCTCTATGGAAGGACTCTAAAATAGTTAACCCCTTCTTAGGTCCTGTGAAACAACAGGCATTAATATCTGCCTGATGTGACAAATAATAGGCCTAGACTCAGATGAGACAGGCTGTTATGGAAATACTGGCTAATCTTTAAGTCTCAACCTCCTAGTCCATCATCAACAAACCCTCTCCAAGGATTACTGAAAAGGGCTTTGAGAAGGTGGTAACCAGCAGGCATCATACATTCTCCTCCTCTTTTTGGCCCAGCAACACCTTGTAATGTCACTGTTCTTTTACCTCCCTTCTTGTCCCCTCCCCCTTTATCAACCATAAAACCTTTGGAAATACAGACCTAGAACACATCGCTATGAAATTCAGCCTTCAATATGCTTGTCTCTCCAACTGAGGTTAAGATCCTAAATAAATGAGAGTACTGGGAAGTCATGCTACGGGGCTCATGCTGGTTCTGCTCCTCTTGCTTTCTTGCCTATCCATGTATCTAAGCCACCTAGAGTTTTATCTGTAGCGGATTTCTTTCTTACAGAAATTAAATTCTAAAACTCTTTAGCTTTAACTTCACCAGATATTATTTCATCAGCAGTGTTTTTGCATTTCTCTTATTCATTTCTGGGTAAATATTATTGTATGTCCCCTACAGATTCATGCTAGATGAGACACAGTATGCGATTCAGAGGAAACAGAATCTGGAAACTTGTCATCTTGAAAGAGACTTGATTTTCCTAGTAAAAGGTAAAGGAGGACAACAGGTGGTAGCAGCAGGAGGCATCTCACCTAAAATAACACTACAACTTGATAACAGAGCTGTTTAAAAATGGAAAGGGAAGCCTAGAGACAGTGAGCTGCCCATCCCTAGAGGGGCAGAATGCAAACTGGGAAAACTGGCAGGAATGCTATACTAGCCCCAATAGTAACTTTTTCCTGACAGACCTTCTTCAGTATACTTAATGCTTCTATCTTTCAAATGCAGTCTTTAACCAGGCAGCATCCTCTGGGCGTGCTTAGTCCAGATTTCTAAATGTTGCTCATAGTTAATAACATAACTTCAGAGCTGAGTCAGCTTTAAAGATCATGAAGGCTAGGCTAGTATCTTAACTCTAAAGATGAGCAAACAGACCTAGAGGTGGACACTGTCTAAGATCAGGATAGTCTGGATTTGCCCTGATATCCAGGGCACCTTCTTTCTTAGTCTACTGTTCATTCCTTCTCTTTTTACCATAACAAACCATACCTTGAATGGAAAAAACATGACTGGAAATGGTATTAAGAGTTTCGATAACTACACTTAAACAAAATCTTTACCGAAACACAGAAAATATTGGATTTGCTAAAAGACACTAAAAACAGTTACTGACAACTGATAAATAAATCAAAGAAAAAAATTATACAAGTCTTCTAGGAAATAGCAAGCAGATTACAATTTCCCCTTTAATGTGCTTTATATACTTTTTCTTTACTCTGATAAATCCAGGTATTTCAAGTTACATTTCCTCAACGAGGTGACCAATCAGTGGAGTCAGCTGTCTGAAAAGGATACACATCTTTCATTTGCTCGATGGTTGGTGCTCGAATAATATCATTGATTCCAATGATGTTCTCATGTCTGAAGCGCAGTAAGATTTTTATCTCCCTCAGGGTTCTCTGGCAGTAGGTCTGGTGCTCAAAAGGACTGATTTTCTTGATAGCTACTCGAACTTTGTTGACATTATCATAAGCAGAGCTAAAAAAAGGGGGGGGAGGGGAGAGATGACATTTAAAATAGTTTCAGAACATCTTGGCGGAAAGAATAAAAATCGTTACAGTATTATATGTCTACCACTCTGGGTAAGTACTTGTTTCATACACATGAAGGCAGCATGTATGTTATCCACAAAAAAGCCTCAAGCTAGGAAGGATGCACCTGGCACAACATAGCACATACTGAATGTCAAACTCAGAGGGCCCAGCCCTGGAACATGGTTTTATGCCACACATGCATGCACAGAACATCTTCCCACTGTTTTTAACAGCAACTGCATTTTGGTGAGAGTAATCTTTTCTGTCTCCAAACAACTTCCTATTGTTGTATCAGATTCCTCTGACTCAGCAGAAACATTCAAATGACCATCAACCACATCTTTATTCCTAACAAAAATGGACCCAAGAGGATGCCTTGATTGCTTGCATCTACTTTGTCTTACTTGCAAAATGACATGACTCTTCTTTTTTTAACTGTTTCAAGTAATCAATTTAAGTAGGCTCATACAGTTCCAGGAATGACCTTCATATAAATGATAAGCAAATTATTCTTGGTGAAGAAAAATAATGGTTCTATGTATATTAAAGTGGTTTTTAACCATAAAACACAAAAGCCATAAGGAAAAAAAAAATCACATTTTAAGACAGTATTGGTAAATACTACATGATTTTGAAATTTATTATAACACGTTAAAAAAAACTTTGCCCTCCAAAGCTCTTCATATACATAATTACATTTTGTCTTCACAATATCTTTAAAAGTAGGCGATAGCGATGTTTTTATGTACACTGTCGAGGTAAGATTCCCTTAAAGAGGATAATTCATTTACCCAAAGGATTAATCTCTCTAGGCCTTCTTCTTCCAAAGTACCTTAGGCTTACATCCTTTTCTCAGGACATTCTCTATCTGGGTACATGCTGCATTGATAGGTTGCCACCAATGGATGGGCCCCATCACTCAACTGAAGTGCTGCTCAAATTGTGGTCCCCAGATCCCTGCATCAGGATCACCTGACATTCTTTTTAAAAATGCTAGTTTTGGGGCACCTGGGTGGCTCAGATGGTTAAGCATCTGACTCTTCATTTTGGCTCAGGTCATGATCTCAAGGTTGTGAAACTAAGCCTCACAGCAATGGGCTCTGTGCTCAGGAGGGAGTCCGCTTGAGTCTCTCCCCCCCCCCCCGCCCCGCACGCCCCTCCCCCACTCACCCATAGTCTCTCTCTCTCAATAAATAAATCTTAAAAAAAAAAAAAAAAAAAAAAAGCTCGTTTCTGTGCCTCATCCTAGGCCTTCCTTTTTGAAAAAAAAAGGAATTCTTAATTCCAGTATAATTAACGTACAGTTATGTTAATTTCAGGTGTACAAGAGAGTGATTCAACAATTGTATACAGTACTCAGTGCTCACCATGATAAGTGCCCCTTCATCCATTTCATCCATCCCCCAGCCACCTCAGAGTGGTGGGGGGTGGGGTAAAAAGGAAGAGTCTATTTTTTTGTCTTTTTTCTTTGTTCATTTCTTTTGTTTCTTAAATTCCACATATGAATGAAATCATACAGTATTTGTCTTCTCTGACTTATTTTACTTAGCGTAATACCCTCTAGATCCATCCATGTTGCTGCAAATGGCAAGATTTTATTCTTTTTTAATGGCTACTCAAGTAATATTCCATTGTATATATATACATTTTCACCCACTTATTATCGATGGACACTTTGGTTGCTTCCATATGTTGGCTATTATAAATACTACTACAATAAAAACAGGGGTGCACGTGTCTTCGAATTAGTGTTTTCGTATTCTTTAGGTAAATACTCAGTAGTGGAATTACTGGATCATATGGTAATTCTATTTTTAATTTTTTGAGGAACCTCCATATTGCTTTCCAGAGTGGCTCTTTCTTTTTTTTCCCCAAGGTATTTAACCAAAATATTTGGGTAATCTTATAACAAAACCTATAAAGTATTCTTCAAAAAAGAGTTCCTGGGGCACCTGGCTGGCTTAGCAGAGCATGTGACTCTTGATCTCAGGGTCATGAGTTTGAGCCCCATGCTGGGTGTAGATATTACTAAAAAAATAAATAAACTTAAAAAAAAAAAAAGTTCCATAGCTGTTACAAAGAGCCTAGTTCTTTCCAAGTTGACCTCAGGGTCTGACTTAACAGAATTTCGAGCAGAAGCAGTAATAACTATGCCTTCAATTTGTGATGGATTTATTTATTTATTTTAGAGTGAGTGAGCACGCCCTGGGAGAGGCAGAGGAAGAGAATCTTGAAGTAGACTCCCTACTGAGTGCGGAGCCCCACACAGGGCTTGATTCCATGACCCTAAGGATCATGACCTGAACCAAAACCAAGAGCTGGATGCTCAACTGACTGAGCCACCCAGGTGCCCCACCGTGATGCATTTTAATCTTGAATGTTCCTATTCTCTTTATGATCAATATTCTATTTAATCTTTTCTATAAGAGCTTTCCATTTTAATAAGTATCAATACCTGGTCCACGCAATGAAATAACACTGACAGGCAATAAAACATTGCTTGTTTCCTCAAGTGCTAGAAATAGAAAACAGTAAAATAAGTTTTTTCTCAAGTTTGTGCTTCTATATGGTATTTGTCAGTCTGCTTATTCTGAGAATTACTGATGCATTTATCTGACTCCATCACAAAACTATGGTGTAGGCCTAGGCACCTTGTTTTACTCAATTTCAATTCTCCCACACTCCTGTTAATATATTGCACTTAGGTGCCCCCAATACTTTGAAATGGAATATATTTCCTTAAATAAAAGAATCACTACTCAAATCTTATTCTGCTTTGGTTTGCTGCATGAGGGCCTAAACCAAAGATTTTCAGTTAGGCAGGCAGAGGGATATGTCATTCAAACAACCTAATTCAATATTGATAATAAATTATTTTTAAAAATTAAAACTCTTTTTGGGTAAATTAAAATCATAGAGCATGAGTCCACCAAAAGAGAAAACAGGTTAAAATACTGGATTAAGCTCAATATTATAAATTTGCTTTATTGAAGCAGGGTAGTCAAACATGGCCATAAATTTGCTTCTGAGCACAAGACTGTTGGGGCGAGGGGGCTTATGGTCAATGCGTCCCTCCGACTGTATCAACACAAAGTGATGAAATAACAAACTGACCCCTTTTAAGTGAGAAGCCACGAGATCCTCCTCATTCGTTCCCACTTGAAAAGAAGGTAGGACCCTGTCCATGGAGTTGGGTCATTTTCCTATCTGTTTTCCAGCTCCTTTTGTTTTATATAATCTGCCGTAGAACTGATCACAAATAGTTTACACTCTTACGTAACATTATTTGCTCAATTCTCCTTGGATTCCTCGATTTTGTTTTCTGTATTTTATTTTGCTATACCTGATACCATGGGCTTTTTGGTTGTTAGCTTTTGCTTTAAAATCCCTTTGGGGGGCGCCTGGGTGGCACAGCGGTTAAGCGTCTACCTTCAGCTCAGGGCGTGATCCCGGCGTTGTGGGATCGAGCCCCACATCAGGCTCCTCCGCTGGGAGCCTGCTTCTTCCTCTCCCACTCCCCCTGCTTGTGTTCCCTCTCTCGCTGGCTGTCTCTATCTCTGTCAAATAAATAATTAAAATCTTTAAAATAAAATAAAATCCCTTTGGCATTACCAACTCTTTTTTCTTCTTTACTCTAAGAATTTAATCTTTGCTCATCTCCATTTCCCCCACAATTAGTACCATGCTACAACTTTTGCTTGAAATGTGTCTCTGTAAACAACTGACGGATACAGTTTAGGATTTTAATCCAGTATGTGATTATAGTTTTTGGATGAGTTAATTTTAGATATTCATATTTTTCTTTGAACTGATAAACTTGCTCTTTTCAAAAACAAAAATTTAAATAAGTTGTTCAATGGTAAGGAAAAAAAAAATCTTGGGGTGCCTGGGTGGCTTAGTCAGTTAAGTGTCTACCTTCCATTCAGGTCATAATCTCGAGGTCCTGGGATTGAGCCCCACATTGGACTCCTGCAGGGAGTCTGCTTCTCTCTCTCCCTTTGCCCCTCCCCCTGCTTGTGCTCACTTGCTCTAAAAAAAAAAAAAAAAAAAAAAAAAATCTTAAAAAAAAAAGGAAAATCTTCCTAACTCATCTCTATAAGGCAAATAATCTTTAACAATAAATAAAAACTGATGATGATGAGAAAGAACTAAAACCAAAACTAAAGACAGAGGCATCTGGTGGCTCAGTCGGTTAAGCATCTGACTCTTGATTTCGGCTCAGGTTATGATCTTAGGGTTGTGAGATCAAGCCCCATGTCAGGCTCTGCTCCCAGCACAGTCTGCTTGTCCCTCTCCGACTCTGCTGCTCCCCCTGCTTATGCTCTCTCTCTCTCTCAAATGAATAAATGAATAAAATCTTAAAAAACAAAACAAAACAAAAAACAAAGACCAGTCTCTTTTATAAGCACAAGCTTGAAAATCAACAAAAAATGAGTAAATATAATTTGATAACACATTAAAATTCCATTATGTCCAAGTAATATTTAATCTTAGGAATCTAAGAACAGTTCAATTAAAAAGAACATTAAAAATGAGACGTCATGTCAAATAGACATTTCTCCAAACAAGATACACAAATGACCAACAAGCATATAAAGTTATTAAACATCACTCATTATTAGGGAAATTGAAATAAAAACTGCAGCAAGATATTATCTCATGCCCATCATGATTGCCAATATAAAAAAATAAAAATAAAAATTAAGTGTTGGAGAGGGTATGGAGAAACTGGAACCCCTGTGCACTGTTGGGAATATAAAATGCCGCTATGGAAAACAGTATGGAAGTTTCTAAAAAAAAAATACAGAATTACCGTATGACCCAGCAATGCCAACTCTGGGTATATATCCAAAAGAATCAAAATAGGATCCTGAAGAGATATTGGCCCATCCATGTTCACTACAGCATTATTCACAATAGCCAAGTGGAAGCAACACAAATGTCCATGGATGGGTAAATGGATTTTAAAAAATGTGATATATACATACACTGGAATATAATTCAGCCTTAAAAAAAGGAAATTCTACCACATGCTACAATGTGGATGAACCCTGAGGACATTAACTGAAATAAGCCAGCCACAAAGTACTGTGTATGATTCCACTTATATGTAGTACGTAAGTTGTCAAATTCATAAAAAATCAGAATGTAGAATAGTGGTTACCAAAGGCTTGGGGGAAGGAGGAAATGAGATGGTGTGCAAGGCTACAGAGTTTCAGTTTCGCAAGATGAAAAAGTTCTATAGATCTGTTGCACAATAATGTGAATATACTTAACTGAACTGAACTGTATACTTAAAAATAGTTAAAATGTTAAGTTTTACATTGTGGTTTTTACTACACTTACATTTTTTTATTTTAAAAGGGGTGCAACCACTATGGAAAACAGTATGAAGATTCCTCAAAAAATTAAAGAAATAGAACTACCATACGATCCAGCAATTCCACTCCAGGAATCTACATAAAGAAAATAAAAACACTAACTCAGAAAGATATGTGCACCCACCGTTCACTGCAGCATTATTTACAATAGTGAAGATATGGAAACAACCTAAGTGTCTGCTGATGAATGGAAAAAGATGATATAGGATGTGTGTATGTGTATACATATATTTCACTTTTAAGTGGAATCGAAACAATAAAATACAACAAAACAAAACTCAGACTCATAGATATTGAGTGGTGGTTGCCAGAGGGGAAGGGGTTGGGGGCAGGGTGAAACGGGTGAAGGGAATCAAGAGATACAAACTTTCAGTTTTAAAATAAATATGTCACGGGGATGTGATGTACAACACGGATAATACAGTCAATAGTATTGTATTAACTTTGCATGGTAACATGGTAACTACATCTACTGTGGTAATCAGCAATGTATACAAATGCTGAATCACTATGATGTACACATGAAACAGATAACTGTTGGGCACCTGGGTGGCTTAGTTGGTTAAGCATCTGACTTTGGCTCAGGTCATGATCTCAGGGTTCTGGAATTGATCCTCGAGTCCGGCTCCCCGCTCAGCAGGGAGTCGGCTTGTCCCTCTCCCTCTCCTTCTCCTTCTGCCTGTCCCTCCTGCGCTCGCTCTCAAATAAATTAAAAAAAAAAAAAGAATACTGTCAATTATAGTTCAATTAAAAATTTCTTAAAGGGTCCCTGGGTGGCTCAAACGTCTGACTCTTGATCTCAGCTTAGGTCTTGATCTCAGGGTCGTGAGTTCAAGCCCTGCATTGGGCTTCACACTGGGCATGGAGCCTACTTAAAAATAAAAAAAATTTAAAAATTAGAAAAAAAAATTTAAGGAAAAAAGAGACATATTAACAAGGAAAAAATTAAACATTTCAAGAGATGTCAAAAAAGAATGATAGTGGTTTAGGAACCTACCTATGTGATAAAATTGTAAAGAAAATAAACAAACAGAAATGAGTGTACATAAAATTAGTGACATATGAATGAGCTCTATAGATTGTATCAATGCCAATCTCTCAGTGATGGTACTGTGTTGTAATATAATGTATACTGTAATGTATGACTGTAACGCAAGATGTTACCAGTGAGGGAAACTGGGATCTCTCTGTATTATTCCTTACAACTGCATGTGATTCTACAATTTCTCAAAATAAAAAGTTTAATTTAAAAAAGCATCCATCAACAGGGGAGTGGTTATCCATACAGTGAAATACTCTGCAGCTGAGAAAAGGAATGACATAGAAAGATCTTCCAGATCTGTTAGTGGAAAAAAAAAGCAAGGTCTAACTGTGGATAACATGCTATCTTTTCCTAGTAAATAATAAGAAATATATATTAACATTTGCTTGTGTTTGCACAAAGGAAGTCTGGAAGGATACACAAGGAAGTAAAGGAATGGTGGTGCAGGGACAGAATGCCAGGCTGGAGTGGGACAGATAGGAGTGCAAAACCCTTCACTGTGTACCTCCTGATTGAAGAGCCATGTGAGCCTCTTCAAAAAAAAAAAAAAGTTCCTCTTAATTAGGGGAAAAAAATATACAGGAGAAATATTACTGGGATACTGGAATACTCTTTAAAGGAGGAAGCACAATTATTTTGAGATTCCTGACCAATAGAAAAATACTTGAAAAATAAATATTGGAAAGAGGTGCAAAACATCTTTACTTAACCTTGTTCCCACCTGAGAGAACAGTGTGCTCTCTCTCTAACAAATATATAAAATCTTCAAAAAAATTGGAATTGGGTATATTATTTCTCTCTCTTTCAAACACACACCCCTGAATAAGGGGGAACTTTAATCCAGTCTTGGGTTAGTATTTGCTATGTACCAAGGACTATTTTAACAGGATACAAAGATTCTAAATAGTATTCTGGGGGCGCCTGGGTAGCGCAGTCGTTAAGCGTCTGCCTTCGGCTCAAGGCGTGATCCCGGCATTCAGGGATCGAGTTCCACATCGGGCTCCTCCGCTGGGAGCCTGCTTCTTCCTTTCCCACTCCCCCTGCTTGTGTTCCCTCTCGCGCTGGCTGTCTCTCTGTCACATAAATAAATAAAATCTTTAAAAATAAATAAATAAATAAATAAATAAATAGTACTCTGTTCTTGAGGAACTCAGCTACTGACAGCCAGTCATCTTACATAAATGTAGCCTCAATTTCCTGATGAATCCTGAGATCCATAAATTGTGGGGAACGGGCATAGGTCAAGGCTGGAGGTGAGCACGCTCAATATTCAAAACAAATTCCTACTATTCAGCAATGAAAGGGAATGAACGTGATATAAACAACACAAAGGAATCTCAAAATAATTATGCTGAGTAAAGCCAGACTACCAGAAAAGTACTTCCATTCATATAAAATGCAAACTAATCTTTGGGGACAGAAAGTAGATCATTAGGGTTGCTTGGGGCTGGTGGCATGGAAGGACTACACAAATGGAGACCAAGTAACTTTGGAGGTGATGAATATGTTATCTTGGTTGTGTTGACAGATTCATGGGTATATAATATGTCAAAATATAAACTGTACACTTTAAATATGTGCGTATATTGTTTATAAATTGCTTCTCAAGAGAGCAGGTCCTAAAAAAAGGAATCAAGGATCCCTGGATATGTGCTCAATTCCTGGGACAGGGTGGATGGGAACAGATAGGTTCCAGAAACATATCTGATCAGTAAATGTGGAAGTTGGAGCCCACAAAATTCTGGAGTAGGTTAATTTAACATGTTTTGTGATCACTTAGGGAAGAAAAGGGAACCAGCATGAGTCAATTATGAACAAGTCATGCTAAACTAACTTCATTTCCTGTTTTGATAGGGTTACCACAACAACACGAGAATGACGCCAGAGCTTTGGTGGACTGAAGCCACACTTGTCAAGTACTTCCCATTTGTGAGACTTCATGTTAGGATTGGTGACAAAAACAAGTTAACGATCCTGCCCTTAAGAAGCTAAGAAATGTGCAACAGGAACAGACAACATACACTGCCTTTAACATAGTAAAGCACTTCTGAAACAAAAGGCGAAGCTGGATTTGGATTAAGTCCAAACAAGGGTATTAGGAGAGGATTAAAAGATGAGACCTACAGAAACCATATCCTGAAAGACGAACAGGCTTCTGAAAGAGCAGCAAGGGCACCAAGAAAGGCAAGAGGTAACACGTGGAGAGGAAAACAAGCAGAACATCTATGGGGACCACTGGCCTCACCCAGCTGGGACCCTCTCCACAAGGAGGTATTAATGGGATCTGGAGAACACGCCCATCAGGAGCCCCAGAATTCCCTACTGCCTGAGTCTGCTTCCAAGGCTGTGCAAGCCTCACACAGCAGCTCTGCTGAGAGGAGAATGGTCCTCCAGTTTCTATACCACAGAGTGCCAAAGGGCAGCTGTTTGCAGGGTCTGCACTGCACCTGGACTGTCATGTCAAGCTGGGTGTCCCATTTATGAGACACACACAAACTCAAGCTCACAGCAGGGCATGGCTCTGGGGCCAGGAAGAGAAGAGGGCTATGCTGGAGGCCTGCTTTCCTGGAACTGCTGGCATCGAACTCCAAGAAGGCCAAGAATTTTCCATTTGAAGCTGATCTTCTTCTTTTTTTTTTTTAAGATTTATTTATTTGTTTGAGAGAGAGAGAGAGAGAGAGAGAGCACATGAGCACAAATACGGGAAGTGGCAGAGGGAGAAGCAGGCTCCCTACTGAGCAGGGAGCCCAATGTAGGCCTCGATCCCAGGACCCTGAGATCATGACCTGAGTGGAAGGCAGACGCTTAACCAACTGAGCCACCCAGGCGCCCCCATTTGAAGCTATCTTACAGGTCTTTAAGGAGGTTTATCTGTGTGGTAGGAGGAGAGACTATACTATATTTAAGGTTTCTTAATTTGATGTATATGGTACATGGATGGGGCTCCATTTTTATTATTATTTTTCCCCATTTGTATTCTTGACACAGGCCTTGCACACATTAGAGGTGGGTTTGAGAAGTACAAAATGAAGATGGGGGGGGAGGACAAGGACCATCTTGAACTTCCTGATTTTAAAGATCTAAGGATGCTTGTGGGTGATTCAGATGGAGGAAATGAAGGTCTCTTCTTCCAAGAGCATTAAGGAGACATCAAAGTTGAGAATAAGATATGGGAATCTTTAACAGAAGCCAACTGCGTAGGGGCACCTGGGTGGCGCAGTGGGTTAAGTGTCTGACTCTGAGTTTCGGCTCAGGTCATGATCTCGGGATCGTGAAATCAAGTCCCCAGGGAGTCTGCTTGAGATTTTCTCTCTCCCTCTCTCTTTGCCCCTCCCCCTGCTCACGCCCACACACTTACGCGCTCTCTCTCAAATAAATAAATCTTAAAAAAAAAAAAAAAAAGCCAACTGCATAGCACTGCTGAGGAGAGATGATGCCATGAAAAGAGGTCTGAGGATAGAATTCAGGAACAATCTGAGGAAGAGGAACTGGCTGAAGAGAGAAAGTAGTATAAGTAATAATGGAATGAGAACCCTTGTTGTTCAACTCCCAAACCACATGCTAAACCACATGCAAGAACCAGGAGAGGATGGTGTTTCAGAAGCCAAGGAACGAAAGAGTTCCAAACAGGAGAGACTAAGAAAGGTAAAAACTGCAGAGCAGTTACTGAATCTACAATGAGATGGTGTGTGGTAATGTGGGTGTAGTAAGTAAATGGAGGAGAATGGCGACAGCAGTGGAAAAAGTACAGCTGACTGTTTTTTAAAGAAGGCAAGGAGGAGGAGAATGACTAGCAAATCCAGGTGAACAACTGAGAGGCACAGGGTGTTATGAAAGCAGTGGGTGGTCGGAGGCCAGGGGACCAAAGGACCAGGTGGGGTGAAAGAAAAGGCTCCCTAGAGCTAGTCAGGGGGATGAGTGAGAGTGCTTTTTAAGCAAAGCATGTGCAAAGGTGCACAGGCCTGAAGGAACCTGGGGCAATGGAGTGTGGGGTGTGAGGGGGACATGCTGGGGTTGAGACTGGAGGTATAAGACTAGAATAGAATTTGGTAAGTGAGAAACAGTAACTTTACAGTGGAGAAATCCGACACATACCACCTCAACCAAGTGATAACAGCGCATACCCTTAGTGATAACATGTGAATATTGTCAATCCCCCCGACAGGAGGAGACAAGAAGGGCATTTCACCTCTGTGATACTCTTTCCCAACACCTGTAACCCCAGACTAATAATGAGAACATCATATAAACCTAAACTGAGGGACATTCTAGATACTTGAGCAGTACTCCTTAAAACCATCAGGGTCATGAAAAGAAAGGGTGAGAAACACTCCCAGACCAGAGGAGATGAAGCCAACATGACAACTAAATGCATGTGGTATCTTGGGAACAGAAAAAGCAGAAAAGTGAAATCTGAATAAAGTCTGGAGCTTAGCTAGAACATACTAATGTTGGTTTCTTAGTTTTAATAAGCTTACTACAGAAATGTAAGATGTCAACATCAGGAGGGGCGCCTGGGTGGTACACTTGCTAAGAGTCTGCCTTGGGCTCAGGGCGTGATCCCAGCGTTCTGGGATCGAGCCCTGCATCAGGCTCCTCTGCTGGGAGCCTGCTTCTTCCTCTCCCACTCCCCCTGCCTGTGTTCCCTCTTTCGCTGGCTGTCTCTCTCTGTCAAATAAATAAATAAAATCTTAAAAAAAAAAAAAAAAAAAAGATGTCAACATCAGGAGAAACAAAGTGGGTGGGGGCACATGGGAACCCTCTCTGTAAGCCTAAAATTATTCCAACATAAATGTTTATCTGAAAAAGGTATTCCACTAAATGATACCTCCAAAACTAATGAAGTGATTAGCATGTAGATAATATGGGCTAAATATAGTAATTCATAAATACATATTTTAATCTCCCATAAGTGAAGTCTGACAGAACTAAAATATTCCTAAAAAGCTAACTGAAAACTTTACCTAATGGAACTTTTTTTTTTTTAAGATTTTATTTATTTATTTGAGAGAGAGAGAGAACGAGCAGCGGGGAGGGGCAGAAGGAGAAAAAGAAGCAGATTTCTCCCTGAGCAGGAAGCCCGATGTGGGGCTCGATCCCAGGACCCTGAGATCATGACCTGAGCCGAAGGCAGACACTTACTGAGCCACCCAAGCACCCCTACCTACCCTAATTGAACTTTGTAAGTTAAATTCCACCTCAATCATTTGATAAACATTTACTAATAAATACCTAACATAGTCTAAATAGTCACTGCAAATTGAAATAAATAAAACATTCCACCTGTCTTGCTCCCTTTGAGCACCCTTAAGAATAGGGATGATAGGGCGCCTGGGTGGCTCAGTAGGTTAAGCAGCTGCCTTCAGTTCAGGTCATGATCCCAGTGTCCTGGGATCAGGCCCCACATCGGGCTCCCAAGGAGCCTGCTTCTCCCTCTCCGCCTGCTTGTGTGCTCTCTGTTAAATAAATAAGTAAAGTCTTAAAAAAAAAAAAAAAAAAAAAAAGAATAGGGACAATAAATGAATACTGCAGCACTATCTAAAAGAACAAAGCTTGTATTGCCAAACGTTAAGGATTAAAACATTATGGAATATTAATTAAACAGGTCATTGTGCGGTTATGAAACTGAGTATGAATATTGTATTAACTAAAGGTAAGATTCAAAATAAAATCAAAGACTGAAGCTTAAAAATATCATCTAGAGGAGGCAATTTATAAACAAGCTAAGATGACGGATCATGAGTGATTTAAGACATAATTTAAATTGTCTTTTGTCTCATCATTTCTGTCTACTCCATTGGGAGAAAAAAATAAAGTGTAGGTTATATAAAACAAGACAGCTTAAAATAAGCCAGTAACCTGAGATTTAAATTAGTTCCTAAAGTTCTAAATACCTTCACAGGCTTTTGCTTCTAGCCATGACAAAGGAACACAAGGCTGATTTACTCTCCAACCTTAAACAATGAAAAACATCCAGACAGTATGTATGTGAAACAAGTTTGTGGACATCCAACACCAACCAACACAGGGCAGGGGGGTTAGTCCTATGACTGCCCCAGCTTACTGCCTGGAGTTTCCCTGCAACGCAGAGAAGAGAAACCCAAATGGAGCCTGGCTGTCTCCATGAGTCTAGGACAGAATTCAAATTTGGAAAGTCAAGTAAGAATTTGCTGGGCAGAGTACCGGACAGGAGAGAACTTCAGAGAAGGCTGAGGAGATCAGCACACGGATTCCCTTCGGGTCTTCGGCTGAGTAATGATCAGAGAAACACATGCATGATGGAATTCCAATGCTGGGGAAGAAGCCACACAGGCCCAAAAAATGCTTAAAAGTAAGCTTTCAAAGAACTGAACTGTACCTTAATTGCACCCCAGAGAAAAAGCCCCAAAATATCTAAAGTAATTCCAAAAAAACTAGCACTCAGTAATGTAAAATCCACAATGTGGATCTAATCAAAACTTACCAATATTCAAAAAAGCAGGAAAATACAATCCATAATGAGGAGAAAGCCAATAATAAAGACTCAGAAATTAGAGGTGATAGAATAGACAAGAATGTTAAAACAATTATAAATACAACAAGAAAAAGAAAGTAGAGCATGACAAAGAGAATGGGAAGGTATAAAAGACTCAAATTAAATTTCTAGAGATGAAAAAAATACAATGGTTGGAATCAGGAACAGATTACATACTAAAAAACAAAACAAAACAAACCTGGTAACTTAGCAGACACAGCAATAGAAACTAGTCAAAATGTAATACCAAGAGAAAAAAGACTGGGCATGGGGGAAAACCAGCATCAGTGAGGTGTGGGACAAGATCAAGTGGCTTCACATACATTTAATTGGAATCTAACACCTTCACAAGTACAAAAACTGAGAGAAAGTAAATACTTATTTTTTTTTTTAAGATTTATTTATTTGAGAGAGGAGAGAGTGAGCACACAGATGGAGAGGGAGAGGGAAAAGCAGGCACCCCACCGAGCAGGGAGCCCGACACAGGGCTCGATCCCAGGACCCTAGGACCACTACCCAAGCCTAAGGTAAACGCTTAACCAACTGAGTCACCCAGGCGCCCCGTAAATACTTATTTCTATACAAAAAAAGAAACAAGTTCTCTCTCAACACTGGTTTTAAACCTAAGCAATTAGGCACTAGCTAAAAGAGGAAAGACATTGTCATTACAACAGAGAGTGAAAATATATTCTGATGTCCAAGTAAAAGCCCAGAGTGGTTATAGCTGCATACTTAAAATATATGTCTTAGACTATAATAAAAAGAAGCAATTATTTACAGATTCCCACTTGGACACAGAGGAATATTTTTATATATTCTGGACTCTGAGAAACAGACCCATTTCAAATCTGCTGTTTGCCAACTAGGACTGACAGCAGCAGTCTTCTTTGGGGGGAAAACCAGTGGAGGAAAAAAAAAATAACAGCTTTCTCCAAACTGCCATATGAAAACTGTACCTTCTATACTCTAAAAAAGCATTATTTCAAAATCTCAAGATTTCTAGGGGTGCCTGGGTGGCTCAGTCAGTCGAGCATCTGACTCTTGATCAGCTGAGGTCATGATCTCAGGGTTGCGGGATCCAGTCCCACATCGTCGGGCTCCGTGATGAGGGAGCAGTCTGCTTGAGATTCTCCCTCTCCTTCTGCCCTTCCATTCTCTCGCATATAAATAAATCTTTAAAATATTTTCAGATTTCTAATTATTTGGTTCTTAAGAGTTTAGGAACTAAATTTTATTCTTAAGACTTTATTCATTTGGACAGTATTTCTTTGTTTCTTATAACATTAGTATCCCCTCTCCTTGCTATCTTGAATGTACCTGCTTTTTCCTAGATACATTTGGGTCTATCCATGGGCCTGAAAGTAGGGCACTCCACACTATTACTACTTTCCAGTGCTAGTAGTGGCCATATAAGCTCAGCAAGTGGTAAGCCAACTTGATCCCTACAGCTTCACGTCCAGTACCGCTAACACTGCTGCACACCACTGGTTGATAACTGGGAACTTATCATACTGTCAGCTTCTGATCACATCTCCTCCCTTCTAGGTCATATTTAGTATGGTGTAAAAAGCAACAACAGTTAACATGGTTGCTATACTACTTTCAACTCTTGCTGGCCTCAGGTCAAGAATTCTGTTTTTGGTGTATGTTACATATGAAGCAGGTAAATACTGAGGAACAATTAAAGCACATTAAAAATGAGGGGGAAAACAGAATTCTTAGGAACTTGATGGCTTTGTTTCATTAAAAAGAAAATAAAAAAAGACTGGGGATGCCTGGGTGGCTAGATCAGTTAAGCATCCAATTCTTGATCTCAGCTCAGGTCTTGATCTCAAAGTTGTAGATCAAGCCCCATGCTGGGCTCCATGCTGGACGTGGACCCTACTCAAAAAAAAATTTTTTTAAGGCACCTGTGTTGCTCGGTTGGTTAAGCGTCTGCCTTCAGCTCAGGTCATGATCTCAGAGTTCTGGGATCAAGCTCCGCATTGGGCTCCTTGCTTGGCAGGGAGTCTGCTTAACCCTCTCCTGCTCCCTCTGCCTGCCGTTCCCCCTGCCTGTGCTCTATCAAATAAATAAATAAAATCTTTAAAAATATATATTTTTTAATGATTGAGAGTACTCTAAATTTATCACGTCTATCAGGATTCCAGGTGGGTTTTGGGGTGACCAAGCATAAAGGATAAGAAATATCTACTAAGTCATTTTCTCATTGTGCTCTGATGTAAAACTGATAACCATTCAAACCAAGATCAAAACAATATTCTAAGAATTAATCATTTACGCACTCTTTATATTATGCTTGCTTACGCTTACTGATATATTGCTTTGCCTTGTTTCCTTTATGTACATCACTCAAAATGTTTACAGTTTACTTACTAGGAACTAAGTGGTGGTGATAACGAAAAGTTTTATGAACAATTCTTTTTTAATAATTGCTACAATTTATTGAGTGCCTATTACATGTCAGGCACTGCTCTGTGTTACTATCTGTGGATATCTTTCAGAAGGTGGTTATTTTTAAAAAAGCAGGCAGAATTTAAAAATAGGCAGTATATGAGAAGGGCTTGTAGGAGGAAGGAGCTGTAGGAGCTAAAGCTGAGTACAAATGCTGAGTCCTTCCATATGGCTGGAGTTTAGGACCCATCTAGGGAAAGAGCAAAAGGTGACGTCAGACTGAGAAAGTTGAGAAATCTAGGCTTTCTTCTTCTAATAGAAACCTCAGGCCCTGAGGGTGACACTATCAGAAATACAGTATAGAAGTGATGAAGGGGATGCTTGGGTGGCTCAGTTGGTTGAGTGTCTGCCTTCGGCTCAGGTCATGATCCCAGGGTCCTGGGATCGAGTCCCTCATCAGGCTCCTTGCTTGGCAGGGAGCCTGCTTCTCCCTCTGCTTGTGTGCTCTCTCTGACAAATAAATGAATAAAATCTTTAAAAAAATAAATAGGGGCGCCTGGGTGGCACAGCGGTTAAGCACCTGCCTTCGGCTCAGGGCGTGATCCCGGCATTGTGGGATCGAGCCCCACATCAGACTCCTCCACTATGAGCCTGCTTCTTCCTCTCCCACTCCCCCTGCTTCTGTTCCCTCTCTCGCTGGCTGTCTCTATCTCTGTCGAATAAATAAATAAAATCTTAAATAAATAAATAAATAAATAAATAAATAAATAAATGTGATGAAGGCGGCTAAAACTAGAAACAGGAAGACCACTGGGAAGACTACAACTGTAATTCTTAAAGTACTTATACTCCTCACTACTTTGATTTTACAGTAGTTATTAGACCTGCTGCTTGATCTTGTTATTTAAGACATTAACAAAGAAGCACATATATCAGGATTAAGAGTACACTTATCATGATGAGCACTGAGTAATGGATAGAACTGCTGAATCACTATATCGTACACCTGAAACTAATATAACACCACATGTTAACTATACTGGAATTAAAATAAAAACTTAGTTTGTTTCACTGACTCCCTAAAAGATCCACAGCACAGAAAAGATTAGGAAGTCTTGTTACTATGGCAATTTACAGATTCACTGGAAGTGACAGAGATAGAAAACTAATACAGAAATTTATATTCAAGAGAAAGACAGGACAGGGGTGCCTGGGCAGCTCAGTCGGTTAGCCTCCACCTGCAGCTCAGGTCATGATCTCAGGGTCCTGGGATCGAGCCCAGCACAGCATCGGGCTCACCACTCAGTGGGGAGTCTGCTTCTCCCTCTGTGTCTCCCTCCTCATTTTCTCTCTCAAATAAAGTCTTAAAAAAAAAAGGGAAAAGACAGTTTAGGATCTTGAAGGAGGCATACTGGATAACCTTAAAAACATTCGTTTAACATTCAAATGTTAAAATCAATTTTATTTACTCATCAAATATCTATTAACCATCCACACTGCACTGACTGCTATGGAAACAACAGTGAAAATAGAAAACTCCCTGCTATCATTAACCTTATACAATATGGGGGAAATACAGAGCCTGTACTAATATATATTTACATATAATAGGATAGATATATGACCAAGTATATAAATTAGGATGGATACCAAGGAAAAATGCAAATGGTATAATTAATGTCATCATGGAAACTAGACAACTTGGTTTAAATGGTTTAGAGAAGGTTCTTCCTCTCTAAGGAAATAGCACTTAAAACAGACCTGAAGGATGAGCGGGAATTAGGCAAGCTGAGGAAGGGCAGAGAAAGCAAGTATTCTACATGCAGAGAAAGGAGTTAGGCTGGAGTATTTGTGGACTCAAAAGAAGGCCACTGTGGCTGAAGCATACCACGCAGAGACAGTATGGTTCAGGATGAGGCTGAAGAAACAGGCAGTGCACCTGGCAGTTCTGCTAAGGATTTAAGATTTAACTTGAGTGTTCTTCCACTTTCATCTGGGAACTAAAAATGCCTAATTTATATTTTTAAATAATCTCTCCAGCTGTAATATGCAGAATGAATTGTAAAAAGGAAAAAGTAAAAAAAGAAACCATTTGAAGCACTCCACTGGTACCAGTGAGAGATGACAGCAGCTTGGACTAAGCAACAAGCACATCAGTGGCACTTTAAGCAGGTCAGTTACTGTGTGAAACCGAGCCACCTACCGCAGGACATTTAGCATCCCAGGCCAAAGGGCACTATGAACCAGCAGCATTCCCAAGTCAGGAAAATAATTTTAAAAAGAAAAAGAAAAACCACCACAACTTCTAAGGGGAGTGGTAAAGCCCCCGAATGTACAAGAACAACAGCGGGGAGACAGAAGAAAGTTAGCAAGACTGAAAAGGTTGCCAAGTACGATATGGCCAATGAGATGGGTGAGCAAGCCAAACACCACTGGGGTCCAAAAGAAGCTGTGTGGACGGGAGAAGAAACTTTGCAACACACAGGACTTGTAATCAGAATATATAAAGAACTCTCACAACTTCAAAACAAAAGGACAAACAGCCCAGTATTAAAAATAAAATTAGAATAAACATTTTTCATGTGACAATAAACATATGAAAACATGATTGATGAATCATAGAGGAAAATGCAAATTAAAACCACATACCCATTAGAATGATTAAAATAAAAAAGACTGGTCATACCAAGTGCTGATGAGGATGTGTAAAAGCTAGAACTCTCACACACTGCAGGTGCAACTGTACAACCACCACGGAAAACAGTTTGGCAGTTTCTGAAAAGTTAGATGTACACTGATCATACAACCCAGCAGTTCCATTGCTAAGCCTTCACTCAAGAGAAATGCTAATATATATACACAGACTTGTACACAAATGTTTGTAGGAGCTTGATGCACAGTAGCCACAAACTTGGAACCCAATGTGCATCAACACGAGGGAGGGGTAAACAAACTGCTCCATCTCCACATGATGGACCCAGTACTCAGCGACAAAAAGGAAACAGCTACAGCCCTGATATATGTAACATCAAAGATGAATCCGAAAACACCACGTAAAGTGAAAGAAACCAGGCACAAAAAGAGTACAGACTTTCTTTTTTTTTTTTTTGAGGGAAACAGAAAGAGAGAGTGGGGAACAGAGGAAGAGGGAGAGAGAATCCCAAGCAGGCTCCACGCCCAGTGCAGAGCCCACCGGGCTCAATCTCACAACCCTGAGATCATTACCTGAGCTGAAATCAAGAGCCAGACACTTAACCAACTAAACCACCCAGGTGCCCCATACAGACTTTTGAACTCCATTTACATGAACTTCTAGAAAAGCTGAAGCTGAGCAACAGTGACAGAAAGCTGATCTGTGGTTACCTGAGGTGAAGAATGACTGCAAAGGGGCTCAAGGGTGCTCTCTAGAGTTATGTAATGTTCTTTATCTTTGCTGGGATGGCTACACAAGTATATTCACTTGCCAAGATTCACTGAACTGTACACGTAGAGAAGGTGCATTTTACTATATATAAATTATACCTCAAAGGTGATTTAAAAAATGGAGCTGTGCTACAAAATTATAGGGTTGGTTTCTTTCACGGTTCATATGCTCATATTGAAGGCAATTTCAAGGGAAATGTTCCAAACAGGTTTTGAGCGATGGCAGGATCATTAGAATAAATGCCCAGCCTTCCATAGTCATTTCTGAGGCTAAAATTTCTGGTATGTTCAGGTTTTCTCATCCTCCCCAACCCCCCTGTCATTACAGTCATTTCTTAGCAGAAGCTCAATAATATTTGTGGATAATAAAGTTTGTCTAAATAAAGTAGGTATCTTATCACGCACAAGCACCACATAACGTACACGTTGTTAAGCAACTAAAATGCTACCTATCAACTGTGAATGGGTTATTTTTAGAGAAAGCTATTAAGCTGTTCTCCAAGCTACCCATTTTGGTGAACTTTAATTATCTGAACAAAACTACAGTACTTCGTTTCGTTTCACAGATAAAAATTAACTTGTCTTCAGATGCTAATAAGTAAGTTAGGCTGATTCAAATTAATGTTCCAAAAATAAGAAGATAGATAATACAAATGACTGCTTTGAAAGAAAATGTATTCCTTACCTCAGCTTGATTCTCTCATAATTTACTAACCAAGAAAGCCAGTGCAAAGTTTTTTTTAAGAAGGCACAAACCATTGGTGAGCAAAAAACAGCCAGTATAAAGTCATTTCAGCTATAAAACCAACATCATTTTAACAATCAGTGCTCCAGGGGCACCTGGGTGGCTCAGTTGGTTAAGCATCTGACTCATGGTTTCAGGTCAGGTCATGATTTCAGGGTTTTGAGATCGAGCCCTGTGTCAGGCTCTGTGCTGGGTGTGGAGCCTGCTTAAGGTTCTCTCTCCCTCTCCCTCAGCCCCTCCTGCCCCCTTTTCCTCCTCTCTTAAAAAAAAAAAAATCAGTGCTCCAACACAGTATCACAGCTTAAGATCTGATGTCATTAACACATATGCAACCTCTCAAGAAAAGGTGCTCTGAACAGCCCATAGCTTTA
The DNA here is from genome assembly GCF_023065955.2 of Ursus arctos. NCBI lineage: Eukaryota > Metazoa > Chordata > Mammalia > Carnivora > Ursidae > Ursus > Ursus arctos. The sequence goes on along the minus strand of NW_026623030.1, from coordinate 3,017,268 downwards.
AAAATTCTGGCTATCTACATATGAATATTTCAATCTCTTCAGTAATAAAACAGGAGCCAAGAGCCAGAGTATCAATTCTGGCCCTATCCCTTCCTGAGACATCACTGAGTTACCTAACATATATCTCTGAACAACCATTTGTTTGGCTCAAAAATGATGAAAGGCCAAGGGCTGTGAAGATTGCAGAAATAGCATATGTAAAAGCCTAAAAGATATCAGGCTTTCCAAAAAAAAAAAAAAGTAGAGTCATTCTTATTACTTTATTATATTATTCATTATATTTATCACATGAATCCTAAAAAATAAATAATATTAGAAAAGAACACCACACTTCAAATCGGGAGGTCTGAGTTTTAGTCCTAACTTGGCTATGCCCTACATGTCTGCTCTGACAGTGTTGGCCAAGTTACAAAAGAGAGAAGATTCTATTATTCTGTGTTCAGCCTTCTTCTAAACTAGCAAGTGGAAAAAAACTAATATGCATACAAGCGAATAGAAAAAAACCCCCACATCTAATAATGTGGATGTATATACACATGTAAGTATAGATATAAACATAGAAAGATGGGAGATTTGTAGTGACTTATATTCTGTAAAGGTTCCTCAAATTTTTGGTGGATTAAGTATACAAATTATTGGGGTGCCCAGGTGGCTCAGTTGGTTAAGCGTCTGACTCTTGGTTTTGGCTCAGGTCATGATCTCAGGGTCCTGGGATCAGACCCCATGTTGGACTCCACGCTCGGCGGGGAGTCAGGATTCTTGCTCTCTCTCAAATAAGTAAATCTTAAAAAAAAAAAATTATTCAAATTATCAAAAGAGTATGAAAAACTAACATTTCTCTCCTCATGAATAGGAAAAATGAGTCTATACTACAGGATCTAAGATACCATACCAGATTTGGTACCATGACTACCATCATCCTAAAAATCCACAACCAAGAAATCCTGTTTAAGTTGAAGCACGTCAGGGTAACACAAAATCAGACTTAGTATTCTTTGCAATAGATACTCTAATCCAAAGCAGTGCTATTTAGAAGTGATCTTCGGGGTGCCTGGGTGGCTCAATCAGTTAAGCATTCGACTCTTGATCTTGCCTCAGGTCTTGTCTGTCTCAGGGCAGTGAGTTCAAGCCCTGTGTTGAAATTAAAAAAAAAAAAAAAAAAGTGATCTTTGTAATTCCACTGTGCTCTGAACTTGTCATGACAGAGACAGAAACCCTGATGAAGCAGATGGGCCAATTACTTTTTGATTATTGCCTTACATTTCCTTCCTCAGTTGTTCTCTCCTACCTTCATGGGCAAGAATTTTATAATGGTTCAGGTTAAGCTGGCTAGTAGTGAGCTATGATAACAGCTAGAAGTCATCAACAAAGACCAAGAGCATCAAGTCTCTTCCAATGATGAGCATTATTCAATGGTAGCACAGGCAGCTCCATGTGCCTCTGGACTTGAAGCAGACTAAGAAAATGAGAAAGGGGGCGCTTGGGTGGCTCAGATGGTTAAGCATCCGCCCTCGGCTCAGGTCATGATCCCAGGGTCCTAGGATCGAGCCCCGCATCGGGCTCCCTGCTCAGCGGGGAGCCTGCTTCTCCCTCTCCCTCTGCTGTTCCTCCTGCTTGTGCTCTCTCGCTCTGTCAAATAAATAAATAAAATCTTTACAAAAAAAAAAAAAAGGAAAAGAAAAAAAAGAAAATGAGAAAGGACCTCATTACTCATAATGACCATAGTGTCCTGAGCACTTGGCCCAGTGTTAAGAGCTTTAAAAAAATTTTTTTTTAATTTTATTTATTTATTCGACAGAGATAGAGACAGCCAGCGAGAGAGGGAACACAAGCAGGGGGAGTGGGAGAGGAAGAAGCAGGCTCATAGCGGAGGAGCCTGATGTGGGGCTCGATCCCAGAACGCTGGGATCACGCCCTGAGCCGAAGGCAGACGCCCAACCGCTGTGCCACCCAGGCGCCCCAAGAGCTTTAAAAAATTCTTACATATTGTCTTTACCACAACCGTATGAAGTAACCCCTGTTTTATGGATGATGAAACTGAAGCAGATGGGAATAATCAAGTAAGTTGCTGTAATTACTTAACCAATAGTTAACAGAACTGGGACTCAAACCCGGGTGAGCTGACCTCCCATGTTCTCAGCCACTACACCAAACAAGGACCAACAGTTCTCCAGTAGCCATGCCCTCTTGGTGGTGAGGAACCAAAATTAGGCCCAAAATAGAGCCAGATTTTGACAGGTCAACTGAAAAAAAGGCAGACAATGAAGACCAGAAAAATAATGATCATGATTATGATACAAAAAATGTTCCACTTCCCAAAGTGGCCTACCTGTTTTGATGGTTATGGCTATTTAGAGGTTCTTTGGGACGAGCCAAAATCCATCTCCCCGAAACAATAGACAAATATATGCTGAAAATGAGGTGTGGGGGTGGGAGAGTAGACTTGAAGTCAGAAGACAGAAAGGCAAACCAGACAGAAACCCAAAACACAAGGGAGGTGAGAAAGGGGCCTGGATGGAGACAAGCAAAAAAATCATGTTGAAAACCTGCAGAAATTAGAATCTGGAGATTTTCAGTGGTGCCACTCATGACAATTAAGAGATTGTCTCCAGCATCTATCATAACCCTATGCAAGATCAGGCAAATAAACAGGTGGGTTCCTGTAAAATGGGAGTGGAAAGATCGTAAGAAGCTAAGAATCTGGTCAGAGAGGTCAGCAGACAGAATCCAGACCAATGCCAGACCAGATTAATATACTGGGAAAACCACAGAGATCTCAAGCCAAAGGGCACAGGGGAAAGAAGGCACAATAGAGCTATGGTCTATAAGAGGATGACCTACTTCATGAGGGCGACCCTTGCACACCTTTGTAAGCTGTACCCCAATGAGTCAAGTCAAAGAAAGAGAAGCTCAGAAGACTGTCCCCATCACTAAAACATAAAGGAACTGTTACCCTTAAAAATAAAATGGTGAGTTAATTTACCACCAAAAATGGATTTATTCAGGAACAGCAGAGAATTATAATTTGGAACACAGAAACCACAGGCAAATCTGATAAAGGAGAGAAACTTTATTTTATGAAGCAGGAAGGTGGAAGGGGTTGTTTTGAACAAAAGTCCATTGAAGAAAAGCAAAAGTTCAGGGTGAGGATGGTTTCTCATTGGCTGAATTGCAGATGTAGTTGATTTCTTATAGGAGATGCAAGGTATCTTTCCCTGCTGGGGCCTCTAAGCATACTTTCCTATCTACAGTCTTCTGTTGGGATCTGTAATTGACAACTCTTCCTGTAATTGACATCCGGGGCTACAGTCTGGCTTTAGCCTCCCAACTCCACTTTAGTAAGGTTTCCCTTTATTAATTTTCAGAGTCGAAAAATTCAAGTCTCTTATGAACTGTCACTGTCAGAAATATCAAACACCTGCCTCAGACATGTGGAAAGTGACTAAGATGGGGGAAAATGACTAAGATGGGGAAAACGTGTAAGCCTGAAGCATACAGTATTATTATCTAAACTGAAAAGAGCTGCCTGCACAACTAAGCAGGTGGTAAGATGTTATATAACAGATGCTAAAGTAGGTAAAGTAGAAAAATGTAACATATAATTATAACTAAAATGCCAGTAAGAAAATCTCCAGTCAGCTCTGGAAAACTAATTTACTTTTTTCCATTAAAAAGGTTTCTGCAGTTAAAAGTTTTTGTTTGTTTGTTTGTTTGTTTGCAAAACCCATCATGATAGAAGCACCAGACAAGGAAAGGAATACCCTGGGCAAAATCTGATGATCTCTCACATGTATGCTAAGTTATAAAATGTACGCAAATAACTCTCATGTATTGTTGATGGGAATGCAAACTGTATCACCTTCTGGAGAGGAATTTGGCAATACCCACAAAATTATGTACATACACCTATCATTTGACTCAGCAATCCTACTCCTAATAGTCTACCCTGGAGATACATCTCCAACAATAAGGAAATATAGATGTGCAAGGTTATTTGTGGCAATATTTGTAGTTTCAAAATACCGGAAATAACCTCAATACCCATGCAGACTGGAGGGAGGCTGAATAAATTATGGCACATCCACACAACTGCGTACTATGCAGCTGTAAAAATAAGATCCCTAAGAAGTGATAACAGAATGGTTTCCAAGATACAAAGTTGAGAAAAAAAAGCAAGTACAAAAGCAATTTATACCACGTTATTCTTCATGTAAGAGGAAAAGTGTTATAAGGAAATATACATATATCTGTTTATCTGTTGAAGAAATATAAGGATAAGCCAGAAACTAGAGACAGGCTACCTATGGGGGGTGAGTGGGGAAGAGACAAAGCAGAGAATGGGAGCATGGGAGCAGGGTGATACAGATGAGGAAGAATGAAATACTTACCTCCCTTAAGCATACCTTTGAGTATACCTTGAGTATAACTCTGACTCTCAGAACCATAGCAATGTATCACATTATCAAAAAATCAAGCAAACAATTAAAACCAGGAAGAAGGAAGAACCCAAAATGGAACAATGAACCTAACTATATTACAAATGAATAGTATAATCACATTGAAGGGCATGAGGCAATTAGCCCAAGTAACTTTGGAATCCAAACAGTTTTTTAGGGTGCCTGGGTGGCTCAGTTGGTTAAGGGTCTGCCTTTGGCTCAGGTCATGATCTCAGGGTCCTGGGATCAAGCCTCACGCTGGGCTCCCTGCTCAAGGGGGAGTCTGCTTCTCCCTCTTCCTCTGCCCCTTCCCCAGCTCGTGCTCTCTCTCTCAAATAAAAAAATGAAATCTAAAAAGAAAGAAAGAAAGAAAGAAAACAGTATTTTGACTGGATACTCTAAAGCTAAAGTCAGAGAGAACTGTACACAAATCCTGTAATCTACTAAATTTATTTCTCACAAGGATATGGGCTAGCAATTCTGAAATTATATAGAAAGAATGGAACTGAACAAATAAGTAAACAAATGAGCAATGCCTGGGAGGCTCAGTTTTTTAAGTGTCTGCCTTCGGCTCAGGTCATGAACCCAGGGTCCTGGGATTGAGTTCCGCATCGGGCTCCTTCCTCGGTGGGGAGCCTGCTTCTCCCTCTGCCTGCCGCTCCCCCTGCTTGTGCTCTCTCTCTGACAAATAAATAAAGAAAATCTTAAAAAAAAAAAAAAGTTAGTAAAGACATGGAAGATAATGAGCCAGTTTGGAAAAAGAATGACAAGAAGGACGGCTAAAATAAACCACACAGTGTTGGATTAGAATCAAGAGATAACAGTATGTACTCACAGTTTTTAACATATACAGAGACAGACAGACACAGAAATAGAGACGTGTGTGTAAATGTGGGCTGGTATATACACATCTGTTTTCCTAGCTATTTGCTGAGAAGACCTAAAAATGATACCACCCCCAGTAGCAATGATCAAACTTTGCACCTAAGAGGATCCCAAAAAAGGGAGGGGTTTGTTGAAAGGACCTAGGAGTAAATCTGAAGGAGCAAATAAGGTCAAAGTTGCAACAATTTCAACAAAATAATGACAGTATAGGATTAAAACCCACAGAAAATAAATATCCATGAGTTCATACTTAAATAACTGAACAAATAAACAAAGAGACAGCTCTTTCCTACAGAAGCATTCCAATTAATACATTTAGAAGGAATGAGGGAGGTAAAGAAATCATCATTAGGCAAATACCACAATAATTTTTTTCAGGTGGTGGCTGGCTGGCGCAGTTGGTAGAGCATGCAACTTTTTTTTTTTTTTAAAGATTTTATTTATTTGACAGAGAGAGACACAGCAAGACAGGGAACACAAGCAGGGGGAGTGGGAGAGGGAGAAGAGGACTTCCCGCTGAGCAGGGAGCCCAATGTGGGGCTCAATCCCAGGACCCTGGGATTATGACCCGAGCCAAAGGCAGACGCTTAACAACTGAGCCACCCAGGCGCCCCGAGCATTCAACTTTTTTTTTTTTTAAAGATTTTATTTATTTATTCGACAGAGATAGAGACAGCCAGCGAGAGAGGGAACACAAGCAGGGGGAGTGGGAGAGGAAGAAGCAGGCTCATAGCAGAAGAGCCTGATGTGGGGCTCGATCCCAGATCGCCGGGATCACGCCCTGAGCCGAAGGCAGACGCCCAACCACTGTGCCACCCAGGCGCCCCCCGAGGATTCAACTCTTGATATAGGGATCATGAGTTCAAGACCCATGTTGGGGGTAGAGATTACTTTTAAAAAAATCTTAAAATTAAAAAAATTTTAAATTTAAAATTTTAAAATTATTAAAAAAATAATAATTTCTTTGGACAAGATCCATGGATGGATGTTTAACCTGGTGAGTGAAAATCTGAGAAAAAACATGTACTGATTATGAAGGGAGAAATAGGTGGACACCATGTTAACCAAATTATTAAAGTTACTTGACATCTCCAGGAATAAGACATAACGTCATGAACTTTCAAACATGGTGCATTCAGAAGACACAACACCACTTCTATCACGTTCTTGCCAAAACTGCATAATCTCACTCCCCTCATGAGAAAACATCAAAGATAAACTGAGGGGCAGTCAACAAAATAACAATCTATTAGTCTTTAAAAGTGTCACGGTCATGAAAGACAGGGACAGACTAAATAAATGGCATGGAGGAGACTGAAGGAGAGATGACAATTAAATGCAACATGGGATCCTAGAAGAAAAATGACATTAGTGGGAATATGGGAAAATCTGAATGAGATCTGTGTCTAGTTATTAATAGCATTGTACCAGTTTTAGTTTCCTGGTTTTATTAATTTTACTACAGATACAGAAGATGTTACATTAGGAAAAGGTGAGTGCATGGAAACTCTTAAGGACTATTTTTGCCACTTTTTCTAACTATTGTTAGAAACAGACTACAAGTACAATCTATTATGTAGCATATAACAATCTATTACCTCAAATAAAAAGTCTAAAAAATTATATGCTTATGTTAAAAATCATGTGTGTGTGTGTGTGTGTGTGTGTGTGTAACAAAGATTTTAAAAAGAACAAACAGAAAAGGAAGGAAGAATGTGAAAATAAAGGGAAACTAGACTTGAAAGGAACAAAGTTATTAACTGGTGAGAAAAAGAGCTAACAGTAAGATAAAATATGGAAAGGACTGAAGAGTTCCTGGCACAAGATAAATGTTCAATAAATGTTTTTGATTCATATATAACAAAGAGAAAAGATGTAAAAAGGGAAATGGGCAGAGCCATGGTGGCAAGTTTCCTGTTGCACCGGCCCAGTGGTTCTCAACCCTGGCTGCATGTTGGAATTACACGTGGAACATTTATCTTTAATGCCTGGTCTCACACCCAGATATTGACTGACTTGGTCTAGGGTACAGTTCTAGGCACTGGGATTTTTTTTCTAAAGGACGCTGAATGATTCTAATGTGAAACTAAAGTTTAGAATCATTCCTCCAACCTTCTTTTAAGCCCACTTTGTCCTGGGAAGAAGGCATCTCACGGTTTTAGGTTGCTATGGGAGAGATCTCCCTATAGAACAAAAATATGGCAAGAGAACACAGGTTCTTCCACTATCCCTTTCTCTCTCTTTTTTTTTTTTGGATTTTCACTTTGTATTGAAATGGTTGGTGGTGTATAGATACAAATAATCACTGGTTCTGGTCATGAGATAGATGAAGATGATTATAATATCTCTGTAAAAAATTTGATATATACGTGAAACCTCTTCTCCAAGAGTAAATATCTCCGTTCCTTGAGCACATCAATGATTAACCACAAACCATAATTTCATGTACACTCATGCAAAACAACTTAGGTATTTCTGGATCACTTAAAGTTCCTTTAATCATCTTCAGGTCTTATCTGTAAGCATCAAGACATCATAACACTGAAATATCATGAACTATTCAACAGCGATAGCATTTCAATATTATATATTGCATACATGTTAGTTCTCCATGATAAGGGCAGAGAAGCAAAGTAAATCCAATATATATAAAGCCATCTAAACTTTGAAATTTAGAGACTGTTATTGCCATATCAGGACCAAAATTCTCACTGAGTCAAATAAATTCATAAAGCATTTCATATTCTTTAGTTGCTCCTTCCACCATACGTTCATAAGAGAGCTATTTTTTAAAATTTAAATTCAAGTTAGTTAAGATATAGTGTAGTATTGGTTTCAGAAGTAGAATTTAGTGATTCACCACTTACACATAACACCCAGTGCTCATTACACAATCCCTTTCTTCTCCAACCTACCAGAATTAACTTCTATGGGATTATGCTTGTAAGGAAAAATGAAATTCAAATAGTAAGTACCAAAAATTGGCATTACTTCACAGATGAGAAAACTGGCCACAGAAACACCATCCGGTCCTCAGTATCTTCAATTTTTTTTTTAAACAAGGGTTTTTTTGGATTTTCTTTCTTTTTTTTTTTTTAAGATTTATTGATTTATTAGAGAAAGAAAGAAAAGAGAGAGAGAGAGAGAGACAGTGCACAAGCGGGGGTAGCAGCAGAGGGGAGACAGAATTTTCAGCAGACTCCCCACTGAGTGTGGAGCCCAACTGAGATCTCGATCTCAGGACCCTGAGATCATGACCTAAGTTGAAATCAAGAGTCGGAGGTTTAACCAACTGAGCCACCCAAGTGCCCTGGGTTTTGTTTTCTAATTGTTTGTTCCCATCCTTGTCTTTATCCACCCCTACACCCCATAAACGTTTTGAGATTTCTGTTTATCCTTCCATTATTTCTTTATGCAAATACATACTGATTTATTTACATATATTGGAATAAACCTGATTTCCAAGGTTGATTTCCAAACCTAAGCAGGCATTAGAGTCACCCAGGAAGCTTTTAAAAGTGTGGGCAGCCAGTTTCTATTCCACACCTACTGATTGAACAAAACGTCTGGGAAGTGGAGCCTGGAACTCTTTGCACAAAGTTCCCCCAGGTGACTCTCTGTGAGACCTCTTTTAGGGTACCCAGTCAGCTCACATTCCCCTCACCTATGCAGATCTGCCCCACTGCCATGGCTGATGAAGTAACACCCAGCATACAGAGAAACCATCCAAAGGCTGAGCTGGACCAACTAGCTTCTCTTCTGAGAAAATGTATGTTTGGAGGGTGGAGAATGCTGGGATGGGCCACACATACACTTGAGTCTGCAGAGAGAGGAGTATGAAGCAGACAGAGCCACAGAGAAAGGGCCTGCTGTTCCAGAGAGAATGACAAGAGCACTGCCCTGATTCCTGATGACTTCCCAATTCCTCAATCTAGTCCTCCATCCCTCAGGTCCTGGCCTGAGTTTCTTCGTTTCAATAATCTGAGAGTGTACACACAGGGTCCCTGAGGACTTCAGAGACCTACAAGAATTCCGTAGGATACTACTCAGCAGAATTAGGAATTTTGTGAAATTACGCAAATTCTTCATCGCTCAAGTTACTGTGGAAATCTTATTTCTGAAATCAGTTCCTTTTCTCTCCATATTATCTCCTTACTTTCGCCTTTGAGCCATAAATATATTTGTGCCCAAACCCAATCAAAGATCAAGGCAGGGAAATACTGCCAGAGAGTGGCTGCCCCCATATAACTCCCAATATGGACCCACAGCACATTCAAAGTAACTGATGACCTACAGGACAAGTGCTAAACTCCTGCCTTTACTCACTCCAGAAAATCTACTGATAGAGCGGCATGTATTCAAAGAAATGACCTTAAAACTACTTAAGTTTTATTCTGGGTCAAGTTACAAAGGCTGGTCTTGGAAGTCGTGAAATCGGAATTCAAGATCTTGCACTGTCACACCTCTACGCTTGTAACACTGGCCAAGTCTCTTAATCTTGCTGAAACTCAGTATCTTCCCTTGAAAAATGCAAATACTACTTACCTCTCACATACTGTATAGGGTTATTTGGAAGAATAAGTATCTGTGAACTCACTTCATAAATTCAGTACATATGCAAACAATAATACCATTGCCACCTAGAAGACAACAATTTTTATCAGAGTCCCAGCCCCAACAATCTGTTGTTATTTTATCATTTAAAAATAACAATTAAATCACTTAATATCAATTTTCTGTTGACCACTGTAAACTCTGCATATTTTAATTTTCCTCATAGTTCCATTTAATATAAAAAGTACACTTATTTTTTAGAACACGACAATACAGAACTTTAAAAGAGTTAAAGTCCTTTCATATGATGAGTCTAAGTGACTTAGCCAAAGCCACCCAATGAGAGGGCTAGGATCAACGCTTGGGTCTTTCCTCTGAATTCTGTGTTCTTTCCACTATACAAGAATGTGCTCAGAAAGTCTTACATAACAGAACTCTGGGAAGCGCTCAGTGAGAAATGGTACAGAATGCCTCCTTCGAAACCCAACAAAATAAACATGCCACAAACAAAGAACAAAGATGAGACTCAAATGAAGGAACACAGCAAGCATATTTTAAAGGGCAACTCAGGAGCTGGGAGTGGTCACGAAGTCCAAATCATAAGGGCCCAGGAGAAAAGGACCAGGCTTGGCAGAGTCAAGCCTACAAGAATGGAGATAAATAAAGACAGAATGGGGTTCACTAACAACATTTAAAGTGTTACACGTAAGGGGGATGCTAAATAAAAATAGACAATATATATTGCAGAACTATGACACATTACAAAAGAATTTAAAACACCTCTGAAGGCAGCAAATAGCAGAATGGGATTAAAAAAAAAAGGAATGATTCAAGTAGAATACAAATTATAAGATGACAATTTATAAAATAATGACAGAAATCAGGCAACTAAATAGAAGACAAAGCAAGTGAAACCATCAGAGCTGGAAAACACTAAAAAAAGAATTAACCTACAATAGTAGAGGCCCACAGACAAAGTGAAGACTAACTTTAGAATCACAAAGAAAATAATCAAATATTTTTCTAATTTGAACAAAAACACAAAAAAAACCAAAGGACATCATTGGCAAGAATGAAACAGAGTGTGCCTACCAATCAGGGTTAAACCTAAGAGAAAGAAGCTCAAAAAGGGGGAAAATAACAAAGTTTAAATAGAGAGAAAAAAAAAATCTGAGAATGTAAAGAGAATGAAAAGACACTCGGCCCAACTAAAGAAAATTAAAAGTAAGTGTGATGATTATTCTCCAAGTAGATTTTATGGAGTCATTGACAAATAGTAACTAATGACTCTGAAAAGTATAATGACTCTGAAGAGTAAATCCTGACAAGTAACAAAAAAGTATAATGCATGTGGAAAGATAAAGAAGAGTGCAAAAGGATACACAGTACACTCAAAGAGCACCACAGCAACAGGGCAGGCTCTGTACTATTAAGGAATACAGGGGTTGGCTGTTAGGGGAGAAAAAGGGAATGATCACTAATGGGTACAGGGTTTCTTTTTGGGGTAATGAAAATGTTCTGATATTAGATATCTCCTCCCACCCCACAAAAGCATGGTCTCATTTTTTTAAAAAATTCCTTTTTCAGCAGCTCCTGCCCCACTGGGCTCCCTACTCAGCAGGGAGTCTACTTCTCCCTCTCCCTCTGTCCTCCCTCCCCCACACTTGTGTTCTCACAAGCACACGCGCGCGCGCGCGCGCGAGCGCTCTCTCTCTCTCTCAAAAACAAAAAACACTTAAGTGTTCAATGTGAGAAATCTCTTTACTTTGGAGAGCTAACAGCAAACAAGATAAGGCACAAGATCTTGGAGCAAGTAGATAGATCAGCTCTGAGTTTCAAGGGTAGGAAAAAGAGAGAAAAGGCATCTTCACGCTATTTTTTTTTTTTTTTTTTATCTTGGCAGACCTTTTCACTAGAGTAGGGAAACTGACAAGGACTCAAGGTAGAAGCCCTGCTAGTAAATTAAAAAAGACATTGGGGGGGGGAGGCGGCGCCTGGGTGGGTCAGTTGGTTAAACACCAGCCTTCAACTCTGGTCAAGATCCAGGGGTCCTGGGATGAGCCCTGCATCCTGCTCCCTGCTCAGCGGGGAGACTGCTTTTCCCTCTCCCTCTGAACCTCCCCCTGCTTGTGCTCTCAGGCTTTCTCTCAAATTAATAAATAAAAGATCTTTAAAAAAAAATAAGATATCTGGGAGAATAAAAAGCCTTATAATGCCAGGTATAGTTCAAAATAATACACTAGACCAATAGAACAAACAGGTTCCAGAAAGACATAAGTAAATGGTATCTATTAAGTTTAATATGAAAATTCACGTGAAAGTAGACTAAGTTGAAAGCAATTAATAAATACTGATAAAACCTAAAATATTAAATGGAATAAATAAATGAAGCAACTAAACGCAGCACTTTTCTCCACAGTAATTTCTTTATTGGTTAAAAGGTTAAAGGTTTAAAATCCTTAGTGTAGTTCACTAATTCTGAAGCAATTAAAAAACATATCAAAGAATTAGTTGATGAATTTGATTATATAAATTTTTTAAAGCTTTCAGAAAATAAGGATAAATACCCAGCTTGTTATGCATTTATACCCCAATAATTTTAATACGGCTGAAACATCAGGTAAGTAAAACCTAGAAAAAAGTTTATTTGCCTTAGAAATAAACCAAAGACAAGGCAACTATAAGGTTCTAGCTTACTTCTATTACATCGTAAGTAAAAAAATAATACCATGTTCTCACTGCAAGAGGGAAAGCGGGGGGGGGGGGGACAGAGAAGAACTTTAGAAGATTAATAGTAAAAGCATTAATTAAAATGCTGTTTCTAGACAGCAATCTGGCCACATACTACAAGAATTCTATTTTTGATCTGGTCATTCCATTTCTGAAAAACAGGTTCCAAGAAAATTACTCAAAGGAGGTTTGCACTAAAAATGTTCATACGCTGCATCCCTTAAAAATAGTGAAAAACTGGGGCACCTGGGTGGCTCAGTCGTTAAGCGTCTGCCTTTGGCTCAGGGTGTGATCCCAGCGTTCTGGGATCGAGCCCCACATCAGGCTCCTCCGCTAGGAGCCTGCTTCTTCCTCTCCCACTCCCCCTGCTTGTGTTCCCCCTCTCTCGCTGGCTGTCTCTTTCTCTGTCAAATAAATAAATAAAATCTTAAAAAAAAATAGTGAAAAACTGAACTAATTCAAACGCCTAGGTAACAGTTACATAAACTACCTGTTTTTAATAAAATTTAATGTTATGTTGGGGTGCCTGGCTGGCTCAGTCAGTGGACCATATAACTTAAATCTCTGGGGTTGTGAGTTCAAGGCCCACATTGGGTGTGGAGAGTACTTAAAATCTTTCCTTAATTTTATCTTTAATTTAATGTTATGTTGACATTAAATGTTGGATTCATAGATACATGAAAAGGGGGAAAACAGGACACAATCCTATAGTATAAGCATAAGACAGGCTTAGAGGGGGAAAAAAAAAAAAGACCTTGTTGAGAACAGGTCCAGCAGAGCAGAGGGAGCTGAAGCCCGATGTGGGAAGGAGAGCAGAACAGGAGGGAGGACCTGGAGAAGAGAGAAGCAGTGCCTGGAAGGGAACTGGGAGTCTGATTCTCCCCTACCTTTTTTTAAAGAAGCTGAGAGTCACCAATACACAGGAATTTGGATTAAGTCACCCAGACAGATTGTATGGAACATGTGAGTCCAAGAACTAAGAACAAAAGGTCAAAGACTAAAAAACAGGTGTATTTCAGGAAAGAGTGAAGGTACTTTTAAAAAGGGAATGGTTTACAACACCTCCAGAAAGACCAAAATCTTGGCAGGGGGATGTGGGGGACCTTCGGGAGCCACCAAAACCAAAAGGATTAAAATTGAAAAATACTGCACATTTCTTAACATACACCACATCAGTTCTGAGTGAAGTGCTCGGTGTGAAGTCTGGCTGCAGTAAGTACAAGAAGCAAGACCAAAGTATCAGAAAGCAGAGGAAGAAGTAGACCATTTCTCAGAAAAACTGAATGTAGCAAGAACAAAAGGTTCTCTTTCTCCATCTTTCAGATTCTGGGGTAGAGTGAAGGAAAGTTCAAGACTAAATTAAACAATGAAAAAGTACTGGATAGAATAAAAACTGATATTTTCAATAAGTGTTTTACAGCAAAAGATTTGTTGTGCTGATTTAAAATTTTTTCACTGTAAAAACTGGCTAACACAACTTCAGAAAAAGAACATAATTCAAGAATAATTATTATTATCTTAAATAAAAAAATACTGTACAAATCCCTAGCCACTTAGGAGGTTTCTAAGATCAGGAACAAGACAGGGATGTCAGGGGTGCCTGGCTGGCTCAGTTGGAAAAGCATACAATTCTTCATCTCAGGGTTGTGAGTTTGAGCCCCACGCCAGGTATGGAGATTACTTAAGTGAAAAGAAGGACAGACAGATGGAAGGAAAAGAAAGGAAAGGAAAGGAAGGGACAAGGATGTCTAAGTCTGGCCTCAGCCTCTCTCTTCAACATTAGACTTGAGGTTCTAGTCAAGGCAATTAGGCAAGAAAAAAGAAATAAAAGGCATCCACAGTAGAAAAGAAATACAATTATCTCTTTTTGTAGATGACACAATCTTGTATATAGAAAATCCCAGGGACGCTTAGGTGGTTCAGTTGGTTAAGCGTCTGCCTTCGACTCAGGTCATGATCCTGGGATCGAGTCCCACATGGGGCTCCTTGCTCGGTGGAGAACCTGCTTCTTCCTCTCCCTCTGTTTGCCAATCCCCCTGCTTGTGCTTGCTGTCTCTCTCTCTGACAAATAAATAAAATCTTTAAAAGTTTTTTTAAAAATAAAAAATAGAAACAAATCTTGAGAAAAAACAAAAAACAAAAGCCCCAAATTAAGATTAGAGACCTAAATTTAAGAGCTAAAATTAGAAAACTCTTAAAATAAAACAGGGGTTACCTTAATCTAGTTGGGCCGCTAAAACAAAGTATCACAAACTGGGTAGCTAATAAGTGGAAAGTTCTTACAGTTCTGGAAGCTCAAAGTTTGAGATCAGGGTGAGGGCCCTCTTCCTGGTCTGCAGAATTCTCATTGTATCCTCACATGGTGGAAGGGACCAGGGAGCTCTGTGCGGTCTCTTTTATAAGAGCACTAATGCCCCTCATGAGAGCTCAGGGCTCCATCCTCATGACCTAACCACCTCCCAAAGCCCTTACCTCTGAATACCATTACAGTTGGCATTAGGATTTCCCCCGAATAAATTTGGATTGGGGGTTAAGGGCGGGGGGGGGGGGGGGGACACAAAAATTCAGATCATAGCAGGAGTAAATCTGCACGACCCTAGACTTGGCAATAAATTCTTAGATATGATACCAAAAGCACAAGTAACAAAAGAAAAAAACATAAATTTGGGTCAAAATGAAAAGCCTTGTGCTTCAAAGGACACTACCAAGTAAAAAGGTGGGAGCACTTGGCTGGCTCAGTAAGTAGAGCATGTGACTCTTGATCTTGGGGTTGTGAGAGTTTATATAAAAATAAATAAATGTAAAAAGGCAATTCATAGAATGGTAGAGAATATTCGCAAATCATATATCTGATAAAGAATCTGTATCTAGAATATATAAATAACTCTTACAATTCAATAATAAAAAGACAAATACTTCAATTTAAAAATGGGCAAAGGAGGTGCGCCTGGGTGGCTCAGTCAGTTAAGTGTCTGCCTTTGGCTCAGGTCCTGATCTGGGATCAAGCCCCGCATCGGGCTCTCTGCTGGGTGGGGAGCCTGCTTCTCCCTCTCCCTCTCCCTCTGCCTGCTGCTCTGCCTACTGGTATGCTCTGTCAAATAAATAAATAAAATCTTTTAAAAAATGAATAAAATTAAAATGGACAAAGGATCTAAATAAATAGACATTTCTCACTCCCCCCAAAATATGAATGGCCAATAAACACATGAAAAGATGTTCAACATCACTAGTCCTTAGAGAAATGCAAAACAAAACCACAATGGGATACCACTCCACACCCACTGGGATAGCTATAAAAAAAAAAAAAAGGGAAAACACCAAGTGTTACTGAAGATATGAAGAAACTGGCACCCTATACACTCCTATGCACTGCTGGTGGGAATGCAAAATGGTGCAGCCACTTTGGAAAACAGTCTGGCAGTTCCCCAAATGGTTAAATATCAAGTTATCATATGCACCTAGCTATGTGCATATGCACCTAGCTATGATAGCACCTAGCTATCATATGCACCACACAAATGTTCGTGGCAGTATTATTTTAACAGCCAAAACAACCCAAATATCCATCAAATGATGAACAGATAAACAGATTATGGTATATATTCATACAACAGAATATAATTCAACCTGAAATGTAATAAAGTACTGATAAATACAACATGGATGAGCCTTGAAAACATGTGAAGTGAAAGAAGCCAATCACAAAAAACCACATATTATATGATGCTGTTTATATGAAATGTTTAGAATACGCAAATCTACAGAGACAGCATATGAGGCTGGGACAAGGGGAAGATAGAGCGGTGACAGCTAGAGGGTACAGAGTTTCTTTCTGAGATAATAAAGACATTCTAAAATTGATTCTCATGATGACTGCACATATCCGTGAATATACTAAAAAAACAAATTATATACTTTATTTTTAAAGACTTATTTATTTTTAGAGAAAAAGTGTGAGTGAGCAGGGGGGAGGGGCACAGGAAGAGGGAGTCTTAAGCAGACTCCAAGCTGAGCGCAGAGCCCAACGCGGGGGACTCAATCTCACGACCCTGAGATCACTGTACCACCCAGGTGCTCCTCAAATCATACACTTTAAATGGGTGAAGTGTACAGTATGCGAAATTACATTTCTTTTTCTAAAAAAGATTTATCTTAGAGAGAGCGCACATGGACGCAGGGGGACAGGGGCAGAGGGAAACAATCCCAAGCGGACTCCCCACTGCAAGCGGACTCCCTGCCCCGAATGGCCAAAGCTGCCAACAATTTGAGAACAAAATATACAAAGCAGCATTAGATTATAACCCAAAATGTAAAATAGCCATGAGTCATATTGATATAAATGGGGAGAAGAGACGAACTTCCTAAGCAGAATTCTAAATAATTTATGTAAACACTCTCAAGGAGGTAAAGCACTTCCCACTCCTTAAGGAGTAGATGAAATGACTCGCTCCCAAGGAGTACATTATGGAAAAGAAGGAAAAATAATTTTATGATGGAGACACCTGACAAACAACACCTCAGTGGAACAAAGTCAATATCAACAGTGTTAAGTCATGCTGGCAGCAATATAACATAAGACGACACTTTACTTTTGTGATCTTTCTCCCAAAACCCCAGTCTAATCGCAAAAAAAAAAAAAAAAAAAAAAAAATCAGATAAATCCCAAAATATCTGACCAGTACTCCCCCCAACAGTCATGGTCATCAAAAACAAACTGTCACAACCCAGAGAAGCCTATGGAGACATGACAATTAAATATAATGTGGTATGCCCTGATGGGATCCTGAAACAGAAAAAGAATCTTAGGTAAAAACTCAGGAAAAAGGAATCAAGTAGGGACTTTAGGTAATGTATCAATATTGATTTTCTAATTGTGACAAATGCACCATACAAATGTGAAATGTTAATAAAAAGGGGAATTGGATGTTGGTATGGGAAAATTCTGTACTATCTTCATAATTTTTCTATATATTTAACACTATTTTTTAAAAAGTTAAGCCCTTTTTATTTTAGTATTTAAACATACTGCTTTGAATGCATGAAATGGTTTTAAAATTTTGACTGTTTTCAAAGAAATGTTCAGTGGCTTAGAAAATACATCATATTGGATGAAAGAACCAGGACACCAAACTATACGCAACTGACCTTTGAACATCATAGGTTTGAACTGCATGAGTCCTTTTACACATGGATTTTTTTTGTATGCAGTACAGTACTGTACATGTATTTTCTTTTCTCTAGCTTACTTTATTGCAAAAATACAGCATATAATATATATAACATTTAAATATGTGCTACCTGCTTATGTTATTGGCAAGGCTTCTGGCTGAAACTAAGACTAGCAATAGTCAAGCTTGGGGAGAGTTAAAAATTATATGCAGATCTGAATGTGTGAGAGGTTGGCACCCCGAACCCCTTGTTGTTCAAAAGTCAACCGTAATGTAATCCCAATTTTATTACGGAAAAATGCGCCAAGATGTTGACAGCAGATATCCTTGGGTACTAGCATCACAGGTGAAATTTTTGGGGTATATGTGCCTTTCCATATTTCCAGATTCTCTAAAACAAAAAGCTGACACAATTCTCAAATCATATTGTTTATTTGGATGTTACAAATTGTACTAAGTTCAGAAGAACTGCACATTCATTAATTCTTAGCTAAAGCCCTGGGAATCAGAGATGTTTCAGAATTCAGTACTTTTCTGATTTTACAAAGGAAACAGAATGGGTATAGATGGAGCACATAACACCCCTGGCAAGGTCTGGTGCCACATCCAGCAATCCAGTACTAATATTTCTGCAGCAATTATATGAACAATTATACTGAATGGGAAAAATAAAGGCTATAAATAGCCTCATGATAGTTTAAGTCAGGTTTTACCCTGAAGAAGTTACAAAAGAATCCAAAAAGTCCTGAGACTCTATAAACTGTGTGAATAAGGACAGTGGACCTGAAGGAGGCTTCTGGTCTGTAAGACTTCCAACCCATAGAACCAATTCCAGCAATTAACAGCCCCTCCCTCATGGCTTTGCTGAAACAAGAACTCAGTAGTTTCAAGTGTGAGGGGTATAGACCATACTCGGAAATGATGCGTTAGAAAAGGGCAAAGAGAATGCACTTCAAAGATTTTATTTATTTATTTGTGAGAGAGAGGGAGCGTGCGCACAAGCAGGGGGAGTGGCAGGCAGAGGGCTCCCATCTGAGCAAGGAGCCCCATTCGGGACTGGATTCTGACCTGAGCCGAAGGCAGACGCTTAACCATCTGAGCCACCCAGGTGTCCTGAGAATGCACTTGAGCAAAGGGCAAGGCAGAGGTCTCCTGTCATAGGAAGAGCACATGGCCCACCAGGCAGCTCTCTGAGGATCATCATTATCTCAACTAAGCCCATCGAGACTGCACCTCTGATATGTCTGATGTTTTACTTGAGTTGTGTCATTTTACAACTCTGCTGAGCCTTGGAGATCTAGCCAGAATGCACATGTATTTTAAAAATGTAGATGTACAGACCTATTTATTAAAGATTCAAAATCCCAGGAATCAGTAGCACATTTTTAAGAGCAAGTGAGACTTATGTAGAATAAACGTGGCACTCAAATGGTTACAGTAGACAGAAACAACATCACCTTCCAGCTTATACTTACCTCCTTCATAGGGCTGATATTTATGCAGAATGTAAATAAAATATTACTTGCCCTTACACTGTAGCGACACACTAACTTTTTTTTGTTTGAGTTTGTGTTTTTTTTTTGTTGCTGTTGTTTAAGTAGCCTCCACACCCCCAACCTGGGGCTGAAACTCACAACCCTGAGATCAAGACCTGAGCTGGGATCAAGAGTCGGAGCTTAACCAACTGAGCCACCCAGGCACCCCTGCAATAGGCTTACTTTTTAACATGGCTTTGCTACAACCAGCAATGTGGTGTCCACTCATGGTAGTGGGCATTATATTTCGAACAATCTCTGAAACCTCTATTCTATTTAAGAGAGTTTAAAAAGGCAAATATAGCTGCTATGTTAGTTACAATTCCATTACATGACAGTCTTACAGCAGATGACTGTCCTAACCTCCAAAGGAATACAGGCCAAACTAAGTAACCTGCTTCTAACAACAAAAAAGGGGTGGGGGTTGGGGGGTGGAAGCGATGGTATGTCTTCCCGGGTTAAGTCATAAAGGTATTCTTTCTCTCTGGCAGAGGCTGGCCAACCACGATGTGGTGAGGACACTCAAACAGTCTGGGGAGAAGCCTCCAGGGGGAGAAACTGAGGCCTAACCTCCTATCCCCCTACCACCAACAACTGCCAGCCACGGCAGTGAGAAGCAGATCCCCCAGCCTCAGGCAAGCCTTCAGATGTCTGTAGCCCCAGCTGAGATCTTGGCTGCAATGTCATGAGTTTCTGAGCCAGACTATCCAGCTAGGCCCACTCCTCAATTCCTGATCCACAGAAAGTGTGAGGTAACAAATATTTATTGTTTTAAGTCACTAAGTTGTAGGGTATTTATCACAAAGTATTAGATTAGCAATAGAGCAATGGAATGAGGAAAACAAGATAATGGAAAAGTTTATAGACATGTGGTCTAGAGAAGAAATGGCAAGAATATGAAGAGTACCCAAGAACTTCTTCCCTCCAGATATGGAATATTAACAGCACTGCAAAGCCACAGGATCAATGACAGAAAAATGAGGAAAGTCTTTTCCTAGGCTGCCAGTAATATACCTTAAAAAGAAAAATAATTTTTGAATTACAGACATACACAATATGGATGATTCTCACAATGATAAATTAAAAAAAAAAAAAACAGACACAAAAGAAAACATACCGCAGGACCAATTTACATAAAGTACAAAACCAGGCAACTAATCTGCATGTTAGAAGTCGGGATAATAGTTACTCTGGTGGGCGAAGGGTGGCTAGTGACCAAAAGGGAACACAGGCAGGCTTCTATAATGCCAATTACATTGTTTCTTGATCTGAGTACTGATTACCTAGGTGTATTCAGTTTGCAAAAATTTACTGGGCTGAACAATTAAGATACATGTAGCACTTGGCTAACTGTATATTTCAATAAAACATCGCTGGAAAAAACCCTTTGAGCAGATAAAATATTCTTTATTATTGCTACTAGGAATAATAATTGAACCCATAATTAATGCTTTTCTTCAGCTACAGGCTTCTCATAAAAAAACTTGACTACCACAAAGGAATTTTGACAGTTTAATCCTATGCATTAAGCCATAAAACAAATCAAGTTCATATTCACTACAGCAACAAGGAGAAGAAAGCTTTCTATGCAGAAAATTCTGAGACTACTTAGGGAAGAAAGTAGTACTTCTCCATCTCTACCTGTACCCCTACTCTCCACCCCCACAGATACAGCAGGCTGGGCTTTCCCCTACCCTCTCAATACATACTATCCTCTGGGTACTACCCTCTCCCTCTGCCCCATTAAGTGATAATAAAGAACTTGAGGGCAATGCCCACCTTCTCCACCCTCAGGGAGGCTGTAAGCCCTGAAGGCTCCATCACAAGGCTCAGGAAAATGGAAATTCTAAGACTATGAGTCTCAGAGTATTTATAATCTGAATAATTGGAAAATTTATCATAAAGTCTTTTAAAATTCCATGGAAAACCTAAGGAATAAAAGTAAAATATTCTTAACTTTCGATGTTTAACGTTATTAGTTCACTAACCCTGGTGATACTATATGACCACTACTTTGAGAACTACTTTTATAAATGTCTAGCAACAAAGGGCATGCTAGGGATAACACACGCATACACACACATGGACTTCTAAATTGTAAGCAGCTTACTTTATTTACTAAAGGCTCCTCTGAGATAAGCATTGTGCCTGACTCATATTTTTATCCCAGCAAGTCCTTAACACTATCTATTGATAACTGCCAAACAGCCACTGTTGACTGAAAGCATATCAAACATACATGGCACAAGACCCATCAAAACAAGCTCTCCACCTCCCACCCACTAGGATGGCTACTATCAAAAGAGAAAATAAAACAGAACAAAACAAAAAACAGAAAATAAGTGATGGTGAAAATGTGGAGAAATCAAAACCTTTGGGTGGGAATGTAAAATGGTGCAACTGCTTTGAAAAACAGTATGGTGGTTCCTCAAAAAATTAAACCTAGAACTATGATACGATCTGGTATTTGTACACCTATGTTAAAAGTAGCATTATTCACAATAGCCAAAAGGTGGAAGCAATTCAAGTGTGCATGGGTGGATAAATGGGTAACAGAAGGAAATCCTGACATCTGCAACAACATGGAAGCATCCTAAGGGCATTATGCTCACTTATGAGGTGAAATTCATAAAAACAGAAAGCAAAATGGTGGCTGCCAGGGGCAGAGAGAAAGGGAGAATGAAGTTGTTTAATGGGTACAGTTTCAGTTTTGCAAGGTGAAAAAGTTCTACAGATCTGTTGTATAATAATGTGAATATACAATTACCAATTTACACTCAAAAATGGTTAAAATGTTAAATTTGATGTCACGTGCATTTTACTACTAAAAAATAGTTTAAAAAACCCCAAACCAATCTTACAAGTTACCTACTTATACAGATATTCAGCCTGTACCCCCCCAGTTTTCATTTCAATGCTTTATTCCTTAGTCTTATACTGGGATGCAAGAAAAATTGCTCTCAGGATTATATAGTGATTTAGTTGATGCAGTCATTTCAACACTCATAAGGGATGATCTCTGCTTCACTGAAAAGTGAAATGAGACTCTGAGAAGTTAAATGACATGCTCTAAGTCACCCAGCTATTAATGACAAAGCTGAGATTTTATTTTACTTATTTTATTTATTTATTTTTTTAGATTTTATTTATTTATTTGACAGAGACAGAGATAGCCAGCGAGAGAGGGAACACAAGCAGGGGGAGTGGGAGAGGAAGAAGCAGGCTCCCAGCAGAGGAGCCCGATATGGGGCTCGATCCCAGGACCCTGGGATCACGCCCTGAGCCAAAGGCAGACGCTTAACGACTGAGCCACCCAGGAGCCCTCAAAGCTGAGATTTTAAATAAAGTTTCTAAATTGATAAATGAGATATGTTCCCTGCTGCTCTTAAAGAGGCTTATAGTTTAGTAAGGAACTTATTTCTTCCCTGAATTCAAACTGAGGGAATTTTCAAATGATATAGGGAAATGAATGGAAATGTATGGAAATGTGAGAAGGTGGAAACTATGAGGACAGCACAGAGCTAGCCAGCCTCCATGTATCATCACTGGTACTACTATATCTGGCCAATTCCACAAATATTTGCTAAGCACCTACTATGTGCAATGTGTGTACTAGGTGCTGGGGATACATCAGGGAACAAAGTCGTCACTCTCAGGGAGTAGGGCCAGTCCACTGATTCATCTTTAGCTGACTTCAAAGCACAAAACAGCTGTCTCAAACTTTCTTCCCACTTTCAAGCCTCTGATCCTTCATGCAATGCACTCTTAACAGATGCCTGACCTAACCTCCTATTTGACTCAGAAGCTAAGGCTACCTGGCAGAAAGAATCTCTTACATATACTCAGTTTGGCATGGTTTCGCAGTGACATCTGTTCCCATAGCACCCTGCAAAACTGCACTAGAGATAATGGAGATGCAACTGTCAAAGGCCTGTTCCTTCTTCCTTCGCTAGGGCATTCTTCCCACAAATATCCCTTCTTCTAACGCTGCCAATCTAGCCAGCAGAAAATAGATGACAAGATGATGAAGTTCACTACAGAACTTAAATCTGTGCGACAGAATCAGAAAGACTCCACCAAGAGCATGAAAGGCAACTCTCAGAATGGAGAAGGTATATGCAATTCATAAATCTAAAAAGACTCATGTCCAGGACCTATAAAGAACTCCTATTATTTACTAAAGACAGAAATCTGTCAGTTAAGCGTCCGACTTTTGGTTTTAGCTCAGGTCATGATCTCAGGGTCTGAGATGGAGCTCCGAGTCCAGCTCCGCGCTCAGCATGGAGTCTGCTGGAGATTCTCTCTCTCCCTCTCCCTCCCCCTCTGCTCCTCCCCCTGCTTATGCATGCACCCTGTCTCTGAAATAATATAATCTTAAAAAAATAAAGATAGAAATCTCAATATAAAAATTTGCAAAAAACCTGAACAGTTCACAAGAAGATGGTCAAAAGGCTAACAGCCGAACAAACCCCACAGTGCATACCATTTCACAACGACCAGCATGGCTAAAACTAAGGTAGAAAATAACAAATTCTTGGGGCACCTGGGTGGCTCAGTTGTTAAGCATCTGCCTTTGGCTCACGGCGTGATCCCAGGGTCCTGGGATCGAGCCCCATATCAGGCTCCTCTGCTGGGAGCTGGCTTCTTCCTCTCCCACTCCCCCTGCTTGTGTTCCCTCTCTCGCTGGCTGTCTCTCTCTGTGTCAAATAAATAAATAAAATCTTAAAAAAAAAAAAAAAAGAAAAGAACAAATGCTGATATTAAGGATATGGTGCAGTCCAAACTCTAATACACTGCTAGTGGGTGTGAATATAATTTAACCCCTTTGGAAAATTATATGGCAATAGCCACAGCAAACTTCCCACTGAACCTATGCATATCCTGGGCATAGTCGCTCCACTCCTAGGTATATATACCCAAAAGAAATGTGCACACATGCTTACGAAATCACACTGCACAATGTTTATGATAGCACTACTAATATTGGTCAAAAACTGGGAAGAATCCAAATGAATATTAACAGGATGAATAACTGGTACAGTCACACCATGGGATACTAATACTACAATGAGAATGAGTAAGTCACAACTGCAAAAACATGACGCTGAATAAAAGAAGCCAGATAAAAAAGAAAACAAATGCATGTGCCTATTCAAGTAAAGTACAAAACAAAATGAATCTATACCACACTCAGGATAGAGGTCACCTATGTACCAATGGAGAATGATGGGAAGTTCAAGGGGAGCTTCTGAGTTGCTGCGGTTCTGACTGTTGATCTGGACACTGGTTATTTACATGAGTGTGTTTAGTTTCAGAAAATTTATCAAGCTGTAATCTTATGATATGTGCAATTTTCTGAATATATGTTATACTTCAATAAAAGTAAAAAGTAAAAAGGGGTGAAAAGAACAATTATCACAAAATTGAGGATAGTGATGGACTCCTGAACAGGATTTCAAAAGGCATTTCTAAGGTACCGACGATGTTCTAGTTCATAACTTGTATGACTACATGTACTTAACTTTTTATTCTTTAAACAGTACATATGTTTGAAAACCTCAAAATAAAATTAAGAGGTAAGAAAATACAATACTCCAATAAATACAGAAACAAATTCCTAGAAAAATAGGAATTATCAAGAAGAAATATAAAATGGAAAGTCAAATAACCATTTTTTTAAGAACTCTGAATCAGTACTTTAACATGTCCCCACCAGAAACAAAAACAAACACCAAAACAAAAGCAAAACAACAAACCACTCAGGTCAGATTTCTTTATAGGCAAATTCTACCAAACTTCATGTGAATCAATCATTCCAATTTTACAGAAATAGGAAAGTTGGAAAAAAGAAGAAATACTTCCTAACTCATTTTGTAAGGGTGGTCTAACTTTTTTTTTAAAGATTTATCTGAGAAAAAGAGAACATGAGGTAAGTGAGCGGGGGGTAGGGGGAGAGAAAGAATCTCCAGCAGACTCCCCACTCAGTGGAGAGACAGATGTGACCCAATCCCACAACTCCAAGACCATGACCCAAGCTGAAATCAAGAGGGGGATGCCTAACCGACTGAGCCACACAGGCACCCCAGGGTGCTCTAATTTTGATACCCAAGCTAGAGGCGAGCACAAGAGCATGAGAAAGGAAAAACGACAGGCCAATTTCATTCATGAACACAATGAAGAAACCTTAATTATTTATTAGCTAACCAAATACAGCAATATATAATAATGATAATACATTATGACCAAGCTGGGTTTAATCCCAGAAATGCAAAATTGTTTCAACATTTGAAAAACCTATTAATGCAATCTGAAATTTATAACGGATTAACAGAGAAAAATCACATGAAAATTCCTGCAGATACAATAAGAAGGCATGTGGAAATTCAACACTCAGGATAAAAGCAACAACAAAAAAACCTTGAAAAAGAAAACCTAATAAGGAAAACTACACTAAAACAGTCCCTCCCCCATTTGATTAGAGCTTTCCTTTTAAACATCAGAACAAGTCATCGATGCCACTATCAGCACTGCTCTCAAGATAAAAGAAATCTAAGTAATGAAAAGACACAAAATTGTCAGGATTTTCAGATGATATGCTTGTCTTAAAAGAATTTAAACACAAATTATTGCAATAAGAGTTCTGTGAAGTTGTGGGACATAAAATCAATTTTATAAAAATCAAATGCATTTCTGTAACAGCTACAAACATACAAATTACCATAGCAACAACAAATATAAGGTACCAAGGAATAAATGTATTTATTTATCTTAAAGATTTTATGTATTTATTTGTGGGGGGGGAGAAAATGAGTGGGGGGGGGGGGGCAGAGAGAGAGGGAAAAGCAGACCCCCCCGCTGAACAGGGAGCCCTACTCAGGACTCGATCCCAGGACCCTGGGATCATGACCTGAGCCGAACGCAGACGCTTAACTGACTGACGCACCCAGGCACCCAGGAACAAATTAAACAAAAGACATACAAAAATAATAGCACAAAAATTTGCTGGAGAAACTACTAAGGTGGCATTACCTAGTGAACATGTATGCACATGCCCTACCACCCAGCCATTCTACTACTGGAGATGTGTCTAAAGAAACTCTTGTACACCAGAACCACTCTAATAACAAGAAACAACCCAAATGTTCATTAATCCCTGAATGGGTAAACTGTGGTATATTTATACATGAGACTTACTAAGCCATGAAAATGAGTAACTGTACTCAAAAACATAATGAGTAAAAAAAGCTAGTTGAAGAATATGTATGGTATGATTCCACTCATACATATGATGGTGCTTAATAGATAATAAGCTCTCAGAAATAACGGTCATGGTAGTAGTTGTGCAGAACAAACTGGAGGCACAAGAGCGTGCTGGCAAAGAGACCAGACAGAAACAAAACCTCAAGGAAACACAAAAAAGCACCAGGCCAACGGTTTCTTAGGGAAATTCTACCACTTAAAGATAAGGTAATCCCAAGGCTACCTTAGAACACAAAAAAAGAAAACTTGCAAATTCACTTTATGAAGAAAGTGCAACAGTAACCCCCACATCTGCCAAAAGATTGCACAAAAAAAGATACAGTAAACTAACATCACTTGTGAAAATCAACACAAAATCTTCAAACGTTAGCAAACAGAATCCAACAGTACATTATAAAAAAGAGTACAGACTAACCAAGCAGGATTTATTCTAAGAATATAACAGAGGTTCAATATAAGGAAATCCATAATATGGATATAATAATGCTAAAGGGAAAAAAAAATCACATGATCATCTTCACAGAGGCAGAAATTTGACAAAATTCAGTCATTTATGTTAAAAAAAACAACAAAAATAGGAAGTGATGGATACTTCCTTACATAAATAAAATACACCTCGTAGGGGCGCCTGGGTGGCACAGCGGTTAAGCGTCTGCCTTCGGCTCAGGGCATGATCCCCGCGTTATGGGATCGAGCCCCACATCAGGCTCCTCCGCTATGAGCCTGCTTCTTCCTCTCCCACTCCCCCTGCTTGTGTTCCCTCTCTCGCTGGCTGTCTCTATCCTGTCGAATAAATAAATAAAATCTTTAAAAAAAAAAAAAATACACCTCGGCCTAATGTCAGCAGCTTACTTAGCAGGGAAACATGAGAGATTTTCCTGTTGAAGTAAAACACCACATAAAGCCAAAATATTATCCAATTTACATTTGCATAGATTATCATTAAATTCTAGGATGCTACACAAACATTTACCAGTTCTTGAAAGCTACATTCTCACTGCTGGGGTAACCAGAAACATTCCTGAAGTTTCTATAAACTTCTTATGACCATTCTGTCTTACACTTTCTTGGTGGCAGGAAATAAATGGCTCCTCCAAGCAGTTACATCAGAGTGGACAAAGAATCACAAATGTCCTTCCTTTCCAGCGCCTCACGGACTAAAGAAAGAACTTATAACACTTCTAAAGAATATAACTTTTATCATCACATGGATGGTAAGGAATCAGAGTTGTCCTAAAAGGATGCTTGAAAACATCAGCAAAATATATGACAGGCAGAATGGCCCAAAAAAGGGATCAATGTTCCCGGCAACAGTCTTAGATTAATCTAGTGTTGCTGTCAACTGGTTTTTCACTGATGTGAAACATCATATCAAATATTTTTACATGCCTATATGGTCTTGCAAAAACTAACTTATGGGAAAGGATTACATTGATCTTAAAAAAAAATCTGCTTCAACTATGGAACAGAAATAAAGATAATTTAATGGGGGAAATAAAATTTTATTTGAAGAGAAGTTCAGCATTGCTAGATTGAAAAGGGAAGGAACACTTCAAGTAAGCCCCAAACTGAACATTTTCACATTTCTATTGAAGCAATAAATAGCAGTACCCTCAACTCATTTACTGACTCAAGATAAAACCTTATAGCCAAAGTAAATTCTGTAGGTTTTGCTCCCTACTTTGCAAGCCTGACCTGTGTTCAGTGGAAATTTAGATATTAATTGGGAAAATGTATTGGTTTTGCTTTATTTTCTTTAGCTGTGCAGTTAAAACTATTTCTTCTTCTTTTTTTTTTTTTAAAGATTTTATTTATTTATTTGACAGAGATAGAGACAGCCAGCGAGAGAGGGAACACAAGCAGGGGGAGCGGGAGAGGAAGAAGCAGGCTCATAGCGGAGAAGCCCGATGTGGGGCTCGATCCCACAACACCGGGATCACGCCCTGAGCCGAAGGCAGACGCTTAACCGCTGTGCCACCCAGGCGCCCCTAAAACTATTTCTTCTATAAATAAGATTGCATTAAGTTTTCTCTTTTTCAGAATTACTTGTAATCAGGGGCACCTGGCTGGCTCAGTCAGTGGAGCATGTGATCCTTGATCACAGTAAATTTGAGCCCCACACTGGATGTAGAGATTACTTAAAAATAAAAAATACATATATTTTTAAAAGATTTTATTTGAAAGCAAGAGAGAGAGAGAGCGCGCGAGAGAGCGTGTGTGTGCATGACCACACACAAAAGGGGGTAGGGGGGCAGAAGGAGAGGGAGAAACAGACTCACTGCTGAGCAGGGAGCCCAACGCAGGGCTCTATCCCAGGAGCCAGAGATCATGACCTGAGCTGAAGGCAGACACTTAACTAACTGTGCCACCCAGGTGCCCCAAAATTAAAAAAAAATATTTAAAAAAAGATTTACTTATAATCAGTTTTATTTAAGTATCTCTGAAACTCTACATTTTCGTTATACATTTGTTCCCAATGCCTATGACAGCATTAACATTCATCCCAGTCACCAAGTAAAAACTCTCTTTAAACACACGTGAGTAATCTAATCACTCGAGGTAAATCAGTACTCTTATAGTACAGGAAGTTCCAACTTAAGAGGACAAAAATAATCATTCTCCTCAAGGTTTAATTTTCAGCTTAACATTAAAGTAAATTATTTGTTAGTTTTTTAAAAATCTCTATTTCTTTAAGAGTTTATTTGAGAGAGAGAGACTAAGAGAGCACAAGCAGGGGGAGCAGCAGAGGGAGCGGGAGAAGCAGACTCCCCACTGAGCAGGGAGGCCTAAGCGGGGCTTGATCCCAGGACCCTGGGATCATGACCTGAGTGGAAGGTAGCCATTTACTGACTGAGCCACCCAGGCATCCCTATTTTGTTAGTTTTTAATAGGAAGTTTCCCCATTTCTTTTAGATCTCAGTAATGACTACCCAGAGGTTTCTCGGGTAAACTACACTAAAATAGATGGCTTTCTAGTAACAGGGAAACAATCTATACATGAGTCCTCTTTATGCATGTGTATGTATATATATGCGTATGTATACGTGTGTGTGTGTGTGCGCGCGCGCGCTAATTTCATGGAAGGTCTCTGAGGGCAATGACAACATTAGAGGTGGAAGGGACTTTGTAGAGATTTACCTAATCCCTTAATTTTCAGATGAGAAAAACTAAAACCTGCAGAAGCAAAGTGACTAGCACAAGGTCATGAAACGTGCCAACGGTGGCAGGAATGGAGCTCAGGTCCTCTGACACCCAAGCGAGTGCTCTTTCACTTGGCTAAAAGATACCTTTTGTGACTTGCCCCAAATTTCAGCACACCCTCACACAAGCACCTTCCAGAGAGACCCAACAACCCTTTGGTGAAAAGGAACTAAATCTCAAACTACAGAAAAATTATAAATTTAGTTCATCAAATCTGTACTCTCTGAAGCATCTGAGAATTAAGTTTGCTAATATGATGCCTCATTACCCACTAATACTTTAGTGTGTATTACCTACAAACAAAACAAGACCATTTCCCCACATAATCAATTTGCAAATATCAGAATTGTTAACACTGATACATGCTCACAATCCAGGCCCCATTCTACTGTGCCAATTTAGAATCACCCATCACATTTAGTTGTCACATCTCTTCAGATTCCTTCAGTCTGGAACAATTCCTTAGGTTTTTTTTGTTTTGTTTTTTTACTTTCATCACCTTAACATCTTTGACTATTATAGGCTAGTTTTATTTGTAGAATATCCCTAAACCAGGTTTTTCTGGTGTTGCCTCATGATTAGATTTGGATTCTGCTCCGAATTCGTAGCTGTCCCTATTCTGAAGGAAAACGTGGAGAGAGCTGAGCAATATATATCAAAACCAAATGAAAGGCAAGATTTTTTTTTTTAATGGGCAAAAGTTAGGACCAGCCACCTCAACAACAAAGATATACAATTGGTTAATATGCACAGGAAAAAATCATCATGAGTCATGACGAAAATGCAAAGTGAAATTATAATGCAATACCACTTATAAACTCAACAGATCGGATATAATCAAAAAGACTGACTAAACCAAGTTCTGGTAAGCTGTGAAGAACTAGAATGCCTCACACATTGCTGATAGAAACGTAAAATGGTATTATCTGCTTTGGAAAATAGTTTGATGGTTTCTTCGAAAGTAAAAATACACAATATTCATAAGTGTCAAGGTATTAGAGCCAAAGGAAGTCTGAGGAACTGCTCCAGCCAGAAGGAGACCAAAGAGACAGGACAACTAAATGAAACGAGATTGCTGAACAGGGTCTGAAGAGAGTAGGAAGTAATCATGTGTCAGTGTTAATTTCCTGATGGTGATGGCTATATTATGGTTATGCAGGACACATTCCCCGTTTGGTAAAAAATACACATTAAAGTGTGCTGGTCAGATGGGGCACTGTATCAGCAATTTACTGTCAAATGGTGCAGGGAAAAACCTTCTTTGTACTGTCCTTACAACATTTCTATACATTTCAAATTGTTTAAAAAAAATTGTTAAAATGTAAAAAAAAAATTGTTAAGTGTGTAGCATTAAAAATGTTTACAGAAAAAAATGCCTTTCCCTTTCCACTCTATACTCTTAATCTATTTTATAAAAGTTTTCTTCAGAACACTTACCAGTAAGAGAAACATTAGTCTACCTTCTCCACTGAAGAGCAAACTCCTCAAGGTCAGGGACTGAGTTTTGCTTACCACACCATTCTCAGTACCTAGAATAGTGGCCAGTACATAGGGTATTCATATTTGTTCAGTGAATCTGTAGTATTATGGTTTAAAATAAAATCATTTTACCATCCTCTCCCCCCAAAACACCCACACAGCTTGTCCTATTACCTAGCAACTCCCAAATAACCAAGAGAAATAAAACCAAATGTCCACACAAAAACTTATAGATGAATGTATAACAGCATTATTCATAATAGACAAAAAACAAAAAACTTCCACACGTCCATAGTCTGGTATACCTATCCAAGTAACTACTATTTAATGACCAAAAAACCCAATAAACTACAGATTCTGGCAACGACACAGATGAATCTCAAAACCACTGCAAGCGAAGAAAACACCAGATACCAAAAAAACTGTATCTCACATGATTCCATTTTCATGAAAGTTCAACGTCAGGCAAAACAGAAAGCAGATCAGGAGTTGCCTGGGGGTGGGAGTGGGAGTGGGAACTGCCTGCAAATGACAAGGAGAAACTTCTGGAATGATGGAAATGTTCTAAAGCTGGATTGTGGTGATGGTTGCACAACCTTGTAAATTTACTAAAAATGATTGAACTAAACACTTAAAATTTCACGAATTTTATAGTATATTGATACAGCTATTTTAAAAGGTAGAACAAAAGCTAGACACAGCCTCCTTTTGCTTGCTGTTTGGTCAATTTTTAAAAAAATCAGTGTCGTATAAAAGGATGAATGATGCTACATCCCGGAAGGGGGATATCAGCATTTTAAAAGAGATTGTTAAGCCAAATTAAGGTCCAAACTGCAAAACCTGAGGCCCTGATAATTAGCAGAAGCTGCAACCCTCATATTCTGTCCATTTGTTTGACCCTTCAAGTTGGCCTTAAAGGGAATTCTCAGAATCTGCGCAAGACTCATACCTAGCCATCTCTCCAACACCCAGGGTAAGAGGATCTGGGAGTACCTATGCATGGAAAAACAAACCCATTAATGACTGAAATAACTGAAATAACATTGCAAAATCAGAGCTAAAGAGTGTGAATTTGTGTAGAGGATACTGACTGGCTGAGAAAGAAACTATTAATTTTCTTGGTTAGGGTATCCTACCAACTT
This sequence comes from Ursus arctos, assembly GCF_023065955.2. Classification (NCBI taxonomy): domain Eukaryota; kingdom Metazoa; phylum Chordata; class Mammalia; order Carnivora; family Ursidae; genus Ursus; species Ursus arctos. Next base: position 2,984,878 of record NW_026623030.1, on the reverse strand, counting down.
TTTAGTTGTCAACCACAGTTTTATTTCTTACAATAGAATATGATTCTTAAATAGGGAGGACAACTTTGATATGGCTTCAGATCCTCAAAAATTATTTTAGGGGACATGTGAGAGAAAAAAGAAAACAAATATGATCTGCTTAGTATAAAAACTACTCAGAGATGCTTTATTTTCATTTAATAACAACAGAAAGAGGGGTGCCAGGGTGGTTCATCGTTAAGTGTCTGCCTTTGGCTCAGGTCATGATCCCAGAGTCCTGGGATCAAGCCCCACATCAGGCTCCCTGCTCAGTGGGGAGCCTGCTTCTTCTTCTCCTACTCACCCTGCTTGTGTTCCCTCTCTTGCTGTCTCTGTCAAATAAATAAATAAAAATCTTAAAAAACAATAGAACGAATATCCACTTAAAAAATAGGTTTGTGCATGGGGCGCCTGGCTGGCTCAGTCGGTTGAGCATCTAACTCTTGGTTTCAGCTCAGGCCATGATCTCAGGGTCTTGAGTTGGGCTCCATGAGCCCAGCGTTGGGCTCCATGAGCTCAGCGTGGAGTCGGCTCGACATTCTTTCCCACTCAATTCCCCCTCCCCACTCTTTCTCAAATAAATAAGTAAATAAATATTTTTTAAAAAGAAAAGTCCGTTCCAAGAGACTGAGGTGAGAGAGGATCCAGGTCTTGCCATGCCCATTTACTACAAGGGAATAATAATTAGAGCATTAATCAGATACTGAGCACTCAGCACTTCACCTATATACCTCATTTAATCCTCACAACACTGAGGTGTATAACACTACTCCCTTTCTACAGATGAGGAAAACAAGGCTCAGGTTGGATAACCTGCCATAGCCACATATATAAATGGCGAAAACCCATGCCCTTACCCACTCCATTGTACAGGCTCCCAAAAAGAAGTTAAACCTTGGAGTGAAGGCTGTGGTGGCCTCAGACAATCTAGTCAAGAAGTCACTGAGGGGGGGCGCCTGGGTGGCACAGCGGTTAAGCGTCTGCCTTCGGCTCAGGGCGTGATCCCGGCGTTATGGGATCGAGCCCCACATCAGGCTCCTCCGCTATGAGCCTGCTTCTTTCTCTCCCACTCCCCCTGCTTGTGTTCCCTCTCTCGCTGGCTGTCTCTATCTCTGTCGAATAAATAAATAAAAATCTTTAAAAAAAAAAAAAAAAAAAAAAAGAAGTCACTGAGGGAGGGGCACCCCAGTGGCTCAGTGGGTTAAGCGTCTGCCTTCGGCTCAAGTCATGATCTCGGGGTCCTGGGATCAAGCCCCCCAGCACTGGGCTCCCTGCTCAGGGGGGAGGCTGCTTCTCCCTCTCCTTCTGCCCCGCCCCCCACTTGTGTGAGCTCTCTCAAATAAATAAAATCTTAAAAAAAAAAAAAAAGTCACTCAGGGAGTGGTAGGTTCTAGAGTGTTTACTGTTAGGCTACATAACTCACACATGTTAGAGATGTATCAAATACTAAGTTTAAAGATACCACCCAGTTTAGCTGCCACCCCCATAATACCAGAGACAGAAAAACAAATGGACCCTAAAAGCAACCCAAAGCTCTTCTGTCTCAACTACTTCTTCCTTTCCTCTCCTCTCCTTTCCTCTCTTCCTTCCCCACAGGCTCCAAAAAGCAGGGAAAAATTACAGCCTGGAGAAAAGCAGGGGAAGCAGAACCAAGAACTTGAACCTGGCAAGTCAGCAGTCAATAGGAGACATCTTTTGACTATCCCCACCTCATCCTTCATACCTTAGAGAAGTTTAGCCTTTTCAAATGACTCCACCAGCTGACTGGACCAGAGATGGACACTATCCCAAGCTGGATCAAATTCTCTCTCCCAGGAATTGGATTCAGACTGCTCACAGCCTCTGGTTGTCAATGTACTAAAGACACATACCTTGAGGAACCTAGGATAAACTCTCTTCTGCCAAATGCATGGGGATGTGATAAAAGAGAGAAGAAAAAAATCCCCAGCTGTGCAAAGGTGCGGAGTGCAAGAAGATTTTGTAAACGATAGAGGGAGGTAGGGGAGTGGGTCTATTTTCTAGTTCTGGTTACAACCGCATCTGAAGCTTTAGCTGCACTTCCCACCCCTGAAGTACCATGAGAAAGATCCCTGAATCTTAATCACAAACTCAATTTCCACAATCATTTTCTACACGGTAGTACATGAAACAAACACTCCAGCACCTACACCACCTTTCAATTAGCTACCTCCAAGTCATTCTTCAGATCCCAACTTAAACACCACTTCCTCCAGGACATCTTCTTGGACTACTCAAAACCATCCTAGCTCCACCTTTTATACTCTCCAGGAGCACTGTGCACCTCATCAAACTCAGTAGAAGTTATTCCTTTCCTGTTGGACAGTAAACACCAGAGTAAAACCACCTCTTCTGTTCACCACTTTACTCCTATTGCCTAGCACATAGGTCAGGCACACACTTAATACTATTGAGAGGATTGAAATCAAGAACCTGATGGAGGTAAGTAGAAGGGATGGAGAAGAAATCAACACTACCCTCCTGATAAAAAGTAAGTTTGACCCTACCTCTCTCATGCTTTCCAGGTATCCAGTTTTTCCCTCTTCTACCTCCCTACAGGCCCAAGTCATCTATGACAATTACCATTTTATACTTTGGTGCCAATGCAGTCAAGAACCTGCGATGTAGGAACCATGTTTCCAAGCAGCTTGGTATAACAGAGTAAAGCCAAATCAATCAATCAATTAATCAATCAATCAATCAATCACAGGTTTGGGGTCTAGATAAATCTCAGTATCTCAGTTCTGCTATGTATTTATTGGCTGTGAATCTTGGACAAATTACATGAGACCTGATTTCTTTATCTATAAAGTGAAAAAAAAGTTACCTCAAAGACGAGAATGAAAATGAACTTGGAACCACAGTACCTACAACAAGGTAGGCATGCAACTAATGTCAGTTAATTGATTGTGGCATACCCCAACACTCTACTTCCCAGCTCCTACTGGCCATGGATTCAGAACAGAGACTGCCCGAAGACAGAATCCGAAAAGGACCTTGGAGAATATCTATCCTGCTGGCTTTCCAATGTGAGGGAGCCCCAAGTAGTGAAAGAGAAACAAAGGGGAGAAACAGCATCTCAGCGTTAGGTGGGTGGGTAGAGTGGACTGGATACAGGGTGAAAGAGCTCTGGATGTGTGTTGGGGAATCAGCTCTTTTTTAATTAGCAGGTACCTTAATGTGAACAAGACAGAGAACAAATTACATATGGTTTCTAAGAAAACTCGGAAGCTTTTCATAAAAAACTTCTCATAAATACTTGAAAAGTGAAAACCTACAAATTAAATTCATGGAAATGGCTTATCAGTTATAGCTAACCACCAGAATTCTACACATCAACAGGGTTATTAATATCAAAATTAATTTCATTGAGTTACTTGTACTCAAAATTGTTCAGAAACATTGAATTTTCAATTGCTCATGTAAAATGGTGTACTCAGATCTTTGAGCTCTCAAAAGCGTACAAGACACTTCTTTATTAAAAGTTAAAAAGCAAATCTAAGAATCTGAATCCAGATCCACTTGTCAGTCTTGAGCTTCTACAGATGATATATACTACTGCTGGTCTTGCCTTTCAAGCAGGTGGTACAAATACCCACCAGAGTTTCAGGAGGGGACGGAGTGCTACAGCCGACAGTAATAAGGTAAGTTTACAGAAAAGATGAACCTTAGAGGAACACAGGACTTGAACATGGCCCAATATTTCTTGGGGATGGACTGGAGGGGTGTACTACTAGTATCTTGACAGGACGACTCTCAAGCACCTGGACTGTACCATGCACTATAAGTCGTTCAGCATAACTGCCTCCACCATATACACATGCAAGGCCTATAATACTCCCCAGTCAATGTAACAACCAAAAAACAAAACCCACATACATTTCAAAATGCCCCTGGAAAAGGGATCAAAGTCACACCCACTGAGTAACCCAAGGTAAGCATATAAGTGAGTTAAACACAGCAGGTGGAAAGCATAAGAGACACAAAGAGGGGAACATAATTCACAAAATTTGATGAGGGACTGGCAGAGACAAGGCCTTTCTTTAATGATTCTCACTTATAAAATCAAATCTAAACTCCTCAGTAAACAATGTCTTTCAGGATTTGGCCCTGTCCATCCCAGCTGTCAACAGCTCTCTCCCTAAGACATGCTATACTCTTGCCATCCCAAAAAACCTGTGGTTTTCCTGACCTGATGTGCTGCTTTTGCATGTACGTTTTCCTCTACCTAGAATGCTCATCTCAAGGCGAATTCCTAGTCATACTTCAACACCCAGGTCAAAAGTCTATGAAGACATACAAAGACAGCCCCACATCATTCAGGCCAGCACTACACACATTCTTTCTGAATGGACTGGTATATTCTCTTTATTATTACCCAATTTCATCCAACCATTTGGACTAAAGGATACTAAAAGGCAGGGACCATGTGAATCCTGGCACATAACAGGTGCTCAATAAATATTTTCTGAGTGAATGACCTTGTGTGGAAAGTTTTTAAAAAGGCTTTTAAAAAGAGGGCACGCGGTGGCTCAATAGGTTAGCATCTGCCTTTGACTAGGATCACGATCCCAGGGTCCTGGGATGGAGCCCTGCATCAGGCTCCCTGCTCAGCAGGGAGTCAGCTTCTCACTCTCCCTCTGCCCCTTCCCCTCCTTGTGTGAGCATGCGCTCTCTCTCAAATAAATAAAATTTTTAAAAAAATGAATAAATGGCTAAAAAGTGGGGCGCCTGCGTGGCACAGACAGTTGAGCATATAACTCTTGGTTTCAGCTCAGGTCATGATTTTGGGGTCCTGAGATTGAGCCCCACGTTGGGCTACAGGCTCAGCGTGAAGTCTGCTTGGGATTCTCTCTCCCTCTGCCCCTCCCACTCGTGCTTGCGTTCACTCGTTCTCTAAAATAAATGAAAAAAATCTTTAAAAAATTAAAAAAAAAAATACAAGGCTAAAATGTGATACAAGCAAAAGCAGACAACAGGTATTTCCTGTTATTGAAAGCATATACTTTCTCAACTTTGATCTTGGTCGAGTATCATTTAGGAACCAGACAAACAGGGATGCACTATCACTTACTAGCTGTGTGTCCTTGGGCAAGTTAACTAATCTCTCTGTCTCAAGTTTCCTTACTTTTGTACAAAGTAACCATGTATGAAGTGTGGTTATGAGGATTAACTGATGCATATAAAACAAACAAGTGTTGACTAAATGGTAGTTCTACTAGTCTGCCATAATCAAAAAGCCGTAGTAAGACAGGATATTGTACCATTCGGAAGGTGATCACACTGAAATTTTGCTTGGAACCATCTTTTTTTAGGAGAGTTTAAAATCAACAAGTCCAATAGCTTGTCTTCCAGTTGCATTGTTTGTCCTCAATAGTATTCAGAGTCAATCCCTTATGACCACAATCTTCTTGGCTCCTTTGACCATCTGCACTCCTGGATGTCTGGTCTCTCTAGCCACACTTCCTCTGTCCTTTTCTGTAACTTGCCCTCTGTTGACTAGACCTAAAGTCAGACATTCCTTTGGCTCAGTTCTCACATTCCCCCCCCATATCTCATCCACTCTTAAACTACCTCTATTTCAATTAGTATCTCTATGGAGATGACCCTATGACCTCTCAATCACATTCAGAAAGTGTTTCAAATGCAACTTACTCAAAATACTTATCTTAGTTAATAAATGATCAAGCATACACAGCTTCAATTTCTCCTCTCATGCATTTTTTTTCCTGATTCTTCTATGTCTCACCAGTCCTCAGGCTCTCATTCCTTTGTCTACCTCTTAAAAATATTTGTCAAGGCGGGGGGAGGGGTGGGGGGGTGCCTGGGTGTCACAGTAGGGTAAGCGTCTGCCTTCAGCTCAGGTCATGACCCCGGAGTCCTGGAATCGGGTCCCACATTGGGCTCCTTCCTCAACAGAAGTCTGCTTCTCCCTCTGCTCCTCCCCCTGATTGGGCTCTCTCACTCAAATAAATAAATGAAATCTTAAAAAAAAAAAAAAATCTGTCAAGGGGGCAACTGGGTGGCACAGTCAGTTAAGCACCCGACTCTTGGTTTCAGCTCAGGTCATGATCTCAGGGTCATGAGACTGAAACCTGAGTTGGACTCGCACTCAGCAGGGAGTCTGCTTAAGACTCTCCCTCCCTCTCCCTCTGTCTCCCCCCCTTGTGCACACTCGTGCTCACTCTCTCCCCCTCTCTCTAAAATAAGTAAATAAATCTTAAAAAAATTTTTTTGGTTTGCCTCTGTGGTCTTCCTGTTCTACCTCAGTAGTTCTTAACCTTTCTGGGACAATGGACCCCTTTGAAAGTCTACTAAATGTATGGACTGTTCACTAAAAAGATGAATATACATCCGCTTGCAATTTCACCTAATCACTCACCTCAGATAAGAATCTGCGCTCATCCATGTGAGACTACCACTTTCATAAATTTTCATCTCCAGATTCTACTTCCCTCTTCTAAATTTCAAGATGCCTTCTGGATACAGCCTAAATGGCCTACAGTCATCACAACTTAGTAAGTCTCAACTCACTATTTCTCCCTAATAAACCTGCTTTGTCCATAGTATTTCTTCTCTGATAACAGCAACACCATCCTCCCAGGCTCCCAAACTAGAAGCCTTGGAATTAACAAATATACCCATGTCCAAACTCAAAAATCCTTGTCTCAGATATCCCTCTTAAATCCAAATCCCACCTCATTAAGACTCTTACCCTTTTAGATCTCATCATCCTTTGCTTCTTCCCATACTTGCCATAATTCAGTCATTCTACCATTCTTCTGATAAAGAGCCCAGGTGGATTTTGTTTTTAAAAGATCTGATTTTTAAGTAACTTCTACACCCAAGGTGGGCTCAAACTTACAACCCTGAGATAAAGAGTCACATGCTCCAATGACTGAGCCATCCAGGCACTGCATGAATTTTTTTTTTAAGTAGGCTCCACGCTGGGCAGCCCAGCATGGAGCCCAGTTCAGGGCTTGAACTCAGGACACTGAGATCAAGACCTGAGCTGAAATCAAGAGCTGGACAATTAACCAACTGAGCCACTTAGGCGCCCCCATGGATTCTACCTTAGTAAGATCTCTCAACATCCCTATCTGTTACCTTCTGATACCTCTGTATCACTTCACCTCTAGACAGTTACAATAGCTTAACGGTAACATCACAGTTTTTTCTCTATCACTTCCACCAGTGTTGATCTACCCCACAAAAATCTCAGAATTGACCATATGACTGCCTGTTTTCAAAATCATCGATGCTCCTTCATTGCATAAATATAGACTCAAACTCAGTTTTGCCTTTAGAGTCCTCTACAATTTGCTACCTACTTTTCCAGGATTAGATTCCACAGTTCAAACTGTGATTTGAGCCTGTTATCCATCAAAATCATACTCACTCTTAAAAGACCCAACTTAAACTCCACTCTTCATCTTTATACCCTCCATATAATGATTAGGAAACGGCTCTGCACAAAAAAGGCAAAATTCATAATTGCCTGAAAATCCTCAAATCTGTCTGGAAGCATTACATTTTTAAAAATATCGCTAAATATTAACATTTCATTCAAGAAGCCCTCCATAAACCAGCATTTTTAAGCAACATTAAATACTAATAATGTACAACGTAGATTACATTCTTACTAAAATGAAGATTAAAACTATAATCTGGACCAAGGATTCTACTTCCAATTATACTTGTATTTGGATTTTAGGAAAGGAAAATTACCGTAAAAGTACTCGGCATCTCCCTCAATAGAGACTTGGAAGGTCAAATACGTATACAGCAATGATAGAAATAGTTACCCAGCTAAATTATCTTCAGACTAGTAAGAATTGCATTAGAGGGGAAAAGAAAAAAAAACTCTTTCAATTAAAGTACCCAAAACCTAAAGATTTTTTCAGTCCATATTTTAGATGTTAAATTTTTAAAGAGAGTCGAAGAATGTTATGGACAATTCTGAACCTCTCATGACACACGTTTACTGGCATACTTACCAGCAGGTGCAATAGCAATCAGATGCATGACAGAGAAGTGATGCTGTGGGCAGTATTTTCCAGGGCCTTATTTCTTTTAGACCTGACCTAATTTAATTCCTCTTTTGGCTCCTAAACCTCTGAGTTCACATGAATTTTCACAGTTGCATATGTGAAGCATTTTGCTCCTCAAGAGAATGAAAATAGTCAAGATTCAATGTCTTTTTTAAATTTAATTAGTCTTTCTAAGATACTTGTTAAAACATGCCCTTTATGGCATTTCTATAATCACAATCATTCAAATTTGAATACATTTCTAAAATAGACTTGCTTACAACAGTAAAATATCCCTAACTCTAAAGCTATTAATAACACTATTTAAAGACAGCAGGGTATAATAGAAAGAGCTGCAGCACTTGAGATAGGATCTCAGTCTACAATCTCAAGTCTGTCTCTTTAGTTGTATGACCTGAAGAATTTGCTTCACCTCGAAATACTTTCTCCCCTGAAAGAGGGATAGCACCACCTTTCCTCGTTCGAGGTGGCTGTTCAAATAAAATGAGATAATGTATCTAGTACAGTACCTGCCACCAAGTGTTCAATAAGTATTAGTCTGCCTTCTTCACTCAACGCAAGACACACTCACAAGAAATAGGTGTAAGGGAGTCTGCACTTCCCTAAGTCCTCATCAGCACAAAACAGTACAGCTAATTCTAATAAAAAGAACCAGGAACGTTTCTGAGGGATATGGATCAAGGTAAGAGAGGGCGCATGTAATTCTGCAAGAATTCCATTAAGGCAGCTGCATATATATCGACCACTAAAACATTAACAGGAAAAGTCCGCAACAATTGTGCTAAAACGTCTGAACACATTTACGACGGTAAGAGAGCTCAGTCGGAGTAAAGAAAAAAAGTGAAATTAGGCCCAACTCCAAACGTCTCTAACAAATAAATAGAGCCGTGCGGGCTTATCCTTCCAGAAACATGAACAGTATGGGTATTAAAATCCATGTTAAAACTTCAAGATTAAAATATTTCACAACTAACAGTGATGCTACTAACGCTTTTTATAGAAAGCCTGCGCAGGAGAGCACCGTTAGCACCACTGAAAATATTTCATGGAAGCAGTTCGCGGAATACAGGCAAGGGGAGGAAGGTAATTATTTCGGCCTTCTGCACACATGCCGAGGCGAAGCGCCTTTAAGACCGCGGCCAACGCCACCACCGACAAGCTTCTGAAGGAATTCCCGGCTCTACAATCGGATGTCAAAAAGAAGGCCACGATTCTAGCAAACCGGGGAGGGGGGGGCGGTTAGGGCAGGGGACCCCTTCCGTTCCCTTCCCGGGGGTCCTGGCACTAAAATCTGCGCTGCGCCTGAATCTGGGGGTCCCCGGGCACTGGCCTCCGCCCCTTATGCCCCTCCCGGCGGCAAGCAAAGGCCGGCCCGCGAAACGCCGCGAGCAACACCCAAACCTCGACCGGCCCCCGGCGCACCGACCACGGTGAAACCAAGGGCTGGGGTCGCGGCGGCCCGGGAGGCCGGGGCGCGGACGAGGCCGCGGCTGCGTCCGCCGCGTCCCCGGGCGGTGGGGTGGGGTGGGATAGGCGGGCGTGGCCGGGCCTGCGGGCGGGCGCGGACACTCACCACACCATGCCGTAGGCGCCCTCGCCGATGTACGAGAGGTTGGTGTAGCGCGGCCCCACGTCGAACACCTGCCCGCGGACCATCTCCGGGCCCGCGCCCGCCGCCGCCGCCGCCGCCATGTTGGCTGCCGGGCCGCCGCCGCCGCCTCCGCCGCGAAGGGCTCGACGCTCCGCGGCCGCCGCTCGGCCCACGCCGCGCCTCCCGGAGGGACCGCGCCGCTGCAAGTGCAGCTGCCGACGCCGACCGGGAAGGAGCAAGGAGAGTACCGCTTAGGACTGCTGGAGAGGTTACGGCCACTCGGACCGACTGCCTGCCTGACTGACGGGCGGGCCGGCGGGCGGAGGGAGGGGCGCGCGCCGAGGAGGGCGCCGGGGCGGAGTCAAGAAGCGTGCACGCGGATTGGCTCTCCGCCGTCTGGGGGCAGGGCTGCGCGGGCCGGCGGAAGCAGCGAGGTCGGGGCGGAGCATTGCGGCGGCAGCAGAGTCACCGCCCTGCTTGGTCACGTGCGTTCGCGGGGGAGTTGGCGCGGGAGGCGGCTCTCGAGACACAGAAGGACACCGAGGCGTCGGGACGGTAGTTATAACACGGAGCCTGAGGAGACTGTCGGGGCAGGGAAAGCCCCGGAGCGGGGTACTGACTGAACCAGGGAACGACCTGGGACAGCGCGTGAGGGACGCCGACACGCCACACACCGGCCGCAGGCCTGCAGTAGGCCTCCCCGACTCCATGGCCCACACACAAACTTAGAGGCCTCGAGACAAGGACAGAAACCGAAAGGCGTGACCGAGACCGCGAAAGATATTTGCATACTGAGAAAGTGTGAAACACAGAGGTTGAGACTAAAGCGAGAGACTCAGGATCCACTCATCAGACACGTTCGTTCCTCCAGTGTTTGTCGAGCATCTACAGTGATCCTGGGCATCCACATTCTACAGTGAGGAGATAGGTAGCTAAGAAAGGAAGAAAGGGAGGGAGGGAGGGAGGTAAAAAAATACTCAAATTGTGATAAGTACTGTGAAGACATGTAAAGCAGAGTAAGGGGTTAGGGGGTAGTGGAGAAAGACCTGGAGATTCAGAGACCGAGACCCAGCTGGGTACAGATGGACAGAATCTTAGGACATACCAAAACATGAATGCAAAGGTGGAAACACCAAAACCAGAACATTAAGATCTAGAGAAAATGAGACAAACAGACTGGGGGCCTGAAGTACTCACAAACACCAGAGGTTGAAAAATAAAAATCAAGCCTAAAGCAGGTGAATACCAAGAATAGCTAAGACAACGAGACAGAAATGTTACAGCCACTGCTGCTGAGCATTTCCCAGGACATCTTTGGAGGGGGAATAAGGATATAAGATCCTACATCTCAATTGTCCAGCACTGTGATCTTGAAAGCCCCCAACTCTGGACTTCTAGAAGTCAGCAAAGTTCAGTTAGTCAATCTCAAAGGTGAATAGGCAAATTATTTAAAAACCTGGTAGGAAAAATATAGGTGGCACGTGGAATAAGAAAGTGCTAGAGCCAAAAATTACTCCTTTGAAATACATTTAGTCCACTAAGCAGGACCCAATCTTAGAATACACCTAATCTTCTTTCTTTTTTTATTTTTGTTTTTTAAAGATTTTATTTATTTTTGAGAGAGAGTACACGAGCATAAGCAGGGGGAGCGGTAGACGGAGAAGCAGGCTCCCTGCTGAGCAGGGAGTCCATGCAGGACTGCATCCCAGGACCTTGGGATCATGGCCTGAGCCAAAGGCAGACGCTTAACAGACTGAGCCACCAAGGCACCCCTATTCTTGATTATAAGACAACATTGCAACTTTTAAAGAAAGGCCAAGATAAATGGAGAGTACTATGAAATTAAAACCACAATAACCAAAGTAAAATTCAATAGTTAATGCAGTAAAAAGCAGATTTGACAATGCAGAAGAGCAAATCAGCAATAAAGAAGATAAACATAAGAAATACTCAAAGTGGTGGAATTCTTTGAGAAAAAAATGAGTAGGAGAACATCATGAAGACTCAAGCTATAGGAATCCCTCAAAAGAAGACAGAGCAAATCAATTACAGACAATAATTTAAATTATAATGAAATTGTCCTTAGGTCTGAAAAGATCTGAGTGCAGGTAGAAATTTGAGTAAATTCACTGGAATCTAGAAAAATTAATAAGCAGAAACCAACTTCAGGACATAATCTGGAAAATTTCTTAGATTTCAGGGATAGAGAACAAACACTAAATAGTATCCAATAAAAAAAAAACCATATATTTATTTTAAAAATTTGTTCTTTTCAGATTATTCCTTTGTAATAATCAAATGCAAAAGGAAAATGTAACAAGACTGACAGCACTCTGAGGTGGTAGGTTGTAACCTTCCTTGGATGGTTTCATTCTCTCCAATCCTGAATTCCTCCCAGGTTTTCAACCATTGCTGAGATCTCATTCCTGAACTCCAGGCCAGCTTGTTTACCTGAACAGCTTTACGTGACATCTCCACAGGTGCTTCAACTGCACATATCCAACCTGCCCATGGTTAGCTGCAGTTCTGCACGCAGAGTGCCAGAGAGTTTCAATCTTGGCTGCTCCACTTACTACCTATATGACCTTGACCTCAGTTTCCTCACTCTTAAAATGAAGATCACAATAGTACCTACCTCATAAGTTTTTTGTACGGGATAAATAAGACAGCAGAGGTAAAGAACCTGGCACATAGCAAATACTCAATAAATGTTATCTTTTATTATTATCTACCCCACCCAAACCTGTTCCTCATCTTGTATCTGTGGATAGCATCACCACCCAGATACACAAACTGGAAATTTGAGGGTGATCCTGAACAACTCATTTTCCCTCGTTGCCAGCTCTCCCCTCAGCCAACCAATCACAAACTCCTGTAAATTCGGTTTCTTTAATATTTCTGAAATCCTGGGGCTGGCTCGGTTGGTGGAGCATGCGACTCTTGATCTCAGGGTTGTAAGTTCAGGCCCCACATTGGGTATAGAGGTTACTTAAAAATAAAATCTTTAAAAATAATAATAGTAATAGTAATAATAATAATATTATAATATTTCTGAAATCCTTGCTACTCAAAGTATGGTGTCCAGACCAGCAGCATCAGCATTATGTAGGAGTTTGTTGGGAATGTGGCATCTCAGGCCCTACCCCAGAACTACTGAATCAGGCTCTGTATTTTAACAAGATCCCCAGGTGGTTTGTGTGCATATTAAACTTTGAAAAGCACTATTTTTTATTGAGGCATAAGTGACATATATTACATTAGTTTCAGGTGTACAACATAATGATTCAATATGTGTAAATATTGTGAAATGATCACCATAAGTCTAGTTAACTGCAAACATCACACATGGTTACAGACTTTGGAAAAGCACTGTTTTAAACATACCCACTTCATCCCCCTTGCCATTTTGCTACTTAAAGCCTGCTGCATCAGCTCTCTCACCTAGAGTACCACAATAACCTTAGTCCTGCTTTCAGTGTTGCCCATCTCCAATTGCTTCTCTTTGTACAAAATCGATCTTTCAATAACAAACTTGACCGTGTCTCTTTCCTTCCCCATTACACTCAGAGGGAGGCCTTTGCCCACCACCCCCTCCACCCCAGCTCTGCTTAATCTGCCCTCTTTACCTTCCATGTTTCAGCCAGATTGGAATACTCTCCGTTCTCTCTTGTCTTTCATTCTTACCACATACCTATCTCTCTTCCTGTGACATGTTCTCTCTTCAGTCTTCCAGCATTTGTGGATGTTTTAAAGCCACCACACTATCATGTCATGATGCATCTGACCACTAATTTTCTCCAGAGAACTTCCCTTGGTTCCATGGGTGCTAAGTAACCTTATGATTAGAGTTTGGCTTCACTCGTGGTTTTCAACAGGGAAAGTTCACTAACCCAGCGACAGCCCTGTTCAGGTCCTTTGGCAATTACTGTTTATTCTAAGATGGGAATTAGATATACATCAGTCTTTGCCGAGTCAGGTTAACATGAGCCAGGCCCAGAGGAAACAACCATTAGCTACGCTGACAGCAATAAATATTTGGAAGCACAAAGCTGAGAACTAGGTTCTGGAACACTGTGAGACCATATGAAATCATTACCTAAGCACAAAACCCTGCTTAGAGGGGAGCCTGGGTGGCTCAGTCAGTTAAGCATATGCCTTCAGCTCAGGTCATGATCCCAGAGTTCTGGGATCAAGCCCCACATCGGGCTTCTGGCTCAGTGGGGAGCCTGCTTCTCCCTCTCACTCTGCCGCTCCCCCTGCTTGTGGTCTCTCATGCTCTCTTTCTGTCAAATAAATAAATAAATAAATAAATAAATAAATAAAATCTTTAAAAAAAACCCCAAACCCTGCTTAGATGGGCAGCTGACCACCTGGATGTCTTCTGTGTTGTCTCTCTAGAGTGGTGACAGTTCACAGTTCTGTAGAATCTTAGAAAACAATGGATGTCTGTTATTTTTGCTTGCCCAGCATCAACTTCTCCTTCTGGAAGCAACAACCCAATTTTTCTTTGGTGAACTGTCCCTTCTATACTCTTCTGTGGTTTGGAGGGCTGACCCTGCCCCCAGATCAAGTGTAGGCACGTGACCCAGGGCTCCCCAAACAGAGTCACAGACATTGGTTCAAAGGATGGGCATGTGACCTAATCCAGGCCAATGACTCTTGGCTCAGACTTTTATAGAAACAATTGGAAAAAGAGTGCTCCCTTTCTGCTGGGGTTCTAGGGCAGTGAGTATGAGTTGGAGCAAAACACTACACGATGTGAAAAATGCCCTCTGAGAATGAAGGCAAGATAGGGAAAGCAGAGTCCAGAACTGGAGACAATTTCCTGATGACACATATTGAAGCCATATTCAACTGAATCTGGACTTCACAGGTTCATGAGCCAATATATTCTCTTTTTTTACTGTAGTCAGTTTGAAGTAGGTTTCTGTCACTTGAAACCACAAGAGTTTCTGACTAATACACTACCCAATTAACTCCCTTTTCTGCAAAAATTGCTCAGAATTGTATAATAAGCCACTGAGACATGAATCAGAAACTCATGAATGATGAAATGAGGGGAAAGAACTGGCAATAAGCCTTGAAACTAGCTAAAGATAGAGAGATAACTGAATAAAACACACCACTCAGTAGAGACTGTTTGATGCTGATAAGTTGAAATAATTTTTGTTGCTATGGTAACAAACAAAATGCAAAAGAAAAAAACTGAGTAAGAGGATTTTGTAAAAATTGGATTTTTAACCTCAGATTAATGCAGTGACAACCAGAAAGGAGGAAAGAAGGTAGAAAAAGCAAGGCATTAGGTCTTTGTTTTACCTACAATGAAGATAAAAGTTATTTTAAAAATAGTATAATTTCATATATTTTTTCATTGTAAGAAGCTTTATGTCTATTTTATAAATTATTATAACAGATAAAAGGGAAAATGTAATTCATGCAGCAAAAATCAAGAGCCTTTACCAAGAAGTGTACCAGACACTTTTGTCACATTGTAAATGGAAAAGAAATAGCAAGGAATCATAAAAAATGACATCAAGGCAAGGGAAAGAAAAGCAAAATTAAAATTGGAACTACACCAAAGTAAAAAGCTTTTGCACAGCAAAGGAAACCACCAACAATGACAAAAAGGCAACCTACTGAATGGGAGAAGATATTTACAAATGATATATCCAGTAATGGGTTAATATCCAAAATATAAAAAGAACTTAACCAACTCAACCCCAAAAAAATAAATAATCTTATTTAAAAATGGTCAGAGGACCTGAATAGACGTTTTTCCAAAGAAGACATACAGATGGCCAACAGACACATGAAACGATGCTCAACATCACTCATCATCTGGGGCATGCAAATCAAAACTACAACGAGATGATTACCTTACACCTGTCAGAATGACTAAAATAAAAAACACAAGAAACACAAGTGTTGGCAAGGATGTAGAGAAAAAGAAAACTGTGCATTGCTGGTAGAAATGCAAATTGGTGCAGCTGTGGTGGAAAACAGTATAAGTATAAAGGTTCCTCAAAAAATTAAAAAGAGGGGTGCCTGGCTGGCTCAGTTCATAGAGCATGTGACTTTTGATCTCGGGGTTGTAGGTTCAAGCCCCAAGTTGGGTGTAGAGATTACTTAAAAATAAAGTCTCTAAAATAAAAAAGAGGATTATCATATGATCCAGTAATTCCCAATTTATCCAAAGAAAATGAAAACACTAATTTGAAAAGATACATGCACTCCTATGTTTATTGCAGCATTATTAACAATGGCTAAGATGTGGAACCCAAGTGTCTTCCATAGATGAATGGATAAAGATCTGGTATATATACAATAGAATATTACTTCAGCCATAAAAAAGAATGAAATCTTGTAATTTGCAACAACATGGATGGATCTAGAAGGTATAAAGCTAAGTGAAATAAGTCAGTCAGAGAAAGACAAATACCATATGATTTCACTCATATATGGAATTTAAGAACCAGAACAAATGAATGAACAAAGAAAAAAAGACAAAAAAATACTCTTTTTTTATATGTAAAGATTTTATTTATTTGAGAGAGAGAGAGAGTGAGAACACAAGAGGGGGGAAGAGCAGAGGGAGAGCGTAAGAAGCAGACTTCCTGGTGAGTGGAAAGCCTGACACAGGGCTTGATCCCAGAACCCTGGGATCATGACCTGAGCTGAAGGCAGACTCTTAACTGACTGAGCCACCCAGGCGCCCCCCAAAAATTTTTTTTATTTTTTTATTTTTTTATTTTTTTTTTAAAGATTTTATTTATTTATTTGACAGAGATAGAGACAGCCAGCGAGAGAGGGAACACAAGCAGGGGGAGTGGGAGAGGAAGAAGCAGGCTCATAGCGGAGGAGCCTGATGTGGGGCTCGATCCCAGAACGCCGGGATCACGCCCTGAGCCGAAGGCAGGCACTTAACCGCTGTGCCACCCAGGCGCCCCCAAAAAATTTTTTTAAATCACTGAAGACAGAGTTTCACCACAGAATGAAGAGAAAAAAAAAAAAACCACATCAAAACACCAGAATATTAGATGATGGAAATTAGACTAGGTGTAACAAATAAGGCAAATGTAAATAAATATGAAAAATGTAAATAGCTAGTCAAGCAGAGAAAGACAATTATCATATGATTTCTCTCATCTATGGAACATAAGAACTAGGATGATCGGTAGGGGAAGAAAGGGATAAAGAAAGGGGGGTAATCAGAAGGGGGAATGAAGCATGAGAGACTATGGACTATGAGAAACAAACTGAGGGCTTCAGAGGGGAGGGGGGGTGGGGGAATGGGATAGACCGGTGATGGGTAGTAAGGAGGGCACGTATTGCATGGTGCACTGGGTGTTATACGCAACTAATGAATCATCGGACTTTACATCGAAAACCGGGGATGTACTGTATGGTGACTAACATAATATAATAAAAAATCATTAAAAAATGTAAATAGCTAAAGTTCTTATATAAAAATAGGAAAATTTCAGATTGGATCAAAAGACAAACTCTGAATATGTACTGTTGTTAAAAAAAGTGCTAAAAAATACATATAGTAAAGAAAGGCATTGGGCACCTGGGTGGATCAGTCGGTTAAGCATCCGACTCTTGATCTCAGCTCAAGTCTTGATCTCAGGGTTGTGAGTTCAAGCCCCTCATTGGGCTCCATGCTGGATGTGGAGCCTACTTTTTTTTTTTTTTTTAAAGATTTTATTTATTTATTTGACAGAGAGAGAGACAGTAAGAGAGGGAACACAAGCAAGGGGAGTGTGAGAGGGAGAAGCAGGCTTCCTGCCGAGCAGGGAGCCCGATGCGGGGCTCGATCCCAGGGCCCCAGGATCAGGACCTAAGCCTAAGGCAGAGGCTTCACGGTTGAGCCACCCAGGCGCCCCTGGATGTGCAGCCTACTTAAAAACAAATACAATACGATACAATACCATACAATGGTATTATGAAACTAAATGTACCAAAAATCATAGCAACATTAAACAGGAAACAATAATCTTTAGAAATACAAGTAGGGGCGCCTGGGTGGCTCAGCCATTAAGCGTCTGCCTTCGGCCCAGGTCATGATCCCAGAGTCCTGGCATCGAGCCCCGCATCGGGCTCCCTGCTTCTCCCTCTCCCACTCCCCCTGCTTGTGTTCCCTCTCTTGCTCTCTCTCTCTGTCAAATAAATAAATAAAATCTTAAAAAAAAAAAAAATACAAGTAATGGGGGCGCCTGCGTGGCTCAGTCGGTTTAGCATCTGCCTTCAGCGCAGGTCATGATCCCAGGGTCCTGGGACTGAGCCCCGGTCAGGTTCCCTGCTCAGCGAGGGGGCCTGCTTCTCCCTCTCTGGTTTCCCCTGCTTGCGCTCTCTCGCTCTGTCTCTGTCAAATAAATAAATAAAATCTTTAACAACAACAAAAAAAGAAATACAGTAGAAACACAGTTATTGTAAACTATATTATATACCATTATCAGACTGTGACATATAAAACAAAAATAAAGATGAATTCAATAACAATTGATAAGGCATAAACATATAGGCTGAGTTCTACACCTACATAAAATACAACAAGTACCTTACACTGGACCACAAGAAATTTTACAAATTCAAATAAGCAAATATTGTTCAGGTCAAACCCTCTGGTCAGCACAACTTAACAAATAAGTAAGTAATAACACAAT
Organism: Ursus arctos; assembly: GCF_023065955.2. Classification (NCBI taxonomy): domain Eukaryota; kingdom Metazoa; phylum Chordata; class Mammalia; order Carnivora; family Ursidae; genus Ursus; species Ursus arctos. Next base: position 2,966,534 of record NW_026623030.1, on the reverse strand, counting down.
CTTAAATTTCAAAATCCCCAACCAGTGGGAAATTAACAAACATTCTACTAAATAATGTTTCAGTCAGGGAGGAAATATGATCACGTCACACACTCAAGAAAATCAGGAAAATAAGATGGCGACTACTGAAAGCCTGGAGAGCAATTTCTTTAATATTAGGCTGAAGGCTGGGCTGGCCACTGGCACCATTATTATATAACATCACTCTGGCCCGGCAGCTATTTTTCAGCTCCTTTTCTGGGTTCCTCTTATCTGTCCATTCCTTAAATTTCAGTATCCTTTGCTTGCCAGATAGAAGCTTTCAGCTGTAGGTTCAGAAAACTTTGAATCACACAGAGCTGGGATTAGGATGAGTTCTGCGAGGCACTTAAGTGAATATTTAAGGAGGCGATCAATCCCGGGGTCAGGCAAACACAGCAGCGGTACCCGAGGGATGGTGCCTCCTCAAACGTTGCATCCTGGGTCCCTCAATTGCCTCTCCCTAGACCTGGCCCTGCCAAACCAAATTGGTATAAACAGTAAGGACACTCTCATCTAACAGGAATTCCACAAGGAAGGTTCTTGCTCCTCCCCTCTGCCCTTTTCTAGCCTCTGCCCAGTCCTGTGCATTGGCAACACCCTCGGGCAAACAGGCAGACGGCTGTAGCATTTCCAGACTGCACATGGCACTACACTGTTCAAAGGCAGGAAAGGGACTGTGTCTTTGGGAGTCTCCTTAGAAGTGAGGAAACCACAGAGCCACCCAGCAGGCTTCGTCTCATGCCTCATCGACAGATGGGGTTACGTGCCCACCACATCGAATCATCCTGAAGAAGGATGGGGTGCCTGGGTGGTGTGGTTGGTTAAGCGTTCAACTCTTGGTTTTGGCTCAGGTCATGATCTCAGGGTTGTGAGATCAAGCCCTACGTGTGGCTCTGCGCTCAGCGCAGAAGAGTCTGCTTGGGACTCTCTCTCTCTCTCTCTCTCTCTGCCCCTCCCCTGCTCTAAAATAAATAAATAAATCTTTAAGAATAAGGAGACTACCGTGAGTGCCTTAAGCCAATCAAGGTTTATCCTTGGAACCTAGAAGAGGGTGACTCTCCCCTATCTGCATGGGGAAGGATAGACACCCCAATCAAATCAGGGTACTCAGAAAGAAAGAGGGAATGGCTAGGCCACTGAAAGGATTATCCCACTCCTCTCACATGATGTACTCATCCCAGAGTAGCCATCATCTTCACCCAAGTCTCCCTGTCTAGTCCAAGTCACACATATCAGCTCCACATTCAAGCAGACAGGCCCTCATTACAAATCTCTCCTTGACTTCCCACCTGCCCGCTCTCTGTTTCCAGCTCACCCAAGGGCCCCTCTACTTTTTCAGTTCTCCAAGCCAAAACGTAAACACCTTTTTCAACCTCACTCCTTACCAAACACAGCATCCAATCGATACCCAAATCCTCCTCACTGGACTGCCTAAATATTACTTGTTTTTTTAAGGAAACATTATTTTTTAGACTTACAGAAAAATTGCAAAGATAACGTGAGTTCCAATTATTCCACACTGAGTTTCTCCTGTTATTAACGTCTTTTATTAGTGTGGTACATTCGGTACAATTAATGAACCAGACTGATGCACTACTCTTAACTGAAGTCCATAGTGTATTAAGATTTCCTTAGTTTTTACTTAAGGTCCTTTTTCTGTTACAGGATCCCATGTTATATTTATTCATTGTGTAGTTGTGACAGTTTCTCAGACTTTCCATGCTTCTGATGACTGAGTATTAGTCAAGTATTTTGTAGACTTTCCCTCAGTTGAGATTTACCTAATGGTTTTCTCATATGTGCATTTTTGGGAGGAAGACCTTAAGAGTTAAAGTGCCATTTTCATCACATAATAAATATCAAGGCTACATGCTACCAACATGACATCACTATTGATGTTGACCTTGATCACCTGGCTGAGTTAGTGTTTATCAGATTTCTTCCTTGTAAAGTTATTCTGTTTCCTCCCTTTCCAGACCATACACTTTGGAAGGAAGTCATGAGGCACAGCTCATACTTAAGGAGTGGGGAGTTACGGTCCATCTCCTTGCAGGTGGTGTATCTACAGAAATTATTTGGAATTTTTCTGCACTGGAGATTCATCTCAACAGTATTCGATTTTTATAATTTATTTTGAAATAATATCAAACTTAATAGTTACAAGAACAGTATAAGAACTTCTATATCCCCTTTCTTTCCTCCTCTCTCCCTATATATATATGTATAATTTATGCATATAATAATATATGTATAGCTTAACAAACATACATTAACATATGTTAATAGGTAATATAATATAAAACATATATACAATATAATATATAAAGATATATAATTTATATATAATATATATATATAATTTATATATTATATATTAATACATATAATTATTACCATAATTCTTTCATGAACTATTTGAGGGAAAGTTGAAGAGTTGATGCCCTTATTCCTAAATACCTCTGAGTGTATTTCCCAAACAAAAAGGTTCCTACATAGCCACAGTATGCTCATCTGAATCGGGAACTCAACACCATGACGACACTGGAATCCAATCCCGATTCTATTCAAATTTCACCGATAGCTACACAATGTCTCTTATGTTTCTGGTTTATGATTCAATCCAAAATAATAAGTTGCATTTAGTTGTTGTGCCTTTTTAGTCTTCAGTATGTAACAGTCCTTGGTCTTTCCCTACCATTCATGACTGTGTGTTCTTGTTTTAGTTGTATGTTTAGTGAACTATTTTTAAATTTTTTATCTTTTAAGTTAACATACAGTAACATTAACTTTTAAAATGTACAGCTCTGGGACACCTGGGTGGCTCAGTAGGTTAAGCCTCTGCCTTCAGCTTGGGTCATGATCTCAGGGTCCTGGAATCGAGCCCCACATTGGGTTTCCTACTCAGCCGGGAGTCTGCTTCTTCCTCTTCCTCTGCACACCACCCCATCCCACTCGTGCTCTCTCTCTCTCTCAAATAAATAAATAAAATATTTTTAAAAATAACAAATAAAAAATAAATAAAATGTACAGCTCTGGGGTGCCTGGCTGGCTCAGTCGGTAGAGCATGATCTCGGGGTTGTGGGTTCGGGCCCCATGTTGGGTGTAGACATTACTCAGAAATGAAATCTTTAAAAAAAATAAAAATAAAATGTACAGCTCTATGGATTTTAATACATGTATAGATTTGTGTATCTATTACCACCATAAAGCTATAGAACACTTCCATTAGCCCCCCAAAATTCCCTTGTGCTATCCATTTATAGTCAGACTCCCATTCCTAACCCTTTCAACCCACTGATCTATTTTCCTTCACTACAGTTTCATCTTTAAAAAAAAAAAAGATTTTATTCATTTATTTGAGAGAGAGACAGAGATAGTGAGCTGGGAAGAGAGGAAAAAGGAGACTCCTCGTCGAGCAGGGAGCCTGATTTGGGGCTTGATCCCAGGACCCTGGGATCTTTAAATTTTTTAAAAGATTTTATTTATTTGAGACAGACAGCAAGCAAGAGAGCACAAGCAGGGGGAGCAGCAGAAAGAGAGGGAGAAGCAGGCACCCCACTGAGCAGGGAGCTCCATGCGGGGTTCAATCTCAGGACCCTGGGATCATGACTTGATCTGAAGACAGCAGCCTGACTGAGCCACCCGGGCATCCCTACTGTTCCATCTTTTTGAGAATGCCATATGGGGCACCAGAGTGGCTCAGTTGGTTAAGCATCTGACTCTTGATTTCAACTCAGGTCATGATCTCAGAGTTGTGAGATCAAGTCCCGCATTGAGCTCTATCCTGGGTATGGAGCCTGCCTATGATTCTCTCTCTCCCTCTTCCTCTGTCCCTCTCCACTACCGCTCATGCACTCTCTCTCTCTCTCCCCCTCAAAAACAACAAAAAAGAGAGAGAGAGGTGCCTGGGTGGCTCAGTCAGTGTATATTTAGCTTTATAAGAAACTACCAAATTGTTTTCCAGAGTGACTACATTTTACATTCCCACCAGTATAAGAGTGTAAGTAACTTTACATCCTTGCCAGTACATGGTATTGCCAATATATTTTTATTTTGGCTATTCTAATAGGTGTATAGTAGTATCTTTTATGTTTTATTCTATAAGTTTTATAGGCTTACATTTTACATTTAGATCTATGTTCCATTTTCAGTTGATTTTGGCAGAACATGTAAGGCTTAGATTGAGCTTTCTTTCTTTCTTTCTTTCTTTCTTTCTTTCTTTCTTTCTTTTTCTTTTTTTTTCCTATGGAGGTTTAATTGTTCCAATACCATTTGTTGAAAGGACTATCCTTTTGCCATTAAATTGTCTTTGTAGCTTTGTCAAAATCAATTGGCAAGGGGCGCCTGGGAGGCTCAGTCATTAAGTGTCTGCCTTTGGCTCAGGGCATGATCCCAGAGCCCTGGGATCGAGCCCCACATCGGGCTCCTCCGCTGGGAGGCTGCTTCTTCCTCTCCCACTCCCCCTGCCTGTGTTCCCTCTCTTGCTGGCTGTCAAATAAATAAATAAATAAATAAATAAATAAATAAATAAAATCTTTAAAAAAAATAATTGGCAAGAGGTGACATCAAGAAGAGAGCAGAGTAGGGAGTTTTAGGACTCCATCTATTTACAGAAACAACTGAAGTAGCAGAACCGCTTGAAGCCACTATTCTGGAACTCTGGAGTCTGATAGAACACTTGCAGTAGCAAGGGGAGTGTTTGTCAAGGAGTCTGGTCAATTTCAGTCAATATCAGTTTTCACATGGTAGCAGACACCATCCCTATCTCTCATCCTGGAAGCAGGCAGCTGCAGGGACTGTAGTCTGGATTCCTGGCACAGCCTTTTGGACCCAAGGTGATCAACAGCAACCTTGTCCTCCAAAAATTGAGATGGTGAGGTCTGATTACTAATTGCTGCTTTTGATTGCTGAGAGGCCAGCACAGAGGTTGGCCATTGTTTCAGTCCCCACAGACTGAAGCAGCTTCCCAACTCTGAGAGTATTTAAAGAGATAGGACCTATTTATTTTTCTTCTCTTGGGAGCCAGACATTTAAGGAAATTTCATCAGATCATTAGCAGACCTTAGAAACAATGCAAGAGAAACCTCAGTGGACACCACAACAAGGAATACACACTGCAAAAATAGTTTGGAAAAGTCATAAAAGGATGGCTCCAGCCATCAACAAACAAAACCAACAATCCCTGAAGAGTGAGAGAATTAGATCTCCAGAATTACCACAAAACAGTACTCAGAATGTCCAGTTCTGAACAAAAAGTTACAAAACATACAAAGAAATAGGAAAATAGCTTATTCACAGGAAAAAAAAATAATTTGACAGAAATCATCGCCAAGGAAATCCAGACATTGGAATTATAAGTCAAAGATTTTAAATCACTTGTTTCAAATATGTTCAATGAACTAAAGGGAACCATGAAAAAGGACAAAAGGAAATCTGGAAAATGATGTCTGAACAAAATGTCAATATCAATAAAGAGATAGAAATTATAAAGGGGGTACCTGACTGGCTCAGTTGGAAGAGCATGCAACTCTTGATCTTGGGGTTGTGAGTTCAAGCCCCACATTGGGTGTACAGATTTCTAAAGTAAATAAATAAACTTTAAAAAAGAAGTAATTATGGGCACCTGGGTGGCTCAGTCAGTTAAGTGTCTGCCTTTGGCTCAGGTCATGATCTCAGGGTCCTGGGATCGAGCCCCATGTTGGGCTCCCCATTTAGCTAGCAGTCTGCTTCTCCCTCTCCCTCTGTCCCTCCCCACTGCTCGTTCTCTCTCCCTCTCTCTCTAATAAATAAATAAATAAAATCTTTTAAAAAAAGAAATTATAAAAAAGTTTCCAAACAGAAATTCTGGAACTATAAAGTACGATAATTTAAGAACAGATGTGAACAGGCAGAAAAAAGGATCACTGAACATGAGGATAAGACATTTGAAAGTATCTAGTCTGAGGAACAGTAAGAAAAAAGAATGAAGAAAAAAGAAAAGAAAAGAGAATGAAGAAAAATAACAGGCCTAGAGACTTGTGGGATACCATCAAGTATACCAACATATGCATCATAGGAATTCAAGGAAGAAAAGAAAGGGGCAGAAAAAATATTTGAGAAATATTTACTGAAAACTTCCCAAATCTGATGAAAGACATCCAAGAAAATCCATGAATTCCAAGCAGGGTAAATTCAAAGAGTTTCACATTGAGACACATTATATTCAAATGGTGGAAACTCAAAGATGAAAAAAAATTTTTTTTGAAAACAGCAAGAGAGAAGTGATGTATTATGTACAGAAGATTCTCAATAAGATTAATAGCTCATTTCTAATCAGAAATCATTCAGGCCAGAAGGCAGTGGAATGACAAATTTAAAGCCTTGAAAGAAAAATACCGTTAGCTAAGAATTCTATATCCAGCAAAATTATCTGGGCGGGGCTCCTCTCTCAGTGTGAGTCTGCTTGAAATTCTCTCTCTCTCCCTCAGCCCCTCCTGCTCATGCTCTCTCTCTCTCTCTTTCTCAAATAAATAAAGAAATGGTTTTTTTTTTAAAGAAATATTAAAGGGAGTACTTCAAGCTGAAATGAAAACAACAACAACAACAACACATAAGATAGTTACTTGAAGACATCAGAAAAAATTAAAGAACAGCAGTAAAGGTGATTTCAAAAAGTAAATATAAAAGCCAATATTATTGTACTCTTGGTTTGACTTATAACTTATCTCTTTTTCTTATATATGTAAAGGTAAATGCATAGGGGCACATGGGCAACTCAGTCTGTTAAACTCTCTCTCAAATAAATAAATAAATAAATAAATAAATAAATAAATAAAATCTTTTTTTAAAAAGGTAAATGCATAAAGCAATAACTATAAATTTATGTTAAGGGGCATACAATGCATAAAGAGTAATCTATACAAAAATATAGAGGAGGAGAGTTGAAGATGTAATATTATTAATATACTATTGAAAATAAGTTGGGGGGGTGCCTGAGTAGCTCAGTTGGGTTAGCGTCTGCCTTCAGCTCATGTCACGATTCCAGGATCCTGGGATCGAGTCCTGCATTGGGCTCCCTGCTCAGTGGGGAGTCTGCTTCTCCCTCTACCCTCCCCCCGCCGCTTGTGATCTCTCGCTCACTCTTTCTCACAAATAAATAAATAAATCTTTCAAAGAAATAAAATAAGCTGGTATAATTCAAATATTTTATCTTATAATTGTTTTTTATATATTTTATTTTTTTAGAGGGGGGAGAGAAAAGGAAAGGGAAGGGCAGAGGGAGAGAGAATGCTAGTCAGGCCCCATGCTCAGCACAGAGCCCGACATGAGACTCAATCTCACAACCCTGAGATCATGACCTGACGTGAAATCAAGAGCCGGATGCTTAACTGACTGAGCCACCAAGGCACCTCTATCTTATAATTGTTTGTAATTGTTATTTAATTTTAATTTTTAATAACTTTTATGATTATTTTATATTTATTATAAGCTTAAGATGTTAATTGTAATTCCCAAGATAATCACTAAGAAAATAACTTAAAATATATAGAAAAGGGGGGCACCTGGGTGGTGCAGTCGTTAAGCGTCTGCCTTCGGCTCAGGGCGTGATCCTGACGTTCTGGGATCGAGCCCCACATCAGGCTCCCCCACTGGGAGCCTGCTTCTTCCTCTCCCACTCCCCCTGCTTGTGTTCCCTCTCTCGCTGGCTGTCTCTCTCTGTGTCAAATAAATAAATAAATAAATAAATAAATAAATAATCTTAAAAAAAATAAAATATATAGAAAAGGAAAAAAGAAGGGAATTAAAATGGCACACTCCCAAAAAAATCAACTAATTTTTTTAAGTGGTGGTAATGGGAGAATTGAGGAGGCATATATATATATATATATATATATCATTTTATCATATATCACTATATATGACTATTTATATATATCTATAGATAGATAGATAGATAGATGGCACACAGAAAACAAATAGCTAAATGACAAAAATAAATCCTTCTTGACTGGCAAAAGGAAATTAGGACATTTGTGTATCAGGCTTAGTGAGGAACCAGTCCAAACTGGAGCACAAGGGCAAAGTTCTGTGGGATAGAGGTCTGCAGGGAAAAGATGGAACTGATCAATTATGGAATGAACATTTGGAAAGATTGTTGCTATGTGCTTAGAACATTTGGAAGAAAATAGCTCTAGGTACTTAGAAAACTAAACAACTGGAAAAAAGAAACAATTATAAACTCCAGGTAAAACCACCTTGTAAAGGAAAGAAAATCTAATAGTTCACAGCTTGAGTGAAGAATGTGTTTTTGGTCAATAATGTAAACACAAACTATTGATTTAACTATAAACTATGGAAAACATTAAAGTGAGAATAAGGGGAGGAAAAATGAGGGTTAGAGTGGTACAAGAAAGCTAATTCCTTGCTGCCAGAATAAGAAATAAATATTGTCTAAAACTGATAAATAAAAAAATAAGTCCTTGTTTTCTAGTAATCACATTAAATGTAAATGGATTAAACTATTATAGTAAAAGACAGAGATTGGCAGAGTAGATTAAAAGATAGAACTTGTTGGGGCGGCTGAGTGTTGGTTGAGCATCTGACTCTTGATTTCGGCTCACATCATGATCTCAGGTTTGTGAGATTGAGCCCTGTGTTGGGCTCCATGCTCAGTGGGGAGTCTGCTTGAGATTCTCTCTCCCTCTCCCCCTTCCACACTCTCTCTCAAATAAATAAATAAATAAATAAATAAATCTTAAAAAAAAAAATGTGTGTTTATCATGTCTACAAGACATCCACATTAGATATAAAGACACAGAGAGATTGAAAGTAAAAGGATGGGAGGGGCCCCTGGGTGGCACAGCGGTTAAGCGTCTGCCTTCGGCTCAGGGCGTGATCCCGGCGTTATGGGATCGAGCCCCACATCAGGCTCCTCCACTATGAGCCTGCTTCTTCCTCTCCCACTCCCCCTGCTTGTGTTCCCTCTCTCGCTGGCTGTCTCTATCTCTGTCGAATAAATAAATAAAAATCTTAAAAAAAAAAAAAAGAAAGTAAAAGGATGGGAAAAGTTACTCCATGCAAATAGTAAACAAAAGGGCTGGGGTGGCTATATTATTATCAGATAAAATAGACTTTCAATCAAAAGTTTACAAGAGACAAAGAAGTATATCATATATTCATAAAAGGTTAAACAAATCAAGAACATATAACATTTATAATAAATACATATGCACCTAGGGATGCCTGGGCGGTGCAGTTGGTTAAGCATCTGACTCTTGGTTTCAGCTCATGTCTGATCTCAGGGTCGTGAGATCAAGCCCCATGTGAAGCTCTGCACTCAGTGTGGAGTCTGCTTGGGTATCTCCCTCTTCTCCTTCTGCCCTTCCCCCCCAAATAAATAAATAAAATCTTTTTTAAAAAAGTATATATGTACTAAGGAGTCACAAAATATATGAAGCAAAAATTGACAGAATTGATGGGAGAAATAGACAGTACTACAATAATGGCTGGAGACTTCAATACCCACATTCAAAAATGGATGTAACAATCAGACTGAAGAACGATAAAGAAATAGAGAACTTGAACGACACTATAAACCAATTAGACCTGATATAAATAGAACACCACACAACAGCAGAATTCACATTATTCTCAAGTGCTCATGGAACAATCTCCTCCATAGATTGTCTGTTTGGCCACAAAAAGTCTTTTTTTTTTTTTTTTAATTTTCTTTTTAAGGGGCCCTGGGTGGCTCAGTCTGTTGAGTGTTCAGCTCTTGGTTTCTGCTCAAGTCCTGATCTCATGGGTCATGGGATCAAGCCCTGCATCAGGCTCCACATTCAGCAGGAGTCTGCTTGGATATTCTCTCCTTCTGCCCCTCCCCCCACTCACTCACACACGCACACTTTCTCTCTCTCTAAAGTAAATAAAGAAATCATTTTTAAAAAAGATTTTATTTTTAAGTAATCACTACACCCAATGTGGGGCTTGAACCCACAACCCCAAGATCAAGAGTTGCATGTTCCAGGATGCCTGGGTGGCTTGGTCACTTAAGTGTCCAACTCTTGATTTTGGCTCAGGTCACCATCTCAGGGTCCTGGGATCGAGCCCCTCATAGGGCTCCATGCTCAGCACAGAGTCTGCCTGTCCATCTTCCTCTGCTCCTCCCCATGCTCTCTCTCACTCTCTCTTTTGCTCTCTGAGCAAGCTCTCTGAAAGAGAGAGCAAAAGAGAGAGATTGAGATCATGAGTGGGGGCGGGGGGCAGGTGGCTAGAGGGAGAAGCAGACTCCCCACTGAACAGGGAGCCTGATGCAGGGCTCCATCCCAGGACCCTGGGATCATGACCTGAGCAAAAGGCAGACACTTAACTGACTGAGCCACCCAGGTGCCCTAAATAAAGAAAATCTTAAAAAAAAAAAAAAAAAAAGAGTTGCGTGAGTTGGTAGAACTACCGAGCCAGCCAGGCCTCCCAGCCACAAAACAAGTCTTAATAAATTTTGAGATTAAAGTCATTCAGAACATCTTTGCCAATCCAAATGAAATACAGCTAGAAATCAATAACAGAAGGAAAACTGGAAAACTCACCAATATGTGGAAATTAAACAATATACTCTTAAAAAAACCAATGGATCAAAGAAGAAATTGCAAGGGAAATTAAAGAACATCTTGAAAGGAACGAATATGAAAACACAACATACCAAAATTTAAGGGATTCAGTGAAAATAGTGTTCAGAGGAAATTTTTAAAAAGATTTTATTTATTTATTTAGAGAAAGAGAGAGAGAGGGAGCACTCATAGGGGGAGGGGCAGAGGGAGAAGCAGATTCCCTGCTGAGCAGGGAGCCTGATGTGGGACTAGATCCCAGGACCCTGATATCATGACCTGAGCCAAAGGCAGGTGCTTAACCGACTGAGCCACCCAGGAGCCCCCAGAGGGAAATTTATAGCCATAAATGCCTACATTAAAAAAGAAGAAGGATCTCAAATCAACTGGACACCTTAAAGAATTATAAAGGAAGAACAAACTAAGAGGAGGAAGTAAATAATAGCAATTAAAATGAGGATAAATGATATAGAGAGTAGAATAACAATAAAGAAATCAATGAAACCAAATGTTGGTTCTTTGAAAAAAATCAACAAAATCAAAAAACCTTAGCTAGACCGACAAGGGGGGGAAAAAAGACAGCAGACACAAAATCAGAGATGAAACTGGGGAGGGGTGCCTGCATGGCTCAGTTGGTTAAGCATCCAACTCCTGGTTTCAGTTCAGGTCATGATCTCAGGGTTGTGAGATCGAGCCTCACACTGGGCTCCATGCTAAGCTCAGAGTCTGCTTGAAATTCTCTCCTTCTCCCTCCCTATCTGCCCCTTCCACTGCTCACATAGGCTCTCTTGCTCTCTAAAAAGAAAAAAAGAAGAGAAAGAAGAAAGAAACAAAACTGGGGAAATTACTACTGACTTTAAAGAAAGAAAAAAAATTAAAAGAGAATCCTATGAACAATTGTATGTTAACAAATTAGATAGCCTAGAAGAAATGGTCAAATTCTTTGAAATGCACAAATAACCTAAATTGACTCGAGGAAATAGCAGATCTCAACAAACCTGTGACAAGTGAGGAGATTGAATCAGTAATCAAAACCTACCAATAGCATCTCAGGGTCAGGAGTTCAAGCTCCATGTTAGGCATGGAGCCTACTTAAAATTAAAAAAACAAAAACAAAAAAACCAAACCTACCAATAAACAAATCTTCTGAACCAGATGGCTTTGCAAATGAATTCTACCAAACTTTTTTTGTTTTGTTTTGTTTTTTTGTTTTGAGTAAAGTGATATAAGTTTATGAAGTGAAGATACAGAAAAAGCTCTCAAGAGTGAGGGGGTCCCGACAGGGTTGCCTCTACCAAACATTTAAAAAAGAGTTAACATCAATCTTTCTCGAACTCTTCCCAAAATTGAAGAGGGGGGAACACTTTCTGATTCATTCTATGAGGCCAGCATTACTCTGATACCAAAGTCAAATAAAGGTATCACAAAAAAGAAAATCACAGACCAAAATCCCTTATGAATATACAGGCAAAAATCACCAACAGAATATTAGTACATAAAATCCAACAGCATTTTAAAGGATTATTAGCCATGATGGAGTGGGAATATCCCTGAAATGAAACAGTGGCTCAACACAAGAAAATCAATCACTGTAATACATCGCATTAATATAACGAAAGGAAAAACTACATGATCATCCGATACTCCTCACGATAAAAATACTCAACAAAGGGGCACTTGGGTAGCTTAGTTGGTTAAGTATCCAACTCTTGATTTAGGCTCAGATCATGATCTTGGTGTCATGGGTTTGAGCCCCATGTCAGGCTCCACACTTAGCAGAGTCTTCTCTCCCTCTCCCTCTGCCCTCCCCGTGCACCGTCTCTCTCTCTCTCAAATAAATAAATCTTTCTAAAAATATATTATTTATTTATTTGAGAGAGAGAGAGTATAAGCAGGGGGAAGGGGCAGAGGAAGAGGGAGAAGCAGGCTCCCTGCTAAGCAGGGAGCCCCATGTGGGGCTTGATCCCAGAACCCTGGATCATGACCCAAGCCGAAGGCAGATGCTTAACCAGCTAAGCTACCCAGGTGCCTTCAATAAATAAATCTTTAAAAAAATACTCAACAAACTAGCAATAGAAGAAACTACCTCAATATAGTAAGAGGCACACAATAATCACAGCTAACTTATACTTATGGTGAAAGACTAAAAGCTTTTTCTCTAAAATCAAAACAATACAAAGATGTGAGCTTTTCACACTTCTATTCAACATACTATTGGAAGTTCTGGCCAGAGAAATTAGGCAAGAAAAATAAATAAAAAGGCATCCAAATTGAAAAGGAAGAAATAAAATGATTTCTGTTTGCACATGGCATGATCTTGTAAGTACAAGACCCTAAAGATCATACAAAATACTGTTAAAACCAATAAGCAAATTGAGTAAAGCTGCAGGATACAAAGTCAACACACAGAAATCAATTGAATATTTGTACACTAACAATGAATGATTCAAAAAGAAAATTGAGGAAACAATTACACCTATAACGGCATCATTAAATACTTAGGGAAAACTTAAGTAAGGAGTTCAAAGGTTTGTATGCTGAAAACTAGGAAGTATTGCTGAAAGTAAAGAAGACACATATAAATGTAAAGACATCCCATGTTTGTGGATTGGAAGACAATATTGTTAAGATGTCAATGTTACCCAAAATGATACACAGATCCAATGCAATCCCTATCAAAAGTCCAATGATGTTTTTTGCAGAAATAGATAAAGCCATCCTAAAATTCACATGGGATCCCAAGGTACCTCAACTACTCAAAACAACCTTGAAAAAGAAAAAAAAATTGTAGGACTCACGCGTCCTGATTTTAAAACTTACAAAGCTACAGTAATCAAAACAACATAAACACATACTGGCAAACAGACACAGCAGCTGTTTCAAAGACTTTGTCAGACATTTCCAACATCTTCGCCATGTCAGTGTTGACATCTATTGATTGCCTCTTGCCAGGCAAATTGAGATTTTCCTGGCTCTCTTTTGGCTGAGTAATACATGTTCATTGTTACAAAATCATTGGATTGTATCCTGGACAGTTTGAATATTATGTCATGGGACTCTGTGTTCTGTCTAAATCCTATGAGAATGTTGTTATTCTTGTTTAAATAGGCAATTGACTTGGTTGAGTTCGGGCTGCAAGTTTTATCCAGGTTTCTGTGGGTTGCGATTTGGTATCGGTTCCATTTACAAAGCCTTCGCAGTGCCATTCAGCTCTGTCCTCCAGACGCACCATCCAGTGGCCAGGCTGGGACCTGGGGGGTGTCTGCCCTAGTTTAGTGTTCAAAATCTATGGTGTGCTGTTTAGAGTCAGACCCACACAGTTAATAAACCACTTTGCAATCCTCCCAGTCCTTTCCAGTTCCTTGGGGTTGGTTCCCTTTTGTGGTCCTCTGGCCAGAAAGGTAAGGCTTTATTTCCCCATTTTTCCGCATTCTCCCATGATTGGACCCCTATTTGGAGCCAAGCAGTGGGAGAAGAGAGAGAGAGACAGAGAGAGAGATTAAGGCTCACCCTCGTGAGAATCACAGCCCCTCTGATCAGAGATGAAGATTCTCCTTGATCAGAATTTGGGCTCCCGAAGCCGCCCCCCTCCCCCGCTGCCACTGCTCCTGCTGCTGCCACCATCAACTCAGAATTGCCCAGAAGGTGAGAAAAGAAAGACCAGAAAAAAGACAAAAAGAAAAACGGTATCTTCCCATATTTCTCTCCATGTTTGGAGTGCCCTTTCCCACTCGTCTAGCTCCTGGAGCTCTCCGTTCGTGCTATGTGCATTTCCAGGTTTCAGACTGTGTTAGGTCTACACTGGAGGATACCTGATGGGGAAAAGGAGGACATTCACTACTCGTCCAGTAATACTTCGAATTCTGGCATTCTTCCCCAATGTGCCCATTACGATTTACTTTTTCTCCCCAGGTTTTATATCTGCCTTCAGTGGGAGAGACGGGCTGGAACGTGGTGATTCCATCTCATCGGGAACATTTCATTTTGTCGGGCGTTCTCAACACAGGGATGCGTTATAACTTTGGCAGGTCCTAGGCACTTTTGCATTTGTGGGCCCCTTCCTCTATAAAAGAAAAATAAAATACATTTTATATTGCTTTGGTACAAAGATGAATATAATCCACGCTGGATTCATTACTATTAACATGCACTTATTTCTTCTGATTTCAAAATAAATGAAGACTAAAATATTTTTATGGGTCTTTAAAATATCATGGATAAATTGGCACTGTCTCAATCCGGGTCTGTTCAATGTTTCCTCGAGACTAGACGCAGGATGTGTCAGAGTACTGCTGAAATGATACTGTTATTCTCAGCATATCATGATGACTTGATCACCGTGGGAACCTCGATTGGTCATAGGAACCTCGGTTCCATTGTCAGATGGCTGTCTACTGGGCTTTCCTCCATAAAGTCAGCATTTTCTGCTTTGTGCTGGAGAAGTATTTTGTGGGGTGATATCTGAGACTTTGCCAATTCTCCAGTGGTCTCTATCTGCCTAATAAACTACCCTCAAATTTATTGCCATTACAAAGACCATTATATTGTGCTTCTGGATTCTGCGGATCAGGAATTCAGACAAGGCGTGGTAGGTCAGCCTTGTCTCTGCTCCTCCATGATCTGGGGCCTCAGCGGAAATGACTTAAACTGCCAGAAGTGTCTTCAATGGCTGGTGGCTGGAGGATCCACTTCCAAAATGGCACCCGGCGTGGGGTGACTGACAGACAGGCTCAGGGGGGATTCTTGTCACCAACATGTGGTTTCTTGTTGTGGCTTGGGCTTTTCTACAGCACGACTCTGGTTCTGAGAGTTCACAAGAACACCAGAAAGAGTGTTCCAGGAGACGAGGGCGGAAGTTGCGGGGTTCTCCTGGTCTGGCCTTAGAATCCACAGTGTCATTCCTGCCATGTTCTTTCGGTTACCGGTGAATCTCTATGCTCCACCCAGATTCAAGGAGAGGGAAACTATTCACCTCCTGATAGGGGTGTGGCAAAAGAGCATGTGGGGCGGGAGATTTTGTTGACACCAATTTTGGTTTTGGAAAATACACTCTGTATTTTTCAATATTCTGTTCCTCATCAAATCTTCACCTACCAGCCTTAGAGCAGCCATGAAGTCTCCGGACTGAATCAATCTACCACTATGATGGTTTCTCTATTTCCATCATCCCTCTACTTGTATTGGTTGGCTTTGTACTGTAAGGAAGAGCTCTCCCTCCTTCTTAATCAATAGGACTCATGGATTCCTAGGTTATTGAGCAGGTTGTAGTCGGTTACATCGTTTTTATTTGGATGCTCTAGTTGCCCCCGACTTGGTCAGTGGGAGCTCCTTTATGTCCTTGTGGCATGTCACTATTATTCTCTTATTTTTATTTATTTATTTTTAAGTAGGCTCCATACCTAGCATGGCACCCAGCGAGGGACTTGAACTCACAACCCTGAGATCAAGACCTGAGCTGAGATCAAGAGTTGGATGCTTAACCGGCCAAGCCACCCAGGTGCCCCGTCACTATAATTCTTTGAATGCTTTTTTATTTTCCAGGTGCCCCACTGACATTGGAATCAGCCTTTTCTTCAAGAAGACCTAATTCCTCTTGGTGAAGGATGATGTTTAGAAACCTGGATCTGGGGGCGCCTGGGTGGCACAGCGGTTAAGCGTCTGCCTTCGGCTCAGGGCGTGATCCCGGCGTTATGGGATCGAGCCCCACATCAGGCTCCTCCTCTATGAGCCTGCTTCTTTCTCTCCCACTCCCCTGCTGTGTTCCCTCTCTCACTGGCTGTCTCTCTCTGTCAAATAAATAAATAAAATCTTAAAAAAAAAAGAAAAGAAAAGAAACCTGGATTTGGGTGCCTGATATGCTTGTTGCTAATGGGATGACAATGCTTCCAGGCCCTCTCAGTGGGCAGTGCTAGGGGAAAAGTGCACACACACCTACGTATGTATATGTATATACACACACCTATACAAACACACACATATACATACATATATACAAGCATATTTGTATAATATAGTATATAATACAATATATACAATTATATGATTATACAAGATGTATTTGTTATATATATATACATACATAGAATACCTACACACACATACAGTTCACCCTGCCGGCTCCGATTCCTCAGGCCTGCCCCCTTTCCGCATTTGTAATTCTCCTCCAACAGTGAGAAAAACCTGGCTCCCATTACCCTCAATATATTTGCTCAATCCCCTGTGTGTGACTGTTATTCCAACTATACCAGCTGCCTCCTTGGCTTCCAGCCATGTGCGTCTCCAAGGCAAAGGAAGGGAGAGGGAGGGAGGAGAGGGAAGGAGGGTTTCAAGCACTTTGCAAGCTTGCCCTCCCCTCCATCCCTACTTCCCTTGCTTTAGTCGGTCCTGACCGCTGCCAGCCCAGGCTCTCCATGGCTAGGAGCCCTTGGCTCTCCCTGCCTCAGCCTCTTCTTCAGCCGCTCCACTCCTTCTGGCTTCCGAGAGCGTTTCTTTCCATTTTATGATTTTTTAAAATTACAAAAACATTTCATGCTCATCTTTACGAATTCAAATAATGCAAAGCACGGAAAGCAGGCATGAAAGTGTATAGCCACCCCCCCACCTCCAAGAGATAACCAGACTTCTTTCCCGTGCTTCCAAGAGCACACTCATGCATATTTACACAATCTTAAATATTCATAGATAGTTTGATATATTTTCATTGCTTGTTTTCTTGGTCGGAGCATAACACATCTGCCACAATCTTTTAAACACATTGGAATCCATTACAAGACTGAGCAGTAATTTGTCCTTTGACCTACAGACTGTTTTTAAGGGTAACTTTCGTGCCGGATGCCCCTCATAACCACTGCCCTCCTCGGAACCGGTTCAGCGTCCGCAGGCGGATTTTTGCCCGGATTTGGTAGGGGCGGGCGGGCAGGGATTTGAAGAGGAACGAGAGTGAGTTCTGGGCGCTTACTGCCTCGTTTTACCGCGGGGTTGCACCTGGCCTGCCACGACCCTCACAGCTCCTGCAGGGGGCGCTCTCCACACAGCTCCTCCTCTCACCCCTCCAGGCCCAGGGAGGGCGACAGCCCCTGCTCTCGCTCGCTCCCCGCCACTGCCCGGTACGTTGTGGTTTCCCTACACCTTTCCCACACTTGAGTAAATAGTCCCTTTATGAAACTCGAATTAGCCTATTTGCATGCGCAGGACGGTTGCACATGGGGCCAGCCCAGCACGGCGTCAGGGACCGTTTGCCAGGCGCTCACACACATCATCTCAAGCAGTTCCACCCACCGCCGAGAGCGCGCTAAAATGTGAATGCAATTACTGCCCCGCCCCCACCCCAGAGACAATCGAGGGCTTGTTACTGCTGAAGAATAGAGAACAAACCCTCGGGTGCAGCACTGGAGGCCCCTGGTCCGCCCGGGGTCCGCACAGACCACACCCTCTGCTCCAGCCACACGGGGGGAACGGTCCCCCGACCCTCCCACCTTTGCTGACTGTATTAACCTCGGAAATGAAGCGAGATTTCAGTAAAGCATGTTTGAGACTAATTGCCAGCACCCACAGAATTCTAAGAGATTTAATCTATTCTGACTCAGCCACATGGACAGCCTCGCGGCGCGGGCTCTGTCTCAAACACACGCGAGCGCGCGCACACGCGCACACACAGTTATCTCGCAGTCCCTGCCACAGCAGGTGGTGACCAGAGCTGGGGAAGCTCGGTTCCACTCTCCGACTCGACTCTCCGGGAGAAGGCGGCCTGGGTTCTGCTGCATACTGGCCATGACCTTGAGTTGGCTGCTTCCCGGCTGCCCCAGAGCCTCTCCCCAGGGACCGCAAAGACCTTCAGGGCCGCAGTTATAACTGAATGAGGCCGGCACAGCCTCTCAAGCCCAGGGCGCTCAGGAAGTGCTAGCTCCCTCGCAAGGTCCTCAAGGGCTCACTCAGCTTCCCTTGGGCTCTCCTGGCCCAGGGTCTCCACACAGCCCATGGTCTAACCACCACTGTACCCTCGGCTGCTGGCCCACTGAATGTTGCTGACCACCTGCCCCTGTGCTAGGACCCTGGGATCACGCCCTGAGCTGACAGCAGATGCTTAATAGACTGAGCCACCCAGGCGCCCCAGAGCCTTTTTACTTTTTACCAAGGTGTGCACCCAGGAGAAGGGGCCTCTGTCCCCAGATTCTGCACTCTAAAGTCTGAGTGGACTCAGCAAGCAAGCACTTGTGAAGGAATGAATTGTTTTGGTGTCTTGAAATAACATTAAAGCTTTTTCCCCCTTCTGATCTTAAAAGTAAAACATACTTACCAAATTTTTGGAAAATACAAAAATAGTAATACAAAACCAAAATAGAAATCCAACCACCCAGAGGTAATTATGATTCCAATTGTGGTAATTTCTTTAGGTCTTTTTTTTTTTTTTTTAAAGATTTTATATATCCATTTGACAGAGATAGAGAGAGAGCACAAGCAGGGGGAGTGGCAGGCAGAGGGAGAGGGAGAAGCAGGCCTGAGCCAAGCAGGCCTGGCTCAAGACCGGAGCCAAAGGCAGATGCTTAACCGGCTGAGCCACCCAGGTGCCCCTTCCTTTGGGAAGTAAGCTCTCCACCCTACTTGGGGCTTGAACTCAACTCACAACCCCCAAGATCAAGAGTGGTATATTCTACTAATGAGCCAGCCACGTGCCCCTCCTTTGAGTCTTTTCTATGTGTGTGTAGAATAAATATATTTCCTTGTATATTTGTACATTTATGTATATAATTAGCACATGCTTTCATATGCTTTGTGTTTTGCTTTTGTCATTTAACATCATTTTTCTCAAGTTTTTCTCCTAATTTTTATATTTTTCTGATTATTTAAATGTCCTATTTTCCTGTGTAAGCCTTCTAGAATTCCGGAACAGCATTTCAAAGGCTGAGTAAGATTCCACCCTATGAGCAGCTCCAGCTGGTGGAGATCTAGGCTGGTTCCACCACCGGCTACAGTAGCAGCGCCCCGGTAATTACGTGACTCATTGTCCTCGCCTCCCGTTATACACAGTTATGCACTCGAACATCGCAGTGTTTGCCTCTTGTCCCAGTTCAATCATTGATAGGGCCCTCGCTCACTCTCAGAGGTGTCACCTTGAAGAATAGATTACATGGACCTCCCTAGGAGGACTCAGAGGCACCACAGGGCAGAAGGGGCTGCCAGGGTGGGGGGAGGCGAATGGAGGTGGTTCTCGGGTTCTGTCGTGGGCACCTGGGTGGAGGGTGGTGATGCTAATCCCTAAGATGAGGTGGAGCTTGCAGAGAGTGTGTTGAGTTTTGGATACGTTGAGTCAGAAGTGTCCAGGAGACTTTCCGGGACATTCTCTGGGAGCAGCTGGAGACCCATTCCTCACCCAGCAGGTCACTTGGTGTGGGCGGGGCTGTATTTTGCTTTCCATGGATTGCTCAGCAGCTTGGTGGAAGAAAGAAGCCATCCCAAGCATTTCACCAACTCCAGTGTTAGGGCCCCAGTGAGTGGGGGAGGAGGAGACAGGACACGGAAGTTTCCAGCAATTTATCACGACCTTCCCTTAAGCTTATCACATACAAGTTTCAGATGGTCAACACTGAAACACAGCCTGTTACAACCTGTACCTCAGTCCAAAGAAAGGGGGCCGTCTCAGCCGGAGCTGTAGCTTAGCCGGCTTTACTTTCCGACTTCAAAGGTCTGCCCCTGTAGCTCAGCGGCCCATCGGTGGGGCATCAATGATGGTCACTCCCCCCACTGAGAGAGGAAAGATCTGATGCCCGGAGAGAAGAACAACCCCTCAAGGTCGGGTCTGGGGATGCGTCCTAGAATTCCAGAGGTGGGGTGAAAGGAGTAACCACTGCTTCCACATCTAAATTAATCCTCGCTGCAACCCTGGGAGGGGACCGTCTTCATCTCCATTTGCAGATGGGAAAGCAGAGCCTCAGGGGCTGATGTCCCTTGGCTGCAGAGATTGGCAGAGGCCGGCTTTGAACCAGGTCTCTGCTTTCTGCCCCTCTGGCTGCCACCCCCCCTGCTTCCAGAGGGAAGCACCCTCCCCTGTCTGCCTTTGCTGACACTTACAGACAGACCTGGTGAATTACAGCCTTCATTCGGTAGATGTGACCTCCAGCAACACCCTCCTGGGGCCAGGCCTTGAGCTGAAGACATAAGGATGACGAGAACATGGCTCCTGACGTAAGGGGTTAGAATCGAAGGGCAGAACTGCAAAGCAGCATATCTTTATGGCTCAGAGGAGAAAAATAAGTCCCCAGGAGGGGAGTGACCTACCCAAGCCCATATGGTCATTTAGGGGCAAGAGCAGAATGAGGCAACAACTCTGTCCCCTGTTCCTTAAAAAAAAAGTCACCCAACAGTCAATACGCACACCAGTTGCCCACCCTCTTGGGTAACCAAGGAAACACAATCTGAAACCATAAGGAGATGCTGTTTCACGTCCCACTGACAAAAATTACAGTCTGATGGAACCAAGCAAGTGCTAGAGAAGATGTGGGACATGGAACGCTCCACGCGCTGCCACCTGTATGGCATAAGCCCTTTGCGTGACCCTCTCGGCTGGGTGAGGAGGAAGCGGCAGGGTGGCCTCCTGGCCCCCCGTGCCATCGCGTGGGCCCACACCTGGCTTCATGCTCTGCTGCTGCTGCGTCGAAATTCCTAATAACTTACCAAGGGGCCCACGTTTTGATTTGCGGCGAGCCCAGCAAGTTTGGTAGCCGGTCCTGCCCGGTGGTCTCACTCCTGGGTATATGCCCCAGAGAAACTCTCGCAGACGGGTACTAGGAGACCTGACAAGGGTGTTCAGAGCAGCCCCATTTCTGCAAAAGGCCAGAGACCCACACAGCATGGATGAATCGGAGAAACAGAACGCGGAGTGACAAAAACGGGAAGAACGCATACAGCAAAGTCCCACTATCATAAAAAAGACAAGCAAAAAGAATAGTGTGGTGGTGGGCGCCTGGCTGGCTCAGTCAGTGGCATGTGTGACTCTTGATCTCGAGGCTGTGAGTTCGAGCCCCATGTTGGGTGTAGTGATTACTTCAAAATAAAATCTTGGGGCACCTGGATGGCTCAGTCGGCTAAGCGGCCGACTCTTGATTTCAACTCAGGTCATGATCTCAGGGTTGTGAGATCGAGCCCTGCATCGGGCTCCACGTGCAGTGGGGAGTCTGCTTGAGATCCTCTCCCTCTGCTCCTCCCCCTGCTTATGTGCTCTCACTCTCTAAAATAAGTCAATAAATCTTTTAAAAAAAATCCTTCATAAAGATGACACGGAGAGGTGGGCCCCCAAAGGCACACGTGGGGCTTTGACATTGTTGGCCGGACCCTTTTGAGTCTGGTGGGTGGGTCTGTCATTATTAAGTGTTATATCTACGAAATTGATTCTCGGGCTGTTTAGATTGAATACTGCGTATTTTGACCAGGGAAGAACGCACCCGGGTGAGCTGTGCTGTCAGGATGAGGCGTGGAGAGGTGGGCGGCTCGAGCGGCCTCCCGAGCGTTAACAGAGCTAGGAACAGCTTCCGACGGGAGGCCTCCGTTCCCGGGGAACAAAGTGCTACAAACAGGCCGTAAGTGTAGCACGTGGGAGCGCGTGTACAGAGAGCTCTGACTGCGCTTTACAGCTTTTGTGTTTTACGTTTCCTCTTCAGTGACTTTATATTATTTTCATCTCTCTGGGCAAAAAGGTGCTTTTCATTTCAAGAGGTTTTCCTCCTTTTAAAAAAACATATTTTTTTTATTTATTAGAGAGAGACAGCACGTGCCCATGCACGAGCGGGGGGGCAGAGGGAGAGGGACAGCAGGCTCTCCATTGAGCACGGAGCCCGACTCAACTCGGGGACTCGATCCCGGGACCCTGAGATCATGACCCGAGCTGAAGGCAGACGCTTAACTGAGCTGCCCCGGCGCCCCTCAAGAGGTTTTCCTTTTTAAACTGCAGTTCTAAACACTCATCTTGGTCATTTTGTTTTACACCCGAAATCAAATCTTGTTCTTTTTTCCAAGTTTTGTCATGTTGTCCTATTACTTTTTTTAAGTTCACCTGTATTTTATTTATGTATGTATTTATGTATTTATTTATTTATCATTTATTTGACAGAGAGAGAGCACAAGCAGGCAGAGCTGCAGGCAGAGGGAGAGGGAGAAGCAGACTCCCCGCTGAGCAGAGAGCCCAACTCTGGGCTCGATCCCAGGACCCCGGGACCATGACCGGAGCTGAAGGCAGACGCTCAACCAACTGAGCCACCCAGGTGCCCCTGTCCTAGTACTTCTATAATTTCAGGAAGGAGCAGTGAGAGGGAGAAAAAGAGGGAGGAGGAGGGGCAGGAGGAGGAGGGGCGGTGGTTTCCTACGCCACAGCCATCATGACCGAGGGGCCTGCCTGGGATGGGCAGTGGGGCCACCAAGGCCCCCTGCACTTAGGCCAGAGCTGGCACCTGCCGAGGACCCTCTACCTGGGTTGGAGCAAGCCCAGGGCTGCTCTGAGGAGGTTGTGCCCATCGCTTGGCCTTGGGCACGCAGATGTCTGGGACTCCACTAGCCCGAGTCCCCAGAAGCAGACCCCTGATGAAATGTGGCTTTGTGTGTGGGCCTGACCGAGGCCCTGTCCTTGACGGTTCAGAACCTTGTTCTGCCCCAGATCAGCCTGACAAGGATGGGAGTGCCACATAGGACCAGAAGGAGGTAGCTAGGCATCCTGGGACCCTCTTAGGGAAACTCTGGGGGCAAGGTAGTCATTGGTCCTCCCAGCTGGCTTCCAGTCTCTCTCCCTGGCTCTGCTGACTGTTGAGCATGCTTCCCCAGGCTGAGTGGCCCCCCACCCCAGTCCTGACCACCCTGCTCTTGCCCTTCCTGCAGGCAGACAGTCCTCTGTGCCAGACTTGGCCTCTGGGTGCAGGTTTGTCTCCCTGCTGGCAGAGAGCCTGGCTGATATCCCCAGCCCCCACCTGCCATCATGATGGGCAGGTCTGGCAGGTGAGTGACACCCAGCTGCCACAGAAGGCACTCAGTCCCTGGCTGCCTGGTGCCTGGCCCCTCAGGCCTCCCCCTCCCCCTCCCCAATGGGCCCAGAGAGGATGCTCTCCCAGGCTGGGGCGGGGGCTCAGAGCTCAGTGACAGTGGGGTAGGGGGGAGCGTGGAGCCACCATCTGGCTGTAGCAATGAGATTCAGACACACAATTCGTTTGTGAACAATCAAGACAGCATATACTTAAGAATGAGGTTCTGCTGGGCAGATTCTGCAGGGAGCTTCCAAGGAGGCGGAGGGGCCTGGGCAGGGAGAAAGACAGATGGGTGAGTAGGCGGGGCTGGGGGGGTGGTGCTCAGGGCCTGGTTGGGAGCCCCAGCCCCCTCTCGGTGACATGACGGAGACAGATAAAGCTGCCTCCCTTGCAATGAGGCCTGGGGTGGGAGGGGCACGGAAAGCTCTCAGGGTGATTTGGGAAGGGACTAGTAGCTGGTCTGCCAAGGCCCAAACGTGGGCAAAAGCTTGGCATCCAGGGCAGGGCTTGAGGGGAGGAAGGGACGCAGAGATCTGGCTAGCTGGCCCCAACTAACCCCCAAACACAAGTGCCTCCCTTCAATTTTGGGGCATTCAGGAGGCATTTTGGGGCCATGGCTCAGCAGTGTCTGCATGGAGGCATTTTGGATGTTTTCCTGTTTCCCTGGAGTCTGAGTTCAGCCAGGAGCATAAGAGAGCTCCTGGCAGCTGCTGGCCTGCTCTCTCCCATCTGAGTGTTTTGCTGGGAGGGTCCCCATCCTCAGTGTGTCTGGGCCACTCCAGGCTCCCATGGGCTCCCCTGCATTGTGAGGTGCCCCGCACAGGCTCCCAGTGGCCACGCCCTTGTGCGGCCGGCACAGGGTGGGCTTGGAGCCCGGGGAGGAGAACCAGGCTGGACTGGCGGGCCAGGAAGCAAGGCAGTCTTCTGAATTAGTCTGCTGCCTTTGCAGGGAGATTGGCGGATGGGCGCCCGGTGCCCCAACGGCTTCTAAACACACCCTGGACACTCAGGGGCACCAGGTGCTCGGAGGTGAGAAAAGGCAGGACTCAGGGACAGGGTTTCAGAACTCGTGGTTTATTGACACGTGAGCACAGTGCCCCCTGGGAGGAGACCTAGTTTCTGGCCCCCTCATCCTGGGACTCATACCTGCAGACAGGGGAGATAGCCATCCCATCTCGGGACAAGACGCCCCTCGCAGAGAACACCCCTCCCAGGAGCCCTGCCGAGACGTGCACAGATAAACCCTTGGCAAGGCTGGCATGGCGCATGAATGGCAAAGCTCGGCGCATTTGGCAAAGCTGCGGAGCCTCGGCGAAAAGCGCAGGCCTCCTGGGGCTGCCTCTCTCGGGCTACAGGCAGAACCGAACCCAAATCAGCTTATTTTGCACAGGCCCAGCAGGATTCCATTGCGCCCCTGTCAGGGCCAGGCCGAGGGACCGCCGGCGCGGTACCCCAGCCCCGGGAATACTGCTGAGGTAGCCGGGCCACCTGTGCCCGGGACTCTGAACTGGCAGTGCGTGGGAAGGGGTGAGGGCTGAGTGCTGGCTGGGGAGGGGAGGAGGAGAGAGGGCTGCGGCCCAAGGCGGGCTCGGGACCTCAGAGAGCCTGTGCGCCTCCAGTGGGGCCTGCCCCCATCACTGTCCCCCCTAAAGCACACCCCTTTCCTCGTCCTGGGTGCTGAGGACAAGCTGGGTCAGGGCGAGCCCGGCTGTGCCCTGCCCCTCTCCATGCCCCTCTGCCTCACACCTGCGGAGGGAGGGAGCTGAGCCTGTCTGCTTGCCCCACCCCTGCTGGCTTGGAATCAGCTCTACCACAGGGCCTGCTCTGGGAGCTTTCGCGTTCCATATGCGGGGCTAGCATCTACGGCTCCATTCTCTTCCAGCCCACTTAACTGTAAGAATAGACACTAATAATACTTAATCACCCCTCCCTGCTAGCAGTTGGGGAGGGCTCCCGCGGCACTGGCAGCAGCTCCCCAGGCTTGCCCCGGGGAGCCCCGAACCTCCGGCATCACAGATTCAGCGCAACCCTGCGCCCTAGAGAGGAGACACCGAGGCCCAGGAAGGCTCCATGACTTGGCTCAGCTCATACAACGAGCTAGTGGCAAAGCTAGGATTTGAGAAGGGGATCGAGGCTTCCAGACCTGGGGGCCCGGTTAGGGGCCTTTATGGGGCTGTGGTCTGAAGAGGAGGTGGGCCAGGGCTTTCAGAGGCTGAAGACGCCCAGTGGTTCCCAGTCCAGCCCCGGGCAAGAGGAAAGAGACCTCTATGCCTAGGTGCTTGCACAGAGCTGGTGTCCGTGCAGGAGGAAGGCAAGGGTGAGCGGCACCAGACCACGGAAGCCTCTGCCAGAGGGGAGTGGTCACTGGGACAAGCCTGGAGAGATCTCCTGGTAGAGCCTCGAGCCAGGGCATGAATCAGGCCGCTACATGGTGAGATCCAGGCTCCACGGGTGAAGCCCCACTCTTGGTGGCAATCACGGAATCAGACTGGCAAAGAAAGAACAACAGAAGTCCACGTCTCCTCCCTCTGCTAAGCTCACGCCCAGGGGCAGCCAGGCCGGCAGTGAAGGGCTGGGCCACATGCTGCCTCTTGCCAGCCCTGTGCTGGGAAGGGCCAAAGAGGGGGCTTCGGACCCCCAGAAAGCAGCGGGGCCTTCAGATTAAGTGGGGCAATACCAGGTCCTTGTTGGCTCCCACCAAACCTCTGAACTGTGGCGACCATTTCCATAACGAGCCTCGGGCGTGGCACCGCCCGCATCACCTGAGCTTCTTCGGCCCCACCAGGGGGTGAGGGGTAACCGCTGAGCCTGCGGGGGGCATCTCCCACTGCCCCACTGCCTGCCCTGACCTGCCTCCCTCCCTTTCTGCTGCAGGGTCCACTTGCCCGGGCGGGGGGCGGGGGGGCTTCCCTGGGGTGACGAGGGCCACCGAGGCTCCCACTACCCACCGCGGCTCCCACTACCCACCGCCTCTTCGGCAGGGCCCCCCTTGGTGCACTGGGATCAGGGTCCTCTCTGTCCTCTCCTAGCTGGGGCCTGGTGCCAAGCTTCTCCTGCTGCCCACCTCCCAGTGACATTCTCCAGAAGCCTCAGCTAAGCCACCCACTGGTGTTCTCAGACCTGGAGGCCTGAGTCCTTCCCCCAGGGACCCCTCTCTCTGGGCCCTTGGCCTCCGCCTGGACTCTACACCCAGCCCTGCCACTTCCAACTGGACACCCATGCCATATCCGCCTCACTGGATCGGAGTAGCCCGAGTCACCCAAGTTTCGTGGCTCCCGAGCCTCCCCTGCCCAGAGCATGCCAGGGAATGTAGAGCTCTCCCCCAGGTGTTGGGCTGTGGGCAGAGCAAGGTGACAGAGGGGGCCAGCCGTGGCAGGCTGGAGACAGGAGGAAGGGTTCTGGGGGCCATGGGGCAGGTAGGCAGGATAGGCTCCAAACAGCCTAAGCCCCCCCTCCCTCCCGCCCCGCGCTGCTTTGGGACTCGCCAGGGCCTCTAAGTGTGTTTCCCAACGAAACCAATTTGATTACTAACACAAGACCTTCTAGGACATTCCAGTCAAATGAGGAGCCCGCTTCATGGCGCTCACTCCGTCCCTCAGCCTGGGCACCAGCCAGAGACATGAGCAGCAGGGCCAAGGTGTGGAGGGAGGCTGGTGGGGCCCGGGTCACCCCGAACTCTCAGAGCCCTGAGGTCTGGCCCAGGCCACACAGCACAGCCTATGCTCTTAGGGGCTGCTTTGCTAAGTGTCAGCAGCAAATGGAATCACAAGAGGCGGAAAGAACTCATCCGGGAAGAATTCTAGCCAAAATCATGCCACTATAACAAAATAAATCCTGCTTTTGTAAAAACGGAAACATGCCTAGTAGAGTCCGTCCCAGTCCAAACCCGTCCCAGGTTCTAGCCTTTACCTAAAGCTGTTTAAGGCACTTGAATGGCTTATTAACACCACCTGGAAAAGTTTTTGTTTCAATCCTGATTTAGGAAAAAAAATTCAGTAATACTGCAAAAGAAGTTTCTTCTAAAAAAAAAATCAATACTTAAGTTTCCTAAGAATAAAATAAATGCTAAGCTCTGCTTAAGTTATGTGACACAAGGTCAACTTGGCACTGACGAAACAAGGACAAAAACCTGAAATACTGCTTCTGAGTCAGACTTCCCTGGGGGAAGAAAAAGACCACAAACAAAAAACACACGTGTCATTTCTCTGACCTTCCCCTCCCTGGGTGTGTGCGGGCTGGGAGGGGACCACTGGGGAGGCTGGGGCCGCGAGCGCCCACCGCAGACCAGATTCCTGGTGCTCCCTCCTTCCCAACGGGGCCGCTCTTCCCGCTCTGGGAAGTCGGCTTGGCAGGCCAGGACCAGCCAGGCGCATCTACAGAGAGGAGTCCTCCCTGGCCGCAGCTGGGAGGACTCAATGAGAAACCTGTGCTGGACATCCAGGCTACACTTGGAAATGTCCATCGCCCCTGGGTCCGCCCGGGGCCTCACATGCAGCGCCCAGCTGCCCCATGTGTGTGCCTGGCATCTTTGGTCTGGCTGAGGGCCTGTGCCTGTGGCCTCTGGTCCTGCCCCTACCCAATGGGCCTGGGAGAAGAGCTGCTCCACTTCCCAGGTCATCTTCTCTTTGGTGAGGTCTCTTCCCTAGGCCTCCTTCGGGGATCTGGGCCATCCCACCGCCTGCGCGAACAGGGCATAAATAACAACCCCCCCAACCAGTGCAGTTCCACAGCCACCAGGATGGACTGATGCAAGCAGCACAGGGGACTCGGGGCCCTGGGAAAGCACTGTGAGGGGGGCACCCGCCTGCCCACCGCCGCCAGTCAGGTCCTAAGGCATCTGAGGGGGAGGGGCATGGGGTGGGGGCAGGGGGCCTGCACCTCCTAGCTTCTCTGGGGAGTGTTGGTCTCTGGCTCTGAGAGGCCAGAGGGCACATCCCCTGCCCCCTGGGCCCCACCCTTCAGTAGGTCTCGGGGGTCCCTGAGGAAGACCACCATGACCGTGATGTTGTCGTGGGAGCCCCGCTCCCGGGCTGCAGCCACCAGCTCCTCGGCAACCTGCAGCCCGCTGCCCTGCTGCCTGACCAGGTGGCTCTGGACGAGGCCAGCGACCTCGTGGTGGGGGACGACATCGAAGAAGCCATCACAGGCCAGCAGCAGGTAGTCCTCGGAGCCCGTCAGCTCCCGAGAGGCTGAGTCCGCCTCCCCTGACACGTAGGGCTTCTGGAAGACGTCCCCTGGGCATGGGAGAGAAGGGCCTCATGTCAGAGGGCCGGGCTGCCCGCTGCCGAGTGCCATCCCACCAGGCCTGGGCCTCACCGCGGCCACCCTCCTCTGACACCCGTGCCCACTGGTGAAACTGGATAATTTCACGCGGTGCTAAGGGCTCTGAAGAAAACAAGAGAGGGTGATGTGGTAGACTTATTCTGGCCAAGTTAGGGCCCAGCCAGGCCAGAGGTCAGCCCGACAAACAGGCTCTTCCAGGGGAGCTGGGTCCAGAGTCGGAGAGGGGAGATGGCTGAGGTAGAGAACCTCACTCTTCCTTCCTTGTACTCAGGTCTGTAGGTTTTCTCCTCAGGACACTCTCCCTGGGACCCCACATCCAATCCACTAGCAAGTCCTGTTGGCTCTGTGTTCAAACCTCTACTGGAACCCACCGCCCCCTCCTCATACCTTGCCCAGGCCCGCGGGTCCCCTCCTTCCACTCCTGCCCTCCAAGTGTGCACCAGCCCGAGCCGCTTCCTGACACGCAACTGCCCGGGGTGTCCCCCTCCGTGCAGGAGCCTCTGCTTGGAGAGGCCCACACTGCCGCCTCCCCACGGCGGTGTGTCCGGAGACCCAACGGCGGCCGCAGCAGGGAGAAGGGCTCTAGGGCCGGTGCGAGCCCGGGGCGGGAGGGACCGGGGCCTCGCGGAGCTCAGCAGGACCGGAGTGGGGTCTAAGTACCTGGGGGAGAGGTGTGGCTGCCAAGTCCCAGTCTGAGGCCCAGCAGCAGCACGATGCTGAGAAAATAGGATTCCGGAAGAACAGGATTCTTCCTTATTTTTTTTTTTTCCAAGATGGAGAAAAGAATCAGCATGAATGGGGGGAGGATAATCGATAACCCTCATTTATGCACTATTTGCAAATGACCTTCCAGCACATATAGCAGATATCCAAGGGTCTCCTCGTAGGTTTTTCCGGGCAACCGTTTTTAATGAGGCGATAATCGCATACAACTGAAACGGGGATTATTCGTGTGAGACGAAGTCTCTGAGGTGCTTGCACACGCGCTACCTAAATTCACCAGAGGCCCTTCAGTCTGACTACACGGCGCCACAGACCACACGTGCTTTACCAGCACAGGACGCTGCTGTCCCCAACAGCGGGTGACCCTCGGGCCTCAGACAAGAGGCCTTGGTCTCCCGCCCCTCGCCTCCTTACCGATGGCTCTGGACACGGCCAGGGTCCCGTTGACTCTCCAGCAGTCCATGTGAGACACGAAGCCACCCAGGGCCTCGATGCGCTCCTTCTCGTCCTGTGGGGGACAGCCGGAGTGGGGGCCGGGGCCGGGCGCCCAGCGAGGCTGTGCCAGCGGAGATGCGCTGGCTTCCGAGACCGCGCTGGGAGCCGCAGCCCGCGAAAGACGCCCAGAGGAGGCATCAGGAGAACGGTGAGAAACCATGAAGGAGCCGCACGTCCTCCTCGGAACGCAGCACGGCCCCATCAGCTAGGACGCAGGCGCAGCCAGAGCAGCCACGGCCGCCGACCCCGCTGCCTCCCCTTTCACTCGGGGGTGCTGTCCCCTCCTTGCAGGTCGCTGTGTGTGGCCACCTGGCAGGGCTGGATGAAACCTGAACCAGGCCCTGTCCTTTCTTGAAGTCCCCCACCCGCCTCCCCCGTGAAGTGAAAGCAGCACTGCCATGTTGGGCACCAGGGGACCGGCTTCCTCAGCTGGGAGCTTCCCATGCCCCACGGGACAGTATCTGCCAGACAGCCCAGTCCCCTTTCTCTGGGACCACCTGGAGACGGTCTCTATGCACATACAGACCCGCTGCAGGGAAGGAGGGAGGGGCCACACCGATCTCAAAGGCTGGGTCTCCCATGTGGTTCCCTGCGGAGGAGGCGGCAGTGGGACTCGGAAGGTTTGCAGGAGCCCTGAGCTGCCTGCACGGCTCCCTCTGGGCCTGAGAACCCACTGTGGTGTGAGCAGTGCCAGAAAAAGGCAAAAAGGATCATGAATGGGAAGGGAAGAAGGAGGAAGGAATAAGCAGGTGGAGGGGGAAGAGAGACCCAGAAGGGTCTGGGGAGAGGCAGGTGGATATGCTGGCTGGCTGGCTGGCCGTGCTCTTTGCCATGGTGCCACATGGCAGGGCTCAGGCAGTGCTCCGGAAAGGCTGCCCGGAAAAGTCCCCGCTGGGTCATCAGAGGTGGCACAGGACAGCAAGCCTGCAGGGATGTGGGCGGGCAGGAAGAGGCCAGGC
Organism: Ursus arctos; assembly: GCF_023065955.2. Classification (NCBI taxonomy): domain Eukaryota; kingdom Metazoa; phylum Chordata; class Mammalia; order Carnivora; family Ursidae; genus Ursus; species Ursus arctos. The sequence goes on along the minus strand of NW_026623030.1, from coordinate 2,935,466 downwards.
ACCCGGAGCAGAGGCTCGCATCTAGTCCTGACTTAGACCACATCTCACCTGACTGCCCATCTCAGGGTAGGACGGTCTGCCAGGGAGCAGATGCCAAATGCCCCAGTGCTGCGGTGACAGTGGAGGGACACAGGACAGCTGCCATTTCTCAGCTGTGTACTCTGGGCAGGTCACTAAACCTTTCTGAGCCTCAGTCCTCTCCTCTATACGATGGGGAAAGCGTATGTAGGAGGTGAGGCCAAGGAATGCTGTCATTCCTAGCTGTTTTGGTGATCAGTGCCTGACACTCCCTGCAATGCCTTCCAAATCTAGAAACCACAAAAGGACAGCTCCTTTCAGTTACATAAAAACCAACGTGTCTACACGGCAAAAGCCCATCAACATAGACAAAGCAGGGGGCTATTCGCAAATCGCCCTGCAGACAAGGAGCTGACCCACAAATTGATAAGAACTATAGCAATGAGGGGCGCCTGGGTGGCACAGCGGTTAGGCGTCTGCCTTCAGCTCAGGGCGTGATCCCGGCGTTATGGGATCGAGCCCCACATCAGGCTCCTCTGCTGTGAGCCTGCTTCTTCCTCTCCCACTCCCCCTGCTTGTGTTCTCTCTCTCGCTGGCTGTCTCTGTCTCTGTCAAATAAATAAATAAAATCTTTAAAAAAAAAAAAAAAAAGAACTATAGCAATGAGCCAAGGACAAGAAGGAAGGGCTCTCCAAAAAGGCGATGGAAATGATCTCCAGTGTTTGAGAAGACGCTCGGCCTCAGTCCGTAAGACAAACGCAAACCCAACAGCCACCTGCCTTCCTCTCAGACTGGCAAGAGCCTGCGGGTCTGTGGGACCATGGGCAAAGGGACTCCAGTGGACACACAGCCCGAGGGGAGCAGTGCGGCAACCATGCCAGGACTGCCATCGCGAACATTCCAGCCCCTCTATCCCACTTCTAGGAGTCTGCTCTGTTGATGTGCTGGACCCTGAGCAATGAAATACTGTACTAAGTTATCCGTTGCTGTCCTGTTTTTAGCATGAAGAGACTGAGGGAGTCGCCACGTCCACAGACAGAACTGGGGAAGAATGGAGCTCCAAGGAGCCCTACGGAAGGGTGGGGACACTTCCCGTGCTACGTGGAATGCCGTGGAAGGCCCATCCATGTGGCAAAAGCCAAGCGGGGACAGGGCACACGGGCATTCCCCAGCATGCGAACTCCCTGCTTTCCCACTTCAGGAGACAGACGGACTGGACACCTGTGAGATGTGGTCCATGGAGGAAGGTCACCCTTGTGTCCAGGTGAGGACCCCAAGGCTCAGACAGTTGAGCGGCCTCAGGATCCCCGCGAGCCTCTATCCAACGAAGCCCCAAACCTGGTTCCTTCTGACCCTGGCTCAGCATCACCTCCTCACTGGAGCCCTCTCCCCCCACAGCCCAGGTAGCCGGCCGCCCCTGGCCCACATGCACAAAGGTTAAGACCCTGCCCTCTGACCCCACTTCCTGGGCTGCCTCCTGGGTGAGAAGGGCTCACTTGGGACTCTTGGCTATTAACGCCCCAAGCTTTAGGGGACCCCCCCCAACCCCTGGCCACTCGAGTCACAAGGACCCTCCCTCTGGAGGAACACCAGGAGCTCCCTAGGAAGGTGGTCCAGGGCCCGTTATTCGTCGCCCACCTGACCATCCGCTATCTTGCGCGGTGCAGCATGACGGGGGCTGGGGCTGTCCCAGGCAGAGAGGGAGGGGGCCCTTACCTGTCGCTCAGGTCTGTGCGGTTCCATCAGCTTCACCACCTGTCCCTGCTGCACCAGGATGACCTGGGAGTCCCCGAGCCAGGCGACGTGCAGGGTCTTTCCGGCGATAAGCGCACACACCCCCGTGGTGCCGCTCTGCAGCCGCTGCAGGGAGAGGGGAGCAGGTCGGCCGGCTGCCGTCCAGACTGACCGACTCCTGGAACAGTGCTCAGCCAGGCAAAAGGAACGGACTGCTGAAGCATGCAAGGGCATGAGGAGTCTCCTGAGGGTTCCGCTGTGTGGCGGGAGAGCACAGCCCGTGTGGTCCCGTTTGCACACAACTCGAGAGAGCACGGGCTCTACCACCGGTAACGTCTGAAAGCAGACGAGCGCTTGTCCGGGGAGCACGGGGGCAGGAAGGCGGGGTAACGAAGGACAGAAGACACTCTCCGGGGGTGGTGGATACGTCCGTTACTGTGGTGAGGGTTACACAGCTGCAGACAGAGGCCAAAACCTACCCCACTGCACACGTCACTTGTTATTGAACCAACCGTACACTGTACACTTGTGATGCGTGCAATTTTCTCAATGAAGCTACCTTAAAATAATAGGACCCTAATTTGAATACCTGCTTCAGAGTATTGTCACTCTGGGAGGTGGCCCGGGGTGACCGTGGCCACGGGGCCTGAGGCATGTCAGTTTTTCACCGGGCTCCCGCTTGACAGTTCTAGAAGCTATATGGTTTTCTGTTAAGAGGCAAAGTCTGGCTTTGCTGACTTCCGCTGAGGTCTGTGCTCAGAGCATCTGATGACAGTGTACCCCCTTCCAAGTCTCCCGCTGAGACATGTCAACGGGGGCAGGTCCTCTGAGCTCTCTGGGCCTCAGTTTCCTGATGTCTAAAATGGACACAATTTTAGTAGCTACCTCGCAGGGCTGCGGGGAGGGCCCCACGAAAGTTCTGCAGGTGAGGTTCAGTGGGTGTAAGTTCACAGAGGAGGGGTCGGGTGCGCTCTTTCAGAAACAAGTGCCTGCTCCCTACTTGGCTACGATTCCCGAGGAAGGAACATGCCTGGCGGGCACCAGCAGCCTGCCAAGACCCTGCCTGGGTGAGCAAGGGGAAGGGGGGCCGTGTATTAATCACGGGTTTTATTTTCTATATTTTCTTCTTTAAAAAAAATTTTTTTTAAGATTTTTAAAAATTTTAAGTAATCTCTACACACAACATGGGGCTCGAACTCACAACGCTGAGATCAAGAGTCTCACGGGCTTCCAACGGAGCCAGCCGGGCGCTCCTATTTTCTCACGCTCTGACAAACTGGGGTGCTTGCTAATCGTGGAGAGAGTGCCCCTCCCAGGATGGGCCGATCACTAAAGATAGCAAATGTCTCCCCCAAGCACACAAACTTCATGCACGAGCCAGCCGGTCTGAACGCATGTCCTCAGCCCCGCGTCTGCCTCTCGTGCCCGCTCTTCCCCCTGGCCTGGATGGCTGGGGCAGCCCCGGTAGCCCAGAGCCCACCCAGGTTACTCAAACTATCCCATCCTCCACTCGCCGGGACGCCTGCGCTGCCTCGGCCTGCTGCGCCCAGGCCTCCGGGTGAGGCCACCGGGAAGGCTCCACCATGCGGTGCTGGCTCCCTCTGCCTCTGGACCAAGCCTGGGGCCTCCTCTTGGGCACTGGAAGTAATAAAACTCCTCTGCCAAGGGGGCCTCTGTGCCTGTCATCTTGCCACACCGGATCAAAACAGAGTCCCTGGGGCGCCTGGGTGGCTTAGTCGTTAAGCGTCTGCCTTCAGCCCAGGGCATGATCCTAGGGTCCTGGGATCAAGCTCCACATTGGGCTCCCTGCCCCACTGGGGGCCTGCTTCTTCCTCTCCCACTCCCCCTGCTTGTGTTCCCTCTCTCACTGTCTGTGTCTGTCAAATAAATAAATAAAATCTTTAAAACAAAAACAAAACAAAACAGAGTCCCCCGCGCATCCAACAGGCTGCCCCCTGTGCGGCCGGCACCCCCGTGTGGCCAGCACCCCCACCAGAGCGGGGCAGGCGTCACGCTGCTTCTGCGCAGATGTACAGCCGGCCTCCCACTACCGTAAGAATGAAGTCACATGATGACCGGCAGAGTTCAGCGGGGACCCTGTGACACCACCAAGGGCTCCGTTTCTCTCCCTCTGCCCGCCGAGCCTCTCCGGTGGAACGGCTGCTGGCCCACACTGGCTCTCACCTCTCGCTTGGCTTTCCAGAGGAACATCTCATCGGTGCGCCGGAAGGCTTCTCTGAGGGCTCGGGCGGGGTCCTCGGGCAGCTCGGGCTGGCGGGCCACGTTGGCGTGCACGTGCACGGCCGCGTACCGAGCAGCGTCCACGCCGCCGTGACCGTCGAACACAGCGAAGTAGGCTCGGTCCACGGGGTCCTGGTGGCGAGTGCAGTGGGAGTCACACCGACCTCGCCCTGACCCGGGCTGTCACCTAAGGCTCCGGTCTGGGGGGTGGGGCCCGGACGCTGATTGGGGTGGGTCTAGAAGAATCAGCATGGCCTTGGCCATCAGCTAGGTCACCCTGACTCAAGCACTTGGGAGCAGCAACGCTTGGAAAAGGACAAGCCTCCAGAGCCTCGGTTCACCTTCTGGAAGGAGTTGCTGGAGCATAAAATGAGGGAAGATGTACCGGGCGGCTCCCGGGGCCTGAGACAAAGCAGGGCTTGCAACCATGAGGCGAATGCGACGCCTGGGGCCTCCCCTTCTAACAGGCTCAAGCAGATCATTCCCTTTCCTCAGTCCCTTAGCTGGGAAAGCAAGGTGGCGGATGGCTGCTCTGGCCCGTGGGTCGGGCCTCCGCGAACCCTGCGAGGCGCTCGGCCTCACCCCCGTCGGAGGACAGCTACAGGCATCACTCCTGTCTTGGCTCTGCTCGGAACCCCGGGGGCCCCTGCCCCCTACACACGGCCTCCTGAGCTGTTCTGACTGGGGCCCGGGGGGAGGAGCACTGGAGGCCGAGCACTCACGGACAGGCCAAAGAGCTGGTTGAAGGCGGGCAGGCACACGTGCCGGTCCTCCATCTTGCGGCGGGTATTCCGGATGGCGTGCACGGAGACCAGCCACTGCCGCTGAGGGACCCGCGCGGTCAAGGGCACCTGCTTCTGCCACTGGCTGCACACTTCCCAGAGCCGGTTAAAGAAACTTCGCGCCAGGTCCCTGGCATCCAGCACTGAGGGGCGTGACAGAGGACTGTTAGGGAAGCACCGACGCGGGCCAGCTGGGCTCCGCTCGCTCTGCCTGCCCCCTTCCCCGCAGCCCCTGCAGCTCTCCAGACAGCGCCCACCACAAGCCCGTGAGCCCCGGGGCCTTCTGAGCACCCCAGCCTGGTCAACCGTGCGTGACAGCCTGTGTCGGGCTGGGCAGTATGGACAGGAAGGAGCCTCCCGTCCTACACTGAGCAACTCCACTCATGGGAGTCCACCCCAAGGAAACAGCCAGAAACACAAAGATAATTTCAGGACGAAGTATAAAATCATTTATAATTGCACATTAATTAGAAGCAATATATATCCAGTGACAGAGTAAATTATGGTCTATTCTCTTGATGAAGAATTAAGCTGCTATTAAACATGATTTTCACAACTAAACACGCAACTGCCACACGGCCCAGCAACTGCACCCCTGGGCATTTATCCCAGAGAAATTAAGACGGCGTGTGCACAAAGCCCTGTGTGCCCCGGCGTTCACAGTGACTCCACCTGTAACAGGCAGAACCTGGAAATGGCCCAGACGGTTTTCAACCCAAGAGCGGGTAAATCATGCCACGGAATACTACTCTGGGAAGGGAGGGAGGGAGGAAGGAAGGAGGGAAAGGAAGAAGGAAGGGAGGAAAGGAGGGAGGAAGAGAGGAAGGACGGGAGAAGGGAAGGAAGGTGCTCCTGGCGTGGTACAGAAACCCAGATAAATCTCCAGAGAATGATGCGGAGTGAAAACAGCTTATGCCCCAAAGTTACGTACTCTATGATTCCATTTATAGGCATTCTTGAAATAGGATTAAGGGTTGTCAGGGTGGGACAGGAGCAGGGTGGCCACAAAGGAGGGATCCTTGCAGGATGAAACTCCTCTGTGTCTTGACTTGATCTTGACTGTGTCGAGATCCTGGCCGTGAGGGTTTACTACAGTTTTTAAGACATTACCATCGGGGGAAACTGGGTAAAGGACGCACGGGATCCCTCTGTGTTATTTCTTACAACAGCATGGAAGCCTATGGTTATGTCTGAGTTTAATGGAAAAAAATTAAAGGGTAAAACAAAAATGGACTTCTGAAGAGCGCGTGAGCATGTAAAATGCTTATGTCATGGTGTTAAGGAAAAACGCTAAGAAAAAAAAATGTCACAAGAAAAAGGAGAACAGAAAATCCCACACACGCTTTGATCACGAGATCTGAAGAAGCCTTCAGCCGCTTGGACCAGAAAATGAAAGGCGGGAGAGCATACGAACAGAATGTCAGCAGTGGGTCTGCAGGTGGCGCTTCTACAGGGGATGTTTTTGCTCAAGAATACTTTTTTGGTGTTTTCTCAATTTTCCATGACAAGCTTTAGCCCCAGGTGATGGGTTAAAAATATGTCCACAAATTCTTTGATGCTTGATTGGGAGCCCAGTTCCCTCCCCTTGAGCGTGGGCCTTAGAGACATGCTCCTAATAAACAGAATCAACTAGAAGTGACCACGAGCTGCTTCCTAAGAGGTGCTGTGGCTCCCACCTGGCGCGCCCTCTCTCCCTCCCTGTCTGTCTCTGTCTCTCTGGTGAATCACCGGCCCCGAGGGAAGCAGCTGCCACGGCGTGAGGACACTCAAGCAGCCCCGTGGAGGGTCCACACGGGGAGGGACTGAGGCCTCTTGCCAACAGCCAAGTGACCGAATCCCTTGGAAATGGAACCTCCGCCCCACGGCCACAAGCTCAGGACCGTGATCTCATGAGAGACCCTGGGCCAGAACCACCAGCTCACCGGCTCCCAAATTCCAGACCCACAGACACTATGGGATAACAAATGTTTGTTTTAAGCCGCTCAATTTTGGGGGGAATTTGTTACGCAACAACAGGTAACAGTCCCTACAACACACACAGACACACACGCCCCCAATCCTACCTAAACATGCCTTCTAAAGGAAAGCTTCACAAGGAGCTAGCAAGGAACAGGTCCCAAGGAATTCTCAGGTGGCGTGCCTCAGAGGCTCGGGTCATTTCCACACACAAAACCCTCCCGGGACTCTTGCTGGCCCAGGTGCGTGAAGCAGGGACAGGTGAGTCAGGGCCAGTCACCTAGGAGGGGGGTTCAAGGGCAGACTCTGAGGAGAGTCTCGGGCCACACTGGAAGGACTTCGAGTGGGGGAGGTGTTGGAGAAGGACGAGCTCCTGCCCAAAGGTGGAGCCCGCGGAAGAAAAGGAGAGGGGCAGAGGCCAGGGAAGGCAGAGAGGGTCTGTGAGCACCAGAGGCCACGGAAGCCATGTCTGAGGGAATCCACACATCAGGGCGGGGTGGGGTGTCTAGAATTGGCCACTGCCACCACACCCAGGACACAGGCGCCATTCAGGTATTTGGCAAGAAGTGGGAGACCAGCCGGGCTGGCCTGAGGGGCTGTGGCTGCAGGAAGGCTCAGCTCCAGGAAGACAGGTCCACACGCGATTGGCCCAGTGAAGGCCCTGCCAACAAGCCAGAGACCCCTCGTTCAGCTGGACTGCACAGCGCTGCCTCCTAGCCTCCCCCTCCTCTCCTCTCTGGACGGCTGTGCGCAGATCATGACCCAAGCTGAAGGCAGATGCTTAACTGCTCAGCCACCCAGGTGTCCCTGGGCTCTGCTTGTATTAGGCCTGAAGCGCCCAGGGAGGCACCGGGCGCCGTGTATTCTCTTGCTTTAGGTTGTGCTACCATTTCCGTCTACACGTTTGAACTTGAATTTCAGCTTGAGCAAAGGCAATTACCACTGACAATGATAAGCAATGGATAAGCAGAGGGAGAATCGGCTGGCTCACTGACTCCTGATGCCTCTGGCAGGAGACGCCTGCTTTCCCGGCTGAGGGCCTCATCCTGGTGCCCACAGGACCAGCTCACTGGAGAGGGGCCGGCTGGTGTTTCCACATGACCCAGCCACAGAGAGGTCTTAGCAGTGGTGCTTATAACACCCGCCGTGAAGCCAATTTTGCAAGAAGGGCTTCAGGATGATAGATTTTACTGTGTTCTGCTCCAGTGACAGGGAGAGCTGATCAAGGCTGCGAGCTCAGGCTTGCACGGAGGGCGGGGGCAGGCTGTGATTTCCTCCTCCCTGGGGCCCTCCCCCCTTCCCTGGCCTACAGGGGCCCCCAGGTGTAGGGCTCTGCGGGTATCAGCCACCACCAGGGGCCTTCCCGCCAGCAGGTGGCGCTGGTTTCCCGCTGGGACTCTGGGGTGGGGCACTCCCTTTGTGGGGCTTTGCAGAGGACAATGGCTGCCAGTCACTGTGGGCTGCTGTCTCCCGCACCTTCCAGGCAGGAATGCGAGGCCCTGCTGGGATGGAATGTGGGCAGGGAGCCACGGAAAAGGCAGGGGACACGGATGAGAACTCAGCATGTGCTGAAGCCGGGCGTGGGTTTGTCTTCTTGCTCCCCCGTCTGTTCCTTGCTTTGCCCTCACGGCTCGCACTCATGCTAAGCTTAAAGTAACATAGATAACAAGTATGGGACAAGACGGAAGTAATCATATACAATATATAAATGGCCCAAATCGACAAATTATAGTCCCCCCGGATCCTCGATTTCGCTTTTCCATGGTTTCGGGTACAGGCAGTCAACTGTGGCCTGGAAATGGGATCATCAGAAGGGATTGTCAGAGGGTCACAGTAGTCCAGCGCTACACTGTAATGCCTACGTCACTCACCTCACTTCATCTTACCACGGAGGCATTTTACCATCTCGCATCATGATCAGAAGGGTGAGTACACACTAAGATATTTAGAGAGAGAGAGGACCACCTTCGTATAACTTATTACAGTATATCGTTATAACTGTTGTATTTTAGTATCAGTTATCGTTAATCTCTTACTGTGCTTAGTTTATAAATTAAAGTTTATCATAGGTGTGCGTGGATAGGAAAAAATGCAGTGTATAGAGAGTTTGGTAGGACCTGCGGTTTCAGGCATCCCCTGGGGTCTTAAAACGTATGCCCCTCGGATGAGGGGGGTATTAGGAAAGTGAAAGAAAGACATGTAAGGTTCACTGCCCATTTCCCCGGCTGTGCGGGGGGCTTGGGGCGCGCCCCGCTAACCAGCACCCCCGGAGGAGGCCGACCACAGGCCCCCTCGGCCCCTCCCCGAGCCAGCTCTCACAGGCGCCGTGGAGTCTCCACCTGTCGGGTCCCGAGTTGGAAGAGCCCGGGCAACAGGCCCAAGCGCTGGCATTTTCTACCAGCTGGACCCTGAGGCCACCCCCGGGAGCCGGGCGCACGTCACCCTCCGGACTCCCACGCCGCCCTGGGGCAGTGTCGGCTGAGGCGGAGCAAGTGGGCGACGGAGCTGCCACCTCAGCTTCCTCCCACGTAGAACGGGAAAAGCATTATTCATCTCCTGGGCGGCTCTGCAGCTCAGTGAGATGGCGCCTGCACCCCCCCCGCCCCGACCTGGGGATGCAGCGGGCGCTGTCTCTGCATCCGGCTCGGCCGCACCGTCGGGAGCACGCGTGGGCGCTGCCCTTCCGCGGCCCTCGGCCACGTGCTGCCCACCACCACCCTTCCACCGGCAAATGGGAACGGCAGTGGCGCCCAGGTGAGCCCTGACATCCCCTGAACTGGCACTCCCCCCCCCCCACCCCCCTGCCCCGTCCCTTGTCTGGCGGGTGAGTGTGTCGCCTGCTAAGCCTCCGGGCCAGACAGGGAAGAGAACTCACAGGTCACAGGGGCCTTCTCTTCCTCGTCATCATCTTCCTCCTCCTCCTCCTGCCTGGGCAACTTCCTGAATTCAGAAAGGTCCGTCTGTAGCAGCTGGGAAACCGCCTCGTGGGCCAGAGATGAGGCAAGTGGTGGCGGGGCGCTCCTGGGGACAGGGACAAGGAGTGAGGCGGAGCGGGCGCCTCAGCAGAAGCTCGTACCCCAGTGCATCCCCGAACGATCCAGATGGAGACCTCCTCTCCACTCAGGGAGGCGCCACAACGTGCAGCAGCAAGGAACTGCTCGGCCTCTGGGCCTCGGGGAGCTGGGTGGGACATCCACTCGATGCCATTTCCCAGGCCCTGAGCTACACCAGACATGGCTCCCTTTGGGGGCTGGGGGCTGGTGGGGGGAGAAGATGTGTCTGCGGGGCCCTGTGCCTGGGCTGCACAAACCGCCCAACGTCCAGCCTGATGACGGCTCCTGGTCACCAACACCAGCTGGGGCTCTCCAGAGTTTCAGGGGTCTTATGAGTTGAATTGTGTCCGTCAAAGTTCCTATGTTGAAGTTCTAGCTGCCAGTGCCTCAGAATGGGACCTTATTTAGAAGGACACAATTAGTTACAATGAGGTCGTAGAAGAGTGGGGGGGGGGTCCCCGATCCAGGAACACTGGTGTCCTTATAAAAAGGGGACCTCCAGACACAGATGCACACAGGGGGAGCGCTCCGTGAAGATGAAGGCAGCAGCTGGGGTGATGAGCCAGAAATCACCAGAAGGAACCAGCCCTACCGATGCCCTGATCTTGGACTTCCAGCCTCCAAAACTCTGAGACGATACATTTTTGTGTGTAGGCTGCTTGGCCTGTGGTGCTTCCCATACCACATCCACGGAGAGCCTTCCCTGGCTCCTCTGCGCTAAGGGTCCATTCCTCCGCTGCCCCTGTACCTCTAGGTGCACCTGACCCCGCACCTGCCTCCCCCCCAGTGGGAACCTTTCACAGGCCAGCCCTCGCGTGTCTGTCCCTGAGGGCTGGGGGCGCACGCCCAGGGTAGCCAGGGATTCTCTGCTGGGGAGACACACCTAGCTTTTCCCTGAGGGCAAGGACCTCCCAACAGCCAGGCAAATGGGTCACTTCCCTTTGGGGGCTGGGCGTCCACAGTGTGTCTATAGATGGTCTTAGGAATCTACAGGGATGAATCTGTGATTTTTTAAAATGAGAGGGTGACTCAGGGGAGAGGCCTCTGGACCTGCCTTTGAAAAACCACCAGCCAAGACATGAGAAATGAGTTCCCCTGCCATTTGGGGATTTCCTGCTAATCACTGGGTTTTCCTTTTTCACAGCAGGGAGAAGGGGCACTGTTCTCTCTGCTCCTGGGGAGGTAGTGATGTGGCTTCCTGCAGGCCTGCAAAGGCCACCGGGGCAGGGAAGCAGCTTCCGGCCCTGGGGACACAGACAATGCCTGGCCTCAGGCCATAGGCCTCGCTTCCTAGATGTGTCCTCCCTCCCCATCCAGGGGATCCCCCCCACCCCCCACACACCCTCCAAGCACTCAGGCCCTGCAGCAGTCAGGGCTCCTAAAGACTCCGGAAGATGCCACAGTGAACAGAAGGTGTGTGCAAGGCCCAGGTACCCAAGAAACACTCTAGTTCCACCTACTTTGGGGTTTTCAAGTTTGCAGCCTAGCAGCCGAGATGAAAATGCAGAGGAATAATTATAGCGTAAGGTGTGCACTGCTCGGGGACCTGAGATGGGACACAGAACCGCTAACAACAAGGGGGAAGACAGGCTGTAAATCACTGCACCCTTGAACTTGGTGATCTGACTTCCCAACAGTCTCAGGAAGGACACCATTTACAATCTGAGAAAATGCCATGCACCCTATGCTTGGGGCCCCTTGCGCCCAGGGGCCTACACGTCAGCCGCAGAGATGGGAAGCAGAGGGACAGGAGCTGCCAGGAAGCTGCCAGGAACGTCTGTGGGGCTGCTCCTGACAGTCGGACACAGAGTCGACAGCGTGTGATCACACGTGTGAACACCATGTCTGCACAGGGAAGAAGTACTAGAAGAGAGCAAGAATAAATTCATCGAGATGAGTAGAAAACACATGACTTTAAAATATGTTTTAAAGGTGTTTTCAGATGGATCCGTTAGGGAGCTGACAGGAGCCATGACTCTTGGCCTCTCCCTCATGGCTAATGGTCTCAGGCCTGCTCTGCCATCCCGCTAATTAACGGGGGGGGGGGGGGGGGGCGGAGGGGCTCAACATCTGAGCCCAGGACCTGCCACCAGGGCCTCATGGGGCTCCACGTCACCTCAAGCAAGTCCTGCTTTTCTCCTACACGTGGCCTAAGACACCTGCCCTCCAACATAAGTAAAAGTCCCTCACCCCAAGGCCCTGCACCCTGCAGACCCCTCTAGTCAGACCCCTGACTTGTCCAGCTCAGGCCCCTCCCTGGGCACGAGGGCCGGTCACCTGCTCCTGTTACTGCCCGGCTACCCTCCTCTTCCTCACCTGCTTCCATCTCCACTGCCGTGGAGCAAAACCAGCCCCACCTTCTGGGATCCTGCCCCTCTGGGCATGTCCCTCCTCTGTGCCCTCTCCTCCCCCCACCAGTGGACTGACTGCTCACCCCCGTGCCCCTCCCAGGCCTGGCCCTATAGCTTCTCCCTCTTCTGACTCTGAGCCACCAGCCTGGGCTCTCCTGCCTCCATCTCCAGGTCACTTCCCCTTCTCCCTGTGCACAGGTCATCTCCGGCACAGCAGGCACAATGCTGGGCGCTTTCATTCTCCCCAGGCTCTGGGCTCACGCAGGAGCAGCACGGGCACCAATCCTCCTGGGCCCGCACTTCCTCCCACCGCCCCTAAAGCCCGCGCAGGAGGCCAAGTGGCTGCTGGTGGGGCCCTGAGGAAGGCGGAGCCCCGGGAGCCCTCCCCTCCCTGCCCCTCCCCCGAATCCAGCAACTCAGGCCTATTCTGTTCCACCAACTCACCTTATGCCACCTGCCTCTAAAATATTTCCTCAATGCAGGACAGAACAGTCCCGTAACAACCTCTGCACATGCCACACCCTAAAGGAACATGGTCACCAGGCATGTCGTCCTGAGGTCTGTGGCGCTGTGGGGCTGTCAAGATGGACCAGGCCAGCTCACACTGACCTTCACACTCAGGGACCCGGGCTCCCACACTGCATGGGGTAAGAGTCATGAACTCTGCTGGATCCTAGCAAGCAGGCTTTAGGGGGGTGTGCAGGAATCGAGCTGACCTGCCCCGAAGGAAGCACGCTTAGGGACACTAACATGCAGTATGCTGAGGCTGGGGGCGTGGTCTGACTTTAGGGGTGACGCAGTGACTAGGGACTATGGGTCTGGTCCCCGGGGAGGGACGAGGTTCAGAAAGATACTGCATAGGCCGCTAGCCTTTCCTGTCTGTTGCTTTCTCCCTTCAAATCTGCTAAGCCTGCTGTGTCTCATCTCTGTGCCTTAGCTGCCTGGCCCCTGAACAGGGGACACAGCACCACCAACCTCTTGGGTCACCGCGACTAGGGCACACAGCCTGGCCCTGCCCCACCCTGAGGTCTCAGCCAGTCTCTGGACCTCCCTGGATTCTGCCTCCCCATCTGTGAACTGAGACAGAAACAGGATTGACTGCACCTGTATGGGTTGGACTGTGTTCCCCCAAAAGAAGTCCTAACCTGTAGGGGCTCAGAATGTGACCTTATGTGGAATTAGGGTCTTTGCAGGTGTAAGATGAGGTCATAAGGGAGCAGGGTAGGCTCTTGATCTCATAGGACTGGTGTCCCTCCAAGAAGAGAAGAGACCCAGACAGGGAGGGAATGCCACGTGAAGAGAGACGCACAGGGCGGACACTATGTGACAACGAAGGCAGGGCTGCAGGGACGCCTCTACAAGCATCTTCACGTGGATGCTGGCAACACTGGCAGCTGAGAGAAAGGCCTGGAACCAGTTCTCCATAGCCTTTGTTTGAGAGAGCGTGACCCTGCCGACACCTTGATCTCTGACTTCCGGCCTCCAGAACTATGAGATAATCCATGTCTATTGTTCTAAGCTGCCCAGCCTGGGATACTTTGTGACTGCAGCCCTGGGGAAGCTATGCAGCCCCGTCACAGGGAAGTAATTAGGGAGCAGAACCGGCGCAAGGCAGGGCATGTGGGGTGAGCGGCAGCTGCGGTCAAATTCGGCAGGAGGCACGTGTTGTCCCCTCCTGACAGGTCCGCCACCTACCTGCTGCTCAGGAAGCCCATCGCCAGCTCGGCCAGCTCTCCCTCCACCTCCTCCCGGCTCAGCACTGTCCCCGGGAGCTTCCATGGCACAGGGCTCTCTAGACTCAGCGGCGCTGGGAAGTCGCAGAGGAAGGCGTCCAGGAAGCCTGGGATCTCCTCTGCCGGCTGGCTGCTCTGCTGGGGGGCTCCAGAGGCCATGCCCAGAGCATCCCGGGAGGTCTCTGCTGGGATTCCGGGTGGTCTTCCCTGAGGAGAGACGTGAGGGTCAGAAAACACAGGGGGGATCGGTGCCCTCACCCCACAGTGCTGAGTGTGTGGTGCCTTACTTTCTCTCCATCTCGAAGCATCATGCAGCAGGTGCCACACCAAGCCCAGGGCCTCAAGGCAGAAGGGCAGGGTGACTGGCCTTACAGAGTTCAGGGGACCCAAGTAAGGGGGAGCAACAGCCCTGGTCAGTGTCCGGACATGGTTCCAAGAGGGGGCGCTCGGAAGCCCAAGAGAAGTGGCTTCAGGAGACAGAGCTGGGATCAGAGGCCACATGGATGCCCTGAAGGAGAAGTGACAGAGAAGGCAGGCCTGTTCCTGGTAGGGGATGGCTGGCGTGGCCAAAGGCGGGCAGGAGGGGACACTGGGGGCCAGGCCACTGAGGCATTAAAACAGAGCAGGTAAAGCGGTTCAACCTGACCCCTTGACAGCCAGAAGGTGAGGAAGTGATGCCATCACGTCTGTCAGCCTAGTGAGCAGAAGGGATGCCTGTCAAGGGAAGAAAAAGGGCCTGGATGGTGCCGGCGCTGGCCCTGGGATGTTTTGGATGTGGACAAGAGGGGGAGTAGGAAGGGGGCCCAGAGCCTACAGGGCACCCCAGGGCATGGGCAGAAGAGAAGCCAGGAAAGTTGGGGACACCTGTGACATGTTCTCTCCAACAGGAAGACTCCTGGGCCTCGTGAGCCCCGGCTGAAGAAGAGGCACCAGGGACAGCCCAGGCCACTGACCCCACTACTCTGGGAACTGGCTCCCACCTTTCAGGCTCTTCCTCCCCCAACCTCAGGAAGGCCAAGGGCTTACTAGCTGCCAGGCCCTGGGAATTGCCCATAACAACCCTGGGAGCCAGGATGAGCCCCCATTTCACAGATGGGAACACTGAGGCTGGGAGAGGGGCAGCCCTTTGACAGAGAATGGATGATGGGGTCCAGGAGGGATTCTGGAGCCTACACTCATCACCATCCCACCCAGCTCTTCTCCCACGAGGTCTTCACTCACACCTGGCTCCCACTACATCCTCCTCCCCAAGGTGGGCCTCCAGCTCCTCTCCCCCAGCTCAGGACCTCCACGCATTGCTAGCCCACCCACTTCCCTCACCCTGCCCCCCAGGGTTCATGGGCCGGCGAAGGCCTGTCTATCAGACTCCTACATGGCCCACCTGGACTCCCGCCTCTCATGTTCTGCCCTCCAGACCCAAATGGTCCCAGAGCATCTCTCTTCTGTGATACAGCCTCCCCCATTCGCTCTCTAGGCCCCCCTTCCTACCCCACACCCACGTGCGCCACCCCCCGACCACCAATGCTGAGCACAGGCCCTTGTCTTGCCCATTCCCCTCCAGCTGGTGCCTGTTCCATCTGAGCCTTCCCAGGGCTGGGGCACCCCCAGGGCCTCTATAACATCCAGCTGGGAAGTTTGCTTTGGGAGCAGTAACAGATTGACTCGAGGGTCCAATCCCAAGTTGCGGGAGGACAATGTGGGGAGCAGTTTCACTGCCCATCCCCTCCCTGAGGCCTTCCCGGTTCCGATGAGTACAGGCAGGGAGAAGGCATGGGAGAGACTCTTCTGGAATTCCTCATGCCTGCAAACGTTACCAGAGAGAAGCAGTGGACAGGGGTTGGAAATTGGAGGCTGAAGGGACCTGCCACCAAGAGGAGGGGTGACAGCCTGCCCAGCGCCCACTGAAGAGCACCCCCATGGGCACGGCTGCCCTTGTCCAGAGCCACTAACTCAGCACAAATCTGTGGCAGAATGAAGAGAAAAAACACAAGAAGAGCACAGGCTGAAGGGGAGAGGTGAAGTTAAGTGTCCAATCTGGGAAGCACCTGCGAGGACAAGGGGGGGTAAATGAAAAAAAACAAACCTACAAAACCTCTCTCTTTCAGAGATGTGTCAAAAGTTGACTTTTTAAAGCAGACACAGAAAGAATACAGAAATCAGGGCACTTATGATGGAAGGTTATGGGGACGGATTTAAAATCACTGCTATCCTCCATGTTTACTTACCAGTAGAAGTAAATACAACGCAGCCCCAGGTTATAAAAGGCGAACAGGTAAAAAGATAAAGAGGGCAAAATAAAGAAGCAGAAATCAGGACAACAGCTGGTCGGACAACCGAATCATAACCACAAGGGTAAGACTTCGTGAAATGGGGTGATCAGAAAAGGCTGGGAGCCTCGTGGGGGGTGGTGAGGGTCACCCGGGGAGAAGGCAGGCTGGCAGAGCTGCTGAGTACGGAGAACCAAGCCAGAGAAAAACAAGATGGTGTGAATTTCCCAGCAGGCTCCGACACCCTTCGGCAGAGAGAGAGGCCAAGCCACCTCGTCTGCTTGCGAACAGCGCTGGCCTGTTGCTGAGGGGAGAGAAGCGTGAGCAATGCGGAGCTGCCCTCCAGCAACAGCCGGCGCTCTGGGGTGCAGAACAGGGCGGGGAAATGCCCAGAAACAACCCTCTGCAGGCATGCAATCTTCGGGGCGGTGCGTGTGCTCCTGTGTGAGTGTACGATGAAGACCTGAACGAGAGGAGGGCTGGCTCACTGACCTCCCAGAGTGCACAGGAGGGCCCTGTTTGAGGAACCCTGCCCCCAGAGTAAAGCACAGAATGCAAGACCCTTTGCCTGCGACCTCACTTGCTGGTGGCATGTGCTCGGTGCTTTGGAATGCGGGAACCTCCTTGGGATGCTGTTTTCTGTGCCAGGAGCTCCCCCACAGTCCGCCCCTTTCCCTGGGGGTCGGAGCCCCTCCTCTCCGCATTGCTGCCTCCTTGCTCTGCCCTGTGACCGCTGCCAGAGTTGGGCACAGGCTGGGACAGCAGCCCGTGACACGACTGCTGAGTAGGGTCGGGGGAGGGGGGGCGAGGGGAGGGGGAGGCAGGCGGCGCAGGCGTGACAGTGCTTGTGTGCACGCTTGGCCTGCATCTGCCGGGGTGCGGGCTGCCCTGTTCTCGGGGCCTGCGCCAGCTGCCCTCCTTCGCTAGACAGGCGGGTGGCCCAGAGCCATCTTGCCCGCTGAGGACCAACCGGGCTTGTTTCTGCAGCAGCAGGCTGAGGCGAGGGGCAAGGGGAGCAACCAGGACACGGCTTTCCTTCTCTGGAGCCCAGCTGGGGTAAAGACAAGAGTAAGTGCCTTCCTTGCCCTTCGTTTGTTCAACGAACTCTGAATCTGTGACATAGGCCACACAGAGAGGAGCAAAACAGTCCCAGGCTCCTGGGGCCTACAGATAACAGCAGGAAGAGGACAGGACGGAGGGATTCCCAAGGCAAAGGGGGGTCCCCCCGAGACAGCCCTAGTGCCAGGAGGGGCAGGGGGCTGTGCCGTGGTCCTGAGCTCTTGCTGGACCAATGGGGGCGGACAGGGGCTTGGGGACAGAAAGCAGGATAAGGTGGTGGGAGATGAGGCAGGGTGTCCAGGCGGATACAGTGCTCTGGGGTTCTGGGGAGGGGGACTTGCCTGAGTCCGGGGGTGGGCAGGGGAGGAACAGTGGGCTGCCAGCCCCCTTGTCACCTGCCTCCACCAGATGGGCCGAACGTGGCCCGGGTCCTCCCGGCTCCCAGAACGATGCTGCTGTGCACTGGGCATCATGTCAGCCATGCAGTCAGCTCACACCCGCCAGGGGCCCCCGACTGCCGACTGCCGGCACCAACAGCACTCCTCCGGCCTCTCCTCTTTCCACCTCCCAGCAACCTGTTGTCACTATCCCCAGGTGGGGGTCATGACAGGTGGGGACTGCAGGGGGGAGGACAGCAAAAGAACCAAGCAACTCGTTCAAAGTCCCTCGGTGGGGTTCACACCGGAAACTCAGACTGTGGAGCCTGGCTCCACGCTGCCACGGAAACCCCACCCACCCCTCACTGGTCACCAGCCTGGGGGATTCAGTCTCTCCTGCCCTCTTCTTTCACTTCCATGCCCCTCACCTCCGTGCTCCTGTGCCTTGCCTCGTGGCATTCCATTTTGGCCCCACCCCACCCCCGCACCTCTGAGCCAAGCCCTGCTGTACAGTCACACCTTTGGGGTCCAGCACACTGTCTTCCATGTGCTAGATCCCAAAGAAAAAAATATTTATTTTCCTCTAGCTTATCAGTTTTGATTCATAAGCTCAACCAACGCATATCTGTACAACTGCCTTTTTCTTGATTTTTAAAAAAAGATTTATTTATTTGAGAGAGAGAGAGAGCACGAATGGCTGGAGGGGCAGAGGGAGAGAGAGAATCCTCAAGCAGCCTCCCGGCTTAGCGCAGAGCTCAACCTAGGGCTGATCCCAGGACCCTGAGATCATGACCCGAGCCGAAATCCGGAGTTGGCCGCTTAATTGACTGAGCCACTCAGGCTCCCCAACTGCCCTTTTCTAGATGGTATGGACAAAATACTTGCTGAAAGTCCTGCTTGACTTCAGAACCCAGGAGTAAAGCAAAAAACAGCAATCCTGAAGAAAGGAAACTGCATCATCATTACAACAGTATTGCCTTCCTTACTAAAAAGGTTTCTGTAAATGGAGAATCTTCTTTATTCACAAGTAACCATGGGGAAGAATATGGTGTCAATTTTCCAGATCTTTGACTACACATGTATCTTTTTTCTTTTTAAAAAATGTATGGTAAAATACGCATGACATGCAATTTATCGTGCTGCCCATTTTCCTGTCTCCAGTTCTGTGGCATTAAGTACATTCACACTGTTGTGCACCCACCACCTTCTACAGGCTTGACTTTCTCACTAGAGGCCCCGCTCCTGAGTCAGGAAGCCCACCCGTCCTCTCAGGTACCAGCCCAGCCCTCTGCATGGCAGCTGGCAAGTGTGATGGTGGAGGGAAGACGCTGGCTGCCTTCTGCCACTGCCAGTGGGTGGTGTGGGCTGAGATAAGCAGCCTGAGGCCTGGCACCTTCAAAGAGGAAGTTAAGATATTCTGTGGAGAACAGTGATCCGAGGGAGAAAGGTTTTAAAGACAGGGATGGCCTCAGGAAATATCTCAAAGGAATTCTACAAATGAAACTCTGTGGAGGTTTACAGCTTTCAAAGTGGTATTCAAAGGGGTATTTGTTTTGTTACTTCTTGCACAACTATTCTGAGAAGTACATGCTGTTAGGCCACGTTGCAGATGAAGAAACAGGCTCGGGGAGGGTAAGCCACCAGCCTAAGGTCACACAGGTAGGAAATGGCAAAGCCGGACTCACATGAGGCCTTCTGATGCCTTTTGTCACTTCCAGCTTGGTTATAGAAAGAAAAGAGTGAGATCTGACAACAGGCCAGAAGTGAAGGGCGCCTGGGTGGCTCAGTCAGTTGAGCGACCAACTCTTCGTTTCAGCCGGGTCGTGATCTCGGGGTTATGAGATCGAGCCCGGTGTGGAGCCCTGCATAGGGCTCCGTGCTCAGCAGGGAGTCTGCTGGGGTTTCTCTCTCCCTCTCCCTCCCTCGCTCGCTCTCTTTCTCTCTCTGAAATACATAAATCTTAAAAAAAAAAAAGAAAAAAAGAAAAGAAAAAGAAAAAAGGCCAGAAGTGTGCTAGAGATGACCTCAGAGTGTTGGCCTTACATTCTATCTCCCATGGTGGGAGTACAGCTCGGCCCACAGAACCTGCCCCAGGAAATACCATGAGGACATGTGTCACTCGGCCCATGTCCTGGGGGGCGGAAGACTGTGGGGGAGGAGTCCATCACCATCAAATAGTACTGGCTATGTGTTAGGCCCTGCATTAAAATCTCTACAATCAGGTGCCATTTCTCCAACGGCACAGAGGTTAAGAGGCTTGCCTAGGGTCACAGGGCTGCCAGTGGTGGAGTCCATCACCTCCTTGCCTGAGATTTCTATCTCACACACCTAGGGCCGAAAGTGCAGCAGCCCAAGCATAGCATTCGCTTTCACTAAAACACTGGCTTTTCACTAAACCACTTGGACAAGGGCCATGGGTCGGGGCAGGCCATGGGGTAAGGGCACGTGGGCAGAGATGTGGACCGGCAAAGGGGCAGGGGCTGGTAGGTAGGGGTCAGGCAGTGGGCCCAGCCCGGATGCTCCTAAGAACAGGAGCTCGGCCACGGGCAAATGGGGGCACGTCACCCCTCAGCATCCACTCTGCTTCACCGCCCTCCGTTCCCACCTGGCCTTCGGCTTGGCCACACCCCCGCCGGCCCCTGGCCCCCTGAGGTCTGCACCCTTGCCTCTCTGGCCCTCCAATTCTCTGCCTCGGGTTCCTCAGGTCTTCAATTGCTCCCTCCGCTCTTCAGCCCCCCACTCGGCCCCTGAACCCCTTGCGTCTTCCCATCTCGGCCTCCCTGCCTCCCCAGCCCCCCTATTCCGCACCCTCCAGTTCCTCAGCGCCCCGTTTCACCCTATACGCCTCAGGTTCCCACCTGAGCCTCACTCCAGCGCGGTCAGCCCACCGGTCCCATGCCCCGGGCTTCCTCACCCCCGGGACCCCCAGGGCCTCACCTGCTACTCCGCCACTCCGGGCCGCGCGAGCCGCTCCCGGCCGGCCCCGCCCACTTCCCGTCCCCCGCCGCCGCGGGCTCCGCGCAGGCGCATTCCCCCCGCGGGCGGGTGGGGTCGGGCCTCTGCTGCCCCCTGGCGGCCTCGCGGCCCTTTCATTACAGGTGGAGAAGAGCTGCGCTCCACCCAAAGGGTCGCGCAGCGAGGCGGCCCACATCCTGGGTTCTGGAGCAAAACGCGCGATCACTGGCGAATTGCTTCTCTTCTGGAGCCTTGTGTGGTTGGGCAGATGCGGAAAGCAATCCCTACCTCACAGCGCCCAGACATTAAGCAACATGTGCTGTGGGACAGCTGGTGAGTGGCAGAGCTGGGATGCAGACCCAGACTGCCCCAGGGCCGGTGGGCCATCAGGCGAGGAGGCACAGTGCCTGTGGCCCAGCACACTTTTAGCGGTTGTGTTAGTTTCTTATTGCTGCTATGACAATTACCACAAACTTACACAAATTTTTTACAATTCTGGAGGTCAGAAGCCTGCAAGGTCTCAATGGGCTATAAGTTTGAAGTGTCAGTAGGGTACGTTCCTTTCTGGGGCTCTAGACAGGAATTTGATCCCTTGCTTTCCCGACTCCTAAAGACTGGCCATTCCTTGGCTTGTGGCCTCTTCCATCTCCAAAGCCAGGAACATCCAGACGAGTCCTCGCACTGCCACCTCTCTGGTTGCCTCCTCGGATTCCGTGTTCCATTTTTAAAGACTCTTGTGATGACACTGGGCTGCCCAGATGAGACAGGATAATCTCAGTATTGTAAAGTTAGATGATGGGGTCCCGGAGTGGCTCAGTGGGTTTAGCGGCGGACTCTTGGTTTTGGCTCAGCATGATCTAGGGGTTCTGGGATCAAGCCCCACATGGGGCCCCTCACTCAGCAGGGAACCTGTTGGAGATTCTCTGTCTCCCTCTCCCTCTCCACACCCATGGGATCTCTCTCTCTCTCAAATGGATAAATCTTAAAAAAAAAAAAAAAAGTTAGGTAATGTGAAACCTACATTCTGTCTGCAACCCTGATTCTCCTTTGCCATGTAATCTAACACAGGTTCCAGGTATGAAGACATGGACATCTTCGGAGGGGGCATTTTTCTGCCACCATAGAGGCCCATGAAAATGTTTTCTTTTCAAGCTAGAAGAAATAAATGAACTTTTAATATATAATATTAATATATTCCTCTTTACATTAAGGCAGTCATATAATTCTAAAAAATTCAAAAACATTTTTATGGAAGAAGAGCCGTCTAGAGCCATATGCAGCCCCACCTCCTTGACTTTCAGGTCCACATATGAGCCTCTGTCCTTCCCAGGAATCACAGTTTCTGGGATGCTTCACTAACAGGAGGGGTTCAGTGAAGCAAGAAACCTTGGAGAACTAGCAGTTGGCTGATATGAAAGGAACCCGTCTTGGGCAGGGGTGAGCCTGGAAGGCAGGGGGTATTTAGGCAGAGAAATCAGGGTGGGAGAGGGGCGCTGGCTCATGCCATTCTCCTATACACCGTCCTAGATCCTATAACCCCCTGTCAGTGTGGTGACCCCAAGCAAGGCTTGAGGTTACTTCTTATAACTTGTCCTACCTGGGACATGTTCCTCAGCTCATCTGGGTCTGTTTCCTTACCAGAAAAATGGGGACTAGAGCAACCAAGCTATTTAATGGGGTCATTGTGAGACCCTGCAGCAGTGTTTCTCAGAGTCTGTCCAGACCGCCTGTGTCAGGATGACCGTGGGGTGAAGTTTGAGAACCACGGCACAGGTGAAGTGGTGCTTGGCTTAGGACCTCCCACACTGAGAAGTGGGGTGCCTGTGAAAGCTGGTATACCGGCAGGCCTCTTTGGCGAGGGCCTACATGAGACTCTTGGAAGCACCGATTCCATTCAAGGTCGGTGGCTTAGAGATGACAACAGAGTGAGGCCCTGCCACTTGGCCCGGAGCTGGCCCCTTAGGGGCACGAGGCCAAGGCACTGCCTGTGGGATTACTTGTGTCCTGTGGCTTCTGTCAACGCCCCCCTGTCTGCATTCCATCACGCCTCAGCTTCTGGCTCTTGGCTTTCTCCCTCGTGAGAGGAATCTTTCCATGTCACCCACCCCACCCAGCCACTGACTTTGAGCTCTGCCTCTCTTACCAGGCTGCCCCGTGGCGTAGGTGAGCAGACAACACGGAGCTCCCAAAGCGTTCAGCCTGGCTTTTCCTCCCGCCTCTGCCCCCTCTGACTGAACCCTCTCCTGGTCCCATGTCCATTATTCTGGAACCCCACCCTGAAGCCTCTACTCCCCCGTCCTAGGACCTCATGCACCTACCTCCTCCTCCCATCTTCCTGCCCCGCCCCTTCTCACATTGCCAGACTCATTGTAGAGATGGGGTGACATTGCCCTGGGGTTTTCAAGCCATCAGCGATGTTGTGACCTTGGAAAGAAGGTACAAACCCTCACCCCTGACTTCCGGGAGTCCCGCTTGGCTTCCTGTTGCCAGCAGTGCTGCTTTCTCGAAGGCGGCCCACAGAGCTTCCTTGGCTGCTGGTATCTGTAGGTCTTCAGGGGCCTGAATGATCCATGCAGGTGGAGGGGGGTGGGGTCGTGTCTGCAGGTCTGCGGTGCCTTCTGTCTAGCAGTCCCGGAAGGGGTGCCTCACTCAACTGAGCAAATGCACACGAGGCACCTAGTGGCGATGTGCACCGGAGTCTCAGAGTGACGGGAATGGGTGTTGTCCAGCACAATGGGCCGTGTCCAGCCAATTCAGCTGGACAACCAAGCCCTGTTTCTGGGAGTCATGCACGAAGGCCTAGTCTGCGGCTCTGCCCCCTGCTCCCCCAGAGCAGGTCAGCCTGAAGCTACGGACCTCCCTGACCTCAGGGCGGCAGTTGTAGTCCTAAGGAGCACGGCAGGCTGTCCCGGCTGGAGCGGGCCTCGTCTCTTCCTATCTTCCTTGCCCTTGCAGCCGCGCCGGAAGAGCTGTATGCCGTTGGATGATGCGAGATGAAGAGACCCAGAAGGTAGACTCCCGCTTTGAATGCCAAGGACATTCATACACAAGGGACAGTTGCAGAGAAAATGAATGATTAGCCCTGCTTGGGGCTGAAACTTCAGGGCAGAATCCTGGTAAGGAATAGGTAGTTTGGGTTTAAAGCCTAAGGTACAGTCTCTGCTCCCCTAAGTCCTTCTGGCCATCTACCTGGGCTGCCTCTGTGTGTGTGTGTGTGTGTGTGTGTGTGTGTGTGTGTATCTCACAGTGGAATAGAGTTGGGTCACCTACCCACGGAGAAGGCCCTGGTTCCACTTGCTATGTGATGGGGTGGCAGAGTCACAGCCCTGTGCCAGGGACACCACCCACTAGCAGATGTGGCCTTGCCAGTGCCCCCAAGTCTGGTCCTAGTAAGAGGGGAAGGGGAAGGAACACAAGCATTCTGAGGGCACCCCTTCCCCTGAGACACCATCCCAGCAGCTTCCCGGGAGCCTGCCCTCAGGTCACGTCATCACCTCCCTGGCTCACTGCATAGTTTCTTTGAACTTCTAGAGGGCTTTCACAGTGTTCCAGGGACACCCAGGTTGGTTTGCTGGGGCCTCCCAAAAGAGGGAGCCTGGAGGGTGCAGCGCCTGCTTGGAATGCTGGGTGGTCACAGGTTTACTGACGGAAGCTCTTCTCGGAGCCTCGTACGTTCCAGTGTGGACTGCGAACTTGCCACCCGGATAGCGAGTCCATGTGCAAAACGTCTCTGACCTGTCCCTCACAGAGGTGTGGCCCACACTGCTTGGAAAGCTGTTTTACCACCACTCCGTGGGGCCGGAGCGGTGGAGGGGTGCGGGAAGGACGGCAGGTGGAGCGCAGCCCACAGAGCGGTTTGGCTGATGGATTCTTTTCTAAATTGGGCACGCAGACAGCTTCAGTGTGGCTCCCTGTGGTTCGGCATGGCACCGCCGCCCAGCTCCTCCTAGGAAGTGGCCGGCCTGCCTGTCTGGGACAATAAGGGCTTGTGGGAGAACAGGAATCAGGACAGGCCCTGGGAGACTGCCAGGGTCGCACACACCACACACAGACCTGCTCAGAGCCGCCCTCTGGCCCCAAGCGGTGGGCTGCAAGGACGGCCAAGGTCCAGTGAGGACTTCTTTCAGCCCTGCCTCCTCCCACAGGCCTCCCTCCTACGACATCTGCCTGGGATGACAGGCAGTTGGGGCCTTCCTCTCTTTCTTGCCTTGCAGACATCGGGGATGCTACCGTGCTGTCCTACACGTACTGAAGTAAGATGTGAGCCTCGGACTGGGCTCAATCCCCCTTTCCATACTTGGTGGCCTCCCTACGGGCAGCACCAGGGTGTGGGCAGAGCAAGGGCACTCAGGTGATGTGTGCAGAATGAAGGGAGACCGGGAGGAGCAGGGAGGAGACGGGCAGGGAGGACTCCATAACCCTCTGGCACCAGTGTAAGGTCCCGAGCTGCTTGCTCTGGAGAAGACAAAATGCATTTTAATGATTTCCGTGGCCCACAGGACACCAGTGTGGTGCCTGGTGAGGGACGGTGGGGCCGTCATACAAAGTAGGCAGCCAGGGCTGACATCTTGTCCTTTGGCCGCCTGGTGCTGGGCTTCCCGGGGGGCCGCCGGCCTCGGGCCCGCCCTCGGCCCTGCCTCCTCCCTGGCCCACCACGGTGCATGGGGTGGCAGGAGGCCGCGTGCTTCAGCTCCACGAGCTCCTGGAAGATGGGGTCGCAGAAGACGCAGCCCGTGTGCTGTGTCTCGTCACCCGGGAGCGGCGACTTGGCCTTGTTGAAGTCCACGGCGAGCAGAGCAGCCTCGCAGGTGCTGCAGGTGTCGGCGGACACGCGCACACGGTAGGCGTTCTCGAAGCAGTGTGCCACCACATTGCACTTGTTGCAGGCCACCTTCCACTTGGGGCCCGAGGTGGGGTCCAGCACCAGCACGCCACTCTCGCATTCCACGCACTGGCCGATGCCCAGCATGCTCAGCGAGTGCTGGCAGGTGGGGTGCGTGCACTCATTGCAGCCCATGCCTGGCGGAGAGAGGGCGGCCCATGATGCGCACTCCCATCCCCCCCCCAGGGACCTTCTCCCAGGGCCTCACGGTCCAGATCCCTCATCCTGCAGAAAGCGTTCCTCTCAGCCTTGCTCACCCTGGCTCTGGATTCTCCCACCGCCATTGCCCCTGCTTCTCTGCTTCTCTAAAAGCTCCTCAACCTTTGAGCGCCAGCCCCCCAATCATTTCCAGAAGGCCTTCCTGGTGGCCTCCAGCCAGGTTCATCCTCCCCTTCGCTTTGCTTCCACAGCTAATTCCCAGCAGCTCCAAGTGGCTCTTATGCCACTAGGTCACACGGGCCACCGGCTTCCCTGGAAGCCGCTGTAGGGCAGGAAGGGCCTCAGTGACTCCAGCAGCTCAATGCAGACCGTCCCTGTTGCTTGAGTCAGAAGGGGTGAATTGAGACCCCTGAGGGCTCCCCAGACCCCCAGGTGAACGTGGGTTGATGGCTCTGGCTGTGCCTCGTTCCCATCTATAGCATGGCGTGATGACACCCCAGGGGCTGGGTGGGGTATAAGGAGACAGCACAGCCAAGGGTGAGTGTGCTGGGCCCTGGGCCCCTCTAGACTCTCGGTCCCACCTGGACACATGCTCTCCTTTCTCTAGTAATAACCGTTAGGAGAGAGAACAGTGGTAGACGCTGACCTAGGGCACACCCCTTGCCAGGAGAGGTCCCCCAACCTGCTGCATCCTCTTGCTCACCCTAGCCCGGGAGGGGGCACGGCATGCCTACTGCCCAGGTCCCGAATGAGCTGACTATAGTTGCCTGCTCAATTCTGACTCGCACGGAGAGGGGCAGATGGCTGGGTCTGCCTCAGCAGTGCCCAAATCCACCCCAGGTCTCCTACCCCCATGCCAACATGGGGGCTGGGGCCAGGAAAGGGCCCCTCAGAGGCCAGCATGGTGTGGGGCAGGGGCAGGGCCAGAAGAGGTACCACAGACACCCAAGGGGCTAGGGCAGCCCCTGCTCTGGAGGGAGCGGCTGAGGCCCAGAGACACGGCACTCACCTTTCTTCATGTCTCGGAAGGGCGGGTGGTTGGAGCAATAGGGGCACAGTGGGTAGCTCTTGCCCCGAGAGCCCGATGACCACAGGACCAGCTCGAAGTCATCCAGTGGGCACCGGAGCTCCTTGTAGAGCTTGATGGTGCCATTCTGGGGGAGGGTGTAGGTCTCATCACAGTGCGAGCAGTGCAGGCGGCTCGGCTTGGCCTACAGTAGCACCAGGGAGGGGGCTTGGGGTCACCGAGGTCACCCAGCTCTCCTGCCCACCCTCACTCTCATGATACCAAAGTAACCGGTAACATGTAATACATGTTGCACGTAACACGTAATCTATAACATATGACACATTACACAGAATATGCAACATGTAACAAGTCATGCATAATACCTGATACAGAAAATGTAACATGTAATACATAATACATGATATATTATATACACAGCCTAATACATTGTTTATATAATACATAAGTACTATGTAATACATAACAGCAATGCATAATGCATAATACATATGTATACCTCCGGCAGAATACAGACATACAAATACACGTGTCATATGTAATACGTAACACATAACACACAATACGTAATGCATAACGTGGAACACGTTGCCAGGCAACGAGCTCTCAGGCAAGCACCCCTGGCCATGAGTCTCAGGACACTTACTGCACGTATGAAGAAAGGCAGTTCTAAACCCCCTGCGTGTATATGAATACCCAGGACAGCAAATAATGTGTTGTTAGGAAAAAACGGACAATGTGTTTCAGCGGCCTCACAGCTTCCGTGTTCCTGGGGCTAGGGGGACACTGTCGGTGTTTGTGGGCAAGACTGCAGTAGGCCTCTCACGCTTGTGTGACAACCCGGACCAAGACTATTATTCCTGTAGGACTGAAGATAAAGCAGAGGCCTCCAGAGGTGACAAGACTTGCTCGAGTCTGTGCACAGGGGTGCCAGAGGCCAGAAGGGGCGGCCACAGCCCTTCACCCCACTTACCTGAATGTACTTCATGAACCGGTGGCACTTCCCACAGCGGGACAGGGGCTTGCCCGTGGCCGCCAGGGGCGAAAAAGACACCTCCATCAGCTCGTCCATGCCTGAGGGCAAGCAGTGCAGGGAAGAGTCACATCCTCCCGGGGCCGGAAGCCCACCTCCACCTTGGACAGGCCGGTGGGGGGAGGCCACCATGAGTGGGCAAGGATCTGAGACAGTGAGTCTCTATCCCCGAGGGTGCAGGGGTCAGGGGAAGGCAGAGCAGCAGCCTCACTGGTCACCTGAGCTGGCTGCCTCGCACGTGGTGGTAAGATGCCTGCTCTTTTGTTTAAGATTGTATTTATTTGACAGAGAGAGAGAAAGCATGAGCAGAGGGGGAAGAGTAAGGGGACAGGGAGAAGCAGGCTCCCTGCCGATACGGGACTGGATCCCAGGACCCTGGGATTATGACTTGAGCCAAAGGCAGAAGCTTAACTGACCGAGCCACCCAGGCACCAAGATGCCCACTTTTTAGCCCGATGACGATGACGGCCAGCAGTGAGGCGCCACGGCCTCATTCTCCCAACGGAGCCCCAGAGCCTGGAGCCCAGATCTGGATGCTGGTCCCACACGGCCGTGGTGGCCCTGACCCAGGGGTAGGGAAGAGGTGGGCCTCACCGGCAATGGAGTCCACAAAGTAGTGGAACTTCCTCTTAAAGACGTCCAGTGTGTGGCCCAGGACCTGGCGGTAGTCGGCCTTGCCCTGGGCAATCAGATTCAGCTGCTTCTCGACCGCGCTGCGAATGGTGGGGAGCACCAGCTCTGCATCTGCAAGGGGGGTGGTGAGGTGCCACTGTGAGCACTTGCACCGAGGGGCTGTGGCCGCCCCCGCCAGCTCAGGCTGGAGTCCCGTGACCCCAGGCCTTTCCTGATCTCCTACCCAGAAAATCCTGTGTGGAGTGGCCAGGGACATTCTGTTTCTAGGACGGTGTCACAGTTCCTGGAAGTCCTTGGGCCAGGCCTGTGCTCCGCCATCTCCCCTGGTCCCCCTGAAACCTCTAAGGGACAGAGCAGACAGCTCTGGACCCCACCAGGAGCCAGTCTGTGGGGAGGAGCCCCTTGCACCTCTCCTTTTGGATCCTTTGCTCTTGTCCATTCATCCATCAACCACACAGAGCTCCTGCAGGGGCACGTCCTCAGGGGGCCCGGTGTAGCACCCTTGCAGTGGGAGTTGGGGCCCTGTGGCAGGGCCCTTCAGAGGGTGTGGGCTGACAAACGCAGCATCACAGCCCAGGCAGAAGCCAGGGAGCCACAGGCAGCCAGACTCACCGATCTTGTAGTAGCCGTGCACCAGGACGATGCCCAGGTTGGTGGGTCTGAGCCGGCGCCCACTCTCCACAGTGACGTAATTGCGCTGACAGATGTTGTTGATGTGCACGGGGATGCTGGCGTCTGTCCCTGAAACACACGCAGGTCCTGGGGTTCCTCAGCCTGCTCCTGTCACACTGTAGGGCTCCACGTCTGCCCACCACGTGGCCCCTGGTTTTTGGCCAACAGTGTGTGGGGCACTGCAGCATGTGTTTCGAGAATGGTCTTATGAATCCAAAAATGGCCCTCCCAGCCAGTGCTGGGTGTCTAATCCCCATCTACAGACACAGGGGCTCACAGAGCTTAAGGAATTCTGCCAACGTCACGGGAGCTCATTCTACCTGCCCCTCACACCTGGGAAATGTGAGCTCCTCGGCCTCTCCTGCCTCGATCCTGAGACACCCGTCCCTTCTAGAATCAGGGCTCGAGACCTCTGAACACAGAGGAACGCCCATGCTCCCTGCCAAATCGTCCCCTCTGAAACCTGCTCAGTATCGCCCACTTTCTGGCTCCTAGGTCCCTCATGATCCGTTTCTGGGGCAGCACCTCCCCTAGGGACTTCAGGGTCACCTGGCCCTGCCAGATGCTGCCTTTACTAATCTGCGTGCTGACGAGCCTCCTTAGACGGTGCTCAGAGCCCAAGGAGACCACTAAGGTACTGCACTTGAAGGACGATGCTGGGACTGGGATTGAACCCAGCGTACTCCCTGCTGTGCCCACTGCATTCTAGCCACTGTGGCAGCGCTCCCCTGCGGAGAGCCTCTTCACGCTGCCCTGGGGCTGTCTTGTTCAGAAGGTCGCAAGAGCCCTCTTCGCAGACACAAACTCCTTTTGGCCATGGGGTCTGGGGAGCCATAGCTGTCCTATCAATGGGGAAGGACAGAGGATGCTGGGGGAGTAGCACCCACACCCCACAGCATCCGGACCTGAGGACCCAGGGCAGGACTCACCGCAGGCACCCAGGCCCCTGGAAGAAGCAGGCTCAGCTCTCCAGCTGAGGCCGCCCCTGTCACCAGAACCCCAGCCTCAGGTGAGGCGTCACGGGTCACGACTGTTGGTGACAGAGCAGAAGCCCGGTACAGCAACCTGGACAGTCCGCGGCCCTCTAGAGCGACAGGCAGCTCCCAGCAGAGTGAACACTGCCTGGGGAGCTGGCCACACCCCGGGCCCCAGCTACCAGGTGCTGGGCACGGAGGGGTCACTGAGCAGCTCTGGAAGCACCGTCTGCTGGACCCCGGTCCTGGGCTGGGGACCCTCAGGCCTGGGGCCAGGGCAGGTGGGAGGGTGGGTGCACCCACCGATGCCGTGCTTCTCCATGAGCGTGATGAGCTCGGCCTCCGTCAGGTAGTCGGGCGGGCTCGTCTGCTTCTCCAGCATCTTCATCTCGCTCACGGGAAAGGTGTCTCCCCTCTGGCAGGTGGGCAGGCTCTCCTCCAGAGGCACGCTCTGCCAGGGCATGATCTCCGTGAAGCCTGGAGACACAGGGTGCTGCCACTCAGGGGCCCGTCCCAGGCAGCCCAGGCTCAAGACACCGGGCCTTCCTCCCCAGGTCGGATGGAGAACATTCCGTCTGTCTGGGGAGGTGTGGGAGGAGCCAAGCTGGGACCTGCAGTTTTACCTGGAGAGATGACGGTTTTCCCTGTGCAGGTGAAGTGCTCGGGCCCGATTCGGAAGGAAATGGTGCTCTGGAGGTACTTGCAGTCGTAGCTAACCGTGGCGATGAAGTGTCTGGTGATGTACTCATACAGCCGCCATGCCTCGCTCCCTGCAACAGGCACGGAAGCCAGTCACTGGCCGGGGCCTGGCTCCGAGGACCCCCAGCACTCTCACTCAGGCAGCAGGGCCCTGGCTGTCGGCATGGGATGCCAGGGCTGGCCCGCACCGAAGCTCGAGAGAGGAGGAGGAAACACACAGGAAGGGAAAGTGAGTCTCCTGGCCATGGTGGTTCCTTCACAGCTACGGCTCCCACCTCCCACCCCTGCTTTTGGATGGGACTGCTCTTCAGGGCCTGGCTGGTCCGCAGCTACTGACTTGCCACCATCACTTCAAACTTGGGCTGTGCACAGAGGCTCCCGTCTCTACCGGTACAGTTCTCCCCTTCCCTGCCTCCTCCCAGGACACAGGCCGCCAGCACCGCCTTGGTAGGCTGGGCCCTAGCACTCCCTGTCTTGGCGCTGTCCTGTTCCATCCTTGTCCGTCTGTCTCACCCTCCCGCTCCCGCCTCCTGCGAGCAGCCACCTACACCCCGCACTCAGGAGCGCCACCACACACCTGCCGCCACTTCACTCCTGTCCTGGCTCACCGCAACGGAACGCAACTTCCAGGTGACCCCTCTGCCACAGTCAGGGGTAGGTGGGGGAGGGAGGGAGCCCCCATTGCCAATGGGGCC